>NC_088815.1:5435975-6060085 GCF_011386835.1 Chrysemys picta bellii
AGTGGGTAAGGAGGTCGCGTTGTGGCAGGGGAGTGTTTTCAGGAGTGGCTAGAGGGAGGAGGATGGAATTTTTAGGGAGAGCCCCTCCTACGCACACATGGCATTTGCGCAAGCAGGAAGTCATTCAGGGAAGGCCTCTGGCCTGGGCTGGCCAGGAGATCAGACTAGATGATCACCATGGTTCCTTCCCGCCTTAGAAGCTGCAAATCTATTTTTGCCAACCCCAAAGGCTCCCAAATACCGGCTCAGCCCTGACAGATCCCGCGGTTGGCCCTAAAATCGCGAGAATTTTTTTAATTCATATTTTTTCAGTTGTCTCCTGATTTTTGAAAAAAACTCCCCCGTGTGTGTATTGCAGTTAGTGGTGGCAAATAATAATGAGAAAGACAATTTGGGGTGCTGTACCCCTCCCCCCATCAATTAACTTTCTGCACCAGCTCCCACATCAATGCTGGACCCCCAACCAAATGAGTTTGGGGGATGCCGCCCAGCTTTTTACATCTGTCCCAGCCCCACATCAACTGCATCCACCCAGCCTCACAATTCTGCACACACACTCCTTTGCCTCTCAGTCCCACCTCCGCCCCTTGCCTCCCAGCACCGATGGTCCTCCTGCACCTGGGGTGGTTCTTCACACACCCAGGCCTGGGGGGCAGAGCAGTTCCAAGGGGGATCTGCCCCCTCGCCAGGCCTGGTGCTGCAGCATGAGACAGGAGGGGAGAGAAGGGGGTGGAGCTGCCCTGTGCCCCGCCCTCCCTCTGAAAACAGCATTGGTTGCTCCCTCTCCCCGACCCGAAAACATCTTTCAGTTCCCCACAGCTGCTGCAATTGGCTGTTCTTCCCCAGGGGGCTGGGAAGTGGGGACGGCAGCCAATCAGAGGGGTTTTCCCTGGGGCAGTCTGCAAATCAGGGAAGGCTGAAGCTTCCCGCACCTGGGCAGACAGGCTCCAGCAAGAGCCAGAATCCCGTTCTTGGAGAGAGTTTGGCAACACTGCATGTATGGGGACGGGGGGGGAGGGGCAGGAGAGACCATAGCACCACCCACAAGGAAGGATGGTCCAGTGGTTACACTGGCCTATGACTGGGTGGACCTGCCTCAGTTCCCTCCTCTGCCACAAATTCCCTGTGTCACCTGGCCCAGTCTGTCTCCTCAGTCTGCCCTCTGTACAAGGGGGGTAATGGCCCCACCCTGCCTCCCGGGGAAGAGGGGGGATAAACAGATGGGCTGTGCAGAGCTCAGACACGCTGGTAATGGGTGTTGGATAGACAGGCAGAGAGCAAAACGTAGCCGTGAGCAAGTCAAGGTAGGCGAGGCAATATCTTTATTGGACCAACGTCTATTGGCGAGAGAGGCCAGCTTGCCAGCTCCACAGAGCTCTTCTTCCACGGGAAAGTGTCATCCCTGGTCCCTTTATGATCAATCAAATAATTTAGGACCTACAGCCACCCCTAAAATGAAACTGCCGAGACATCCCCAGTCACCCTGCCGAGACAGCCCAGCTGCCGGGTGCTTCACAGCCGACAGGAGTAGGAGCTGAGACAGCCAGCCTGCTCACTCCACGACAGCCTGTGAAATCAAAGGGAGACGGTGGATGGACCAGGCGAACATGGTGCCCCAGAGAGCTTCCACTCGACATAGACAAAGGGTGGGAGGGGAAACAGAGGCAAGGCAATATACTACGGTCAGACAGGAAGTATTAGCCGAGCTGGGAACTGAACCCAGATCTCCTACACGCGATGTGTAAAATCTCATGACTTTTAAACTGATCTCACGATTTTGGGGCGGGGGAGTAGGTCTGACTCATGGTTTTTCAGTGCTGGGGGTGGAAGACACTGCCTACATAGGCACGGACTTTTAGCTTTCCCCGGGGGTGCTCCACTCTCCCTCTGGCCCAAGGCTCCATCCCCACGCCCTGCCTCGCTCTACCTCTTCCTGCCTCTGCTCCGCCCCCCTCCCCTGAGGCTCTGCCCTCACTCCAACTCCCTCCCTCAAGGCCCCGTTCTCACGCCGCTTCCTCCTGCCCCTGCTCTGCCCCCTCCCCAAGGCCTCCGCCTGCCCGCCACTCACTGCTCTCTGCCTTTCCCAAGCCCCTCCCCAAGCCGCCAAACACGCCCCTGATCAGCTGTTTGGTGGAGCAGATCAGCTGTGGCTGGTGAGTGCTCCAGCCCCGGAGCGCCCATGCAGTCGGCTCCTGTGACCGCCCGAACTAAGGTAACGCCTGAATTACAAGACAATCTTTCACATACTCGCAAAAGGTCGTGTCTGCGCCTGTCTTGATGCAAATAGACGAGCATCTATGCAAATTCACAGGTGATTTCTTAGAGGATGTTGGTAGAAACAGGCCACTTTGCTCAGCGGGACGGGCCTGCCTGAGTCATGGCCGTGGCGTGGAAATCTTGTGGGTTCACTAGGAAAACGAATGAATCAGCGCATACTTGCTCACCTCTCCTCCCTAACTCACTGGGAGCATTACAGCTGGGGGGGTGGGATCTGGGGGTTCAAATATTGGCAGCACATGATCATTGCAGAGAAGATGGGATTAGAAAGAGGACAAGTTTCTAACAGCCTTGGATGTATGAGTCACTCCCACTGAGCCACATGGTCTACAATCGGGGTGCCGGAACAGGGCGGCGAGGGGACTATGGTCCTCCCACTTTTTACCAGCCATAATGGTGAGCAGCGGGGGTGGGGGGGCAAGAGGATGGAGAGGAGCAAACAGGGGGCAGTGTCTTGGGGGGAAGAAGAGGTGCGGGAGTGGGGCTTCCGGGAAAGAGGAGGTGCGGGCTCACAATCTGGTGTTCTTAAAGCCCCAGCTCCTGGAGTCACGTGATGGTTGGGAGTCGACATCACTTAGGCTATGTCTACATTGCAATCGGAGGGCGCAGCATGTGTAGACGTACCCAAGCCAGCTCCGATCTAGCTAGCTCGGGGACCAATGGCAGCGAAGACATGGCAGCACAGTGGCCGCACAAGTCCATAGGCAGCGTCCTGTGGAGGGGCCCATGCTGCCGCGGCTTCACGGCTGTTGCTGTTTGAGCTACCGAGAGCAAAGCTGCTGTTATTTATTGCTCCCATCGCCCCCCACACATCTGCTCTGATCTGCCTCTCCCCCCGCCCCCCATGGAACAAAACAGCTCAGAGAAGGAAGAGGCACCTTCCATAAGGCATCAGCCGCTGCAAAGCTAAGGAGAAGCGCCGAGCCCACCTCTCCGTTATAAACCCCTAAAGGAGTCAAATTAGGCTTGAAGTTAGCTGAAGGTTTCTCACCCTCAGAGGACTGACGTTCTGGAGCAGCCTTCCAAGGGGGCAGTGGGGGCAAAAAAACGACCTGGCTTCAAGACTGAGTTGTTAAGCCTCTGGAGGGGATGGGATGATGAGACTGCCTACAATGGCGTGTAGCCGATCTGCGACTGCTAGCAGCAAATCTCTCCGGCGGCAGGTGATGGGACACTAGGTGGCGAGGGCTCTGAGTTACTACAGAAAATCCTTGCTCAGGCGTCTGGTGGCTGGGGCTCGCCCACATGCTCAGGGTCTAACCGATCACCATATTTGGGGTCAGGAAGGAATTTTCCCCCGGGTCAGATTGGGAGTTTTTCATCTTCCTCTGCAACTTGGGGCCCGGGTCACTGGACTCATGTAAATGGTGGATTCTCTGTAACGTGAAGTCTTTAAATCATGATTTGAGGATTTCTGTAACTTAGCCAGAGGTTGGGGTCTGTTACAGGAGGGGGGGGGGGTTGGGAGGGCAAGGTTCTGTGGCCTGCGACGTGCAGAAGGTCAGACTGGAGGACCATGATCGTCCCTTCTGGCCTTAGAGTCTAGGAGTCTAATAAAACCAGTCAATGCAAAAGATTATCAGGCACCAGCACCGAATGGTGGGAAGTTGCCAGACACCCACAAACAGGCAGCCCTGTACAGCCCTTTCCTCTCACCCCACCTTCCCAGCCCTTCGCCCCACTCCTTAGCCTCTGGGAGCAGCCAGGGGTAGGATGCAGGGGGAACCAAACCCACTTGCTATCCCCTGTCCCCCACCCCACACACTCACAGTCTCTCTTGCTCTTTTTTGTTAAATAGCCGGGGCGGGAGGGGGGGGAAATAATGGCAAGCAATTCTGACAGGCGAGTTTACGAACCAATAACACTGTGGAAAACCTCTGAGGTCGTCCTGGCAACCCTGGGCCCGGGCCAATGAGGATGAAACTTTTGCCAAGCAATCACTCCCTGCAATTAACCAAAGAAACCCGCGGATGTAATTAACCGAGCCCTGGGAGGAAAATGCCTGGCAAAGCGATCACTGCCCAGTCATGGTTGAAAGGAACATCCCAGCACATGCTAGCTCAGGCACACCAGTGCTCAGCTATATTCAATGCACGTGTGGCATCACACCTCATATTCTTCAGAGAGAGATCGTTATGATTGGATTATGGCATAACTATGATGTATTTTATACCCGGTAGGTCATGTGAGGTACCATGGAAAAGGCTATGATTTACTGAAGATGCTTCTCCTATTTGTATGCATGGATCATTTTTGTATCTGAAGTTAGGAATATTGTCTATGCATCTATTACAAATGTGTTTACACCTGGGGAATGCCCATTAGAAAGAATGAAATCAGTCTGGATGGCTGGTTGGGAAGGGCCATTAGGGAAAATAATAGGTCTTTGAAGATGCTAATTTCCCACTGGGGACACTACAAACAGCCTGGCTGCAGGGTCAATGTGACCAAGTCACCTGGTGCTGGACTCCATAATACTCGTATTTTTCCACTGACCAGGGGTGGGAATCACGCTGGGAGACAAAGGATTCCCCCGCCAGACGCAAAAACTATTTAAGGCAGGGGAGTGACATCATTGTGGCTGGCTCTTTATTGACTCCCACCCAGGATTGCTGGAAATACCTAAGAACTAAAAGACTGGACAAATGTGGCTTGCCTTCAAGAACCTCTGCAATCTGCCTAAAACAACATTTTGGGTGAGAGTTTGTTGCTTATAACCAGTTTCTTTATATATTAAGCTTAGATTGCGTTTGTTTTATTTGCTAGGTAATCTGCTTTGAGCTGTTTGTTATCCCTTATAATCACTTAAAAACAACAAGGAGTCCGCTGGCACCTTAAAGACTGACAGATTTATTTGGGCATAAGCTTTCGTGGGTAAAAACCCCACTTCTTCAGATGCATGGAATGAAAATTACAGCTGCAGGCATTATATAATGACACATGAAGAGAAGGGAGTTACCTCACAAGTGGAGAACCAGTGTTGAGAGGGCCAATTCAATCAGGGTGGATGTGGTCCACTCCCAATAATTGATGATGCCACCGGACTCCTTGTTGTTTTTGTGGATACAGACTAACACGGCTACCCACTGATAATCACTTAAAATCTATCTTTTGTAGCCAATAAACTTGCTTTTGTTTTGTCTAAAGCCAGTGTGTGTGGAAATCACTTGGGGCAGAAAGCTGTGTGTCTCTCTCTCCACATTGAGGGAGGGGGTGAATTTCATGAGCTTGCGCTGTGCAGTTCTCTGTGCAGCGCAAGATGGTACAATTTGGGGTTTACTCTCTGGGTGGGGGGTGCACTTGAGTACTGGGCAATTCCTTAGCTGAGCCTTCCCAGGCAGAACTGATTTCAGCGTCTGTGTGAAGCTGCAGCGGGGTTTGTCCCGACCTGTATGTATGCCGGTAAAGTGCAGTCTGAAGCCTGAGGGAGGGCTTGGCTGGCTTGCCTCAACAATGCGGTGTAAAGGGAGCCCAGGCTGGTGGGTCAGGCGGGCTCAGCTGGTTGGAACTTCATGGTCATGGCAGAGCCCAAGAAAGGGTGGACTCTGGGGAGATTAGCTAGGGAGGAGTATTAAAGGGCAAGAAAAGCTCTCAAGCTAGGAGATGCAACTCCTAAACCCTCTGAGGTATCGACAGGCCCCACTCCTCCCCACGGAGCCCCCCTTCCAAAGGCCGGATCGAAGCATGCTCATTGCCTGCCCTTTAAGGTCACTAATCAAAGGGTGCTTCTGGACATCTGGACCCGTCCTCTCCCCTTCACTCTCCTGCCCCACCTGCATCCCCTGCCCATGAGAGCGTGGGGCCTTTTACCAGGTGGAAATAAAAGTCCAAACCTAAACGGCTCCTAAGTCCTTAGAGACCTGGATCACCGAGAACCAGCCATCTGAACTCCTCAGATGGGAGAGAATTCACCTGGGAATTCTCAGGCACCACCCAACTGTCTGTTCCAGCTGTGACACCATCAAAAGGGGACCCGTTTTCTAGCTCCAGTTCAGATGAGACCCAAGACAGGGGAAATGTTGCTCGACTGGTTATTCCAGGACGAGTTACACCGTCGTGAGAGGGAGAAGCCATTGGAACTTGGGTCTCCTCTAAAGGCAGGCGTGAGCCCCAGTCGCTGGGCTACGGGGCACTGCCTGGTGAAGCTGGGCCGGTGTTTAGAACTAATTAAGCTGGCCCTGGAGCAGGGACCGAGTCATTCTCAGTCACGCGGCCAGGCCCAGCGACCAGTCAGTGTCATCCTGCAGTCCTATGAATTGCCACTATGAATGACCCGCGTTCAAATCCCTCCGCCGCGGCAAGGGAGTGCACCGACACCGGCTCCAGGCTATGGGGATTCGTTCCCATCAGCCCAAAGCAGATGTTCTTCATTTGCCAAAACCGGTTTTGCAATTTTTGGATGTGGTTTGAGCCAAACCGATTCTTCTTCCTTCTTCGGAACGTCCAGGGACCCGGAAAAAAAATCCGTTCTGCGCCCAGCTCTAGGAGCGGGGGTCTGACCTCCTGGCACCAGCCTGGTCACGCAGCTGAAGCTGGAAACGACCACCATGCCCAGCTCTGCTTCCTCCCGCCTCTCCCTCCTGGGGCTTGGGCTGTACTAGGGCACCTGGGCTTCCAAGGCTCTCGCTCTACTTACCACCCTCAACGTCTACCTCGCCAGGGAGCCGGTCCCTTTTGGCCTGTTTTCACTCCAGCTCAGTCGGTAGCTGCCATCGGTGGAGAATTCCTAATGTGGAGAACCCCCTCCGCCTGCCCTGATTCACCCCACTCTCCTCCCCGGGGGTTGGGTTATCCCAGGCAGCATTTCCATGCTTCTTCTGACACCCATAAGCTCATCACTAAGAACCTGCTTAGCAAGTTCCCTTCCAGGCCATCCACACCCTTCCCTCCACCCCCACACCCAATCAGCCCTATCTGCCGCTCCATCTTCTGACCACATCCCTGTCCCAGTGTTCCTGACATGTTCCAGGTGCGTCATCCCTCCTGGATCTCTCACTCCTCTATGACCTTCAGTGCCAAGGTCTGATGGGATCCATCTGGGACAGTTAGCCCCCAAAATCCCAGCATCCTCCAGGCTGGAACCTGCTGGCCTCTGAAAGTGAGCATGCAAAATTGGCCTTCAGAGATTCCACCTGGGGCTGATTTACAACAGCGGGTGAAGATCACTTTGCATCCGAATCCAGGCAGGGTGGGTGGAGCCCGGAGGCGCCGGGCCTACTTCTGGCGTTGGGCAATGTCTGACAATAAGTCACACCGACACTGAGCACTTGCAGCACACGGGACATTTCGTCAGAGCTTTGGAGCTCCACGTTTCACTGCCCATTGTTATCCCCGTGCGCCGCACGGTGGGGAAGATCCCAGGGTGAATGCAAGGGCAGAGTCAAGCATTGAACCCAGGCGTCCTGCCTCCCAGGCTGCAACTCTTGCCCTAGATGACAGTTCTCCATGAGCGCATCGCAGGCGGAGTCTAACCCAGTCTCTCCGCATTTCACACACGACCACTCGCTGCATCACTCGGAAACAGCCCGAGATGGGACAGAGAAACGGGGAGAGGCCCCTGAGACAGAGTTAACGCACTAACCCGGCGCTGCTGGAGATCTGCCGTCCAGGAAGCAATGAAGTTGGCTGGTTCTCCCGCCAGCCCTCCAGCCAACTGGGTGTCGCGGCCTGCGGGGCGTCGCTGCTCAAGGAAAGCCCCAGGAGACGGAGGAGCACGTGTGGTTGTGCCACGCGGCCGCAGAGCCTGCCAGAGATGGGAAGCTCCTGCCCAACCTGTGCCACGTTCATGCAGATGCCACCGTCACTCCCCGGCTTGCAGGTTGCTCAACTGGAGAGCTGGTTAGCCAGTGGATTCCCACGCCCTGTGTCTCTGCAGTCAGCACTGATCGGGGGCCAAGCCGACGCTCTCACTGCCGGGCCCCAGCACTGCGCAAAGACAGACCAGCCCTTGCCCGAAGAAATCCTGCCTGAGCTCTTACAATACACGGGCAGACTTGTCTAGTGGCTGGAGCAGGCAATTGTCAGGACTCCTGGGTTCTATTCCCAGCGGGAGAGGGGAGCGCGGTCTAGTGGTGAGAGCAGGAGACACCTCGGACTCACCAGGCTGGTTCAGACCTAGGGTCCGTCCAGCCCTGTCTTGGACATCCCACACCTTGCCCTGGCAGCTGGAGGAAGTCCTCCCAGCGCTATCCCACAATGCTCCTGCTCACCCACAGGGAGCTCCAAGCACTGACTGTCACTGGTCAGGCCCGAGAGCCAGTGGGGAGGTCTTTAGCTGGTCTTGGCTCTGGCCGGCCCCCAGCCCAATCCAGGTAGCCCAAGAGCACCGTGGGCAGGCCCACATGCCCTCTTCCGGCTGCATTTCTGCCTGTGCCAAGTGACAGGGTGATGGGCCAAGGGGAGGTGTCATCACAGCCGCGGTGGGGGGCCCGGTGTGTGCAGGGGACGTGCATTGCACGGGCGCTAGGACGGGTCCAGGAGCGGCTGAGAAAGTTCCCATTTCTAGACACTCGGACACAATCTGCCACTTCCACTCACCACCCTGAGAGACCTGAATCGGGGACGGGGCTGGGGTAGCTGGAACATCCGCTTTGAAATCAGATGTAGCAGCCCAGGAAATGCCCGGGGGGAACTCCTGGTCCTACTGAGGTCAGCAGCAGTTTGCCACTGACTTCTAGGGGGCCAGGATCTCCTCCCCACGGCCTGCTTCATGCCCATAACATGTACACCCGGATGTGCAAACAGGCATTTTGCACGTGCAAAACACCCCCAACACGGTTTCAGCGGGTTGCACTAGGGATGAAGCAGGCCCGCTGCAGCATGCTGGAGGCAGCATTGTCTAATGGACGCAGCTTGGAGCTATGACTCAGAAGACCTGGGTCCTTTTCCTGATCCTGCCCCTGCTTTGCTGGGTGACCTAGGGCAAGTCCCGTCCCCTCTCCGTGCCTCAGTTTCCCCTCCCACCCTTTGTCTCTTGTCCAATGGCTCCTGGTGTATTGGCCAGGGTGAATACACTGCATCCCCAATGCCCTCTCCTCCCACACCAAGCCATGAGAGGAACAGGTTCTGCAGCGTCGCCATCTCTCCGGATACCATCTTCGGCCCACAGCGTGACACTGCCACCGTCTGGGAGCTTCCGGGTAGCTACCCAACCAGCCCCGGCTAGCCCACGCTAAGGGTCTCTGCCAGCACGAGGGGCTGCGCCCCACCCTGGATCCATGAGTGGGGGTCACGGCTTTGCTGCAGACGCCCTAACAAGGCCCCTGAGTGACGGGTGGGGATGGATCAGCCGGGGGAGAGAAGGGCTGGGGCTTCCCTCCCTGCCCCCACAGAGCAATTCAGCCAGCTGCAGCCAGTTCTCCTCTCAAAGAAACCCCCTCCTGGACGTGTCGGAGGCTCAGGCATGACCATGACGGGTGACCGCGCTCCAGGCCCCTCTGCAGCGCCTGGCGTCTGGCCTCAGACAGAAGAGACGCCAGGACCCAGCTCCGTGCAGCACCCAGCTCTCCCCAGACCGGGGCTGGCTGGGCAGCCCCGGGGGCCTGTGGCCAAGCTGCCCATAGCACCCAGCAATGCACCCTGTCCGGAGCTGGGAGCACCGTGCCGGGGACCAGGAGGGGAGGCCAGCTGCCATCCAGTCCTCAGCCTCTGCTCAGACAGCCATGGGGGCGGGGGACCAGCTGAGAGCAGCTCGGGCCTCTCCACCACCATCAGCTGGGAGCAACTTTCATCCGCTTGCCCCTGGGACAGAACTGAGCCCCCAGCCCCTCCCTGTCCTGTTGCTGACTATTAGATGCCACAGTGGGAGCTGAACAGATCATGAGAAAATGGGGGGTCCCCGTCTGGGGGCGCCTCTATCCTCCCCCTTTACCTGGTAAGATGCTGGTTCCACCTGCACATCCGGCCTCTGCTCTGTGGCGTGTCCATGGCCTCTGCATCCCTCATCATGGCACCAGCCTGCCCGACCTCTAAGCTCCTGGGGTGCAGGGTACCCGCACCCCTCCTCCAGGGCTGACCCAAACTCCCCCCTCCCCCCTGCTCCAGCCGGCCCAGGCTTTCAGCGCTCACGGCGGAGCCCCCAAGAACAGCTGGGGGACGAGTCCTCCTGGGGCGTGTCCCTGGGCGACCGATTGAGGTAACAACGCGGTAACTGTTGTCCAAGCTCTGCTCCCAGGACTGCAGGCTGGGAACTGGCTGTGGGGGGGGACCTTCCAGGGGCCAACCAGCCCTCCACCCCATAGCCGGCTGGGGCCCCCAGTCAACCCTCTTAGGACCACTTCACTCCAGTAATGAGCTGAGGGGCGTGAGCGTCTGCACCACTGCCCCCCGGTGGAGAGAACAGGACCTGCTGCCCTGTGTGTCAGAGGCTCCAGACTGCTGGGAACCTGAACCTCAAAACTCAGGGGAAGCTGCTTCAGAGGGAGTGAAGGAGAACAAGGGTCCCCAGCCCCACTATCCCCAAAGGGGCTGGGGGAAGGGTGAACTTCCCCCTCCCCCACTCACCCCCAACGTCAAATGGGCCCTGGGTTCCCCTCCACACAATTCATTGGCCAGAAATGCCCCCACCTCTGGTATCTTCAGAGAGGCGTCTCAGCTGGTGACTCTGGGCTCTTCGGGGGAGCACTGAGGCAAGCCCCCCCCCCCCCCCCCCCCCAGCAAACATCAGCGCGGAGTGGCTGGGCCAGAACAGCTCATCCCAGTCCCCCTGGGGCCAGAGTGCCCCCCAGTCCCTGGGCCCCGCCCTGCCAGAGCCGTGGGGAGCAGGGGAGAGCTGGTGCAAGCAAGGGAGGAATTCAGGAAAGGGGAAGGGCCATGGAAGCCATGCGGGAGGGGTTTGAAAACCCATTTTATTGTGACACACAGAGAGTCTATTCGGCCACGAACGAACCCCCATCCCCATCCCACATCAGCATGGAGCTTGCGGGGAAGGAAACCCCCCATGCCCAGCCATCGCTGCTGGGCTCCTGCCCTGGTGGGAGTTCACACGGGTGACACGACTCCGCTGGGTCTCAGCTCAGCCCGACGGGGGGCTCGTGGGCTCAAGGCAGGTCGGGGTGGGCCTGGTGTGGTGATCAGGGAACGGGACGAGCTGGTCTGGCACGGCACCAGGGCAGCCCCAGCTCGCCTGGCTCCGGGCAGGTGTCTGGGTCGCTCCGGCCGGCCGGGGACCCTACCCAGCCAGCCAGTAGGGCGGGAAAGGGAATGCCGGCAGGTAACTCAGGCTCAGGTCACTCCTCGGCCCAGCGAGGCCTCCGCTTTTGAGTTCTGTCCCCGGCCACGTCCCCTCCAGAGGCCAAATCCTGCTGGGCGCTGGCGGAAGGTCGCCTGGGGGATACCGGGAAGGTAGCGCCGCGCCACCCGGGGCCTTCTTCGCAGAGGCCGGGAGATGCTCTGCTCCTGGCGGGTTGCCCTCGGCCACGGGCCGGAGCCTCGGCCCCAACAGGGAGCGCCCCGCGGCGCCATCTGCCCCCCTGGGGCTCACGGCCTCCCCCTGGTCCGGCTGCTGGCGCTGGCCCTTGCGGAACTTGGCTCGGCGGTTTTTGAACCACACCTGGCAGGGGAGGGGCCAAAGGGATGATTAATGACTCGGCCGGCGGCCAGCACCGTGCACGTAGGACCCACCCGCGCTTGCTGGGGCGCTTCTTCCCCCTTGCGGGGGGGGCACAGACCTGCCCAGAGGCATGACAGCCCCATGGTTCCCTGCCCCACACAGTCTAGATGGGGGGAGATGAAGGCCAGCCCCAAGGGGAGGGGGGCAGAGGGAATGCCGGGATTGCCCCCAGTGCCTGGCTCACACTCCTTCACGCCTCGTGGTCCATGCACTGTGCCAACTCTCTGCCCGCTCGGAGAGCCTTTAAAACCACTGTCTGCCTGGGACACGAAAGGGTAAATTCCTGAAATGCCAGACTCCTCCAGCCCAGCTCCCAAGGGAGCCACTAGCAAGACGCCCCCGTAGCCCAGATCCAGCCCGGTCTGCAGCTCCCCAGGGCGTGGGTGTGGGGCGCTCGGTGGGGTTACCTGGACCCTGGCCTCGGGCAGGTTGACGAGCACGGCCAGCCGCTCTCTGGTCACCGCGTCGGGGTACTGGGTTTTCTCAAAGGCTCTCTCCAGCGCCTCCACCTGGTGGCCGGTGAATGCCGTGCGGCTCCGGCGCTGCTTCTGGGGGATCCCGTAGCGCGCTTCCAGCAGGAGCTCTGGGGAGCAAGGGAAGGGACTGGAATGAAAGAACTAAAATCCTCTGTGCGGAGTCAACTGCTGGGGCCTGCCCTATGCCCAGCCACAGGAAAACGATCTTGGGGCA
Organism: Chrysemys picta bellii; assembly: GCF_011386835.1. Classification (NCBI taxonomy): domain Eukaryota; kingdom Metazoa; phylum Chordata; order Testudines; family Emydidae; genus Chrysemys; species Chrysemys picta. Next base: position 5,448,553 of record NC_088815.1, read on the forward strand.
GCTCTCCTCAGAGAGCACCTCCACATACTTCACTTGGGCTCATACACCCACCACTGAAATGCAGCCACCTCTGGGGTTGGGCATGGCAGCTGTTTCACAGCCCACAGCAATGCTACACAACCAGTTAGAAGAGAAGCTGAAGGAGACTTCTGGGGGCGGATTTGGGCAGGGCCAATGGCATCGCCCAGGCTGGAATTTGGCCAGGACGCCTGAGTTCATATTCCTGCTCTTGTAAAAATTAAAGTCCCACGGGACCTTTAAGGACCCGGTACCCCTTCCCGCAGCACAGTGCCCGACGCGCCACGGTGGGGCTGGCTCAGACCCCTGCGGCCAGCAGCACGTCTTAGCCCAGTGGTTTCCCAGCAACCAGGCCCACCTGAGGCCCAACCATTTATTCCTACTGGGGAGCAGACGGGGAACCGTTCAGACCCGTCGTCCCGGCTCAGGGAGAGACCTCCGTCCACAGCGCAGCTGTGAAACCTCTCCAGTGCAGAACGCTACTCAAGGGTCCCCGTCTGGTACCTTTCCTATAAGGAATGTGACTGCAATCGGCCGGGTGTGTCCGTGGGCCCAGGCCCTGTGCCCTTAGATCACAGCGTCCCCGGGCTGGGCTGGTGCTCCGGCCCCCAGCTCCCAGTCTTTGCTGTGGTTCTCCTCACAACCCCGGTAAATTGCCAAAGCCTCGAGCCACGCCCTGCTCCCCCCATGCCAGACCCCCCGCTCCTCGCCCACCCTACCTGCTAGCCGATCCACCACGCTCACTGCACGCAGGGAGGAGGGCTGGGGGGCCGGGGCGGGCGGCAGCTGGTGCAGGCTGTAGAGCAGGGAGAGGGGGTTCATGCTGCCGAGGGTGTGCGCGCCCCCGCTGAAGTAGTACATGGAGGGGCCCCGCTAGCAGCCGGGGGTCTCACGCCAGGGCCCTGGAAACAAAAGGCAGCTTTAAAAACATGGTCACCATAAAGAGAGCAGCTCAACCACTCTCCGTGTAGGGAGAGGGGGGAGCAGCCGGGGTTACGCCGGGGGGGCTGGGGCAGCGGGGCAGTGCCCTGCAGAGAGAGGGAGGACAGAGCGTGCCAGGGATCTCCTGATGCAAAGATTTGGGCCTCAAATTTGTGGCCTGAATTATTGTTTGTTCTTTGTATTCCAGGAACATCTAGAGGCCTCGGCCAAAGCTCGGGGCCTGGCGCGCAGGGTGCTGTACGCCCAGGGAGAGGGAAACTCTGCCCTCCGGGAGCTGACAGTCTAAACAGGACAGACAATGGGCGGGAGGGGAAACTGAGGCACAGAGCAGGGCTGTGACTTACCCCAGGTCACCCAGCAGGTCACAGCTCACACATGGAGCCCTCAGCTACACACGGGTCTAACCACCCCCACAGTGGGTGTCTGAACATACCGCTCCCACGGACGCCCCCTCACATGGCCCTGTTCACACAAACGGTCCCTCGCCGTGCCCCTCAGGGTGGGACAGAGCCAAACCTCCCCCAGGCCGGCAGCACATGACGCGCTGGGATTCCTGCCCTGGGTATAAACGGCTTCTTCCGTCACCGAGCTCCCCTTTCTTTCTGAGGCCAACCATTCGAACCAATCAGAGCGAGGGGTGGGGGGCGGTCGGTGTGGAACAAGGCCAGCTGAGAGCGATGCCCCTCACCCACATCCCGTGTGTCTTCCCCTCCCCAAGCGCCCCGCGTGCTCTGTGCATACCTGGGGGGTGAGGTTATGTGCACATGCCTGTGTCTGGGGGGCGCTTTGTACCCAGCATTCCTAGTAATACGCCTGTGGACTCCCCCAAACGATCCCTCCCCCCATGGCATTGATACACTCAATTCCCCCTTGGCTCAGAACTGCCCTTGGGCATCATTGATCCAGATGCCACTTTAGCCCTGCCTGGTAAACCAGTGATCCATCCACCAGCTCTACTGCACTTCTCTGATCTCCAGCCAGTTCACCAAGAACTTCCTGTGGTGCCCAGGGCTGTAGACAGGGTTAGGGAATGACCCTGGGTAGGTCCCCTGCTCCGTCACAGGCTCCCCGTGGGACCCTAGGGTATGTCCACACTGCACACCCAGTCCAGGCTCTGACTCTGGTTTGAGCCCGAGCCCTTCCTCTGTCCACACACAGATGAGCCTGAGTCAAGTCAGCCTGGACCCAGGGCCTAGGACCCTGTTAGTGGGGTGGGTCGGAGCCCAAGCCTCCCAGTGACTCGGTCCGAGCCCTGCCATTTCGCAGTGTGGACGCAGTGCCATCTGGACGTTAGCGAGACCCAGGTCCAGCGACTGAGAGCCCAGGTTTACAAAGCAGTGTGGACACTCAAGCACAGGCTTGGAAACCCCGACACCACAGACCCGGGTTTACAATGCAGGGTAGGATACATCCACACTGCAAAAAACCACGGCAGCGAGGCTCAGAGGCTGGGTCAACTGATTCAGGCTGATGGCCCGGGGCTAGGAACAGCCATGTGGACCGTCCTGAGCTCTGAGCCCAAATGAGTTAACCCGGGCTCTGAGACATGGCACCGCGGGGGTCTATTGCAGTGTGGACGGCCCCTCAGTGTCTGAGCTCCTCCTCTGAAAAGTGGGAAGAGCAGCATGTCTGGAAATGAACCGTTTCATCCCCGTTTCGTTCGATGAGGGACCGACGCTGCCTCTCGGCTTCCTTTGAGCTAAGCGCGTTTAGACGTTTCGGTTAGATTAAAACATTGACGTAACATGACACTGTCTGTACAGAGCCCCTGGTCAATGTTCTTTTAATACTTCCCATTATGGGGCAGCGTTTCCACATTGTCGACAGGGCCAAATCAACTCTTTTTTTTTTTTTTTTGAAATTTCAGTTTTGCTGAAAATTTCCACTTTTCATCCCGATTCAGTTGGTAAATTCCATTTTCCAGTTGGCTCTAGAGCTAACCACGCCCCCCACCCCCCCATTTAAAGGGCCCGCTTTCCGCCACGGCAGCTGTCACCTGCAGGCCTGAGCCAAGGCTACTGGACTTGCAAAGGGGGCTGGCTGGCCATGGGGCAGCCCTACTCCTGTGTAGAGCCAAAGGGAGAGGAAAGGCGGGCCGGGTCCCCCGGGGCCCCATGGGGATAATGCTGGAATACCTTTTACCTCTCGGTACCCGGGGCCTGAGTCTCCATTGACCTGCAGATTGTGCAAGTCGTGCACGCTAGTGCAGCGTGCGTGCAAAGCATCACTGTTCTGCTCTGGAAGCATTCACACCCACCTTGCACACGGCCACGAGCTCCGGAGAGTCAGCTCCCCGGCCCCTCTGAGCCCAAGCGCTCAGGCCGAAGGGGCATCGGCAGAGCTGGGGGGGAAGGAATAGCAGGGGGCTGCGGATCGGGAGTGAGGAGTATCGGCAGAGCTGTGTGTATGGGGGGAGCCCAGGGCTGGCATAGCAGGGGGCTGTGGTCAGGGTCGAAGGGCAGAGCTGGGGGAAGGGAGGCTGGCGCTGCATCTCCCCACTCTCTAGCCAGCCCGATCCGTCCCCCACTTTCAAGAGTGCCCGGCTAACCCATGCTGATTCCAAAGGGTCGTTTTTCTTTCAGCGCCTGGGCTGCTCCCTGGCCCACCCTCCCTGAGGCAGAGGGGAGCCCAGGCCCGTGTGATCAGCACCCACCCTGGGCGCTGGGCTGGCAGCTCTCTCTGGTCTCCCTGGCGCTTCCTGGGGGCTCTGCTGACAGTATCACCCCCAAACACCCCAGGGACCCCCCAAAATCTCAACCGAATCCAAACCCCCCCCCCCCCCCCCCGCAGGGCTCTCTCACCTCTCCCGACCTGTCCAGGAAGGATGCCGGCCTCCTCTTCTCCCCACCACAGAGGTCCCAGGGCTATGGGGACCCACAGCCAAAACTTCTCTGCCCTGGGCTATTTAAAAGGGAGCAGCCTATGCCTCCCTGCGCCTGAGCGGCCGCCAGCCAATGGGGCTGGGGGAAGCCTCAGGCCAGATTAGGGATTTGGTTTTCTTCCTCTCCAAAGGGACTCGCAATGGTTTCTAAGCTGGGCTCTGCTCACGGGGGTCCCATTATTCCCCATTCAGGCTGGGGATTAGACGCGGGCAGGGGTGGAAGAATGCAAAGGGTTGGGCTGCTGCCCCCCCCACTCACCCCTCCCCCCACACCCTTTTCCTGGTTCAGTTGTTGGACAGACGGCAGGTGGCGTTGCCTAGTGAACGGGGCAGCCGGGGACTCCTGGGTTCTACTCCACTGGCCTCCTGTGTGACCTTGGGCAAATCACTTCCCCTCCCAACCCCACACACTTCCGGGCCTCAGTTTACCCAGCTGTGGAATGGGCATGGTGAGCATGGGGCTGGGAGTTCCTGTCTGCAGAGTGAAGCCTTTAACTGCCGAGCATTGAGATCCTTCCCGGGTGTGCTGTGGGGAGAGGGAATGTAAAAGCTGCCCCCACACTGCAGAGCCCACAGCAGGGGTGGGGCTGGAATGGTGTGAGGCATCACACACACAAACATGGACACACACACACACAAACACAGGCCGTCGCAGCTAGTGAGGGTTTTCTGGTCGGCTAATCGAACAATAGCCCTTCCCCTTCACCACCAGCTTTCCACGCAACCTCTTGAAGCGCCGTATGTAACAGCCCAGCCAAGACCAGGTGCTGCTCAGGCCCAGACCGAGAAACAGCCCCCACTCCCCCACCCCTGGATCTTCCAGTCCACACGGACAAGACAAAGGACTCACTAACTCACTCCTCTCCTTCGAGGCAGCAGGGGCACCCCAGATCCCACGGCGAGTTAGCAGACAGTCCGGGAACCCAGCGCCCCTGCTTCCTAGTCCGACGCACACACGCCCCACATCGAGCTCCCCCGGGCCCCACGGGAGTCACCAACTTATGGAATTTCATACAGAATTTTTTGATGCTTCTTTTTGCATGATTTTGCACCCCCGAACAGCCCTACAATAACAAACCAGTGTACTAAACCTAGATCCCACAAGCCACCCTACAATAACAAACCAGTGTGTGGAGGCCACGTTCTTATGAGCAACCCTACAATAACAAACCAGTATGTACAATATTGATCCCACAAGCCACCTTGCAATAACAAACCAGGGTACATATGATTAGTGCTTATGGGCAACCCTGCAGTAACAAACTAGTGTACACAACCTAGTCCTCATGAGCTACCCTACAATAACAAACCAGAGAACATATGCCTAGTTCTTATTAGCAACCCTACAATAACAACCCAGTATGCGCAGCCTAATTCTCCTGAAAACATTATGACGGCAAACCAACTTGCATAGCCCAGCACACACGAGTGACCCTACAATAACACACCAATGCACAGCTGATCACCTGGGGGCGGGGGAACAGGACAGGGCCTGAACTCAGGGAAATAGATTTGAGTTTCTGAGCTCCACGGTTATTTCCTTTTTTAATAACAACAGAGCCAGGGGGATGCACAAACCCCAAATACCTTGAGAGCCCCCCCACCCGCCTCCCTGCCCTTTGGAGCTGCACACATGTCTGGCCTGGCCACGGCCCCTTGGGCAGCTCTCAGTTCCTACCCACACGCACTGCCCCCCACCTGGCTCATGGTGGCTGTCCAGCGAGCCGCTTTCGCCAGCGATCACGCCGGCCCATTCTGGCGGCCGTTCTTTGGCTGTCAGAGCAAATTAACTTCGAGCTAAATAATCAATTAGCTGATCCCCTTCTTGACAATCCCCCGGCCCTTAGTGAGAGGTGGGATTAGGGGCCAAGGGGCCTTTGTCTGCCAGCCACCCGGGGGGATTAGCAAAGATTTGCTGTTTAAAACGCGGAGGGGGGGGGCCGATTTCATCCCAACTTCTCCCTCCTCTGCTACCCCACGGCTGGGCTGGGGGAGGGGAAGGGCTCAAGCCACAACGGTTCTTGTGAGCAGCATCTCCCCCTGGCTGGTGTGACGATGCGGTTCTGGCGGAACCCAACTGAGAGGGCCAACTCAGGACAAATTGTTCAAACAGGACAGTTACAGCCCTAGGCTGGGTTTTTTTCCACCTCTAAGGCAAACCAAACCAGCCAGAAAAGAGGACTTTGGTCTCACCCCACTGGCTAACCACAAGTCTCACAAGCAATTCCCTTAGACACTCCAGTTTCCCAGTATTACCACCAGTGCCACTCGTTATGGGGACAAATGGTTATGAAAACCAATACCCAAGTAAAAGAAAAAGGTTCTCCTGATCCCATAGGACCAAGCCCCAGACCCAGGTCAATATACAAATCAGATCTTACCCACAAATCACGCTGTTGCCAATCCTTTAGAATCTAAAATCTAAAGGTTTATTCATAAAAGGAAAAAGATAGAGATGAGAGTTAGAATTGGTTAAATGGAATCAATTACATACAGTAATGGCAAAGTTCTTGGTTCAGGCTTGCAGCAGCGATAGAATAAACTGCAGGTTCAAATCAAGTCTCTGGACTACATCCCCCGCTGGGATGGGTCCTCAGTCCTTTGTTCAAAGCTTCAGCTTGTAGCAAAGTTCCTCCAGAGGTAAGAAGCAGGATTGAAGACCAGATGGAGATGAGGCATCAGCCTTATATAGTCTTTTCCAGGTGTAAGAACACCTCTTTGTTCTTACTGTGGAAAATTACAGCAAAATGGAGTCTAGAGTCACATGGGCCAGTTCCTGCATACTTTGCTGAGTCTCAAGGCATATTTGCCTTCTCTCAATGGGTCCATTGTATAGCTGATGGTCCTTAATGGGCCATCAAGCAGGCTAGGCAGAGCTAACACCAGTCTAGGATGTCACCCAGCAGCATAGCATAAGTTTGAAATACAGACAGTATAGAGCCAATATTCATAACTTCAACTACAAAATTGATACACACATATAGACAGCATAATCATAACCAGTAAACCATAACCTTGTCTTAGACACCCCATTTGACCCCCTTTATACAAGATTTGCGTGCCACTACAGGACCTTGGCTGCAACAATGATCTATATGGTCCCAGATTATATCAATAACGTCACAGCTGGGTGGCAAGGGCAGCCCTGTGTCGTCACTCACCAGCCCCATGCTCTGGCGTCAGCCCCCTCCGAGGGAGCAGGGATATTTCGACTGGACGCTGAGCTGGTCCCAGTTTGTCCCCCAAACAAGGTTCCCGTCGGCACATGCGGTTTGGCTCAGCTCATCCTTTTCCACCGGGAAGCGCCGACACGCGGTTGAGCTGCCGGTCGGGAGAATGGAAACCAAAGCCACCCGCCGATGGTTTCACTTCTCTCAGTGGCACTGCCAGGGGCATTGGACTCTGTATGAGAGCAGCAGCTCCTAGCAGTCTGCGCTGATTGGGCCCCCACGATGCTGGAAAGACACAGAGTGAGAGGCAGCTCCTGCTACAATGAGCTTCCCACCTAAATAGCCCAGACAGATGACTGGTAGGAGACAGGACGTTTAGCCCCATTCTGCAGATGGGGGAACTGAGGCAAGACATTCAGGGCTAGATTGTCCCAAGAGCTCAGCACACTGGGAGCTGAACTGGGCCCCAAAGTCACCCGGGGAGCACACGGCAGAGCCATGAATCCACAGGGCCGTCCCCATGCGCTCAGCTGCCCCCCTTGCTGCAAAGCCAGTGCTCAACCCCTGAGTCTCTGCAAGGTCTGGCTGCAGCTCCCAGCCAAAGCCTGCCGGACACCGGACCAACGGGTATCCCTTGTGGTTGTCGCATTCCTCGAGGACTTTATGCACTGCCTGTGTTAGGAGTGTCTGGGAGGCTGTGTCTCCCGAGCTCCTGACCCAGAGAAAAGTAGGGCAGGGAGCTTTAAGGACTGATACAATTGCTAGCACAGTGGGAAAGGACCGGGCTGACAGAGGGCTCAGTCAGGTGGGTACCAGCTGTAGCTGCTTTGTATTGAGGTACATGAGTTGTGAGGATTAGGAGGCAGGAAGTGCTGAGTTCTAATCCTGGTTCTGACACGCCACGACCTTAGTCAGTAACGCCCACGTTTTCAGAAGGGCCTGGTCTACACTTCAAAGTTTTCCCGGCATAACTATGTCTGTTAGGAGCAGGAAAAAACTCCGCATCCCGCCAGCAGAAGCCCCAGTGTAGACACAGCAATACCAGCCAAACGAGTCCTTCTGTCGGTATAGATGAGTCTGTTCGGGGACCTGCTTTAAGCTACGCTGGCAAAAGCTACATCTCCACCAGGACAGCTTGTGGGTTTAGCGCTCCATAGGCTTGGGAGGATTCGATTAAAGGTTGATTTCAGCAAACACACACACAAATATTTCCATCAATAACAATCAAAAGTTAGACAACGTAAGAAAAAGGCTGCTTGAGAACTTAGGGGAGTTTGATTGAAGGGCATTTGCTTTGTATATTTTGCCAAGTGATGTTGACAGTTTGAGTTTTAGTGGTTACAAAGTGTTAACTTCATAGATCTCAACATCTACTGTTATTAAACCATGATTGTCTCCCCCCCCCCTTAGTAATCTGAACCCCACCCCCATAATTTCCCACAACTGTGAAAATTTAAATCGATACAAATCGGGCAGGGTGGGGATGCTTAAAACCCATAATTTTGCACAACTGTGAACATTTAAATCAGAAAAAAAAGAGCTTCAAACGGAACGTTGATATCCGTCAAAATGGTAAAAAATAGAACCTGAATTCTGCCCAGCCTAGTTCTACGGGCGATCCCTTCTAGCGTAGACGAGACTGGGGGTGCCTCACGTTAGAGCCCTGGAGGGGACCCAATCTGTACCATCCACCCCTCTGTACCTCAGTGTCCCTGTGATAAATGAAGGTGGGGGAGCTCCCTTTTATAAACACCCAGACAGACAGTTAGCTGTAAAATCCCTCTTGGCGTCTGTTCTCTGCTTGCTTTACCTGTAAAGGGTTAACAAGCCCACAGGTAAAAGAAAAGGAGTGAGCACCTGACCAAAAGCACCAATAGGAAGGCTAGAACTTTTAAATTTGGGAAAGAAACATTCCCTTTGTCCCTTGTTCTCAGGAGAAGGAGACACAGAGCAGCAATGCTGTGTAAGGCTTAAACCAGATATGAAAATTCAGCAGATCAGACCTAGAATTACTGATTTGAAATCTCCCCCCCCCCTCCCCAAATGTAAGTAAATTAGGGAAGTTTAGCTAGACGCAATCAGGTTATTTTCATTATTTTGGCTTGTGGACTCCTCTGTGCTAACCCCAGATGCTTTTGTTTGCTTGTAACCTTTAAGCTGAAAGCTGTTTTGGATGCTTAATTTTTGTAATTGTTTCTTTTAAGATCTAGCGAAAAGTTCCAGATGTATTTTTTTTTCCTTTTAGTTTTTAATAAAATTGACCTTTTTTAAGACCAGGATTGGATTTTTGTGTCCTAAGAGGTTTGTGGAATGTTGTTTAATTAGCTGGTAGCCACAGCTCATTTCCTTTGTTTTCTTTCTTAGCTCTTCCCCGGAGGAGAGGTGAAAGGGCTTGAGGGTGCCCACAGGGAGGAATTCCCAAGTGCTCCTTCCTGGGTCCAAGGGGGTTTTTTGCATTTGGGTGGTGGCAGCATTTACCAAGCCAAGGTCAGAGAGACACTGTAACCTTGGGAGTTTAATACAAGCCTGGAGTGGCCAGTATTAATTTTTAGAATCCTTGCGGGCCCCCACTTCCTGCACTCAGAGTGCCAGAGTGGGGAATCAGCCTTCACAGTCCCCATCAGCAGAGTGTGGGATGGTGACGATACAGATGCATGTCACAGCTGAGGGGGTCTGTGGGTATTTGGACGTCCCTTGGAGGATGTAGAGGGCTGAGCATTTATTAGGAGCGATAACGCCCATCAAGAGGTCTCCTGGTTCTGTGTCTTTTAACTCCTTGATGCCCAACAGAGAGGACCCATATCCCCCCTGCCTGTAGTGTCAAGGGGCGTCTGGTATGTGGCTTCAGCTGCACTGGGAGCTCTTGCAAACATCCTCTTGGGCACCAGCCCACATCGGTTACCGCTCTGAGCAGGGGCTCCAGACCAGTCCAAAACCTCAAAGCTAAACTCCACCCCAGCCTGGAACCACTGCCCCCTGGGGGTAATCTGGATCTAGCTCTGGAAACTTCCCAGCGTGGGCTGACATGGATCCTGGCTTCTGAACGGGAGCCTGTCGCGAGCTGCATTTCACCTGGCTCCAGCCTGGACCCACCTTAGTGAAACTCAGTGCACAAGCCACTACCGCTTGCACCCCCGCAGTCGCTCACACAGCTGTGAGACAGCAGCTGGCTGCGACAGAACCGCCATTGGCTGCTAGCCACACAGGGTCTAGGACACATATGCGGTCAGTTCTGATTCGAAGCAGTAGAGGGCAGTGTTTTCAACCACTGGTGTCTCCAGTTCTCAGGGGCAGATGTGAACCAGCAGGGATCCTCTCCGGGGCAGACGCTCAGCGATGCGGGAACGGCGCCAGGATGGCTCACCGGCGCTGAGCGATGGGAAGGGGTGAGAAAACCACCCCACCGCCCCCGTCGCCAGCTGGGAACGCCCCTCACGTGGCGCTGCCCAATGGCAGAGTTCACGGGAGGTGGGTGAAGGAGGCTGCACTGCGCTTTGAGATCCTCATCTGAGTATAGCAATGGCTAGACTGGGTCAGAGCAGGGTCCATCCAGCCCAGGGGCCTATCGCCAGCATCAGCTGCTTGAGAGGAAGGTGCCGTGATGGGGTAACCTGCTGCCCAGGGACTTTCCCTCACTCCCTGGACACAAAATCCTCTTTCTAGAGACCTGGCTGCTGGGCCTTGCTCACATGCTCTGGGTCATATTGATGGCCAGATCTGGGGTCGGGAAGGGATTTTCCCCAGGGTCAGACTGGCCGGGAGCTTGGAAATGCTCTGGTCTGACTAAAGGCTTCGGGGTTAATACAGAGGCTCTGGGTGAAATCCAATGGCTGCCAGACTAGATGGGCTGATGGTCCTTTCCAGCTTAAAACTCCATAAACGAAGAACCCCGGCTCTCCCCGGGCCCAGTCCACTGAACTCATCCTTCCTCCTCTGAACTAGAATATACAAAGCCAGACTTTGGGGGGGGACTCACTGAAAATGAAGGGCCAGAGGAAGAAGGCTGCCTGGGCTGGAGGGTCGACGCAGCAGCTCTCCTGGCTGCGAGGAGGGACAGCAGATGTGTTTGGGGCTCCCGATCAATGGGAGAATGGGCCATGACACACTGGTGTCACTCGGTAAAGAGCTTACCCTCTCCGCCATGCAGGGCAGAGCAGATTTCTCGCCAGCCCCCCCCCAATTTCTGATCAATACTTTCCCGTCTCCCCCTCCCCTTCTGTCACTTTCACACCACGGTGTTAGCGGGGCCCTTTCTAGCCGCTCGCGCTTCTTAAGGGACTGGACAAAACGAGCTGAAGGCTTTTTAAAGACGGGATCGATCATCCCCACTCACCTCTGACCCCAGGAGCCGGTTGGCTCTATGGAAAGAGGTCAGCTGCACAGACGCCCTGTGAAAGCAGCGCGGCGGGAATCCGGCTTCACGCTGAGCCAGCATTCGCCAGGAGAGCCCCGGCCAAAGCCAACTCTTTCTTTACCAAAGGAGAAACGACACCCACCCCCCCGCCCCCGATTAACCAACTCAGAGAGGTGACTGCAGCCTCCATCCGGGTGTAACAAGGACTCCGGGAAGCGCTCCCTGCTCCCTGCCAGTCAAAGGCACTTGGCAAACGTTCTCTGATTTATAATCCACTTGTTAATCTGATGCTGCCCCCGTTTCACAGAGGGGACCGAGATACCCTGAAAGGAACGTGACTTACCTAGGCTCACCCGGCTTGACGCTGGTAGAACCAAGCATTGATCTCCGAGCTCTCTGGAGTCCCCAGCCCCCCTGCTTTAAAGGTAGAACCAGTGAATCCCCAGTTGTGTACCCCATCATCGCGAGGGAGCGCACACCCCAGGTCCAGCCCCAAAGGGGCGAGCAGCTACTGCTTGAGCTAACGCAGCATCTAGTGGGTGGCATCCCTCCGTTAGCTGCTAGCAGTAGAGGGCGTGTGACACACGGAATCAGTTCCAATTCCAGGCAGTAGAGGGTCGTGTGTTTCTCTCTCACCCCCCCCACACACACACACACCCAGTAGACATAAACATACACCCTGTGCTGCATTTGACCCCCAGCCGATGGTTGCCCTGGTGTGAACGGCCGCGCGAGGTGCAGGACGAGAGGAAACCAGACTCCGCGCCCCGCTGGCTGGTTGCTAGACAGCGTGTGCCACGCTGCTGGAACTCAGCAGGCAGCGTTCGCACTACGAAAGGGGAGCGGCACTGACCCCACTGGGCACTTTAAATGGGGGGCAGAGTGGAAATCAAAAACCCTCTTCCCCTTTCCTGCGTCATTTGTACTGCACCGGTCACTACAGCGGCCAGCGGCTGCTGCGCCGGGGCGGTTTGTGCTGCAGCTGAGGAGAGCTCCGTCTGTCTGGCCACTTGTCCTCAGCTTGCCGGGGTCAGATTGTCTGTTTATGGTATTGATCTCCCCCCGTCACGGTAATATCCAGCACCTTGGAGCTTTTGATGTGTTTATCCTCACAGCCCCCACAGGAGGTAGAGCAGGGCTGTAACTAAGACACTGAGAGGCAAAGTGACTTGGCCAAGGTTACCCAGAAATCTGTGGCAGAGCAGAGCCTCGAACCCAGTCCCAAGTCCCTAGCTTTCCAGGGACATAAACAGCAGCTCGGCCACCACTGAAGCCAGTAGGCTGTGGACTCCTGGCTTCAGCGGTGCTTTGAAAACTCTCCTCCCAGACGCACTTTAAAACGATATTAATTCTCTATGCACGGTGATTAACCAGGCAATACATTGCAGTGAAAGCCCTGCAGACAGCACTCTGGCACCGTCATCCCAAGGGGAAGGAGGGTTAGTGACAACCCCAGATCAGATTTCCTTTAAGTAAGGGACACTGTCCCCTTGGATCATGTGCCAGCCCCCCGCCCACCCTTCACGCCACAGAGATGAGCCCTGACAGCACGATCAATCCCCCAGCAGGCCACTGCATCCGTGACAACCCCGCGGACAGAGGGCTCCCAGTGGCACGAATTGGCCAGTAAAGAGCTTACACTGGGAAATTAACTAAAGACAGGCTTTAAGACAGGTTCAGCCTCCCTGATCGATACCCTGCACACGGCAAGGCTCTGGGAGCGCCGGCACGACAGGACAAAGGGGTGGGAGGTTAATGCCGGGGCTTCCCGATCAGCTCCGTCACCTCTGACCTCAAAGGGAGCCCTGACGCCACACTCAACGGGCACAGACACGGGGGACAAGTGGCACCGCGGCATCTAGGTTTGTGGGAAGATGATACAAATCCTTTCTCTGAGACCCCATGCTGTGTCTTCATCCAGGCAGGTGCCGTTTGGCCATGAGTTTAAAGCAAGGCAGGTTGCTCCTGTGGTTAAGCCACAGAGCCAGGACGCAGGAGATGTGGGTCCAATTCCCAGCTCTGACACAAACTCACTGCGTGGCCTTGTATAAGTCTTTTCATCTCTGCACCTCAGCTGCCCACCAGCGAAATGGGAAGAACATTTTTCTAGTCAGCCAGCCAGCTCTTTGGGGCAGGGCCTAGCTGCTGCTGCAAGACACGTAGTAAATTATTATAAAGGTGACTTGGAAAAGGGAGGGTAAAGAACTGCTGGGTTTAGGTCTTTTTGTTGGTGCCTTCTGAAGAATACAGAACCCTGAATATATCCGCTCAGCCCTCCTGCTTTTTGAATTTAAGAACATCAGGGAGGTCAGGCCTGACCTTCTGCTGGAGAGCTCACTGGAGGACCTGGAGATATGCATCTTGGGAGCTGTCTTTGTCCTTCAGTGAGAGAGGGGGTTCTGGATGTGTAACAGAGACCCTTGCTCCCAACTGTTACTCAGGTGTTTTGAGTTAAAGGGGTTCAGGTAAAAACAAAGAACGACAAAGGGTTTTCAACAGCTTGAGTGAGCTCCCCCACCCCCGCCCACTTAATTGGGTTTCGCTTTGTTAACAACCCAACTAGTTCGGCAGCTGATCCAGTGTCCAGCGCGAGACAGGGTGGACCAGGCTTCTGTTTCTAACCCATATCGAGAACAGGAGCCTACAGACCGTTTGTAAAGCAGGACGGGCTGTTTTTCTAGCAGATCTGCTCTAGGAGTTACTGTGGGGCCTGGGCGGTGCAGGAGATCAAACTAGGTGATCCCGGTGGTCCCTTCTGGGCTTGGAATTTCAGCCTAGCAGCAAACGGAGCAACTTCTATAACTCCAGAGGCCTGGGCAGAAGGTCCCAATCCCCGCTGATGAGCCCTGCTGACAGGACCAGGGACCTTCAGCATCTAAAGCACCAGCCTCTGCCTTTGAGCTGACAGCAATAGAAGGCTGTTATCCACCACAAGAGGGTGACCCACTCCATTTGCCCAATGTCATATATAAAGAAGCAAAAAAGGGCAGACTTGGGTTTTGCAGGTCACCTGTAACCCTGACCTACCCACCCTTACCCCAGGGACATGGTTTCGGTCTCACACTTCGGTAGGTGAACACCCTTCCGTACAATCGGCTTTCTGGAGAGTCAGCCACCCGCGAGGTGCAGACCTGGCCTGGGCTTGAAAAGCTTCTCCTTAGGGACTAGGGGAGCCAGAGAGTTTAATGCCAGACCCATAAAGGCTGACAAGACGGGTCGAGACACAGACACAGGGGAGAGCTGAGCTCGAGGTGAGCCATGACTTTTATGGCACCCTAAGTAACCAGTGAGATTATCAAAGCCATAATGAGCGTGTTCAATAAAACGCATTGCCGGTGAGGTCATCTAATGGCCTATTATTTTTAATTTGAACTTTTTGCCTTAACCTTTTCTCAGCACTGAATCAGCTTCCCCAACCGACACTTTAATTTCTCCCCCATTTGGGAGATTGATGGGGCAGGAGTAAGGCAGCATGGTCGAGTAGCTAGAACAGGGGCAGGGGCTCCGGGGTGAAGACTCTGGGGTGCTCAGCCCAGCTGTGGGACTGGGTGTGAGCGAGAGGTGAGCACAGGGGAACTGGGAGGAGGGTGTGGACTGGCAGGCCGGAGGCCTGGATTGTATTCCCTGCATTGGGAAAGGGTGTGGCCCACAGTTTAGAGGAAGAGGCAGTGAGGCCAGACTCCTGGGCTCTGCCCCTACATCTGAGAGATGCAGGGGCCTGGGAGGCAGCGCGCTGCATAGTGACGCTGGCCTGGCGACCCAGGCAGCTTTAATGGGCCGGCAAGTGCTTTGAGATTTTTGGCTGATGGGCAATTCCTTTGGCCTTGATGCTGCAGGGCCTGGTGCGGTGCACACAGTGGCTGTGTTACACAGGCACCAGTGCCTGGTGGATGAGTCTCAAGGTCCTGGCACACCGGTCTCCCTATGGCCCAGGGTAAAATCAGGGCAGGGCATAGGGGCCGGACAGGGGTGATGTAGGAGCCTTATGCTCTGGCTGCACTGAGCTCTACCCTCCCTTCGCCCATGCGGTAGGACAGCAGCACTCCCACTAATACAAGATCGGGGCCCCACCCCTGTGCTGCCCAGGATGAAGCCCTAGTGCAAAGCCAAGCCTTTCCCTCTTCTGAGCTCCACTGGACCCATCACACCCTTGGATTTCAGAGCATCGGTCACTACCAACTGCAGCTCAGTCCCTCCCCTTCCCCCAACCCGTGAAATCGCAAATCCCTGCCCCTTACGGCAGAGCCAGGGCCCTTTCCAAACACTCCTCCTCCTACCAGCCCTCTGTCATCACCACCTCCATTGTATAGACAGCACTGGAGAGCGAAGGGGCTACCCACAGGCACACAGCCAGGCTGGGGCAGGACTGGGAGTGGGACCCAGGAGTCCTGACTGCCAGGGCGAGGCTGGGACCAAAAGGCCCACTGTCTCTGCAGGTGTAAGAAAGCCGCCACACACTTCGTAACACAGCCGTGGCTGCGGCACAGGGAAGGCCGACGGTCCTGTTGAAACAGAACCCTGATCACCAGCCCCCTTGCTCGCCGGAGCGCCTCTCTCGCAGTCTCACCAGCTCCAGCTGCGCTCTGAAGGTAGCAGCATTGGCCCCAAGTCAGACTGATGTGAGATGTAGAAGTAAAACCAAGCTGTTGGGAGAGTTAATGACGGAATGTAGCCCGGTGGCCTCAGTTATGAACTGAAAGGGGTAGGGGGTGTTCTGCTGGATGGGACAAGCCATGCTGACAACTCACCATGTTTAAACAGCCTACAGGGGGGTTACGGGCAGTTGATGCTGTTTACTGAACATCATGCCTGGAGTTTCGATTGGACTCTGTGTTCTTCGCTTTTCAGCCGAACCTGTTGTGTGCTGTGCTGAGAATGGATGTTCCACCCCAGAGCTGGCTGCATTTCAGTCATGGGTGAAACAATCCTTCACTCCCTAGTTTGCCTAGTGCTTTGGGGGTGTTTGATGAAAGCTAACGTCACCCTTTATCCTCCAGCAAGAAATTAAATTAAATTCCAGGCAGCTTATGGGGTGGAGGGTCTCTCAAAGGACCCCTGACAGCAGGTGCTTAGTACAGACACCGAGAGCACACCCAAGACATACTTAGCCTAGTGGCCTTGTCTCAAATTTACCCTCTTGTCCCGCTTGTGCAGAGCATTACATGGTGGTTACCTCCCCTCCACCCACTGCTCTGCATAGGGCTGAAAGGACACTGTTTGCAATGTACTTTGCAACCCTAGGAGATGACAGATGCTATTCAAATATACAGTGGTGCCAATTGTGTGATCCGGATCACCTCCATGGCTGTGCCGCAGGAGAAGTTCAGCGAGCAATTGGCAGGGCTGTCGGGCATCTCCCACCCATGGTATTGAACTGACAAGAACACAGCAATGTCAGAGGAACAGTTCAGTGTTGGGAGCACATAGGAGCCCCAGAGCGATCAGCCCACGGGTCTATTCAACACCTTTTTATTAAAAAGAATTACAAAAAGGAACAGGTTACAATGTTTATATACAGTCCAAAAATCTATCCCCTTTGCTGTTACAGTGTCCCAGGCGCTTCAAAGAAAGAATTACTGCAAGGGGGCAGACCCCCATGCCAGCTGGTTACCTGCAGCAGCATCTACAGTACGCCACATTTCCGGGCGGGAGGTGGGGGGGGGGGGGGTAGAGAACACAGGCAGGGGGGAGGAGATAGAGTTAGTAACAATACAGTGACCAAGAGGCCTGATTTTAATCAGCACAGTGATGACTGGCACCCCAGAGCTGCTTCCTGAAATGGACAGAGCGGGAGGAAGGAAAGAGGGACTGCAAAAGATATAAAGCAACGTGGAATATTCCAAACCCCTATAACGAACACAGCCAGAAATCTCATTTTAGACCGTCGTCCAATACAGGCTACAACTGAAGCCCATCATGGTGGATTGCAAATTGAAGGGGGAACGGAAGGAGATCCATCATTTCTGCTGCTGGAAACCTGGCATCAAATGCCTCTCACAACAGGCAAGAGGACTCCATCCTCTAGCCATTAATGAGGGCAGCTCATCCCAGTAGATGTGCCTTCTACCCCTCCTCTCACTCGCCCACCCCGCCCCCCCATTGCTACATGGGCCCACACGAACATTGGGCAGCAGGCTCAACTGGAGAATAGCAGCTGGAGAATCACCCATTATGCCATTCGCCCTCACGGGATGGCGTCCACTGAGGGGTGGGGATGTCCATTGCCCGGGCCACTTCTGCTCTGGAACAAAGACACTTGGGCCTTCCTGGGGGAAAGCAGCCGGGGCCAGTTCCCAGCTGGGGCGTGAACAAAAAGCGGAGGTGTTCCGGCCTAAAGGAAAAGCTGACTGGAAAGACGTCCCGAAGGCAAGAACCCGCCTCGAATCCTGCACTGCTCCAAGCTTTATTGCTAAACAATGCTCGCCCCTTTCTATAGCCAGCAGAACAGAACCAGACTGGGAACAGTCCGCACTGGCAATCCAGAGGAGAAGCTCATTAGCAGTAAAGATGGTGTAACCTCTAAGCTGTAGTTCCTAGGAAGTATCTCTAGTGGGGAAAGGGCAGGAGCAGAGAAATCCATTCCTCCCCAGTAAACTTCCTACACGGCCCCACCCACTAGCAAAAGACAGGCCTTGTGAACAGCAGCGTTTACTGCTCAGTGCCTCAGAGCCTGGAATAGCAGGTGGCAGAGCCGGAGGGCAGCCTGCTGTGACGAGTGGTGGGGGACTGAGGACACCCCTTTACATGTATGCCTCCCAAAATACAGCAAGAACCCAATTCAGCAACTCCGTGCTTAGCAGAGGGTCTGTGCTGAGCGAGGGGGTGGGACACGGCCTGTTACCAACAGGGGAGATGGGCCAAGTGCACTGGCCGAGCCACTTGGGGATGGATCGTCAGAGAAAGTGGCTCAAGCCCCGTTAACTCTGCTTCCAACCACAAGCAGCCGGGAAGGGCAGGGAAGTGATGGAGCCTCCGGCTAATGGCTTTGCTCACGATTGCAGGTTTCTAAGGGCAACGCTGCAAACGAAGAACCATCGTCACCCCACCCAACCCCCAGTGCAAGCAGGCACATGGGGAAGAGATGGGAAATACGGCAGAGGCTGCTGTGGTTCCAGGGAAGCAGCAGGGTTAGACAGTCTGTAGTGAGGTTATAATCGATGAATGGTAACTGAAGCTAAAAGAGAGAGACTTTAGGTGGGGGAAAAAATACATCTCACAATGGAACACAAGGTATCAGGGGCAAGTTACTCCTTGAGACAGAGTTCATCTGTCGTATTTACAGCCAGCCACTTTATAAAGGGAACAATGCAGCAGGATGTACTGTAGTAATGCCAATCCCACACATCAGTCTGATCACCCTCCCGCCCCACGCCCACGGTGCTATGGCCCCCAGGGAGCAGACGGTCGGTAGGGTAAGGCCCAGTGTGGGCAGCACTAGGGGAAGAGAGGGTGTGAGTTATTCACTCTAGAACGTACCCCCTGGGGCTGCAGAGGCCTGGAACAAACGGACGGCAGCTAGCGGAAGCGATTTTCCATTCTGGTCACTGTATGTTAGCTGACGGAGGCGGCGTAGGCAAAGCAGCGTTCTGCCCTTCGAAAAGCCAGCCAGGGCTGGGCTCAGCTGCCGCGCTGATCTCAGCTCAGACGAGATTCTCTCTCTCTGAGCCCTGAATGCAAAGGGACTAGAAAAGGGGCGCCACGAATATGGTACATTTAAAGTCAAGCCATCAAAGCCCTTGCTATTCCTGTGCACTACTGGTTTAGAGTTACTATTCATAAATAAATATTGACAGTATATTGAGCGAGTATAGAAACAGATGGGGGGGGGGGTCTGTAAAAGAGGAGAGAGAGAGAGGAAGAGAAAGTGAACTGGGGGATTTTTTTTTTTTTAAAAAACACCCCAATTTCCGTGAAAACCAGTTTTTAAAAGCCCTATTTTCACCTATTGCTTTGATCTCGCTAAGTCAGTCCCCAGCTATAGGGATCAGTCGGCAGGGACCCCTGAACATTTTCCTATCCAGTAACAGCCAGTGCTACCACCACCCAGCTCCCGTTGGCAACCCTTGAGCCTTGCTTCGGATCAACACAATGGAGGTGCTCTGGCAGCTGAAGGGGTGACCCTGGAGGGAGCCAACTCCTGCCATCCTGCAGTCACCCAGAGGATGCAATGAGGAGCACTTGCTCGATGCCACAACCTAGCCAGCCAGAGTGTAGATCAGCCCCTATAACATCACCTGTCCCCCCCAACAAGTTAATAAGTCTAAGTTCCTCCTGTCCTGGACAGCTGTAAGTTGCTCTATGGCTTCACAGCCTTCCTCACAGTCCTGTCCACCTTCCTGCTGTATCACTGAAACGGACTGCCGCAGCAGGTGGTGATGGCAGCCTCGCTGTGCATGGAGCATAAGACACTTCTGGCTTCTTCACCTGTTGCCACCCAGGATCTACAGAGCCCTGCACTTGTTCAGAAGGATCTGGGCACAGCAGCAGAGAGTCTGGTGAAAGTCATCACCATCCCTCCTCCTCCTCTTCTGCCCAGTGTGGCTGTTTCTATTCACTGCGTTTCAGGGGCATGCCATACTCCCTTGCAGTGGGTTCTTGCTACGATCCCTTCTGGGAGACCCAATTCTCTCCCAACCAGCCTGTCTGCAACTCACATGCCAGCTACCAAACGTTTCCTGTTTCACACCCTTCTTACCCAACTCTTCTGTCTGTTTCCCACTGTCCAGCCACTGGGGGCAGCTGTTTGCTTCAGAAGACAGAGGCAGATGCTGTGCCACCCTTCAAATCTAAATCAGAAATAAAAGAGTTGTCTACCTTTAGCTTCATAGAAAAGATCATTTCAGATGTATCCACCGTGCCTCTGAACGCTTCTCCTAGAGAATAGAGTCTCTTTCTGGCTGTACTACTCAAAGCAGCCTTGCCACGTCTACAAGGCAACTACCGCATCACAGAGCATCTCTCTGGTGGAATCAAGAGGATCTCAGAGCTACTACCCGGCCATATGACCATTGCCAGCTGAGAGCCTGTACCCTGTAGCTGTGCCAGCAGCAGTCTCTACGTTCCATAGATACCAGCAAGTGCATAGGGGATCTGGAAGACGGCATGCTGCTGGGTACAGGTGAGCAGTGTTATGCTGAGTATTTATTGCACTGCTTCAAAGAGGCAGAGGAGGAACAGGAGAGCGAACGAGCACAAGTCATCGTTTCACTTTAGCATCTTCTTTGATTTTCCAGATCATCAGCTCCATGCAAGCGCTGGCGTCCTCGCTGGAGTCATGACCTTCCACTGGGAACGAGAGACACAAGTGCCACAGTTAGCCACAGCGGGACAGAAGGGACAGGCGTCCTAGGCCCGGCTCCTGGGCCCAGATTCTAGAGTACATTAGGGGTCCAGGTTCTATTAGAAGGTGGGGGGATTAACTCAGAGACACTTAATTGGGAGCCAGTGGCCTCAAAAGCCCCTGCAGTTACATCATGAGCATTGCTCTAGTTGCACTGGGGGGGGGGGGGGGGAGAAAGAGAGATTCCATGGTTCAAACAGAGAAACAAAGTTGTCGAGTGACAGCTGTTCTACGCTGAGCGTAGCCCATCCTTGGAGCACCTCGTTTCAGAGGGAGGCCTCAGGACAGTCTCCTGGAGGAGTCCAGAGCAAAACGCAGCAGACACAGTTACACTCTTCAGGGGAAACTCTGAGCTGACAGATGCCAGTGGGAATTTCACACACCCGAGAGCAGGGCAGAAGTACCAGGGGAGGTTATGTGGCTCACGCAGCTGAATTCCCCTGACATCTCAGCACCACCTTCGGCTCGCTAGACCCCTCTGCACAAGCAGCAGGCAACCGCTGACACTTGCCTTACAGAAACTGGATGTGGGGCCGGCAGACGCCTCAGAGGAGGAGCGTGCGCTGGAGCCTGCACCCGCCCCATCAGAATGGCCTGACTTTGGCACCAGAACAAGGCTCAGATTGAAGCATTCTGAGCCTGACAAAAGCAGAGGGGTGGAAAGGGCGGTTTAGGACCTGATCTCACCCCTGGCTCCTCAATTCTCCCCTGCCTGAAAGATCAAGCGAGAGCTCTGAAAAACGTCCTACTGCTCTGCCCTGCAAGGTTATTTATGTAGTGCTGAAAACATCCAGAGTGCTTAACAACAGCCAGGCCTGAGAGCAAGATCCCTGCTCAAAGGGATTTACAGTCTAGAGGCCCCGATGGCTCCCGTGCAGTTAGACAGACACGTGAACATGACTCACTAGCAGGCTCGCTACGTGGGCTTTCAGGAGAGGCGCTGCTGTGCTTTAGTGCGTGGGCTGGTCTCAGCGTGAACGGGGACATGACTTGCAGCTTCGAGACAGGGGAACAAAGAGGAAGGGTGGCTCAGGAGACGTGGGATCGAGTCCCAGCCCTGCTATAGACTGCCACTGGCCTTGGGCAAGTCACTTACTCTCTGTGCCTCGTTTCCCATCTGCAATGCAGGGACAATAACGTTTCCTTTCTCCCACCCTTTGTATCGTCTTGCAAGAGTGAAAGGTGTTTGGGGCAAGGACTGTCTGACTAGGAGTTTGCACTGCACCTAGCACGGTGAGGCCCCAATCTCCACTTGGTGGGGCACACGTGGTGGTAAGGGCAGAAGGGGAGAGAGGAGTGGAGGACCTCGCAGTGTAGGTGGAATTAGATGGGAAAGCAGCGTTCCCGTTTCCCCAGTCTCTGAAGTCTCACCGTTGTCTTGGATGATGCGCTTGAGGTAGTCGGCCATCAGCATCCGGAGTGCTCGTTTGTAAGGCAAACCCAGCCGGTGGGGAAAGACAACTGCAGTATCCACCACTGTGTTATGGATAAGCTGGGAGGGGTGGGAGAGAAAAACAGGGTGGTTTGTTTTCCCTCCTCGGAGCAGTCAGTGTATTAACTGAGATTAACCACACACCCCAGGTAAGACCTGGATCGCCCTCATATACAACCTTGATTGCCCTCAGATACGAGCTTGATCGCCCTCAGGTACCACCTCCACAACACTCCCACCAAACCAGTTCCACAGGCAGCTCTGCCTGAGCTGAACCGAAGTGTCCTGAACAGCACCTTCTGCCAGCCCGGCCAAGGCACTAACTCCTCTCCACGGGCAAAGCTCCTTCTATCCAAGTCTCAACTCAGCCATTAAAACTCCTCCGAGCAACAGGGCCGCTCGTCCGTTTAGCCTGGTGCCAGAGACACTCCCATGCTTCTGGAGGAGTCTTTTCACAGCTTGTTACACCGTCAGAGCAGCTCCTGGGGAGGGGTCCTTTGACACAGAATGAGCTGTGCTTTGGGCCATACTTGGATTTAACCCATTACCCACCACACCTCTGCACAAGTAGACTCTTGCCTCTTTTAGAGACAGGTCCATTGGTTTCTTAGCTGGAGCTGGGGCTTTGGAAGGGAATCACTTATGAGAGTTTCAAATTAGCTTGAATGGTTCTGTTCCTGCTCTCTCTGCAGATGGATTTAAAGAGGGCTGGATAATCTGAGCGCGTGTGTTGTTTGTAGTTAATGTAGGATGAGACAGGGTGAGCAGATCCTATGGGCAGGGCACAAGCAAATCACTGCAGAGGCCGGGAAGGAATTTCCTGCCACTCACGTACATAACAGGGGCAGAGAGTTCACTTGCCTCTAGTATCAAGCATTGGCCAGAGCTGGAGTCAGGATAATGGCTAGATCAGGAGACGGCCACCTATCAGCAGTGGTGTGCCGAGTCTTCATTTATTCACTCTGATTTAAGGTTTCATGTGCCAGTCATACATTTTAACGTTTTTAGAAGGTCTCTTTCTATAAGTCTATAATATAGAACTAAACTATTGTTGTATGTAAAGTAAATAAGCTTCATTTAAAATTAAATTAAAATGCAGAGCCCCCCGGACCGGTGGCCAGGACCCGGGCAGCGTGCGTGCCTCTGAAAATCAGCTCCCATGCCACCTTCGGCACACGTGTCATAGGTTGCCTACCCCTGGGCTAGATAGTGGGGTGAGTGCTTCAATCCAGCATGACAGAGCCCATGTGCTTTTGAAACAGCGTGTGCTTAAATTTGTTGGAGCGCTAACATTCTCTGTGCTGGCCAGAGGAGTGTTTAACAGGGGCTATGAAGAAGCCAGGGTGAGAGAGAGGTTAAGTATCATACGGACAGTATAGCCCTGAGACTGAGGTTAATTTGTACGTCTGGCCAGCGAGGGCGACTCCTGGAGGGCTCTCTTCTTTAGGTTTCTGATTCACGACACAGGATGACGTGAACGGGCCTTTGACTCTCCAGCCACCCGTCTGCCCCTTACTTTGTCTAGGCACTTGCTAATGTTGCGTGACAACTTGCAACTTCCTCGTTAATCGTTTCATAGCTGAGCTATGGAAATGCTTTAGAACAGCTGCCGTTTAATGGAAACAACCTGCCGCGCTCTTTGAAGTGTAAAACTGCCAAACATTATGGATAATCTCCTCTCTGGCACAGTCAAGGCTGGCATCAGCCCAAGCAGAATAATTACTTATGGAGATCAGGGAGACAGAGGAAAGGGGCTAATACAGCTTTAAATATAAAACTGAAATGCTATTGCTATTTGAAGCTTGTTGTGGCCATTATTGGGATGGCTTCTTTACTGCCAGAGCCTTTAGAGATTAGGACTTTGCATGGCACTGCCTGTAAAGCTTTGCTATATTGCTTTGGGTTCGTTCTCTTGGCAGTTTCTGTGATGCTAAGAGAAAATAATGACTTTAAGAGGCCAACACAGTCATCTTGTGGCTGATGAGACCGTAAATGATTTTTTTTATTGTGATTACTGATACTTTGAGATCCTGGGAAGGAGGGTGGTATAGAAAGGCAAAGAGCTTACAGGCATGAACGCAGTAAACTTCCCAACACCCCCGTGAGTTAGTAACTATTACCCCTTTATCAAATAGGGCTACATGGATAAAGGATGGTCTTGTGATTTGCGGGCTTGAACCAAGTGCCAATCTGCCAGACTTCCCCTGACCTTGGGGGAGTCACTTCGTCTCTCTGTGTTTCCATTTCTGTACAGTGGGGCAATGGCCCTGCCCTGCCACACAGGGGAGTGGTGAGCATGAAAGACTGAGGAGCTCAGATCATAGAATATCAGGTTGGAAGGGACCTCAGGAGGTCATCTAGTTCAACCCCCTGCTCAAAGCAGGATCAATCCTCAACATCCCAGCCAGAGCTTTGTCAAGCCTGACCTTAAAAACCTCTAAGGAAGGAGATTCCACCACCTCCCTCAGTAACCCATTCCAGATGCTGCGGTGATGAAGGCCAGAGAAGCACCTTTGGGCTTTGTCTATACTCAAAATGCTACAGCAGCACTGCTGCGCCGATACTGCCTATCCGTCGACATAGGCAACCCACCTCCCTGAGAGGCAGCAGCTCGGTTGACAGGAGAATTCTTCCATTGACCTAGCCCTGTCTACACTGGGGGTAGGGAAGTTTAACTACACTATTCAGGGTGCGGATTTTTCACACCCCTGAGCGACATAGTTAAGCCAACTTAATTTGCTAGCATAGACCTGGCCCCAGATAGACAGTAAAGTCAGTGGCAAACCTGGGGCTAGAATCCAGGAGTTCTAGTAGCCAGTCCTCTCCCTCCCGCCCAAAACTCTTACAAAATTAAATAATTCATGTGAATGCTGTCTTGGTTTTGGGAGACCGTTTGACAGGCCAGCCCTCCTCTGGGGTGGTTCCATGACAAGCCTCCAGGGGTAAAAGAGGGGTTTCTCTTTCCACGGCTCATCCAATCCCTGACCGCACTGCTGAGCGCATCAACAAGGGAACAATCTGGGCCACTGGGGATGGTGTTTCTCCTTTCTAACGATGCCTGTCAGCTTAGAGCTCACTCAGGGGCTTAATGGCATACAACCAATCCCCTCCAGCCTCTAACCACTACACCACACTCCACAGCTGCCTCATGGATAGCTCACAGTCTCACAAAGCAACCCCATTCAGTCAGACAGAGCTAGAAGGTATCCTTTGGTACAGATCACTAGTGACTTGAACACTGCTTGTGCCCCTACTCAACCGATCTGGCAGCCTCCAATGGCTCAGACAAGGCGCTACTGTGATCTTCTTGCTTTCATGAAGGCAAACTCTTTCTGTAATGGTGAAACGGTAAACACAGATTAAAGGAAAGGAAGGAGGGGACAGGGTTTGTTACCTTTAGTGCAAATAAATCACTTTCCAAGCTGTGTCCTATCAAAATCGTGTCTGCGCTGAACATGTTTAGTAGAACAGCTTGCACGTCTCGCAGGGTGATGCTTGCGTTCTCCAGGTCCTCCTCCGTCACACCTGAAAACCTGCAGTGCGACAGCAACAGA
Organism: Chrysemys picta bellii; assembly: GCF_011386835.1. Lineage (NCBI taxonomy): Eukaryota > Metazoa > Chordata > Testudines > Emydidae > Chrysemys > Chrysemys picta. Next base: position 5,474,244 of record NC_088815.1, read on the forward strand.
GGGACTTCTCCTTAGTGGGGCTGAACCTTCCACGCCCTAGCAACACCCACACATTTGAGGCAATGAAAACTTCCCCTCCTCAAAGTTCTCAAGAAGCTTTCAGCCAAGTGATTCAGACCATTGAGACTTGGCGCACGACATGGTGACAGAGGCACCTGCCCCCATTACTGAAACGGCTCTTGTTTAAGACTGCAGTTCTGGTGCAGAGGTCCTGGTCTTTGTGGTAATTGTGATTCACGTCTGAGACGCTTGCAGTGGCAGCTCCTTTACCCTCAGGGCCTTGCGACTTGGCCCACGTGATCACTGGGTCACTCGGGTTTGGTGCATTCGCTCCCCCCCCCCAGAAGGAGATGGGCAGGCGGATGCACCAAAGTTGAGTAACGTTGTGACCTCATGGGCCAGGTGCAGCCCCACCCTGCTGCGGCAGGGTGAGCTCACTCTTGCAGGACCCCTGTTCCTCCGCTTTCCAAGACACATGCATAGCAAGTAAGTGGCTGGGCTTGAGGGGAAGTTTTCATGCCCTCCGTATGAGAGGAAAAGCAGCCACGAATGAGCTTTGCCATTTCAAATTCTAATCATAAGCCACACGCGGCAGAGGCAGCGAACTCAGCTGCTGGGGAGGAACGGCTGGAGGGGACTTGAGAAATGCCTTGTCATCACTTCTCGAGCCAGCTGCAGATGGTGCTGACAGGCTAGGGGAGAGAAGCCATGCCGAGAGATCATTGTTGGGCTGCTGAAGTCATTTATTATTCAAAACTCTCCCCAGAAAGCCGAGTCAAGAGCCTTTTTAATGGCTCCAGCCATACTCCATCCAGGGGAGGGGTTGCTCTTACCTGGTGTTGTAGTCCACCACTTTGTTGTCCGGTTTGACAAAGGTGTCATAGACCACTTTCAGGTCCGAGTTGATCACGGTTACTCTCGTCAGCTCCAGTCCTTGCTTGGTGTAACACTGTCAACCCCAAACAAGCAAAGAGAGCTGGTCTTAGCCTGGTGTTTGTAGTCCAGGTCTTGGTATTTATGTGCCACCCCATTCATGTTAGCACTAGCGTCTCCTGAATTACGACAGTTATGCTGCTGCATGGCTGGCTGGCATACATTGGCTAACACGGCTATTTTTCAAAAGAAATTTATCATCTTAAGTATGAACAGCAGCTGACCAATTAAAAATACATCTCTCACTAACCCCCAGAATGTGCTGTGACATCATACAGCCAGATAATCACACGGTCTGCCAAAGGAAAAAAAGAAGAGTCTTATTTGATGCTAAATATGGCAGGTGAAGGAGAAGTATCTAGGAGGTGTATATGTATACCACAGCATGGCCTATAGACAGGCAGGTCTACAGTACGTGATCTCTGGAGCACAGCATCAGGGGAGAACCAGTTATTCATGCAGCAAGGTAACCTTCTGGTATAAATATTAATAAGAGTTCCACAAAGAGGATAGCTACAATTTATAATCCACTTTTTAAAATAATTTGATACGCAGTGATCCTGAACAGGCTTGCTCTTAATAAACCCTATCAAAAGGATGCTTAAAGCACTGGATTAGATCGTCCTGATCAGTTACATCCTGAGTCCTGGTTCCTCTTGCAAATGGATTAGAATGTACTGTTCCCACTGCTGATGGATAAGACTCCCACTCAGAGAGTAACTGTTCAACATGCAGCATCCCAAGTGCGGCTTTTATTCTTCTGGGAGACTGACAAGCGGAAACAGATCTCTACAGGAGAGCGCTGCAGAGAGCTGCCCTGTTCCACCCCAAGCTTCCCACCAGCCCTATTTCATGTGTATGTTCCCCTTCCAGTTAGGATTTCTGCTCCCGGATACCCACCATTTCACAGTCTAAAGCGTAGATCCCTGGATAGCCATTGGTAGTAGGCAGCTTCTCAAAAGTTTTCACAAAACCCTCCAGGTTCTCCTTCCGGCCATCTTGGACATGTTGCTTTAAAAAGAAATCCACACACACTTGTAAGACAAAAGCAAGTTCCTGAAATCCCATCACAAGCCAGACAAAACTCAGAACTAACTTTCCAACAGATCAAATCTCAGATTCAAATTTCTTTACATTTCCAACAATTACAAACGAAGAATAGGATTGGCTGGCAAAAGGTTCCAATCGAGCAGGTACCCTATAGAAAGGCAGCAATTACACAACAGCCAGCGGTTATACAATTGTACAGGAAAATGTTTCATAAAGCAACAAGCGACCAGCTTGGCTTAACAGTGAAATCCCTGCTGATCTTAAACACAAAAAAGAAGCTTACAAGAAGTGGAAGATTGGACAAATGACCAGGGAGGAGTATACAAATATTGCTCAGGCATACAGGAGTGAAATCAGGAAGGCCAAATCACACTTGGAGTTGCAGCTAGCAAGAGATGTTAAGTGTAACAAGAAGGGTTACTTCAGGTATGTTAGCAACAAGAAGGTGGTCAGGGAAAGTGTGGGCCCCTTACTGAATGAGGGAGGCAACCTAGTGACAGAGAATGTGGAAAAAGCTAATGTACTCAATGCCTTTTATTTGGCCTTTGTCTTCACAAACAAGGTCAGCTCCCAGACTACTCCACTGGGCAGCACAGTATGGGGACAAGGTGACCAGCCCTCTGTGGAGAAAGAAGAGGTTCAAGACTATTTAGAAAAGCTGGACGAGCACAAGTCGATGGGGCCGGATGCACTGCATCCGAGGGTGCTGGGGGAGTTGGCTGATGTGATTGCAGAGCCATTGGCCATTATCTTTGAAAACTCATGGCGATCGGGGGAGGTCCCGGATGACTGGAAAAAGGCTAATGTAGTGCCCATTTTTTAAAAAGGGAAGAAGGAGGATCCGGGGAACTACAGGCCAGTCAGCCTCACCTCAGTCCCTAGAAAAATCATGGAGCAGGTCCTCAAGAAATCCATTTTGAAGCACTTAGAGGAGAAGAAAGTGATCAGGAACAGTCAGCATGGATTCACCAAGGGCAAGTCATGCCTGACTAACCTAATTGCCTTCTATGATGAGATAACTGGCTCTGTGGATGAGGGGAAAGCAGTGGACGTGTTATTCCTTGACTTCAGCAAAGCTTTTGATACGGTCTCCCACAGTATTCTTGCCAGCAAGTTAAAGAAGTATGGACTGGATGAATGGACTATAAGGTGGATAGAAAGCTGGCTAGATCGTCGGGCTCAACAGGTAGTGATCAATGGCTCGATGTCTAGATGGCAGCCGGTATCAAGCGGAGTGCCTCAAGGGTCGGTCCTGAGGCCAGTTTTGTTCAATACCTTCATTAATGATCTGGAAGATGGCATGGATTGCACCCTCAGCAAGTGTGCAGATGACACTAAACTGGGAGGAGTGGTAGATATGCTGAATGGTAGGGATAGGATACAGAGGGACCTAGACAAATTAGAGGATTGTGCCAAAAGAAATCTGATGAGATTCAACAAGGACAAGTGCAGAGTCCTGCACTTAGGACGGAAGAATCCCATGTACTGCTACAGACTAGGGACCAAGTGGCTAGGCAGCAGTTCTGCAGAACAGGACCTAGGGGTTACAGTGGACAAGAAGCTGGATATGAGTCAACAGTGTCTCCTTGTTGCCAAGAAGGTTAACGTCATTTTGGGCTGTATAAGGGGCATTGCCAGCAGAACGAGGGATGTGATCATTCCCCTCTATTCAGCACTGGTGAGGCCTCATCTGGAGTACTGTGTCCAGTTTTGGGCCCCACACTACAAGAAGAATGTGGAAAAATTGGAAAGAGTCCAGCGGAGGGCAACAAAAATGATTAGGGGGCTGGAGCACATGACTTATGAGGAGAGGCTGAGGGAACTGGGAATGTTTAGTCTGCAGAAGAGAAGAATGGGGGGGGATTTGATAGCAGCCTTCAACTACCTGAAGGGGGGTTCCAAAGAGGATGGAGCTCGGCTGTTCTCAGTGGTGGCAGATGACAGAACAAGAAGCAATGGTCTCAAGTTGCAGTGAGGGAGGTCTAGGTTGGATATTAGGAAACACTATCTCACTAGGAGGGTGGTGAAGCACTGGAATGGGTTACCTAGGGAGATGGTGGAATCTCCTTCCTTAGGAGTTTTTAAGGTCAGGCTTGAGAAAGCCCTGGCTGGGATGATTTAGTTGGGAATTGGTCCTGCTTTGAGCAGGGGGATGACCTCCTGAGGTCCCTTCCAACCCTGATATTCTATGATTCTATGAACAATTAGTGCTGTTGTACTACAGCAAATACACAAAGCTGAAGGCATGGGGGCAGCAACAGCCTGGAAAAATGCAGGTATTCTGCAGTCTCACGCCACATGGTGATCCACTGCTTCTGATAACTTTACCACGGATGGTAAACCTGGTCATGTACAACCAGAATCTCACATCCACATGGATCTAGAAGTTCAAGCATCACATCCATAGCTCACGTTTGAGAGACAAGTTACCCATTCGGGAACAGGTATTAAATGAGGAGGAAACTAATAAATAACATTTGCTCTTTCTACTTAAAGAAAAAAAATTATGCAGGAAATTCCATAGTGAGCGTCTCATACTGAACCACTCCAGCTTCAGCTCATTAGATCATCCCTAGAATCCCTTCGATGGCATCATATCCCTATCTTGTATGGCTACGTAGTCTCTACCTTCTTGATTTAAAGCTATGCATAATATATAAAGAGCCAATGAGAGGAGCATTCCAGGTATAAGGGAGTACAAGGAAATCAAGACACTGCGCTCAGTCAGTGCAAATAAGTTACCTTACTTCAAAACCAGGCCATGCAGACAAACGCACAGAAACACTGACCACATGAAAAGCGAAGAGCTACGGCCTTCCATTTATCTTCTGGGCCTTATGAGCAAATTTCCAAAGTGTTAAATTATTGTCCCATTATGAAGCAATAACCTTATTCTGAACTAAAGCTCTAAGATCAAGAAGTTTTAGCCCAGAATACAGTTATTACTGAGTTAGCAGGAAACACCCTCCCTCAAATTATATTGAAGAACAGCCAGGGTCAGACCAAAGGTCCATCTAAGCCCAGTATCCTGTCTTCCGACAGTGGCAAATGCCAGGTGCCCCAGAGGGAATGAACAGAACAGGGAATCACCAAGTGATCCATCCCCTGTCACCCATTCCCAGCTTCTAGCAAACAGAGGCTAGGGACACTATCCAGGCTAATAGTCATTGATGGACCTATCCTCCAGGAACTTATCTAGTTCTTTTTTTAACCCTGTCTTGGCCTTCACAACATCCTCTGGCAAGGAGTTCCACAGGTTGACTGTGCGCTGTGTGAAAAAATACTTCATTTTGTTTGAACCTGCTGCCTGTTAATTTCATTGGTGACCCCTAGTTCTTGTGTTATGAGAAGGAGTAAATAACACTTCCTTATGTACTTTCTCCACACCAGTCATGATTTTATAAACCTCTGTCATATCCCCCCTTAGACGTCTCTTTTCCAAGATGAAAAGTCCCAGCCTCATTAATCTCTCCTCATATGGAAGCCATTCCATACCCCTAATCATTTTTGTTGCCCTTTTCTGAACCTTTTCCAATTCCAATATATCTTTTTGAGATGGGGCGACCACATCTGCATGCAGTATTCAAGATATGGGCATACCATGGATTTATATAGAGGCAATATGATATTTTCTGTCTTGTTATCTATCCCTTTCTTAATGATTCCCAGCATTCTGTTCGCTTTTTTGACTGTTGCTGCACATTGACTGGATGTTTTCAGAGAACTACCCACAATGACTCCAAGATCTCTTTCTTGAGTGGGAACAACTAATTTAGACCCCATCATTTTATACGAATAGTTGGGATTATCGTTTCCAATGTGCATTACTTTGCATTTATCAACATTGAATTTCATCTGCCATTTTGTTGCCCAGTCACCCAGTTTTGTGAGATTCTTTTGTAGCTCTTCACAGTCTGCCTGGGAGTTAACTATCTTGAGTAGTTTTGTATCATCTGCAAGCAAATTTTGCCACCTCACTTTTTAACCCTTTTTCCATATTTATGAATATGTTGAATAGGACTGGTCCAAGTACAGACTCCTGGAGGACACCATTATTTGCCTCTCTCCATTCTGAAAACTGACCATTTATTCCTACCCTTTGTTTCCTATCTTTTAACCAGTTACCAATCCATGAGAGAACCTTCCCTCTTATCCCATGACAGCTTACTTTGCTTAAGAGCCTTTGGTGAAGAACCTCATCAAAGGCTTTCTGAAAATCTAAGTACACTGTATCCACTGGATTCCCCTTGTCTACATGCTTGTTGTCCCCCTCAAAGAATTGGTGAGGCATGATTTCCCTTTACAAAAACCATGTTGACTCTTCCCCAACAATTTATGTTCATCTACGTGTCTGACAATTTTGTTCTTTACTATAGTTTCAACCAGTTTGCCCGGTACGGAAGTCAGGCTTACCGGCCTGTAATTGCCGAAATCACCTCTGGAGCCCTTTTTAAAAATTGGCGTCACATTAGCTATCCTTCAGTCATTTGGAACAGAAGCTGATTTAAATGATAGGTTAACAAACTACAGTTAGTAGTTCTGCAATTTCACATCTGAGTTCCTTCAGAACTCTTGGGTGAATACCATCTGGTCCTGGTGACTCATTACTGTTTAGTTTATCAATTTGTTCCAAAACCACCTCTAATGACACCGCAATCTGTGACAGTTCCTCTAATTTGTCACCTAAAAAGAATGGCCCAGGTTTAGGAATCTCCCTCACATCCTCAGCAGTGAAGACCGATACAAAGAATTCATTTAGTTTCTCTGCAATGGCCTTATCGTCCTTGAATGCTCCTTTAGCATCTCAATCGTCCAGTGGCCCCACTGGTTGCTTAGCAGTCCTGCCTGCTTCTGATGTACTTACAAAAATGTTTGCTACTACTTTTTGAGTCTTTGGCTAACTGTTCTTCAAATTCTTTTTTGGCCTTCCTAATTATATTTTTACACTTCATTTGCCAGAGTTTATGCTCCTTTCTATTTTCCTCACTAGGATTTAACTTCCACTTTTTAGAGGAGGCCTTTTTGTCTCTCACTGCTTCTTTTACTTTGTTGTTTAGCCACAATGGCACTTTTTTGGGTCTCTTACTATGGTTTTTAAATTGGGGGATACATTTAAGTTGAACCTCTATTATGCTGTCTTTAAAAAGTTTCCATGCAGCTTGCAGGGATTTCACTTTTGGCACTGCACCTTTTAATGTCTATTTAACTAACTTCCTCATTTTTGTGTAGTCCCCGTTTCTGAAATTAAATACTACAGTGTTGGGCTGCTGTGGAGTTTTCCCCCGCCACAGAGATGCTAACTTTAATTATATTATGTTCACTATTACCAAGTCGTCGAGCTATATTCACCCCTTGGACCAGATACTGTGCTGCACTTAGGACTAAATCAATAATTGCCTCTCATGTGGGTTCCAGACTAGCTGCTCCAAGACCAGTCATTTAAGGTGTCAAGAAACTATCTCTGCATCCTGTCCTGAGGTGACTGTACCCAGTCAATATGGGGAGTTTTTATAGCCTCTCTAATCTCCCTGAGCATTTCACAGTCACTATCATCATCCTGGTCAGGTGGTCGGTAATATATCCCTACTGCTATATTCTTATTATTAGAGCATGGAATTATTATCCATAGGGATTCTATGGTACAGTTTAGCTTCATTTAAGATTTTTACTTCATTTGATTCTATGCTTTCTTTCACATATAGTGCCACTCCCCCACCAGCACGACCTGTTCTGTTCTTCCGATATATTTTGTACCCTGGTATTACTGTGTCCCACTGATTATCCTCATTCCACCAAGTTTCTGTGATGCCTATTATATCAATATCCTCATCTGTTATGAGGCACTCTAGTTCACCTATATTATCTAGGCTTCTAGCATTTGTATATAAGCACTTTAAAAACTTGTCACTTTTTAGCTGTCTGCCATTACATGATGTAATTGAATGGGCCTCTTTTTTATTTGACTGTTTCTCATCAGATCCTACCCATTTTATCATTTTCCATCCTCTCCTCCTTATTAGGACATAGAGAATCTCCATTAATATATCCTCCCCTAAAGGATGCCTCTGTCTGAACCATGTGCTCCTCCTGTCGGCTTTCCTCCAGCCCCCAGTTTAAAACCTTTTTAATTTTAAGTGCCAGCAATCTGGTTCCATTTTGGTTTAGGTGGAGCCCATCCTTCCTGTATAGGCTCTCCCTTTCCCCAAAGTTTCCCCAGTTCCTAATAAATCTAAACCCCTCCTCCCTACTCCATTGTCTCATCCACACACTGAGACCCTGCAGTTCTGCCTGTCTAAGTGACCCTGTGCATGGAACTGGAAGCATTTCAGAAAATGCTACCATGGAGGTCCTGGACTTCAATCTCTTATGTAGCAGCCTAAATTTGGCCTCCAGGACCTCTCTCCTATCCTTCCCTATGTCATTGGTACGTACAAGTACCATGACCACCGGCCCCTCCCCAGCACTGCACATAAAGTCTATCTAGATGTCTTGAGAGATCCACAACCTTTGCACCAGGCAGGCACGTCACCATGAGGCTCTCCTGGTCATTGCAAACCCAGCTATTTATATTTGAATCCCCCCATAACTATTACCTGTCTCTTCCTAATAACTGGAGTTCCCTGCCCCGGAGAGGTACCCTCAGTGCGAGAGGATACCATGACATCATCTGGAAGGATGATCCCAACTATGGGATTGTTTCCCTCTGCTCCAGTTGGATGGTCTCCTTTCCTTTTATCCTCTTCAACAGCACAGAGGCTGTCAGACCAGGGGTGGGACTGTTCTACTGCATCCTGGAAAGTCTTATCTATGTTCTTTCCATTGCCAAAATTTCTCCTCAGTATCTGTTTCTTCAAAGCCAACACTATTCCTGTGTACAATAGGTCAACCATTTCCATGCAGTCAACGGCCAGACCTGCCAGCACTGCATCTGTGCACACGTATCAGGTTTCTTTTGCTAAGAAATGGGAGGAGGCAGATACTTACAAAGACTGGTCATTGGGTATAAAGTGGGTTTTTCCTCCCTCAACTAGGGCTGCAATATGACTGGGGTCAGTAAAATAACCTAACAGATATGCTGGGACCACAGATAGCTAATGGCTGTCTGACTGTGTCACTTGGGAGTTTACTCTCTTACCTCCAGTGTTTAGATGGTGAGGAGAACCAGCCCTCAACAGTTACTGTGAAGTACAGCAGTTCCAGATGCACATTTCTAGGAAAGCTAAAGTCATCTGTGCAGCTACAGTCTGCCATCTGCTGTTAGATTTGCTAATTGCAATGCAGCTCAGGGCCTGTGCATCTCAAGTACGTTTGGCAGGAAAAGATGTAGAAATTTCGCTAGGGCGAAGAACAGCCAAATATCCCATTCATAGTGCCTTGGCTACAGCTATTTGTTGTTTAAAATGCCTGCCTTCAGGGCTGCTGAGATGAGCTCTCTTCCCTCTCCTTCCAAACACGCACATTCTACTTTCCCTCATCACACGCCTGCTGGGGGATCACGGATACTGGCTCTGCCGTCAAGGGATGCTGTGAAAACTCACCCACTTTGATAGAAAACAGAAAAGAGATGATTGTTGTGTAGCAATAGTACAATAGCAACCAGGAGATGGCGGTTGCAGAAGGATGCCTCAAAGAGGCTACTGGGGAGATTGAATATTTCTTGAAAGGCTGTGAATTTTTATGGCTTAAGATGGCCTCAGACAGCAGTACAGAAGCCTTCAGGGAAGTCATGTTTCTATAACTTCTTGTCAAGGTCTTCTGACTTAGTTGGATGATTTAGTTGGGGTTGGTCCTGCTTTGAGCAGGGGGTTGGACTAGATGACCTGCCAAGGTCCGTTCCAATCCTGATATTCTGATTCTATGACTTCCCCCCATTGTATTTTTCCTTAGAACACCATCAGATATAACCGATGATTAAAAAACATTGTCTCTTTTCTACTATGTGAGTAATAATAAATTAGAAAGAGCAAAAGCCTAGTAAGTCTAGTCTCTGCCCCGAGGGCCAGGGCAGGACAATTCTGTACAGTACACACCCCTGAAGCCTTTTCTGTTTTGCAAAACCTTGAGTTTGACAGCTGCCCTCGTATTTCCTGGCATCAAATATGGTTGCCTTTTGTTTGTTTGTCCTTTGCAAGCGCCAGAGTCAGGTTAACAGGATGTACAGACCTCTCCAGTCATTACTTCATCATTGCTGCTGGGCCAGCCAGGGGCCTCAAAAACAGGGCGGGAGAAAATGAGCTCTCTTGCTACAGATTTTTAAGACATGGGGCTTATCAGACATTTTGAAGTTGATTAAATTTGGGACCCAATAAAACTCGATAAGCTCCTTCTGTGTTCCCTCTTGCTTTGTTCTACATCATGTTTCTTTGTCTGGAAAGAAAATATCTAGCAACAAGAAAGTACAGAGAAGCCAGTGAAGCAAATGATTGAGAAGCAGCTCAACAAACCCAACGGGAGGAGCTGATGGGACAGGGGCGCTCGCTTTAGACAGTCATTTGTTCCCAAGACTGGTCCTAGGCCAGGGCTAGGGTTCCAGTTATAAGTTGCACATAGAAAGAGAGGCACCTTTTACCAACTAAGCATTTGGGAGCAACACTCCGCTCCCTGGAGCAAGAGACCAGAGCTCGATTCCTGAGCTGGTTTCTTACCCACTTGGATTTCAGGTGCTAGAATCACTTTCAGTTGCTGCGCTCCCAAGATTTGAGCAGCATTTATGGGTTCCAAAGGGACTCTCCCATCCGGTACTTTCCCAGAAGGGGGAGGGGGGGAGCGTTGAGCACTGATATGGAGGAGGACAGAACTAGCCAGGGTAATGAAAGTGCCCTGTAGAGGGAAGAAAACCCTATACTCCCCACCCCCAAACCAAGAGTGGCTTTTATAGGCGTGTGAGGAAGGGAAGGCCAAGGGAAAATCAGAGAGAGAGACACTAGTTCTGAGACTGCTTTGTGCCACGTAGCTGTTTCCAAGCATCAGTAATAGCAGTGATTGTACTTGTAGCTCGAGTGCACCAACCTTCTCGGCCTCCCTTTTACTATAGCTCTCACACCCCCTAAAGGCAGACCAGATCTTAACTCCTTGAGGGTGTCATGCATGATGGTTTGCCTGGAATCATGCAGCCAAATTCCAGGCAGAAACCCCTCTCTCGCCACATGATTTTTTTTAAAGAATATTTCCAACCTTTTAATAACTGAATATGTTGAATATATAATCGCTTTTCCCAAAGAAACCAGTGAGTCTTTTGAAAGCGCACACAAGACAGTAAGCGACAGATCATCAGGGTCATGGAGAGGAAAAAAAGCACAACTTACTTTGGCCACCTGGCATCCTGGTGAACCCACAGCTCCTGAACAGCAGCTGTAGTGTGTTTCCCAGCCCCCCGGCACTGAAATGGCAAGAGACGAGAGTCAGACATCGGAGATAGCAAGGAACCCTGTTAGCTCAAGGGTACATCTGCACAGCAGCCAGGAGGTGTAACTCCCGATTTGGGGAGGCGGACACATGCTAGATCTGCTTGAGCTAGTGCCTAAAAAGAAAGGTGTGGCCACAGGGGCACGGGCGGCAGCTCGAGGTAGCCACCCGAGTACAATCCCACACGACTCCCTGGGCACGTGCTTGGAGGTCTACCCCGAGGGGCTGCCATGGCCACGCTGCTATTTTTAGGCACTAGCTGGAGCCGAACTAGAGCGTGCGTGTCTACCTGAGCTGGGCATTAGGCCTCCCGGCTGCTGTGTAGACGCGACGCAACGCTTTCAGGATCACTTGCTAAAATTTCTAGAGCAGTTAAAGGAAAAGATTGAGGAGTAAAGTCCCCAAACCTAGAGGGTTCAAGTGTTCCCCTGCCAGCCAGTCCGAACCAAGTTCAGCAGCAGGGGGCCAGAGCGCCAGGAGCTTTGTTGTGGATCTGGTTAGCAAACAGGCTTGGATGACAAAGGCTCTGTGTGCAAAGGGATATTTTGAAAGCTACAGCAAAGATTCAAATTAGGAAGGCCTCTCTCTGGGAAAGAATTCAACTGAAAACACTGTGCTCTTTGGGGCAGTGACCACTACCCTGTATTGTTCACATAGCGCCTTATAAACAAAGGACCCCGACTGGGGCCTCAGGAAGCTACTGTAGTAACAGTAAGACTGATTCAGTAGATACAATTAATCCATCGGGGACCAGCATTATTTCTTAATAGGTGTTGTTTTCACCCGTCAGTTCTCCTTCCAACAGTTACTCATTCTAGAGATATAACTATCTCGAGACCCGGCTAGTGCATCCTTCTGCTCTACACTGCCCCCCACCTGCCTTCTAGAAAGGAAATTAGCTAAAAGGCAGAATCCCACGCACAATAATGAGCCGCTTGTCGATCCAGCGAGTCAGCTCTGCCCCCACCAGTACAGTACATGCCTTTGCACTGACTCCAAACAGATTAAAATCATTTTTAGAGTTGGCCTGACTCTATTTTGAAAGCCCACAAGCCATTATCCTAAAAGTTTTTCCTAACGTCTTACCTAAATCTCCCTTGCTGCAATTTAAGCCCACTGGCGGCGGCGAAGGAAAACAATTTATCACCCTCCTCTTTATAACAACCTGTTACATACTTGAAGACTGTTATCAAGTTCCCCCACAAACTCAATTTTTTCAATCTTTCCTCGTAGATCATGATTTCTAGACCTTTAATCACTGTTCTTGCTCTCCTCTGGACTTTCTCCAATTTGTCCACATCTTTGCCAAAGTGTGGTGCCCAGAACTGGACCCAGTACTCCAGCTGAGGCCCTATCAGTGCTGAGTAGAGTGGAAGAAGTATTTCTTTAAAGTAAATCTTTGCTACAGCTGCAACATTACATTTCATGGATCACACCACCGCCTGCTAACATTGTGTTTTGCCAAGTCCACTCTTTTGTAATGTGTTGCGCCACCAAGTGGCAAAATTACATACTGACAATTTGCAGCTACAGCGCACAACTTTGGTGAAACCCACAGAAAACAAAAAAATGACAAAGCACAAAAACAAATTGGCTTTTGTAGTGATTCAAGTTTAATAACAGATCAGATGTTAAACGGCAAAGTGCCGCTAATGTTTTGCTGACACCTTCATCAGAGACCTTACCTCGCTGCTTGCGTAGCCTTCCCCAGTGATGGAGACACTCCTCTTTGCGAATGCAGTTTCCAGATGCTGAGACCATGTATTCAGTACCACAGCGGCAGCAAACCCTGCATGAAGCTTTAAAACAAGGGGAGTTGCTCACTGGAAAGTCTACATTTCAGCCAGTTTAAACAGGGCAATCAGTAAGTTAAACTTGTTCCTATTTCCAATGTCAAAAAGAAACAGGAGAGAGCTTTTCCTAGTGTTTAGAGCAGGAAAGACTGGGAATGAGGATGCTAGAACTCATATGCCCCATTAAAGACGCAGGAGGTGACCTTGTGAAATTCAGTCTCTAGAGCTCAGTTTGCCCATTTATAAAATGGGTATAGTGCCGCTTACGTACCAATTTAGAGATGTTAATGAGGCTTAATGTTTGTTAATTGCTTTGCACTCTCAGTTCTGGCCTAGTACACACACAGCCTGTGTATTTTGAGATAGCTATACAACCACAATAACTTAGGAAATACCCTGAATATGGAAATACAGGGTTAGAAACTACTAATATATATATATATATATATATATATATATATATATATATATATATATATATATATATATATATATATATATATATATATATATATATATATACACACACACACACACACACACACACCATGGCTAAGCCAACTTTGCAGCTGAAACATTAACCGATTTTCCTGAATCTTGCCTGCTGGAATTCTCAACCTTAACACTGCATTAATGTTTAGGTTTTGCGTTTAATTTCCCTGATTTCACAAAAAAGAAAAAATGTAAACATGAAAAATGTCGCTTTAGTACCGTGGCCTGTGTTCAGATGGCCATAAGCATTTATGGGCACTCAAAACCAAAGTGCGTGCCAAACACTCCAAGCCACTTTAGAAACTGCATAGCACAAAGATGGAGAAAGGTAGTAACAGCACATGTGACCATCATGATTCTGAAGTTCCTAAAACTTTATAAATATTGAACCAATTTTCTTCAAACTCAGCTTGCATTCTTCCCTTATTGCAAACTGTAAAACAAGCCTTGTTTGAATCTTCTAAGTAACAGGCATTTGAAAGCACAAAGTCTCCAATTAGAATATACAAGGAAAAATTAGTATTTCTCCCACCCTGGTCTCATCAGTCAAAAGGGGGTCAAACTTATTAAAAAAAAGTAATCTTGGGCTGAGACTAAGTATTGTAAAAGTTTCAGCTCAAGAGGAATTTGAAAAAGTTAAAAACAACTAAAAAGGGGGTGGAGGAGAGAAAAAGTTTAGAATGGAAACTGGAACACAGTCTTCACTGTTGCATTTCCTACTAAAAATGCTGTAACACTTTTGCAGGCATAGGGAAATGCAGCTCCCTCTGGGGTGAAACATGACACTAACAGCACACCACAAACTAACACCAGAATAGAACTTCACAGGGTATTTAGGATAAGCACAACATGAATTTCACCATTTGGAACTTGTCCCAAATCCCTGGAATATTACTACCCCTGCTCTTTCCAAAAATGTACCATAGGATCGTTAATGACAACAAGTGATAAAACAATCACTTTTGTGCATCACCTGAAAGGAAGAATGCCCAAAAACAGAGTGCTGGGTGATTTTCTGTTGTGCTTTCTGCATTGTTCACTATTAAAAGATTACAAGGGAGATTCCAAAACCAAAAAGTTGATAGCAGGACCTCTAACCTCAATACAATAATTCCTTGCATTCTAGTCTGAACAATTTTCCCAAAAGCACAGTATCATTTTTGCTAACAGGTCTGTACAGCCTACGTGTCCCACTTATCTACTTTATATTTTCACTCAATAAGGTTGTAATAACATAATGATGTATGTTTCCAATGGCTTAAGTTACTGACAGCATCAAAATCAAAGCTCCCAATACACTTGCAAGAAGCTGCAGACACACACTAGGTACTATGAACTCTGGACTATGTGAGGGTAGGTGACTGGTCAGCTCAGAAGACAAAGCATTTAATAAATACAGTACCTGACAGCATTAAAGCCAACAAACTTCAATGCAGGATGCAACAGTATTCACAGTACAAAAGTGGATGCAAGGTGTTAAATGGATGAATACTTAACACGCTTTAGCCAGCTATCCCTCCATAACCAAATGACTGACTCCGCTGAACAAGATACCTCAAGTCCCATTTTTGCTCTTATAAATTCTGATAATGCATTTATATTTTTCACTTTGGCCTGACATTCTACTCAATCTCTAGGACTCTGGTCTCCTCTTAGTTTAAAAAGAAGAAGTTGAAGGCCTCCGAATGAACACCATTTTTCAGAAAAGCAGATCCACTGCTTATTAAAGGGCCTTTAAAATGATGTGTATTGGCACCCAAGTGTCAGATTTGAAAACTGCACTATTCTAAATCATGCTGCAGTGTTACTGGGGACCCAATCAGACACCTCCTGCTGTTTATTAAACCACCATAGCAGTTCATGGGAGCTACAGCTGTTTGAGTCCTAGAGTACGTCTCCCTCAATTCCCTTGGACATGAACTTGGTTTTCAATGCCCACATGGAAACCCCTTAGGCAGCTCCATGAAAGGCTCTTTGTGAAACAATTTTGTCATTTGCCTTCCTCAGGGATGGCCTGCAAGCTCTGGGATATTTTGAATTCCAACCAGAGACACTCACTATTTCTGGAGTTTGAAGTAGACCGGTAGCTCAGGGGACCTACGGGATGAGAGGAAGGCCAAGTGGGAACTCAATTAAAATGTGCTCCACCCTAAAGCTGAGGTCTAGATACTTGTTCCCCAAAACACAGAACCTTTGCTGCCCTCAGGATTGACAAAACACCAGCCAAAGCTGGATGTCAAATCAGACACTGACATATGCTAACCCCTGAGGAGCGAACAATTTTTAAAATGTTTTTAGGTTTATAACCCAGTAGTTCTCCACGACGCAGTGGAGAACAAGTGACTGCAATCCTGGCCATCTCCTCTGAGGACATGTGAGTCAATGGGCCTAGGAAGGGATACCAAAAGATTCTTGCCGCTGGCAGCAGCTAGAACCACCATACAAGGCATATGAAGCTGTGGTGAGGCCAAAGGGCACACACCCTATAGTGAAAATAGCTCTCGAGGACATGAAGCCTTAGAAACCTCTGGTTCATCAGAACGATAGGGAGTCATTTGCAGCCACCCTCATGTTCAGTCTGAAGGGGCAGCCTGCAGAGACACTGGGTCCCAGCATACGAAGTTCTATCCTGATGAAAGCGAATGACCACATGCTGGGATCTGCAGCGTTCTCTGGCTGCACCTTCAAGGGTGGCTGCAGGCGGCATGGGGCATACAGGCTGTACATTAGATAAAAAACCTTGCTGACCACAATAGCCAGCGGAGCTTACAGTCCGTTGTTTTCTTCTCTTCCACAGTGAAAACGACAGCACGGCCGGCTTTCTCTGGATGTGGCATTGGGTAACCATTTTCCTTCAACTGCTCTTCCGTCAGGAGATATTCCTTCAGTCTTCTGTACAAAGCAGCTCCTAGGTACCAAAGGAAATGCTGATGTCACAACACTGAAGCAGCAGGAATACCAATCATTTTCTACACAGCAGCCGTGCTACTCATCACATCTCACACAGAGTCCCATTGCCTCAAACCTGCTTCTACATCTTCTATTCAGTATTTAAACAATTCTAAGTCCAGGGAAATAGACTCCAAGGCAACACTGGGCACGTACATATATGACCTGATTTGTAGAGTTGTTCAGCAACTAATTTTAGGCACCTATGTCTCAAAATTTTGGCCTAGAACTGTTAAGGCATTCCAAAATGGAATTCCTCTGAAGGGTCAGACTTCAGAACATCTCAGTGGCTAGATTGTACACTTGGGAGCTTGATACATTATTTCAATCTTTAAAACGTTTTCACCATGGTTAAGAGTGTCAAACGACATGCCTTCCACCACATCCCTTGGGAGACTACTCACAGCCATCTAAGATCTTGCTCTCAGGAGTTTTTTCCTTATATTCAGCCTAGGTTTTCTTTTTGTTAATTTTGTTCCATTATGCCTAGTTATAACGCCTTGCACCACACTCAGTAACTCCCTCTACACTTTGTTTACACCCTTCAAATACTTGAAGACTGGTGTGTTTCCTTTTGATGTTCATAGAACCATAGAAGATTCAGGTTGGAAGAGACCTCAGGAGGTCATCTAGTCCAACCCCCTGCTCAAAGCAGGACCAACCCCAACTAAATCATCCCAGCCAGGGCTTCGTCAAGCCAGGCCTTAAAAACGTCTGAGGATGGAGATTCCACCACCTCCCTAGGGAACCCATTCCAGTGCTTCACCACCCTCCTAGTGAAATAGTTTTTCCTAATAGCCAACCTAGACCTCCCCCACTGCAACTTGAGACTATTGCTCCTTGTTCTGTCATCTGCCACCACTGAGAACAGCCAAACTCCATCCTCTTTGGATCCCCCCTTCAGGTAGTTGAAGGCTGCTCTCAAATCCCCCTTCACTCTTCTCTTCTGCAGACTAAACAAGCCCAGTTCCCTCAGCCTCTCCTCATAAGTCATGTGTCCCAGCCCCCTAATCATTTTTGTTACCCTCCACTGGACTCTCCAATTTGTCCACATCCTTTCTGGAATGGGGGGCCCAAAACTTGACACAATACTCCAGATGTGGCCTCACCAATACCGAGTAGAGGGGAATAATCACTTCCCTCGATCTGCTGGCAATGCTCCTACTAATGTAGCCCAATATGCCGTTAGCCTTCTCGGCAAAGAGGACGCTCTGTTGCTTACCTGAGCTACACAGATCCATTTAAGCTTTCCTCATATGTCAATCCCTCCAGCCCCTTAGTAGTTTTGTGGCTCTTCTCTAATCTCCCCAACAGCCTGTCTACTGCACATCTCTTGGCAACTGAGATGTGCACAACCAATTCGACCCAACAACGATAATGCCGGTGGCACAATCCTTTGCATACAATTGGACCCTTTAGTACAATGTTGGTAAACCATTTGAAAGAGATCCCCTACAGAACATATGGAGGCATATTAACACTTAATACAGACAATCTCCCCTTACGGTGATGGACCCAAAATAACCACATGCAAAGCACACCTTCTGGGGCAGGAAGGCAAAAGCAACCCCCCAGTGCTGGAAATGGCAAGTCAGTGATATGGAGCATCCAAAAGGCATCTGCAAATCCAAACACATCAAACGAGTTTTCTGACCACCTGTTGATGTTACATCAAAACCATATGGGCAGGATTAATGAACTCACCTCAAAGGTACGGCCCAGAAGAGGGAGGGCAGCCAGAGGTGGACTCCTTTTTCCTCAAGGGCTAGGGGTGGATGCCAAACATGCCACTGGAGTGAACGAGCCTGCAGCTCTTATATAGACTTCAGCACCCAGTATAGGTTTTGCACCGTTCGGTAAGTGGTAACGTGCAAAGCTTTGACCCGATGAAGAAGTCACATTGCTTCATGGATCAGCAACATGCCGCCCTTCCCTTTTCCAGCTATGTTATACTCTCTCCGCTGACTTGAAAGATATCGAACTAGAGAAAAAGGGACTTACCTGTCAAGTCTTCCGCCCGCAAGTTCCCTGACTGGTTTAGCGTAAAGCTCGTCTTAGCAGCGAGTTTCCCTCCTAGCACAGCTTCATGGGACACCACCTTCCTGTTACTGGTCTCTGCCGTGAAAGGGGAGAAGAGAAACAGGAACAATAAAGGATCAAATCCGCAGCTGCCACCTTTTGACAGTAGAGTCTTTATTCCAGGGGTTTGGGGCAAAGGGCACAGAGGAAAGCTGGGGTACAGACAGGTTGGGTAGCTGGAAAAAGGATGGTTCGGTTTACTCTCTTGGAATTTCTACTTCAGGAGCTGGAATTTGTTTGATGCTTTCAGGGCTGGCCTGTTCATTGGAATACTCCTATCTGTCACAGGAAACCTGCTGCCTACACTGTCAGCCTACTGTGGTTTTCCCAGGGGCAGCCAGGATATCTGTACAATTCTACAGTATACTCCCGCTAGCCGCATGCTCGCTGCTCTATACCATGCAATCCTGTGCGATAGGATAGCACAATCTTGTTTGCATACAGGGGACACTGCAGCCATGCGGCAGGCTTTATTTCAGCCATAGGAACCATGACCTCTTCTGCTGCACAGCATTCCCATTTGGCGGAAACACGCCACGAGTAAAAGTGGGCAATGCGGAGAAGAGAACCCACTACAGCAGCTGTGTAGCTAGGAAAACGAGGTTATTTCCTGGAAAAGTTCCCGAGCAGGGAGGAGAGGAAGAATTTATCTCTGCAGCATTTCTGCCAAAGACACCCCCCACCTCCTTTACTGACAAACGACATCGCCATGGCCCACCAAGAGGGCCAAAGCCACTCCACAGCGTGCAGCTCCACCACCAAGTCCCTGCTGACCAGACTTCCACACCGAGGGCTTGTCTACGCTTACCAGGGGATCCACGAGCGGCGATCGATGCATCGGTGGTCGATTTAGCGGGTCTAGTGAAGACCCGCTAAATCAATAACAGATCACTGTCCCGTCGACTCCTGTACTCCACCAGATCGAGAAGAGTAGGGGGAGTCAATGGGAGATGTTGCGTAGTGTGGACCCCGCGGTAAGTAGATCTAAGCTACGTTGATTTGAGTTACGCTATTCACGTAACTCAAATTGCGTAGGTTAGATCGAATTTCCCCTGTAGTGTAGACAAGGCCTGAATCTTTCACCCTTCTTAAAAAAGAACCTCACCGCCTGGGAATATGTGCAACACATTAGATAATGGTTCACAGGTGCTTTTTACTAATCATTAACTGGCAGCTCTCCAAAAGGATAGCCTCCCAAAGTTCAGCCTGGCTGACTAATGGCTGTGAAAGTAATGGGGGGGGGGGGAGTGAAGGGAGGGGGCTGAGATCAGAATTTTTTTTTCACAAGAACAGCACAAATTGATTGTTTAATGTACCCTCTCGAGAGCCAATAATGAAATGTCTTAACCCTCTTCTTTTCTCTCTTGAAGCTTAATGCGTGTAACAGATTTCTGTGGTGATGGACGAGTCTCTCACTTTGAAGGCACCATGTGAAAGTTACTCCATTAGCAGGATTTTTCATTTTAAAGAACTTGTGCTTAAAAAAAAAAAAAAAACCCATCCTCGTGGCATTATCTCCATTTAGGTATAGACAGCCAACAAAGCATTGCAGGATTTTCCTCTTGAGGAGATCTATTAAAGTTTGCAAGGCTATAACGCTAACTCGAGTTGCTTGCCTTTCAAGCCTAATGCATCTGAGAAATGGCTCTGTCTTTTCAATGTGTTTCACTCTGCTGCCTCTAATCCCATCATGGTTTTGGATCTGAAAATCCACAGTGCAGTACGTACTGTTTACACAAGGCGGGGAATTGGGCACTAGACTTCTTAGCTTCTTTAACGTATTCACTGCCACATTCAGATAGATGTTCCGGCTGGTACTGCGTTCATAAGCCACCTTCTCCTCCGATAGAGCCTGCAAATAATGCAGTTTGTTACCACCTGCTCCTTTAGCGCGTTCGATTTTAGTTGTGTGAGAGAGCGTGAGTCTTCTTGAACACAGTACCCTCAAAGTGATTGTCCATACAACTGGCACCAAAGGGTTTCAGAAGCAATGTGCCAAGATACAAGGCAAGAGACACTAGTTCAGAAACTGTCTTGGGTCCTCCTACTTGTGGGGTAACAGTGTTAACAGCAGGTCATGGAGGGGATGCATTTGAACTCTAACTAGATTCACAGCGCAGCCCTGGACGCTGTCTTAGTAAAAATTGCTCACTGGTCCTCCTGCAGCAGCATGAAAGCACAGAGGTATGAAGCAGGCAAAAAGGGAGGTTATCCAGAATGGCAGATAAGAACCCATTCACACTCAGAACCACGCCCCGGTTGCAATAGGAACATTTCCTACTGGGAGTGGGAAAGGGGAGATGCCACAAGAAAAATCCTCAGAGTTGGTTTTGCACCAGACACGTGTGGCATGTTATTTTGAATTTACCCAACTGACCTCAGTGGTTAGGGTTTCTCAAAGTAAAACACATGATTTTCTCAACTCTGCCTCAGGAAATGCTAATGATATGTTAGCAGGTCACTGTGAGACTCCTTAAAATCAAGGCACCAAGACTCAATAGTGAGGTAACATGAACTATGAGCTTTACAGATCATGTCTGCACCATATGCATAGCTGTACAGACTGAATCTCCAGAAGGCCTTTACCAGCATGCTCTGGGTTCAGGATAAAACTTGGGAAGGATTTTCTAGAGTCTGACTCTGGAAGAGATTTCCCTGGGACCATGGATGGATCTCCCAGCAGGGAGCAAGGTGAAATTCCACTGGAATTGTGATCTTTGCCATTTTTCTAAGGATCACATGCGTTTTGAACCTACTTCACTCCTGAGTAAGTAGCATTGGCAGCAGCACAGCTAGAAAACAAAACCCAAAATGATCATGACAAACAGAAAAAAAAATCCCCCACTCCAAACTTCATACTTAAAAGCGAATGCCAACACAGACCTTGTCAAACGCTTCCTGTGAGGAAGAGCAGAACTTCAGGCACTCGTCAATGAAGAGATTGAGGTACCTTTGGCGAATGTTGGTTGGGACTTTGGCACCAAACTCAGTGGGAATAACGGGCCTCTTTAAACTAGCGCTCTAAAGAGAAAAAGAAAGGAATAAAAGGTTGTGCAGGGCTTGAGAAACAAATGGCTTTGGGTATCTCATATTTCCCAGGTGTTATTAATAGTGCTGTGACTTCCTTTCTGAAAACCTTCTCAAACCCCGAAACAATGTGTGTCCTTTGCAGTCGCAAAAATAACACTTGCAACTGCCCTGGTCCCCCACAGTATTTGTATTATAAAGAGGTATTGAGATTTTTATAGTGTTTTGTTACAGCCAAGTGGAATCGGGCCTTAAGATTCCACAAGGCAGCCAAGTGGCCTCAGTGGCGTTAGACACAAAGCTAGTATGTCTACATAGAAAAGCTTCCCAGACCATTAAAATTGTAGCACTTACATTAAAAGAGTCAAGGTTAGTGTGGTGACAAAGCATCACACTTCGTATCGGAGACATGACTGTATGAAACCAAACATAAAACCAATGGTCTGTGGTGCACATTTCCGATACTCCACCTGCAAAGAAGGGAAAATGGGAGGCTGGCAACACGCTAAGGGGCTGAATTCAGATAATTTGGCAACCTAACTGAATTCCCATACTCGCAAGTTGGGGTTCTCGTAAGTTTAATTACGCCATTGAATTTCCTGTCTTTGTACATTTTTGTGCGTGCCAACTACAAAGTGCTTGTAAGGACTTTTACCCTTAAGTAACTGATGTGCACTTTCTATGCCCTAACGATTTTTGTCTTGGAATACTGACTAAAAATACTGTATTTGACTAGGGTACACCCAACCACTGCCGTTTTCCTAAAAAGGTCTGTCTGCACTGCAATCAGAGGTGTGACTGAAGCACAGGCAGACATACCCAAGCCAGTTTTGAGCTAGTAATCTTGAACAACAATAGCAGAGAAGCCACAGCAGCATGAGCAGAGGCACCGCCTAGCTGCCTGGGTACAACCCTGCCCCGGCTCCTGCGAGCAGCTAGTCTGTGCTGCCACGGCTTCCCTGCTATTGTTGTTCAAGCTAGCTAGATCAAAGCTAGCTTGGGTATGCCTATATGTGCTGCAAGCATACCTGATGACTGCTGTGTAGACATACTCTAAATGCCAGCTTACATCACAAGTGATATGCTTTTAGTCTCTTCCTACAAACTGTATGCCCACATCACAAAGCCACCCAACATAAACCCAGGAACATAACAGCCCACGTGCTGCATGTTAAGACCGAGGTGCACCCGGAGAGACTGGGGGGTGAAAGGGACCTGCAGCACCAATTGCTCCAATGAGGATGAAAGTTTGTTTTATGTCGTGCCATTGGCCCTGTCTTGACAGGCAGAAAGGGTGCTTCTGTCAGTCATATTTGTTCAATGAAGTTAACTTAACACCACTGAAAATCACTCGTACTGCTAGTTAAGTGACAGCCTTATCTACATAGGAAAGTTTTTCCAACATAACCTAAGGTGTAACTTTCAACAGATGTAGTTATACCAGTATAACTTCCTGTGTGGACACTCAGGCTGGGTCTACACTACCCGCCTGAATCGGCGGGTAGAAATCGACCTCTCGGGGATCGATTTATCGCTTCCCGTTGGGACGCGACAATCAATCCCCGAATCAACGCTCTTACTCCACCAGCGGAGGTGGGAGTAAGCGCCGTCGACGGGAAGCCGCAGAGGTCGATTTTGCCACCGTCCTCACAGCGGGGTAAGTCGGCTGCGATACGTCGAATTCAGCTACGCTATTCACGTAGCTGAATCTGCGTATCTTAAATCAACCCCCCCCGTAGTGCAGATGTAGCCTTATTCAACGTGCCTTTTTCCAATTTAGTTTATGTCACTTGGGAAGGAGTCTGAGGGTATGTCTACACAGCACTGTGACATGGGCAGTGTGGTCATGCTTTATCACCGGGGGGGAAAGCTCTCCCGGCAATAAAAAATAACCACCCTGAACAAGCAGCTCCCGGCGACAAAGTGCTGTCTATACTGGCGCTTTTCAGTGCTAAAACTTTTGTTGCTCAGGGGGATGTTTTTTCACACCCCTGAATGTCTAAAATTTTATCACTGAAAGTGGGCAGTGTAGACAACACAGCCTGAGCTAAACTGAAAAAAGCCACTCTTATTCTGGAATAAGAGTGTCCACAAAGAGGGATATACTGGTATAACTAGACCAGTTTAAATTCACGCCTTATGCAAAACTAAAAAACACCAAAGCTTTTCTGTGTAGACCTCACTCAAGTGAGCTAACAACATGAAAACGCACCCTTTTTGCCCAGCAACAGAGAGCTGTAGCGTAAGTGGCACTTTTCAAACACATAGGAGAACAAGGTCCGTGCCCCAAACAGCTACAAATCTACACAGACAGTACAAACAGGGTACAGGCACAAGATGAGAGATTGGTATAAGGTTACAGTATATTTAAACATTAGAATTCGGTTGCAGATACATCCAGGTGGCTTTCAAAAGGTTATTTTTAGGACAGAAACCGCTTCTGCCCTCAATGTCACTCTGAGTCGCATGATCAGAGAAGCATTTCCTGAAGTACGTTGCAGCCCAACTAAATGCTACAGTTACGTAATCCTGGGTAGGGCAAACCCAATAAGAGTGGGAAACTCAGTTAGAACATATCAGCAGCTAGCTGAATCTCACTGCTGCGGGAGCCTGCAGCAGCACAAGTTACATGCAATCAAACCAGTGTGGAATGAAGGGAAAAACCATTCTATGGAGATGGGTCTGATATGCCAAGAGTTTGTTTTACCTGTAGACTGGGAGCGTGTGCTATTCTTTTCTGGAAAGCAGTAGTAGTGGTCTTAGACGTCATGCCAGTTAGCGTCCGGGCCTTCAGGGTAAGAGCAGGTGCCTCAGAGCCATTGGGGGCTGTAACGCTGCTGACTGGAATGGTTTTCTTAATGCCCACAGTGACTACAAGGTACAGAAAATATCATTTTAGACAGAAACTCCATCCACATTTTCACTTCTCATACTGAGCACTCAGAGCTCAAGGACTGCACTGCACACTGGGATGCAGGAATGGTCGTTTCATTCCTTGTGCTCATCTCCCATGTCAATGGAGAAAGAACTCAGTGGGTCTGTCAAATTACGTGATGTGTCCAACCTGCGTAGTGATGACGGTGGAAGTTTCTGCTGCAATGGGCTACACAGTTAGTCTTTGACTTGAGAGTTAGTGTCAGAATTACAGACATCTTGGTTCCAGTGCAAAGAGCACTGGCAGAAGTTAAATCCTGTCACACTCCTACTCACTGTGATCTGTGTAAATGCTCTTGGGTTTTTCTTCTTCCACACTACCTGATGTGATAAAATAGTCACTTTTATTTAATAAGGAATGCATGAATGTGATGTCCTCAAACGGTGCGGGAAGAGCAGTTAAGAATATAGAATCATAGAAGATTAGGGTTGGAAGAGACCTCAGGAGGTTATCTAGTCAACCCCCTGCTCAAAGCAGGACCAACCCCAACTAAATCATCCCAGCCAGAGCTTTGTCAAGCCGGGCCTTAACAACCACTAAAGATGGAGATTCCACCACCTCCCTAGGGAACCCATTCCAGGGCTTCACCACCCTCCTAGTGAAATAGTGTTTCCTAATATCCAACCTAGACCTCCCCCACTGCAACTTGAGACCATTGCTCCTTGTTCTGTCATCTGCCACCACTGAGAACAGCCGAGCTCCATCCTCTTTGGAACCCCCCTTCACGTAGTTGAAGGCTGCTATCAAATCCCCTTTCACTCTTCTCTTCTGCAGACTAAATAATCCCAGTTCCCTCAGCCTCTCCTCGTAAATCACGTGCCCCAGTCCCCTAATCATTTCCGTTGCCCTCTGCTGGACTCTCTCCAATTTGTACACATCCTTTCTGTCGTGGGGGGACCAAAACTGGACGCAATACTCCAGGTGTCGCCTCACCAGTGCTGAATAGAGGGGAATAATCACTTCCCTCGATTTGCTGGCAATGCTCCTAATAATACAGCCCAATATGCCGATGGCCTTCTTGGTAACAACGGCACACTGCTGACTCATATCCAGCTTCTTGTCCACTGTAATCCCCAGGTCCTTTTCTGAAAAACTGCTGCTTAGCCAGTTGGTCCCCAGCCTGTAGCAGTGCATGGGATTCTTCCTTCCTAAGTGCAGGACTCTGCACTTGTCCTTGTTGAACCTCATCAGATTTCTTTTGGCCCAATCCTCTAATTTGTCTAGGTCACTCTGGACCCTATCCCTACCCTCCAGCATATCTACCTGCACCTTAGTGTCATCTGTGAACTTGCTGAGGGTGCAATTCATCCCATCATCCAGATCATTAATAAAGATGTTGAACAAAACTGGCCCCAGGACTGACCCCTGGGGCACTCCGCTTGATACCAGCTGCCAATTAGACATGGAGCCGTTGATCACTACCCGTTGAGCCCAACAATCCAGCCAGCTTTCTATCCACCTTATAGTCCATTCATCCAATCCATACTTCTTTAACTTGGTAGCAAGAATACTGTGGGAGACTGTATCAAAAGCTTTGCTAAAGTCAAGATATATCTCATCCGCCGCTTTCCCCATATCCACAGAGCCAGTGAATAAGCCCTAACAGCATCGGAAGGTGTTCTGAAGTGTCTCAGGGGGACTCATTCATCACCTAACCAGCAGAGTTCTTGGTTGCTATTGGAAGTAACTGTCCACGTCCTGAAATAATGCCTTCTGTGATACAGCAAGAGGGAAGGGCTCAGAAAAGCTAAGCTGAGGACTCAGTCACTAGCATGGACACTCAGATACCAGAAAAGCCATTACAAAAAGATCTCAATGATGCCACAAATGCAGGAGAGGAAGGAGACAGAATACCCTGACATCTGCAACATGAAAGCTAGATAGCAGAAACCACTTCATGATGAGTCAATATTATGATAACAGAAAAGCAAAAGAGTGAACACACTAGGGTGAAATACCTTCCCCCACTGAAATCAATGGCAACCCCCCCTCCCCATTGACTTCAGTGGGGCCAGAATTCCACCTTCTGTATTCCCTTAAATACAGTTGGCAATGTTCAGCTGAGTATATTTCATCTTATGTCTCACTTGTGCAGTGACTTGAGTCTTGAAAAAAATATATGCCACCATTCCTCTTAACCCAAAAGTTTATTAACATCCTTAGTGGACTAAGAAGATTGTTTTGTATTGCCTCTTCCCCAAAACCACCCTTTCTAAAATACATCTGCAAGAAGAGCATCTTGCCACTAATATATTGGGGCAATTTCCCCCCCTTTACAATGCTGTTTGAGGACATTGCTTTCACACTACACATGGAGAAGTGGCTGGCTCTCTTTTCCACACATGGCAGGGTAGATTTTGTAGGCAGAAGGAAATACAGATGTCAGAGTTTGTGTTTCCAAGAAACAACCCAATCATTTTTAAAACATCTTTTCTCATCCAAAAAATCCTAAATAGAGGATTCTAGATTATAATCTCCAGATCTTCTTGGCCGTCAGCCTGGGCTAAGGGTATCTGAGGTACTGACAATACCCAGGAGGGTCTTCCAATGGGAAAGTAGTGCTTATAGTGCTGTGAGAGCTTTTATCCAGAAAAAAAGTCAACCCAGATTTTTCTACTTTTTGAACTTGCGCCATTCTGAAGGATTTATATGAACCCGGAATGGACAAAGTCATGTGTGACTGGAGATAAGAGTATCTAGCGGGAGGATTCAACGGTCACTGACTGGTGAAGAGAAGGTAGTAGGTGGAGTTATGAATTGGTTGGAAGCTCGGTTTGCTAACTAGCTTTAGAAAGAGTCACACTGACAGATACCCTGCCTAGTGGAACTCTATACGCTGGCATGCAACTAGAACTAGTATGTTGACATTTCCAACGAGCATGAAAACTTAACAACGCATAACACACGTTTTATGCGGACTAGGGACTCAACAGAAAGGCACTACATTTTTAAAAGTAGACATTTCAGGAGGACTTGGGAGACTCCAGGCAGATGCTACCACTGTCAGAGCCTCAGTGAAAATTTGCCTTGAACAAATAAAAAAAGATGGAACTACACAGAAGTAAAATCAAAAAGCCATTCAGAGAAAGTACAGAACCTTTTCATTATTTTGCCAATATTACTGCTCCCAAGTACAAAGGTTATAGGTTAAACCCCTGAACAGGAGAAGTGGCCAAATCATGGCTGGTGGAACATAAGCTCATTCCTTCTCTTCCAGCATTTCAAACTGAAGATCCAGATTTCTACCCCGTAACGAGGATTGTGAAGGCAGTAGTGCCACAGGTCATTGTATTAAAATGATGGAAAACTGAGGAAGTAAAGTCGGGACCAGCTGCATTCAGAATTTTGTCAATGTTTAGAAGATCTGAACTCCTGTTCAACCAGCTTAGCATGAGTCCAGCATGCTTTTAGAACATTCAAATTGTTCTGAACTTTGTAATATGTTAGATCAGGGGTCGGCAACCTTTCAGAAGTGTGTGCCGAGTCTTCATTTATTCACTCTGATTTAAAGTTTCTCATGCCAGTCATACATTTGAACGTTTTTAGAAGGTCTCTTTCTATAAGTCTATAATATATAACCATACTATTGTTGTATGTAAAGTAAATAAGGTTTTAAAAGGTTTAAGAAGCGTCATTTAAAATTAAATTAAAATGCAGAGCCCCCCGGACTGGTGGCCAGGACCCGGGCAGTGTGAGTGCCCCTGAAAATCTGCTTCCGTGCCGCCTTCGGCACACGTGCCATAGGTGGCCTACCCCTGTGTTAGATACTGAAAAAGCAAATAAGTTGGTGAAAATATATCAGTATGTACGGGCAGATACAAAAGTGCGTTAGACCTAACTAGTCAAGGGAAAGGAAAGTTACTAACGGCATTCTTGTTTTGCTAAGAGAATGGCAAAGCTTTTTATTTTGGACAACATGGTTGAGGAATAAATACACTTATGACATGGATCACGTAGCGTGCATTTTGTTTCATTTCATAAAACGTGTGCGCGCTTCCTAGAGTTTCTTACTTTTCAGAAAACAATGAACATAAGAACGGCCATACTGGGTGAGACCAAAGGTCCATCTAGCCCAGCATCCTGTCTTCCCACAGTGGCCAATGCCAGGTGCCCCAGAGAGAATGAACAGAACAGGTAATCCTCAAGTGACATCCCCTGTCACCCATTCCTGACGAATAGACATTGATGGACCTATCCTCCATGAAATTCTTTTTTGAATCCTGTTACATAGGATTTTTCAGTTTGGAGGAGAGGGGAAAGGAAGGGGGAAAATCACAACATCCTGACTTCTGGCCCAGCACACAAAAATCTGAATTTGGCCAGTGCTACCTCAAATGGAGGAATGTTCCTGTTTTCCTGTATTCTCGCTGCAAAACACCTGGAGCTTTTATTATCTTTAAAACATTCTCTTAAGGAGACAGTGTCATTTTCATAGGAGAAAGTGAAAGGACGGCAGTTAATGGAGCTAGCGGTGACTTACTCTGCTTTGCTGCTGTGGAAAGTGCTACATTTGGCACATGAGCAATCCTTTTCTTTTCTCCTGGCAAGGCAAGAGAGGCCTTTTGGACTGCCACAGCCAGCTGTGCCGCCTGCTGCTGTGCCAGCTGAATCCTCCGGTAACAGACCTCCTGGGCAGTGGGTGGGCGGTACGGCCGGATGACTGGTTTGCTCGGGACATCTGCCTGTACAGATACAAAGTATTCTAAAATCAATCTGTTTGCTTGCAGAAGTCCAGACCCCTGGCCTTCATTCAGAGTAGAAAACGGAAGAGGCTCTTTTACAACTCTAGGTCCCAGGATTTAGGCTATGGCTACTCTATGGAGCCTACACCAATGCAGCTGCATGGCTCTAGTGCTGCTAGTGCAGATGCTCTAAGCCAATGGTAGGGATCGGATAGAGAGGGACCTAGACAAATTAGAGGATTGGGCCAGAAAAAACCTGATGAGGTTCAACAAGGACAAGTGCAGAGTCCTGCACTTAGGACAGAAGAATCCCATGCACTGCTACAGACTAGGGACCGAATGGCTAGGAAGCAGTTCTGCAGAAAAGGACCTAGGGGTCACAGTGGACGAGAAGCTGGATATGAGTTAACAGGTGTGCTCTTGTTGCCAAGAAGGCTAACGGCATTTTGGGCTGTATAAATAGGGGCATTGCCAGCAGATCGAGGAACATGATCATTCCCCTTTATTCGACATTGGTGAGGCCTCATCTGGAGTACTGTGTCCATTTTGGGCCCCACACTACAAGAAGGATGTGGAAAAATTGGAGAGAGTCCAGCGGAGGGCAACAAAAATGATTAGGGGGCTGGAGCACATGACTTACGAGGAGAGGCTGAGGGAACTGGGATTGTTTAGTCTCCAGAAGAGAAGAATGAGGGGGGGATTTGATAGCTGCTTTCAACTACCTGAAAGGGGTTCCAAAGAGGACGGAGCTCAGCTGTTCTCAGTGGTGGCAGATGACAGAACAAGGAGCAATGGTTTCAAGTTGCAGTGGGAGAGGTCTAGGCTGGATATTAGGAAACACTATTTCACTAGGAGGGTGGTGAAGCACTGGAATGCGTTACCTAGGGAGGTGGTGGAATCTCCTTCTTTGGAGGTTTTTAAGGCCTGGCTTGACAAAGCCCTGGCTGGGATGATTTAGTTGGGAATTGGTCCTGCTTTGAGCAGGGGGTTGGACTAGATGACCTCCTGAGGTCCCTTCCAACCTTGCTATTCTAGGATTCTATGAATGGCACAGAGCTCTTCTGTCGACTTAATTATTCCAGCCCCCGCGAGCGGCGGTGGCTATGTCAGCAGGAGAAACTCTCCCGCCGACATAGTGCTGTCCACACCGGTGCTTAGATCGTTGTAACTTACATTGCTGAGGGGGGTGGCTTATATACACCCCCGAGCGACATAAATTATACCAACCTAAGCTGTAGCATGTACATAGCCTTATTTTGTTTATAAAGGTTTGTGTGTGTCAGCTGATGGAAGTGGAGGTCATGCTAGTCTTCCAGAATAGTTATCATTACAGGCAGCTCCCTTCAGTTTTAGTTTATTTAAAAACCCAATTCACTTGTGTTTACAGCATCAGAACATGACAACTAGAATTCAGAGGTCTGTTCATACATAGGAACAGCACCCTTCTGAAAAACAATACTCATGTACGACAAAGTTATATATGCATTTTCTTTGATGCAGGAATTCAGTATGCAGGAAAGGTGCCAGAATGGACAGCAGTGAAGACCGAAACCTTCTAGCAAGAGAACAAATACCAAAGAGGCAGTAGCAATGCAAACTTCCCCACACTTCCCAGTCGATGTACCTCAAACCTAACTCTCGGTGTCCACATCTAGTGTCTTTCAGAAGGGAGGGCAGTCTCTACAACCCATTCATTACCTGGCCTTTTTGCTGAGACTGCAAACTAGGGAGCAAATTAGTGTCTACTGGAAACTGGTGTCAGAGTAAACAGAGAATAGACGATAACTTTAGATTACTACTGAACTGGATGTGAATGGCTTTCTACCTCCTCACCAATCTCTTCATTCTCGCACTCGAAAACGCAACTAAAAGACACCCTCTTTTTCTTCCGTTTCTACTTAAGTTCTTGAGATGTAAGTGGCAAGGAACACAATGCATACAATACCATTTGGATGCATGTAGCAATATCGGGAATCTAATTCTACATGCACACACATAGTAAATGTTTTCTGACAATAACGGAAGACATTAAGGGTCCTATGGCACGACATGAAAGCAGCAGGCAATACCACCACCTCCTAGGCAACATTCTCTTTATAGATCAGGTGCTGATGTCCAAGTCTGGGTGCAAACCGTTGCTGAGCACACCAAAACTGCTGTTTGCCTAGACAATGACTGCACTATGACTACCTCGCGTCTCTGAAAAGTGCTTCGGGGTCAGAAGCTGCATTAAGAACCTTTATCTAAAGATACATAAATGCCTAACGTGTACATATTTACAATGAATATTTGTGTTAATGAATTTCCAACCCATTTACTTCAATCTCTTATCTCCTTAGTTTATAAAAAAAGAGCCTTATCAAACAAGCGAACTGGCTGAAGATATGTAATTAACAAAAACGCACTGCACTGACCTCAGGGCTTAAAAGGTTAAAAACACCCTTTTCCAGACTGTGTGGAAAGGAAGAACAATTCATTTTGGAAATCCTGGTTAGATCAATGCTTAAACCTTCATTCTTCTCCTGCTGCAATATAAAACTGAATAATCTGTCTTCAGCAGCTGGAGGGAAAAACTATGGCAAACAAATGAAAAATCTGAATGAAAGAAAATGATGATGTCTTTATGGCCTATTTTCTTGTTTTCTGAAGATAGTTTAAATTCAGATGTGTAGAAAAAAGATGTAAAATGAGACACTCAGCTGGTTAAAATGGAGCAAAGACAAACAAGGAAAACAACCCCTCAGATTTGCAGTGCTTCAGACTCAGGCAAATATGTTATGTTAGCCTTTTTGCTTTCGCAAGACAAAAACTTAATAAGCTCTCTTATATACCCAGGGTAACCTGTGTACAGTTAACTTTGATCTAATGAAGCTACATTTATACTAATGGAACACGAAAATCTTAGACTGTCTCAGTGCATCAC
Organism: Chrysemys picta bellii; assembly: GCF_011386835.1. Classification (NCBI taxonomy): domain Eukaryota; kingdom Metazoa; phylum Chordata; order Testudines; family Emydidae; genus Chrysemys; species Chrysemys picta. The sequence continues at coordinate 5,506,512 of NC_088815.1, forward strand.
AACATGCAGAATGCAATTCCGGTTACAGGGCTGGTACCTGTTTTTGCTGAAGGCCAATAGGAGTTTTGCCATTAACTTTACTGGATGTCAAACTGTATTTCGGAGTGAAGTTATTCACAGGGGAAAAGAAAGAACTTCCATGTAACAGGGTTCCACTGCAAATATATCACAGTCAATTTCCCTATATTTTGGTTGTTTCACCTACAGCCTGTGCGGTTTCCTAATACATTGTGGTCATATGATGGGAAAGAAATCTTATTAACACTTTCTCCAAATTGTATTCTTGTTAATGAGGTTTACACTTACGTTTCCTTGCTTCGCAAGGTGAGAGATCCTCCTTTTTTGGCCAGGAAATAGAGTGGTTAAAGCGTCATCCATCTTTTCTTCACTTGCCTCTTCTTTCAGTGGCTACAAAACAAAAGAGCAAACTTCCAAAATGGAATCGACTCAAGTTTCTGCTCCATGGGGATGTTTGGAAAGCCTCCCTCTGGGATAATGGAACCATAAAGGGAAATTGCTTCCAGACAGCAGGTGAGTACAAACTACTACCAGCTGCTAAACTACTGAAAGAGAACCAGCTTTCAAAATAAGAGGCACCAGTGAAGCAAATGAATAACAGCATTACTGTTCCCACCCATGCAGCCCATTCACGGATCTTACAATAGGATGCCTTGGTATAATCTATTACAGACACTATTCTATTGGCCGCCCTTAAAGATTGAATGCTTCAGCAATGCTGTTTACCTGCCAACCACTTACGTACCTCAATGTGTTAGCAACATTTTTAAAGCCAAGGAATTTAATTAAACTCTAGATTAGTTAATTTCTTGGTCCCACATAATGATCTCTCACCGAGCAGGCCCTGAAAAGCTGCGGCGCACCGTGCCTGAATGTCACTATTCTGCTTTTAAGAAACAAGGCACCCCTGCAGCTATCTACAAGACTAATCCATCGAGGGACTGTGGTGCCAAATGCAGAGATGCGTTGTTCACGAGGCAGAAACCCAGGATAGAACAACAGCTTTGCAGTAGAGAAGATGCTTTTTAACGCTCCTGTTTCCAGACACTTGGGCCTGGTCCCCACTAACCCCCCACTTCGGACTAAGGTACGCAAATTCAGCTACGTTAATAACGTAGCTCAATTCGAAGTACCTTAGTCCGAACTTACCGCGGGTCCAGACGCGGCAGGGAGGCTCCCCCGTCGATGCCGCGTACTCCTCTCGCCGAGCTGGAGTACCGGCGTCGACGGCGAGCACTTCCGGGATCGATTTATCGCGTCTAAACCAGACGCGATAAATCGATCCCAGAACATCGATTGCCTGCCGCCGGACCCTCCGGTAAGTGTAGACGTACCTTTGATTTGCCAGATAAAAAGCCACTTTTGGGCTGACTCCTCAGACTTGTTCCCAGCAAACAAACCAACCTGTTTAGCAATGTTGATAAAACTCCGTTTAGCTGGTTGAGTTATACAGGCACGTACAATGAGTGTTGCACATATTAACTATTTTAGAGCCGTCTCCGTGCTCTGATCATTCTTATTTTTAACACTCCAAAAGAGCCACGAGCAGAGTTCTCAAAGGAGCTAAATTTGACATTCACAAAGAAATTTCGTTTAGACAAAGCTATAGACGTGATCTTAGGAAAAGCTCAGTTCTCACCTAAGCGTCTAAACAAGAGCCGGATTTTCAAAAGCGTCCCACTGTGACATTCATGACCAGGTCTTCAAAACTGGTCAGGTCCTAATTATTTAGGGATCTCAACAGGAGTTTTTTTTTTTTCCCTTAAATCTGACCACATAGAGTTCCACAGCGTTTAAGGCCAGAAGGTACCTTTAAATCATCTAGCCTGACCTCCTGCATATCACAAGCCATTACAGTCCATCCAGAGACCCCTATATTAAGCCCAAATACTTGAGTTAGACCAAAGCATTTCAGTCCTCAAGAGACTAAACTGTGTGCCACCGGCAGAGAACAGGAAAGCCCTATGTCCGAGGCGCCTGCAATGACAAGGAACGGGTTAGATGAGATAAATGCAGATAATCCCAGCAGGATGGATCCTGTTAGATTCCTAAATAGGAGCTGTTGAGTGCTGAACTCTTTTAAAAATCTGGCCCTATAAATACCTTCAAAATTAACAACTCACTGAGATCTGGGGCTCCGGGCTGGTTTTTAAAGCAGAACACACCTAAATAAGCACCTACTCAGAGGTATCTTTCCCTCTTAAAAGACCAATCTTCTCTCCTCTTAATCTTCAATAGCTATGGGGTGCAAGGGAAGGAAGCCTTCTCCAAAAAGGGAAAATTAAAGCCTTGATGAAGGACTATAAAATGCTGTGCGTGCAAGGACCAGTTAGTTGCTGTGAGAATGTTGCCCTATGAACATTTCCATTCTGTGCCATAACACTGCATTTGCACAGTTTCATTGAAGTGAATTAGAGCCCTCATTTCAGTACTTTTTCAAGGGAATAAGAGTTATAAGAACTCCACCATTTTTGCACTATGCAACATTTGGAAAGCTCGAAGATGATGATAAACCTTCCTTGCTATAAACAAACTGGCATGTTGTTAAACTCCTTTCATTTAAAATTGGCAACATAGAGTTTATTGCTATTGTTGGGACCTTCTTATTAAAGCGTGAGGCTTTTGACAATGGGAACACAGACCATTAAACAACTCTCACCTACCCTTTCCTAAACACCATCAAAAGAACGCCTGTGTTTAAACAGTTATTATTTTCTTCTGAACTATTAAACCAGCAGAATCAAGTAACAGGGAAACCTCCTTTATAATTTCTTCCACCAAGGCCCTAACATCAGTGTCACATATGTCATTACCTGTCAGCAAGAGAGAACATTAGGCTCTGATCAGTGCCATTACAGCAAGTAATATCTAGAATCAGAAGCTGTATTAGCCAGTCAGTCTTTCATGGGGCAAAATTCTCTTCTCCATACAGCAGTTGTGGCTTCAGTCAAAGCCAATCAGCAACTTCTCAGGTGCTTAGGAGCATTTGTCTTTTAATATCATGCTTTGTTCAACACATGCCGAATGCATCTAGTTATCTCAACTTCATCAAAGAAGCCTTAATCTGGACGTAGTGAGCCCATACAATACACCTGTCTCAGTTAAATGTAACTCTTTGGTACGCTCCATTGCAATCAGATGTGCCTAAAAGAGAATATTGGTGATAAAGGTTTTTGGTGTTTCTTTGAATAAAGGAAATCAGATTTTTTCTAGAGTCTATTCCCAGTTTGATTTCCAGAAACACCTGCTATGGTGCAAATGAAGTGATCCCCAATAGAAAATTTAACAGCATTATGTTTGACATGAAATCAAGTGCTTTTGTTCATTTACAGCCAGCCACACATTTAGCTGAGGGTTTGTTCTCATTGTCTCGTTAACTCAGATGTCAAAAAGATGGAGGATAAGATTAATTTATTTCTACCCTATCATCCCGGAGGCCACTAAAGGATTATTACTGACAGCGTGTTTTCTAGTTCTTTGCCCTACTTAGTTTTAAATGTCTCCATGGATGGGGCTTTCTACACTTAATCAGGAGACTATGCCACAACCATAGGGACCTCACTGTTATGCAGCTTTTAAGATAAATGTTTTTTTTTTCTTTATTTCATCCCATTCCTCCAAATATCTTTTGTATCATGCTGAATAATTCTTCCCGCCACTTAAGAGTTTACACTATTCATGTATGGATGGATGGGAATCCTTATGCAGGAATTGAACTATGAGAGTTTAAAATGGCAAACATGTAGGCTTTCAGAGGGTCCCTTTAAAAGTATCAGCTAGATCAGGGGTTGGCAACCTTTCAGAAGTGGTGTGCCAAGTCTTCATTTATTCACTCTAATTTAAGGTTTCATGGGCCAGTAATACATTTTAACGTTTTTAAAAGGGCTCTTTCTATAAGTCTATAATATATAACTATTGTTGTATGTAAAGTAAATAAGGTTTTTAAAATGTTTAAGCAGCTTCATTTACAATTAAATTAAAATGCAGAGCCCCCCGGACCGGTGGCCAGGACCTGGGCAGCGTGACTGCCACTGAAAATCAGCTCACGTGCCGCCTTCTGCACGCGTGCTATAGGTTGCCTACCCCTGAACTAGATCAGCGGTTCTCAAACTGTGGGTCGTGACCCCAAAGTGGGTCGTGACTCCGTTTTAATGGGGTTACCAGGGCTGGGATTAGACTTGCTGGGGTCTGGGGCTGAAGCCCAAGCCCCAAAGCCCGACAGGTTCAGTCCTGAGTGGCGGGGCTCAGGTTACAGACCCCCCTCCCCCTCGCCTGAGGCTGAAGCCTTTGAGCTTCGACTTTGGCCCACCTGCACAGGGTGGTGGGGGGCTCAAGCTTTGTCCCCCCTCCTGAGGTGGCCGGGCTCGGGCGTGCTCAGGCTTTGGTCCCCCATCCTGGGGTCATGTAGTAATTTTTGTTGTCAGAAGGGGATCACAGTGCAATGAAGTTTGAGAACCCCTGAACTAGAGAATATCCCAATATTCAACTAAATATTGGTTATGGGCTATGAAATGCTACAGGACACTAAAGGCAGTTGGTTTAACATCTAGATTTGGAGGCAGGGGAATGAATGACTGACTAGTGTTGAATTCAGAATGAGCATTACCTGCTTCCCTAGCCTTCCCTTGTCTTCTGTTTTCACATCCGTGGATTCGTTAAAAATTCTGAGGCACTCTTCCATGGGGTCAGAGTCATAATCCAAATCTTTCTCCAGGACGGAATAATCAATGTCATCAGAGGCTGAGGAGGATGAAGATGACTTGGACAGCTTGGAGCGCTGAATGCTCTTTGTCCCTTCATTATCACTCTGAAAACCATAGGAGCCATCATCGCCATCGGAGTCTGAGCTCATGTTTGGAAATGGAGCCAGAGATTGGCCCACCTTCTCCTCCTCCCCACTCTCATCTCCAAAAAGGTCCACGTGGCTCAACGTCCGCTGTTTCGGCTTACACTTGCCTTTTGAGTTCCCCACTTTCGCAGGGCTTGCCTTCTTTTTTGGACGATCAGAGGCAGAAGTCTTGCCCCCTTTGTCTTTGTGTTTATCGCTAGAGGCTTGTTTGCCATTTTTCAGATCAGCTGCCTTTAGCACGGAGTCCTTCTTGCTACCTTCCAGCTTCTCTGTGCTAGCTCCCTTACAGAGCCCCTCATTCTTGCTCTTCCCTGAGCTGGCTGCACAACTGGTGGACTTAGACTTCTCTTTCTTAGCCACTTTTTCCAATTTCTCTTTTTCAGATTTCTTCAAATTCCCGTCTGGTTTTGCTTTGATACTTTTCTCTTTACAGTTTTTTTCTCCATTTTTAATTTTTAATTTTTCTTCTTTCTTGACTATTCTCTCTTTCTTTGTGTTTTTACTTTTCTCCTTCTTGCCCATCTCTTTGTGGCAAGGGGGCTTCCTGCCATCTGTTTTTTTCTTTTTCATTTTGTCTTTTGCAATCTCTTTGCTGTCTTTCTCTTCAACATCCTGATCATTCTTGCCAGAAGATGCCTTTGCCAATTTTGTATTCTTCTCCGACAAGTCTTTGACAAGATTTTTCTGTGGACTTTCAATATCTTCCATGTCATACTGCACTGCCATTTCTTTCATCTCCCGGGAATTTAGGTCTTCCAGTTTGGTGCTCTTTTCTTTGATGGACAACCCATCACTTGATTCATTTTCAGAACTGACTTTAGATTGTAAACGGCTAACGGAGGTTGGCTGGTATTCCAAGTCGACATCCTCTTCAGAGTCAGAGAATTTGGCATACGTTCCATAGTTATTGGATACATTACAGTGCTTTTTGCGTGAAGGAGAATAAGATTCTCCATGACTAGAGACCTTTCTCCTTTTGGTCCCCTTCTGCTCCTTTGTGCAGGCTTTGCTCAAAAGCCTTGCTGAGTAATTTGAAAGAGGGTCATATTCCAAGTCCGTAGAAGGCTTGGAGTCATCAATCACATACTTATTGTTCGTGACAACGCTACTGTATTTTTTAGGCTGAGCCACAACCTTGGGAACGTATTCCAATGAACTGCCTTTGGATTTTGCATTATCAAAAGTATCCAAGGTGTATTTACTTGAACTAGCAGCAGCCAAAGGCGTAGGGTTGTAGTCTGTGTTATTATTCAAGTTATAGCTACCTGGGTTATATTCTAAAGAGTCTGTTTTTGTCACAGCAGCTGATACAGGTGTTTTGGAAATAAGCGAAGTAGCCTCAGATGTGCTGTATTCCTTTGTTGTCTCCAATAGCTCCTCATACTTTTTCTGCTCTCTCTCAACTTCATATTTTACCTCTTCAATGGCCTTGTTGACCAACTCCAGCTGCAGAATGCTAGGGGTTGACACTGTAATGTCACCCAAAGCACCATTCGCTATTTGGGTCGAAGGCTTGGGAAGCTCAGGGTTATATGGATCATAACCAAGCTCTGTAAGGGGAGAAAAAAAAAAAAGTATCTTAGATCCAGCAATTTTTCTAAAGTAAGATTATCTTTGACTATGTATGAAATGTCTATTAAAGTCTAAAAGAGAAGCTCCACTATCATCAGAACCCGGCATTGGAAAGATACGTAACAAACCAACAAAAAAAACAACCAAAAACATGCTCTTGCATGTGGAATGGGACACACTAGCTGCTCAACGTTCTCCAACTTGTGTGAAGCAGGAGGTCAAACTAGGTGATCACAATGGTTGCTCCTGGTCTTAAAGCCAATGAATAATACACCGTTGTGAATCCAATGCCTTTATAACTTACTACTGTTTTGAAAAGCTCTATAGGTAAAATTTTCATTTGTGAATTTAAAATTCAGTTTTCATCAAAATGATAACTAAAACTCGATCTTGTTACTACACATATCTGCTCCTCCTATTTCGCCGTGTCCTAGCTACTTAATGTAAAGAGTTTTTCAATTATTTTTATTACTGTAAGCACTGCAGAGCTAACATGGTTGCACAAGAACTGTATTTTATTGTGACAAAAATTGCCAACCAAGTTCTAATTATTTTTTACCGTTGATGCCAGTGTCTGAAGCACCAAACATCTCCCAATTTCACTTGCAGTCCACTGAGGTTTGTGACTGGGAGGGAGAAAACCTTACCCTGGCTGATAAACTGAGCAAATGTGACACAGAAGTCACTGAAATGGAACAAAGTACCACCATTAACGGGTCCTTTAGAAAGGTAAAACTACACTTCAATTTCATAGAGCAAGGAGATTAAGGCAGTGTATTAAGTACGCTCACAAAATTTAAAAGATAACCAGAAATGTTTGACATTTGTCTTTCCACAAATCTCTTTTCAGATGTTGCAGCTTCCTCAGATAATTATAACATTAAAACTGTCTGAGAATCTTGGAGCATGCAGACTCTGAACAATCCACCTTGGCACTTAGACTAATTGCAGTGATATCCTACCACTCCATTTGATCTTTTACATAGAAATAGAGAAGAAAGAATTGCTGGGGAGATTTTTTTGGTGAATGCATTTTTACTCTTGCTGTATAAGTAGTTTGCACATCACTTGAAAATTTTACATCTATTTATCCAAGTAGGAGATAGCAACTTTCAATTGAGACATTAAAGTCAAAGAAAATCAGTAAAGCATAGACTGATGTCTTATCTGCTCACAAGGCACCCGTATGCTAACCAGTGTACATAATTTTGTGGCAATTATGTAGTCAGCAAGCAACTTGCTCCCTCGCTAAGTACCAGGCACAGAAAAAGATAATTTTCTCCTCTGTAATTAACAGAAGTTCATGATAACAATCATGATTCAGGGCCACTAAGTGCTACTAAACTGGCCTGTTCATCCCCCTACGTTTCTAAAAAACGAACCAAGATCTCAATCAAAATGATTCTGCTGAACTCACAACATTAACTTAAGAAAAACTTACTAGTTTATACTGAAAACAGGATGTATTTTAAAAGTAAATCAGTAAAAATAATGAGTTTGAGAAACCACTGGCTAAGCCTTTGTGCAGAACATGGCTAGAGCTCAGGGCTCTGCAGAGATGGAAAACAAGATGGTTTTTCATGTTGCTTCCTGAACAAGGGCTACTCAAGGCAGTACATTAGAACAAACTGCAAAAATGGAAAATGCACGAATGCGAAGACTTAACTTAGGTTTTAATCTTGTCAACTGACTCAAAACTAGAAGAGACAGAATCTTCTTTCATGGCTTTTATTGTTTATGGCCAATTATAAGAATATAAGAGTTGCCATACTTGGTCAGACCATGGTCCATCTTGCCCAGTGTCCTGTCTCCGATACCATACCATACCAGAGTTTCAGGGGAATGTACAGAACAGGGCAATTATGCTTTCCACTCCCAGGATAAATGATCTTTTTTTAATCCCTATTATAGGATGGAGGTAAATCCTAGGTAATGAACTCTTTGAAAGATCAAAATTTGTCAGTCTACTCTCACGCTATTAATCCAGGGGTGGGCAAACTTTTTGGCCCGAGGGCCACATCTGGGTATAGAAATTGTATGGCGGGCCATGAATGCTCACGAAATTGGGGGTTGGGGTACAGGAGAGGGTGAGGACTGGGGGGGGGGGGGTGCAGGCTCTGTGGTGGGTCCAGAAATGAGGAGTTCAGAGTGTGGGAGGGGACTCCGAGCTGGGGCAGGCGGTTAGGGTGCGGGGGAGAGGGGGTGAGGGGTCTGACTAGGGGTGCTGGCTCTGGGGTGGGGATGAGAGTTTGGGGTGCAGGAGGATGCTCCAGGCTGGGATCAAGGGGTTCGGAGGGGCATATGGGCTGGGGCATGGGAGGAGGTCGGGTTGCAGGCTCCAGGCAGCACTTCAAGCAGCTTCCAGAAGCAGCGGCATGTCCCCCCTCCGGCTCCTACGCAGAGGCACTGCCAGGCAGCTCTGCACGCTGTCCCGTCTGCAGACGCCGCCCCTGCAGCTCCCATTGCCCCAATGGGAGCTGCGGGGGCGGCACTTGGGGCGGGGGCACAGTGGCGAGCCCCTTGGGGGTCATGCAGCTGCTTCCGGGAGCTGCGCGGAGCCATGGTACACAAGGAGCAGGGCAAGCCCCCGACCCCGCTCCCCGACCGGAGCAAGCCCCGGACCCTGCTCCCCAGCGGGAGCCGGAGGGCCGGATTAAAATGTCTGAAGGGCCAGATGCAGCCCCCAGGCCATAGTTTGCTCACCCCTATAATAATCTGTTTCCAAAGTCCTGTTATACACGTTTTCTGCTGGCTATTGCCAAGTTAGTCATATTGCTCACAGCATGAGCAAACGTGACATTGCTTCTCAGGCAGCGTGGAAAAGGGACGGCATTTAAAAGTGGGGGTGTCTACTGTGCACCTTAGAAACGGAATGGATTTTGGCAACGTTGTGTTGTTACTTCTGACTGTCCTGCACAGCAGCACCTTTTGGAAAGTGCAGTTCCACCCTATGAAAACATGGCAACAGGAGTAACCTTTGCAACACGATACATTTCCAAAATGACAGGTCAGCCAATGGATGGGGCTGCTCTAACAGAAGAAGCAGCAGCAACCCAGAGGACAGAGGAAGACGCACAGATAGTTGGTTGTCAAACACCCACGCCTCTCCTCACTGCCAGATCTTCAACGACAGGAACACACATTCCTCTCCAGCCACTCCCACAGGCCTATCCCATCCCCTGCGGAAAAACAAGGTTTTATATCTTTCACACATGCAGCATTGGCAAATCCATAGGTGCTCTCCCCGGCCTTCAAAACCAGGGTATCCAAATTTGGCACACTTTTCAGTGGCAGGTTCAGAATATGACACTTTGGCACACAGCTTCACAATTTGAGCTGTGATGAACTTGCTACTATAAATAAAACACAGTCAGTTTTACAGACTATTTGAAGCTGCAGGTAAGTTATGCAAATTGGGCGCAGCCCTCTGGCTGCTGACAAATCGGTGCTCTTGTAAAACCTAGATGCTCTTATTCTAAAGCAGCCCTGGCCTGTTCTCCTTCACCAGAGGGACAGTAACAATGCTGGCTCTCATGGGTGGGTACATAAAGGAGATGAAAATCAGGGCCCTAATAGTGATGCAAAGGAGTCATAGAATCAAAAAAAAAAGAAAAAAACTGAACAAGTTGATATGGGCAATTTCCATCTCTTCCTCAAACGCCTACAAGCCTAACCATACAAGGTTGTGTGCTTCCTCTGAAAGGTGCTGAGCTCCCTTATCTCCCACTGAAAGTAAGAACCGAGGATGCTTAGCGCCTTACAGAATGAGCCCGTGAGTGGGTGGAATAGAGACTAGTTTTATGAAATGCCTTTCATACTCCAAGTCTCTCAAAGCTTTTTACAAAATAATTAGTCTGAAAGCGCAGGGACTGTGTGGGCAAAGGCGGTATGTCACTATGTTCCGAGTGACAGCTCAAACTGCCTTCAACGTTCGGAACGCAGGGCATTACTTTGAAAGAATGAATATTATTTTGCATTTACATAGCACCCTCCCCCCCCGAAAGATCCCAAAGTGCTTTACAAACCAAATACAGACAGCGCTTCTGCAACGCAGCCATCTTTGGGTAAGGGTGGCAATCTACCAGCCGTAAAATCTTTCACGTCCACACTTGGTGCTTAATACCTAACCGAAAAGACAGCTACACAGTGTGAACTGAACTCAATTTACCTTCCTCGGGAGGAGGAAAGGCTGAGTGAGTCCTACAGTGATTTTAAAAGGTGGTTATGGAGAGTCTCAGGGTAAGACTATATTTCATGCTACAGCAGCAGCGCTGTCGCACTTCAGTGTGGACACTCACTACAGCAATGGGAGGGGTTCTCCCCTCCCCAAGAAGCCGTAGCTAGGTGAGCAAAACAACTCTTCCATCGAACTAGCGCTGCGTACACCCATGATAGGTGCAGCTAAGGTGGGGAGGGATAGCTCAGTGGTTTGAGCATTGGCCTGCTAAACCCAGGGTTGTGAGTTCAATCCTTGAGGGGGCCACTTAGGGATCTGGGGCAAAAATCTGTCTGGGGATTGGTCCTGCTTTGAGCAGGGGGTTGGACTAGATGATCTCCTAAGGTCCCTTCCAGCCCTGATATCCTATGATTCTGTGTAGATCAGGCCTCAGTGTTCCCTTCTCCAAAGCAGAAGACACCTCCGAGGGAGGTGGCACATAAAACCAAAGGTAGACAGAGACCAAATTCTCAGGCTATGTCCACAGTACAGAGCCTATGCCAGCTTAGCTAATGTTGGCCTAGCTGTGTTGGTATAGCCCCCTAGTGTAGACACAGCATACACCAACAGGAGGAGTTTTTTATGCCAGCAGAGAACAACACTTCCCCAAACGATGTTAGCTGCATCTACATTGGGGGTTTTGTCGGCATAGCTATGTTGCGTGGGGGGTGGGGAGTGGCAGGGTTCACACCCCTGATGCCAGTATACGTTTTAAGTGTAGACCAGGCCTCAGTCTAAAGAGAAAAAACTGGGAAGAGACTTGGGGCATGGCTACACTTACAGATGTAGAGCGCTGTGAGTTAAACCAGCCGTCGGAGACCGCAGTTAGGGAAAGCACTGCAGTGTGTTCACACTGTCAGCTGCAAGCGCAGTGGTGTGGCCACATTTGCGGCACTTGCAGCGGCATTGGGAGCGGTGCATTATGGGCAGCTATCTCACAGAGCACCTCTTCCCACTCTGGCACTGTGGCTTATGGGAAGGGGGGGAGGGGAGGAGGGGCATTCTGGGTCCTGTCCCAACGCCCCGTGATGCATTGCTTCACATCCCAGCAATCCCTGTGCTTCCGTCCACATTTGGTGCCATCTTTCAATGTTTTTTGTACTGCACACTCGGTCTTCCCTTTCGGTCTGTGGGAATGGATCCCGAACTGCTGAGGAATATGCTGATGGGCCTCGCCAGTCACGAATGGCAGTCGAGTTACTCAAGCTACAAACTGACAGTGAGGAGTCCGACGACGATGTCGACTCACGTAACGCATATGACACGAGATTGCTTGTGGCATTCACAGACATGCTCACCACCGTGGAAAGCCACTTTTGGGCTCGGGAAACAAGCGCTGAGTGGTGGGATCACATCGTCATGCAAGTCTGGGATGACGAGCAGTGGCTGCAGAACTTTCGGATGAGAAAAGCCACTTTCACGGGACCGTGTGAGGAGCTCGCCCCTATCCTGCGGCGCAAGGACACGAGATTGAGAGCTGCCCTGCAGGTGAAGAAGCGGGTGGCTATTGCAATCTGGAAGCTGGCAACTCCAGACAGCTACCAATCGGTCGCTGACCAGTTTGGAGTGGGAAAGTCGACCGTTGGAATCGTGTTGATGCAAGTTTGCAAGGCCATTAATCGCATCCTGCTCAGACGAACCATGACTCTGGGTAACGTGCATGACATTGTGTCTGGCTTTGCACAAATGGGTTTCCTTAACTGCGGAGGAGCGATAGATGGGACGCATATTCCAATTCTGGCACCAGCCCACCTAGCCTCCAAGTACGTTAATTAGAAGGGGTATTTCTCTATGGTTCTCCAGGCGCTTGTGGATCACCGTGGGCATTTCACTGACATTAACGCAGGCTGGCCCGGAAAGGTGCATGACACATGCATCTTTCGGAACACTGGCCTGTTCAGGAAGCTGCAAGCCACGACTTTCTTCCCAGACCAGAAGATCACCGTAGGGGAAGTCAAAACGCCCATTGTGATCCTTGGAGACCCCACTTACCCTTTAATGCCGTGGCTCATGAAACCCTACACAGGGAGCCTTGACAGCAGCAAGGAGCAGTTCAACAACAGGCTGAACCGGTGCAGAATGACTGTGGAGTGTGCTTTTGGCCATTTAAAGGGCCGCTGGCGCGCTCTGTATGGGAAGGTGGACCTGGCCAATGACAACATCCCCACGGTTATATCCGCATGCTGTACCCTCCATAACATTTGTGAAGGGAAGGGTGAAAGATGAACTCGGAGGTTCAACACCTGGAGGCTGAATTTGAACAGCCAGAGAGCAGGGCGATTAGAGGGGGCTGCAAGGATTAGGGATGCCTTGAGGGAGCAATTTGAGGCTGAAAGGCACCAGTAATGTCTGGTGGCCTGCACGGGAGTGAAGTGCAGTGGTTCCAATGTGAGTAGGAATCTGTGTTTGCTACGCTGACTTGCAGTGCCTGTTGCTCTCCTGGGCTAAGGTATCTTTTACTTTATGCAATAATAAAGAATGTTTTCAAAGTCAAAAAATCCATCTATTGAAAAGAAAATGCATTTATTGAAAAGAAACACAACTGCTTGGGAAACAGAAAGGGCCAGGGGGTGGGGTGGGGATTGGTTCAATCACAGACTTGCATATGTCCTGTTATCATACTCAGCCTTCCTGTCTGGAGTGCTGTGCAATGAGTGCTGCACTTCAGGCTGGCTGTACTGCATGGTGATGGGGATTGAGTGCAGTGGGTAAGGGTCGTAGTTTGCAGGGCTGGGTGGTGAAGCTACAGGTGTTGGAGGCGGCTGGTGGCGATAAGAACCCAGATGTGGGGGAAAGTGGGTTGGAGGTGACATGGGGGCACAAGGGAAAGAGTTTTGGGACAAGGGCTGCAGGGGGTGGGGGCAGGCGTGGTAGTGCTCCGCCTGCATTGCTACAAGCGCCTGTATTCAGTCCGCTTGGCGCTCCATGATGCTTAGCAGCCACTCCATGCTTTGGTGCCAGCGATCCGCATTCCGCTGGCGGACCCTCCTTTCACTCTCCCACCACTCCTGCGCTTTTTGATTTTCATTAAGGGACTGCTGCATTACTTCATGCAGCATGTCCTCTTTGCTTCTACGTGGCCGCTTCCTAATTCTTTGGAGTCTTTCGGACGGTGATAACAAGGATGGCTGAGATCTCAAGGTTGCATCTGTAAAGCCAAAATGCAACACTTAACAGAGGCAGCATTGTTCACACCAGACAGAGCAATGATTCGCCTGTACTTAAAGACAAGCACAGTCTACACAATAGGAGAATTTGCCCATCCTAAAGCGAGCGCACATAACCCACAGGAGCCCCAAAATGGTGAGTAAGCACCGGGGCAAGGGGGACTGATTGTTTCACGGCCGTATTGTCCTCTGGGTTTCTGTACCTTGGGGAGAGCTAACAGCTGCACGAGGCCTCTATACTGAACACTGTCCTCACATTTTCCACAAGAGTTCGTCCGGGAAGAGATCTCACTGCTGAGGGTGACCTGGGAAGCAAGGAAGGGTCTTCTACTGCAATGCGGCTTCTGCCCTGGCCCATATGCAGCTTGCCTGTGTGCAGCAATGGTCCCCCCGCCCCTCACGGCACAGTGGCGCGGACATGTTAGCCTGACTGGGACAGGGAGCACAGTAGCTCTGCCAAGGAACCTGCGCAAGCGGATTGCCCAGCTTCTGCATGAGACCTTTGAAGAGATCACTGAGGCTGATAACCGCGATGTGAGAGAGTACATCAACGCCCTATTCTGCATCTAGGCATGCATGCAGCCCTAGCCCTCCTCGCCCCAAGAGCCCACACCGAACAACTTCCTTCCCAAAATAAAAGCTGCTTACCGGACACCTCCTCTGGTGTTTGTCCTTCCCCAAGCCCCAGCCACTGCGACTGGCTACCTTTCTCCTAGCTTGAGAACAACTCCTGGCTGCACGCATCTAGGGATACTGGGCTGTCTCCCTCCTCCTCAGCACCCTCGCTCCCGCTTTCCTCCTCCTGCCTTGTTGAACTGGGCTCTGAAGTGTCCATGGTGGTCCTCCGAGTGGAGGTGGGGTGACCCCCAAGTATCGCGTCCAGCTCTTTATAGAAACAGCAGGTCACGGGAGCAGCACCAGAATGGCGGTTTGCCTCACGGGCTTTGTGGTAGGCATTCCGCAGCTCCTTCACTTTAACCCTGCATCGGAGTGCGTCCCGGTCATGGCCCCTTTCCATCATTTCCCTTGATATCTGCCCGAAGGTATCGTAATTCCTACAGCTGGAGCACAGCTGGGACTGGACAGCTTCCTCCACCCAAACACTGATGAGGTCCAGCACCTCGCCATTGCTCCATACTGGGGATTGCCTGGCGCGTGGAGGCATGGTCACCTGGAAAGATTCGCTGAGAGCACTCCACGCCTGGCTGAGCAAACAGGAAGGGGATTTTCAAAATTCCAAGAGAATTTAAAAGGCAGGTCTGACGGTTGGTCACCTGAGGTCAGGGCAGTAGAGTTCAAAGTGATGACCAGAGTGGCTAGAACAGGCATTGTGGGACACTTCTGGAGGCCGATCAGAGCGCATTAATAGACAGGGCATCCACACTGGCGCCGCGGTGCTCCAGCCAGGGTGCAGCGTTATGTGTCTTGACTAGGTGGATTACCAGGAGCGTTCCAGCCACGGAATCCGGGTGCTCTACGTGCCTTGCCAGTGTGGACGTATCGGGAGTTAGAGAGCCCAGGGCTGCTTTAATGTGCTCTAACTCACAAGTGTAGCCATGCCCTAAACTACAGTGGTGTAAGGCAGCATCAGGACTGTATAAGTAAAAACCACCCCCTTAACTGAAACAGTTACACCAGTACAAAAACCTATGTGTCGACCAGGTTTTAGACTAATGCAGTTTGTATTGTGATACTCTAATGTACAAATCCGTTTATTTTATTTTGTACACATGTTACTTTAGTGGAATGATCAGTTTGTGAGCTACAGAATAAACCCTGAAAATATCAAGGGTCTTGTGAGATTTCCTCTTAAAAGAGCTCTTTTGTGTGTCGGTGGATGGTTTGATTGGATTACACAGAAAATGTGGTATTTGATCAGCTTTATTCCTATATAAGACACTTGCTTAAGTGAGCTCCACTATAGTAATTAGGGCTGTTACCTTCAGTCGTGATGTGTTTGCAGATAAAAAAAACTCTTTGCTGTATTTCTAGTGCATTAAGAGGGAATGCCTAGAGTAAGGCAAACTAAATAAGCTGCCTCAAGTCAGGCCACTAAGGGCTGGTCTACGCTGGGGGGAGGAGGGCAGGGAATCGAGCTACGTTACGCAACTTTAGCTACATGAATAACGTCGCTGAAGTCAACATACTTAGATCTACTTACTCCGGTGTCTTTACTGTGGTAAGTCAACGGCTGACGTTCCCCCATCGACTCCGCTTCCACTTCTCGCTCCAGTGCAGTACCGGAGCCGATGGGAGTGCTTGCCGGTCAATTTATCGCGTCGATGCGATAAATCGACTCCCACTGGGTCGATCACTGCCTGTCAATCCAGCGGGTAATGTAGACAAGCCCTTATTTAAGCACCATATTGTAGACTTAATATGGAACCTAACTTTATATGCTTAAAAATCTTGGCCATTGTATTAAATGCAAAAAGAAAAAGAAAAAATCTTCATTTGCTTTTGCATTTGTTACTTTCAGTTCAGTACATAAAACATTTAAGAAAAATCTTTATAGTTAAGGAAGATAACTGCAAAATAAGTGATCTAGTTTCTGCTATTTCAGCTGTATAATAACCCTATGATAATTCTGCTAAAACAAAATGGGCAGATTAAAAGGTATTACTTAATGAAATTTCTCTTTTTTTATGAGAAGTTACAGAGATTCCTCCCAGGAATATCACAGGGCAACCAAACTTGAGATAGCAACTCCCTGTTTGTTATTGTAATTATGATCAAGACACTTTTTAAAAAAAAATTCAAATTATTTTAAGAATAAATACATCTTAGAATGAACATATTAAAATACATCTTCCAATGCATCAAAAGGAAGTAAAACAGAAAAAAATCATTCCTTTTAAAAACCATGTTATAGCCCTATATAAATGCTTATCACTAAAACCAGAAAATTTACTTAACTCAGATATATTCCAGAAGAAACCAGTGTGCTTTGAAATGAATCCCTCTTAAAACAAACAGCTTTTCTGGGCAAGAAGAATAGAAAACATGGAACAGGCTTCCACAGAAAGTTAGGGTTCCCCCCCCCCTTAGTTGTAGTTATGATGGTATTGTTGGTTTGGGAGGGGGGGTGTCAATTCTGCAATGGCAATGTTATTCAAACAGCTTCATTTAGGCTAGGAGCAAAAGGCTGTAGCATCTTCTCCAGTATAATGGTCATTCTAGTTATTGCAACACAGATGAAGACAGTAAACAAAGACTGACATTATTTATTAAACATAATGCAGCCAGTACAAGGTCGCCTATTTGATTTAAAAACTTATTTTACAATGAATCATTCTGCATCAATAGATGCTTTGTTTAAAGGCAACCTAGGAGTGTATCTATAACATGCTTTTTATTCAGAATACAGAGCCCTGCTGTTTGATCAATTCTTACCACTGAAGTTTATAATTTTGGAAGAAAACAGGCTGTTTTTTGCATCTGTACCGCTCAAGGGGGAGCACATATCTCGCTCTCAAAGGCAGCACCAGCTAAAGGAGCTAAGAGGTAGCTGCAGGGGAATCAGAAATATTAAAATTTTGGGCAACTGAAGTCTTGCAATGCAAGACTTGTAAGCAAGACATCAGTCTTTCATTACAGTGACTATCAGTCTCGGACATCTAACTGTTCAAGGAAGCTGTTTGAAACATTTTCAGAAAAATAGCCCTTTTTGCTACAGTCAGAGCACCTATGCTAGATTAACAGCATGCTTCTGTTTACAGTGTTAGTGCTGACCATACCAACAACCCCTGCAATTACCAGAAAAAATGATCCCTACTGGAAGAATATTTTTGAGCTTTGCCTTTAATATTTCTAGAAAAAGAAAGGCAATTCCCACAAGAAGATGATATTATTTCACAAGAGGCTTTGCTTTTCTGTGAAAATGGCAAGATTTCGTCCTAGCAACAAAGGCTTGGCTCAGCAGGTTTAACTTAGTGATAAAACACCACAAGTATGTGCTGGTGGAAATGGTGACTTCTGGCAAAGACCTTATTCGCAAATACCCAAAGCAGAGTTTGACAGCTTTGCACAGCTCCAATGGTGAAGCTTAAATCCCCTAAAGGGCAGAAAATAATTAATAGTAGAACATTTCAAATAAGTGGCTCAGATTAAGGAGGTTTGGGAAAGGGGTGCAAAAGCGGAACCGAAAGCAAGGTTTTTTTTATTTAAAGTACAACTGCAGTCAGAAAACTCACAATGTATCCCTTCTTATTCAATGTACCTGCTCCTTGTGTGCAAGTCTTACCTGCATGTTTATTCATTCACTGACAGTGCACCTAATGCAATAGCATCCAAGCGCATTACAAACATACACAAGTATCAATTTATAAACAGAAGAATTAAAGAAGACAATGCCTTAGCAAGAGATTTGACAAAATTGCCTCAATCACTTAAATTGTCTGATTTTAACACACTATTGTTACAAGTAACACCGAATGTGTCTAAGTGAAAGATTAGAGAAACAGCGCTATATTTTTTCGAGTTTGCTTACCTAGCACATCTGACAGCACTTAGTGTATTGTAAGTTCCAGGCTTTTTCCTGTATAGACAAGCAGTTTCTCCTGTCTGTGTGGATCTTTCACACAGCAACAGGGAACAGAGAAACACGATTATTTTTTAAAAAGGCAAAGTGTAATTGTAAAATCATTGGCAGGGGAGTCTGGGCAGACACAGTATCTAATTTATTTAACTTATGTTTTAAACTGAGTAGATTTCAAAGTGGCAGCGCCCCCTTTAAACTCAGGCTTCAAGGGTGCATCTGTGACGGGTTCCCGCCAGGGTGCTACCTGGAACTGGGGTACCACTGAGCCCCCCGACTCACCAGCCTGGGCTCCCTTCTGCACTGTACAGTACTGCTATTGACAAGCTGCCAACCCTCCAGGCTTCAGCCCGCACTTTCACCAGCATACATACAGGTAGACACACACCCAGCTGCAGAACATGCAGACAGATTCTTTAACCAGCCCCTGCATGGGAAGGCTTCAGCTAGGGCACCTCCCAGCTCCTAAGGAACACACCCCCTATGGAGTATAAACCCAAAATTATACTGTCTTGTGCTGCGTAAGCTCATAAAATTCCCCCCCTCCCTCAATGTGGAGAGGGATTATGCAACAGCTCTCTCCCCGAGTTATGATTCCCACACGCTGGTTTTAGATAAAGCAAAAACAAGTTTATTAACTATAAAAGATAGATTTCAAGTGATTATAAGGGATAGCAAACAGATCAAAGCAGATAAACAAAAACGCAAAAATAAACTAAATAGACTGGCTACGAAGAGCAGATCCGCACTCTAAGTGATGACACAAGCAGGCTGCAGACTCTTAAGGGGCAAGCTACGCTTGTTTAAAGCTTGGAATCCCCATGTGTTCCATTCATAGGCTGAAAATCCCATTAGCCTGGGTCCAGCACTTTCCCCAGTTCAGTCTTTGTTTCTCAGGTGTTTCCAGGAGTCTTCTTGGGTGGTGAGTCAGTGGACAACCAAGATGATGTCACTCCCCTGCCTTCTATAGCTTTTGCAAATGGCAGGAACCCTTTGTTTCAAAGCTTGGTTCCCGCACCAGTCAGTGGAAAAATACTGACATCCCAAGATGGAGTCCAGCACCAGGTGACCTGGTCACATGTCCCACAGCCATTCCCCACGGGCTGTTTGGAGCGCTCACAGGAAGGCTCACCAGGTGGGAGCGAAGCTTCTCCTAAGGCCTATTGTTTCTTTCTAATGGCTCATTAACCTGAATGGGCCCTTCCCAGCCAGCCATCTAGACTGAGAGCATTTTGCCTAGTGGGCATTGCCCTGGATTAGCTACACATGAAATACATACACAGACAATATTCATAACTTCAGATACAAAAATACCTGCAAACAAATAAGATATCATATTCAGCAAACCATTACCTTTCCAATGACACCTCACATGCCTTACCTTGCATAAAATACATCATTATGATATAATTAATCAGACTAGTATCACTATGAAGAACATGGAATGCAGCGTCCCACCATCCACACTAGGAAAAAAGGGTTAGTTTGCATCTCCTCCTCCCATCTTAGCTAACTTGCTGTGGACAAGGCAGGGTTTTAACATGTTAGCAGGTCAAAATAAATGCTATATTTTACCATACGTTCACTAACACATGGTAAAAAGCCACCTTTTTTCCTAGTAAAGATAAGGCTTAAGAAGCCACCAAAGCGAGCAAGGTCAACAGTCTCTACCAAGAACATCTCCTTGACAGTTCTCTTTTTGCTTCCTGTTCACAAGAAGGCATATCTAACCAAGTGCTTGCTTTACTCTCATGGCACTTTCAGAGATAATACTGCGGTGAAAGAGGCTGCTGAGTTCTATGCTGCCTCACACAGACCTCCTCGATGTCAGCTAAATCTTTATTGCTAAAAGATGCAAGAGGTCAAAATAACAGATACAAAAAATAACTGACAGCTTCCACTGTTTGTCAGGCGTATACAAAAACAATAGTTTATGCTCCTTCCATTGCAACTGTTATTAATGCCCCTGAGCTGTGGTGATGTGAATGATACAAGTATACAAAAACCACCAGATTAACATCAAGCTTTATGGCAGGGAAAAATCTTTCCAAGGGGGAGACTCTCAGTAAGAAGGAAATTTTCAAAGTTGGGCTAGAACATCACAAAGAATTTAAATATAAAACTATATTTAAAGAGTGCTAGTGTACTTAACAGAAAAAGAGTGCACAAAGGGAAGACAAGTAAATACTGGGACTGTTGCCCTTGGATCAAAGTGACCTTCCTACCCCTAATCTTTTGTACCAGACTGACTAGTAGTTTGGTAACTATTTTACGCCCTGTGACAGGATCTTAAATACGTTTACATTCTTAAAAAGGAAATCTAAAGACCTCTAATTGGCCTAGCTTAAAATCAATTATTTTCCCTCTAGTATTAAAAAAATAAAGTTTAAATTAACTATTTTGAAAAAGCACGAGCTGAGAGTAATTTTCTCCGATTCCAGAAAACAAAAGCACCTGTAAAGTTTTCAGAGCCCACTACAGAAACGGCATGTCAACTTAAGACAGCTACTTCAAATAATTATTAGGACGTTACAATTAGCAGAACCAAAATAAGAATCTTTTAAATATTCTGATATCCTCTCTTCTCATTCAAGTATCTCCTAAAAGTTCACTTTTGCCACAACGGCCACCAGAAGCAACAATTTTTTCTCTGTTTAATCTTCAAAGTCAATTCCTCCCTCTGGGTTTCTCATTATGTCCTTTCTTCTCAGTATCTGCTTTTTATTTTTTAAACTCTTTAGGGTATAAACAACCTTCTTTTCTATGTCTTGTGCAGCACTTAATTAAAAAGATGTAGTACTTCAGTGGAAAGTCAGCAATTCTGACTTCTAGAAGAGCAAAACTAAAGTTAACTGACATAAAAAGAGCAGTTTTCAAACTTGAGGGTGTTAGATTTTTAAAAAAAAATCAAGTTACCTATGAAAAAGTTTGACTAAAAACAAAACTCAAACTGTATAAAAAACACCACACATTTCACTGACTCAAAGCCTATATTAGAACAAAATAACTGATTTACTATTTTCAAACACCTGCCGCTCAAACTTTCCAGATACCACAATTAGTAAGTACAACATTCTTCAAGTGGTTTTAAGCATGGAACCGATGAGTTAGCTTCTCAGAAAAGGGTCAGATCTTTAAAAATATGGGAAATATTATGTATCTATAACCTCCAGAACAGGACTGAGGTTTTGGGTAGTTATTTATTTAGACGTAATTCTATTCTGAGTGATAGAATATGATGTTAATGCAAAAAATACTTCAATAGACAAAAGTTTGCTTGTAGAAAGCATTTCTCTATAACTGCTTCATGTACTGAAATCCACATCAACTCACAAGCCAACTCCAAATATACAATAATAAAAATTTCAAAGAATTACCTGATTTCTCCACGGTTAATAAATAATGAAGATATTTGTTCATGTTTTGCTTGAGGATTTTAATATCTATTTTGTATAGTCAAGGCACTCAAACAAATGCTTATGTCACAATGTGCTGTTGACCAGTACACTGACAGCACCTTCTGGGTCCCAAAGATAATTGTGGCAGGAGGGCAGGACATAGAAACTTGCTGAAGTCCCGCCCCCACCCTCATTTACTCTAAAGCAAAATTACCATTTCTACGACAGTTTCTCCCTCCTCCTGCCCAACCCCCTTATCAGTGTTATTAATATCACCGAGGGGAATTTTTAAAAATCTAATTTATTTTCAATATTTACTCTACTTACTTTTTATATCACTCAACTTAGATACTGAAAACTGACTAGTCAATTTCACTTCTTGGTTTTCATGCATTAATGCAATGTCGCAAGGTTTGATCTGTGAAAATTTCAGGGGAACCATTTAAATATGAAGCAAAATATTTCTAATTAGAGGGATCTATAAAAGCCTTTTTGTTAAAAAGCATGCACAAAATCTAATTACTGAGCCTAAATGACCTAAAAGTGTGTCCATTTAACATCATAGAGGCAGATCTCAATTGACGACAAAATTACAAAATGTAAACATAGTTCTAGTGAGTTCAATGGAACTAGTTGCCTAAGTAAAGCTATGGATGCACGTACGTGTTTGGAGGATTGGAGGCTAATTAATGGACCTTTTACAATGCACAAAATAAATTTAGGATAACAGCCTCTGATAGTACTGAATAAATGCTTCCAAATGAACACTTGCCAAAAAAGGCTTTAGAACAATCAGAGCTGGATTGTGCCTGGTTTTATGCAAGTGTAAAAGGGAGAGGGTATGGGGGAGAAAGAAACAACACAATGAGCCTTCCTCTCCACCACAACCCTACAGCCCTGAGAAGAGGCTGCACATAATCTGGTCCTTGCATGAATCTAAGCACAAGGACTTCATGAGGTTAGCTGTGACAGCAGGACAAATCTCTCCCAAGTGAGTGGGAAGAGCCAGGGATCTGCCTCCACCAGTGGAGACTTCCCTGGGGGCACACGCATTGCACGTTTGCAAAAGGTGGCACAGTAATAATGCTTCCAGGAACTGCAGACCGCATCATGTCTGTACCAGCTGAAGAAATTTTGCTTCAAGTAAGTTTCACATTCTAGCAGAGATCAAACATGGAAGATTTCCTCCCCCCAAAATAAACATTTTAGGAAGTTATGAACATGTGAAAACAGACGTTTGAATGGAAACTGTTTTGCATCTTTACCAAATGCGGGCACTACATGCAGCCACTCTGAAAAGTGAGGTATTTTAAAAAGCTCCATATCTTGACATTCCCCATTCACAGGGAAGTGAAAGACGTTACAAAAGAATAAAACATTCCAAGGGGCAAGTAACTTGTTGAAATCTCAACTGTTTTGCCGTGTAACATTGCTACATGATTTACCACGTCTGGCAATTTAATGAAATGACAAGACATCTCTGAGTACTGCAAGACCAATATTAAGATCAGTTTATTAAATGAAAAGACATGCTCTTGACCTTGCTATCAAGTGGTCTGTCAAGTGGCTTTCCAGTCTTCATTTCACAAATCACAGCTGTAATCATTACCTATCTTAAGTTGCCAGTATTTTTTTAATTACTTTCTTGAATGCTGACAGAGACTAAGCCTTTGGAGCTACCAGCCAGCATGACTTTCTAGAGTCTTTAGAGAGCCTTGTCAAGAGATTCTACCCAGTCTTGGAATCCACTTAAGTATGAACATCCACAATCAAAGCCTGCATTTAATTGATCTGAACTCGAGTCTACAGCTACATGTACACTACGAGCTAAGGGTGTGATTCCCATGCTCGTGTCCACATGATAGTGGGAGTACAAACAGTAGTGTAGCTGCAGCAGCACCAGCACGGGCAACAGAACGCTTAGCTGTGCCAAGTTCAAACCCACCTAAAACCAGTGCCCATGCCTCTGCTGCTGCTAAACGTGCTACTGTGGCTACACTGCTATTTATACTCATTACGGCGTGATGAGAGCTACTGCAAGTGTGTCCCCACAAGCAGAGGAATCACACCCCTCGCTTGTAGTGAAGACGCAGCCCACATTTGTTCCAAGAGAAAAGTTTACCATTTCTGTTCATTCTATTTCCCTTTCCAGTTAGCACCCAAAAAAAAAAAAAGTTTCCTAGGAAAAATAAAAAGGGCATTCCCAAAATATGTTACTGAACGTAAAAAGAAGAACAGGAGTACTTGTGGCACCTTAGAGACTAACAAATTTATTAGAGCATAAGCTTTCGTGGACTACAGCCCACTTCTTCGGATGCATATAGAATATATTGAGGAGATATATATACACACGAAAGCTTATGCTCTAATAAATTTGTTAGTCTCTAAGGTGCCACAAGTACTCCTGTTCTTCTTTTTGCGGATACAGACTAACACGGCTGTTACTCTGAAACCTGTCATTACTGAACGTAATAAGCCCACAGAGTATTAATTCAGATGCCATTGCAATATGTGATGTATTAGAAACCAGAGAGATCAGACAGATTAAACAGAGGCCTCAGTCCTGTAAACACTTATGCATGTGCTTGGGACTACTTACACAAGTGAAGCTAAGCACACATGTAAGTGTTTGCAGAATCAGGAAAATATTTTGCATTCGCAGCATGCTTTTGTGGACTGTCTCGCTATTCATGTTTTTTCCTCCACAAGGAAATCAAGTTTTGTTGTTTGTTTTTAAATGTGTGCATTTCACTCACTTCTTTCCGAAAGTTTATAACAGGTTTAAGAAAAGTATTTAATTTAAATGTATAGGAAAGAAATGCATAGGGGTGTGTCATCAAGCTTTTCCATGCAAGCACCAGCTAGTTCTCTGCTCCCTATCCTACCTAAAGAGATAAGTAAAGTGTCTTAAACTTCTCAATTGTGTTACTAACACGTCAGTTCTTAAAACAAAGGATTTAAATTTATTTCTCCCTTCCCCAATTCTTCATTTAACTGAGCTAGGTCACAAAAACCAAGTTAATTTAACTTCTTGGTTTTTACTTTAGCAAAATGCTACAAAGTTTCCAATACATACACTGCAGGAAACTGTGTATTTTCATTGACACTCTTTAAATTTAGTAATAATATTTCTATTAATAGTTTTATCCTTTAATATTTTGTATATTTTGGTAATATGCTGCTTCTATCACCATAGCAACTGAGAACCTTCTATGTAAAACTGATTGGCAATAGCAGAGTTTCTAGGCGACTTCATGAATCCCTTTTTGCTTTATTAAAATTTCTGCTTGGGGTATGGTTAGGTTTTTGGTTGGTTGATTTATTAATTTTGGGTGTCCATGCTTGTTTTTGGGAGGGGGTTTTAGGGAGAAGGGGGCAGGTAGAAGGAGGGGTTATTGTGTCGTTCTTGTGATGACTGAAAGGCTTTGCCAAAATGGAAGGTTCTGCAGCATCTCCTAAAGGGAGACTGCCAAGTTGTTTTAATATTTAAGTTATCTCTTGTATTTTATTATTACCCTGCACTTCTACAATCTAAGCCTCTTGCATTTTACAATTAACCCTCAACCTTCCTGTGAGGTAAGTATTTGTTTTACAGATAAGGAAACTGAGGAACAGAGACATGAAGTGAAGGGCACACTGCATCAGTGACAAAGTCAAGAAAAGAACTAAACAGTCCTGGTTCCTACTGTCCCCAGCGTTAATCACTAGACTATACTCCCTCCTTTAAAGGAATTCTCAAGGATGTGTATTAAATCTAAAGAATTTGCAAAGTCCTTGGAAGCATTCTAAGCATATAATCCACACAGTACAAGAAACCACCACAGGTTTTTGATCTTTGTTTAGCAAAGAGACTGTCTCATGGCTTAGCCTGGTCCACTACCATACAGCTGTTCTACACAATGTAACTATCCGTATGTATTGTTCTAATGTAACTGCTTCCAGGCTAGATGCTAAAACTTCTGCTCTTTCAATCCTACTCTGATAGCAGACTCACATAGGTGATAAGAACCTTAGAAATCCATAGCTGGATTGTAGCTTGGTTTTGAAACCAGGACAGAGAGCACCCGGCTTCTGAGCATGGTCTTGGCCTGATCAAAAAAGTCAAGTAGAAATAAGGTTTGGTTTTCTTTTTTAAATGTTCACAAACAAAATCTTTGTTATGCTTTATGACTTTTCAGCTCAAACAAGCTCTAGACTTTCACAAAACAGAAAAACTGAACAAATAGCTTGGGGGGGGGGGGGGTTTCTCCCAAACCATAGCTTAGAAAGCAATGCTTTTTGGGGAAAAAGACAGTTCTTTGCTTCCTACATTTTCCAAGCACTTCACAAACATTCATTAATCCTCACACGCCCTCTAATGTGCCAAGTGGATATTGCCCTCATTTTACAGATGGAAAAGTTAGGGCAAGACATTTCACTTAAAGTCACCCAGCTAGTCAGCGGCAAAGTCAGGATTAGAACTCAGGATTTCCCGATTCCCAATCCTGCGCTCAACCTTTCACACAATGCCTTCTCCCAAAAGGCATATCTGATATACTATTTCAAATGTACTACACATCACCCCCAGTAACTTACCCACCTTTCAGGCAATATTTTAGAGATACGCCCCTCAAACCGGGCACTATTTCTATTACTGCACAAATGGACCCTAATGGTTAATAAATAGAAATTAATATTTCTACTCCAACTATTCATATACTTCAGTATCCAGTACCCCTCAATGGGCCGAATCATAGAAGATTAGGGTTGGAAGAGACCTCAAGAAGTCCAACCCCCTGCTCAAAGCAGGACCAATCCCAACAAAATCATCCCAGCCAGGGCTTTGTCAAGCCAGGCCTTGTCTAGGTCACTCTGGATCCTACCCCTCCCCTCCAGCGTATCTACCTCTCCCCCGGCTTAGTGTCATCCGGAAACTTGCTGAGGGTGCAATCCATCCCCTCATCCAGATCATTAATGAAGATGCTGAACAAAACCGGCCCCAGGAAAGACCCCTGGGGCACTCCGCTTGATACCAGCTGCCAACTAGACATCAAGCCATTGATCACTACCCATTGAGCCCGACAATCTAGCCAGCTTTCTATCCACCTTATAGTCCATTCATCCAATCCATACTACTTTAACTTGCTGGCAAGAATACTGTGGGAGACTGTATCAAAAGCTTTGCTAAAGTCAAGATATATCACATCCACTGCTTTCCCCATATCCACAGAGCCAGTTATCTCATCACAGAAGGCAATCAGGTTGGTCAGGCATGACTTGCCCTTGGTGAATCCATGTTGACTGTTCCTGATCACCTTCCTTTCCTCCAAGTGCTTCAAAATGGATTCCTTGAGGACCTGCTTCATATTTCCAGGGACTGAGGTGAGGCTGGATTCTCCTTCTTCCCTTTTTTAAAGATGGGCACTATATTTGCCTTTTTCCAATCGTCCGGGACCTTCCCCCATCGCCATGAGTTTTCAAAGATAATGGCCCATGGCTCTGCAATCACATCAGCCAACTCCCTCAGCACCCTCGGATGCAGTGCATCCGGCCCCATGGACTTGCATATGTCCAGCTTTTCTAAATAGTCCTTAACCCGTTCTTTCACCACTGAGGGCTGCTCACCTCCTCCCCACACTGTGCTGCCCAGTGCAGCAATCTGGGAGCTGACCTTGTCTGTGAAAACCGAGGCAAAAAAAGCATTGAGTACTTCAGCTTTTTCCACATCATGTCACTAGGTTGTCTCCCCCATTCAGTAAGGGGCCCACACTTTCCCTGACCACCTTCTTGTTGCTAACATACCTGAAGAAACCCTTCTTGTTACCCTTCACATCCCTTGCTAGCTGCAACTCCAGCTGTGCTTTGGCCTTCCTGATTACACTCCTGCAGGCTCAAGCAATATTTTTATACTCCTCCCTAGTCATCTGTCCAAGTTTCCACTTCTTGTAAGCTTCCTTTTTGTGTTTAAGCTCACGGGAAATTTCTCGGTGAGAAATCAGATGGGTTTTCCCTACAAGTAAGGGGACAGAAAACTCCCCAAGTTTCCATTTGCTGGGGTGCTTGCACATCAGGGAGGGAACGACTGGCATTTGCAACCTCTGTGCAAGGCTGGAGGGGGCTCACCTTTACAACCTGCAGATTTTAGAAGCTCTTCTTGTGGAGACCACAGCTCCGCCATTTGTCACCCTTCAGAGGGCAGGAGTCCAGCCCACTGGGAGTGCACTTTGTAAATTAGATATTTTAATGCTATCCCCCATCAACAATTCTAGGGGGGGCGGGACAATACTACCTGCAGTTGAAGAGGGAAGGAGAATGATGCCATGAAGCAGGTATTCCCTTGTATGCCCTCCATTCACCTAGGTCTGCCTGGGGTTCATATCTTCTACTCAGGCATGGAGGAGTAGATGATTTGGACCCTTGTTTTAAAAGCTCAGGGTAGATCTACACTTACCTCCGGGTCCGGCGGTAACAATCGATCTTCTGGGATTGATTTATCGCATCTTGCCTAGACACGATAAATCGATCCCGGAAGTGCTCGCCATCGACGCCGGTACTCCAGGTCGGCGAGAGGAGTACGCGGCATCGACAGGGGAGCCTGCCTGCCGCGTCTGGACCCGCGGTAAGTTCAAACAAAGGTACTTCGAATTCAGCTACGTTGCATACCTTAGTTCGAAGTGGGGGGTTAGTGTGGACCAGGCCTCAGTAACTGCCTGCAGTCAGTCAATCGGACTCACTCTCCTCCTCCCTCCGCACAGTGATCTGCATTGGACAAACTACTGAATATTTTTGGGTGGCACACTAGTAATTGCAGGCCCAATGTACGCCTTGGGCATCATGGTTGACCTCAACCTCGGAAGCAAACACCCTGTATACGCTGGATTTGTTAGAGCATTATTATTCTGTACCCTTGATAGCACCCTTGGGGGAAAAAACCATTTGCTTGCAGGCTGCTTTTTTCCACTGCTCTTCTTGCCCAAGGATTACAAAATATACAGTTTTTAATTTTATTTAGTAAACATCACGACATGGACATGAAAGGAGATATTGTGTCTGGCCTCATATGTTTTCATGATCTTTTGTAAGCCTCCTTTAGAATACAAGCAATTTAATTGACAGACAGCAACTCATCTTGAATAAGAGAAACTGATCTCAAAAAGTTGGTTGCTTGCTAAAGAAAGTCAGAATACAACAGAGAAAACACCACCCTCTAGCGTAAATTTTAAATGTAACCTCACAGATCAGGGGAACTACAATACTGCACATGAAAGGAAATACTAAATCAAAGCATAGTCTCTTTAGTCTAAATCCATCTCAGATCAAATGAGCTATAACAAAAGGGTTGTTCCCTCCCCCAGATTTTAAAACTAGAGTACTTTGTTCTTAAAGACATTACACACGCTAACAGTAGCAGTGCCAGCGGCCTCCTATTAAAGGCAGTGCCTTGGAGTCGATTTATAATTACTCTCCACTTCTCAACCCAAATCCACATATATAAAAGGGTTCTACTGAAAAGAATCCCTCACAAGAAGAATGATCAAGAAAACAAGGTTATCTTTCAGACATCATACAATCATGAACGTATAGATCCTCTATCATCCAAAAGGAACTCTAAGTGCTGTACGTACTACAAAAATTGCTTCACATACCACTGCACAAATACCTGAATAAAGTTGGGTCAGGTTGGGGAGTGGGGGCAGAGAATTGGTCGCAGGCACCTAAGTCAGTTAGGCTCATTTGAAAATGCACACAAACTGATGGACAAATATTTCTAACGATAATAATCGAAATGTACAGATAGGCAAAGTAAGAAAAACGCAGCTTGAGAACTGATTAGAGTTTGATTTAAGAATATCAACACTGGATTTTTTTTTTTTTTTTTGCACATTGTGATGTTGGCAATTAATTTTTTAACTGTTATAAAGCTTTAACCTTTTCAACCTCAACATTTACTGTCATTAAATAATTACTGTCTGACACCACCCCCCCGCCATAATTTCCCACAACTGTGAACATTTAAATTAATAAAAAATGCTTCAAACCCATAATTCTGCACAACTGGGAAGTTTTAAATTGATAACAATCAAAGAAGATGCTTAAAAACCAACCTCAAGTGTATCCATTGAAATTATAACAAAATAAAATTTGACTGCGAAGCCTAGGTCTATGAAAAGGTCACAAAAGCAGCAGGATGAACAGACCAGGTGACTTAACAGGTCTCCTCTATGTCTATCACCTCCATGATGAATAAGAAAGGACCCTTGGAGCATAACAGGGTGAGGGCTACCCTGAGAGGGGTTTCAGTTAAGAAGGGAAAGGAAACTGTCCCCTCAGCAGACCTGTAATTAGGGACAGGGTGACTGTGGATGGGCGATACATGGAGCTCTCACTGGGGAGTGAGGGCTGGGAACGGGGGAAGAAGACTGGTAAACGGAGCTGTCACTCTGGGGAGAGCTGCAACTTATCCCTATGCTGGGAGGAGAGGGAGAAGAAGGAACCTGTCATGTTTGGGGGGAGACAAGGAACTTGTCATTATTTGGGGGGAATGCAGCGGAGAAGGAACCTGCCACTAAATTTTGAGGGAGGATGGGAGGAGAAGGAACTTGTCACTATATTTGGGGGGGGGGGTGGTGAGAGAAGGCACCAATTGCTACATATTAGTGAGGGAAGGGAAGGCACCTGTTACTATATTGGGGAGGGGGGGAAGCCACCCGTCACTACATTGGGGGGGAAGGCACCTGTCGCTACATTTTAGGGGGGGAGGGAAGGCACCAGTCGCTACATTTCGGGGAGCAGGAGGGAAGGTACCTGTCGCTACATTTCAGGGAGCGGGAGGGAAGGTACCTGTCGCTACATTTCAGGGAGCAGGAGGGAAGGTACCTGTCGCTACATTTCGGGGAAGAGGGAAGGCACCTGTCGCTCCTTTTTTGGGGGGGAGGGAAGGGACGGCACCTGTCGTTACATTTCGGGGAGGAGGGAAGGGAAGGCACCTGTCGCTACATTTCGGGGGAGGGGGGAAGGTACCTGTCGCTACATTTCGGGGGAGGGGGGAAGGGAAGGCATCTGTTGCTCCTTTTGGGGGGAGGGGGAGAGGGAGGGCATCTGTCACTCCATTTCGTGGGGGGGAGGAGGGTAGGCACCTGTCGCTCCTTTTGGGGTGGGGTGGGGGAGGGAAGGCACTTGTTGCTACATTTTGAGGGGGGAGGAAGAAGGCATCTGTCGCTATATTTCATGGAGGGGAAGGAAAGCATCTGTAGCTACATTTTTTTGGGGGGGAAGGCACCGGTCGCTATATTTCAGGGCGGGGGAGGGAAAGCACCAGTCACTACATGGGGGGGGGGGGAGAGAAGAAGGCACCAGTCAGTATATTGGGAGGGGGGAGGGAGAAGGAACCAGTCAGCATATTTGGGGGGGGGAGGGGAGGCACCAGTCAGTATATTTCAGGGTGGGAGAGGAAGGCACCGGTCAGTATACATCGCGAGGTGGGGGCGCGCGCCTGTCAGTATATTTCAGGGTGGGGGCACCTGTCAGTATATATCGGGGGGGAGAGAGAGAAGGCGGCAACAGCCAGTATATTTCGGGAGGGGGGAAGGCACTGGTCAGTATATTTCAGTGGGGGAGGAAGGCACCGGTCAGTATATATCGCGGAGAGGGAGGTGCCGGTCAGTATATTTTGGGGGAGGAAGGCGCCGGTCAGTATATGGGAGGGGGAAGGACCAGTCAGTATATTTCGGGGCGGGGAGGGGAGAAGGCACTGGTCACTATATATCACAGGGCAGGGGGCAAGGACCACTCAGTATATTTCAGGGAGAGGAGACACCAGTCAGTATATTTCGGGGAAGGGAGAAGGCGGCACCGGTCACTATATATCGCGGGGCGGGGGGGCAAGGACCGGTCAGCATATTTCGGGGGGGTGGAGAAGGCGGCATGAGTCAGTATATTTAGGGGGGGAGGGGCAAGGACCAGTCGGTATATTTCGGGGGGGGGAGAAGGCACCGGTCCACTATATATCGTGGGGCGGGGGCAAGGACCGGTCAGTATATATCGGGGGGGGAGAGAAGGCGGCACCGGTCAGTATATTTCAGGGGGGGGAAGGCGCCGGTCAGTATATGGGGGGGACGGACAGACCAGTCAGTATATTTGGGGGGGGGGGGGGGAAGTGGAGAAGGCACCGGTCACTATATATCACAGGGCAGGGGGCAAGGACCACTCAGTATATTTCAGGGAGAGGAGACACCAGTCAGTATATTTCGGGGAAGGGAGGAGAAGGCACCAGTCACTATATATCGCGGGGCGGGGGGCAAGGACCAGTCAGCATATTTCATGGGGGGGGGGGTGGAGAAGGCGGCATGAGTCAGTATATTTTGGGGGGGAGGGGCAAGGACCAGTCGGTATATTTCGGGGGGGGGGAAGAAGGCACCGGTCCACTATATATCGCGGGTCGGGGGCAAGGACCGGTCAGTATATTTCGGGGGGAGGGGGGAGAAGACGGCACCCGTCAGTATATACCGGGGGGGGGGGGAGAGAAGGCGGCACCGGTCAGTATATACCGGGGGGGGGGGGAGAGAAGGCGGCACCGGTCAGTATATACCGGGGGGGGGGGAAAGGCGGCACCGGTCAGTATATTTCGGGGGGCGGCGCCCGTCGCTCGGTTTCGGGGGACCCAAGGCCCCGCGAGGCCCGGGCGCGGCTCGGGGCCGGGGGCGGCGGGATCCCGGGCGCGGGGAGGGGGGGGGTCCCGGGGAGCCGGCGGGGCGGTACCTGCGCCGAGCTTGGCCCCGGGCTCCGGGGCTGCGCCGCGCGCGGCCGGCGGGTGGCGGAAGTGGCAGTGCGGCCTCCTGCAGGGCGGGCCCCGGCCGCCGGCGCCGAGGAAGGGGCAGTCGATGCCGCGGAAGTAGCCGCTGGGTCGCAGCATCGCGCCGGCTCCGCGGGGCGCCGGGCGGCTCCGTCCCCGCCTCACACGGACAACCCGGGCCGCGGCCCCGCCAGCGCCGCCATCTTGGGGAGCCGGGCCCGGCCGGCCGAGGACCCCGCGGAGGCCGCTGCCAGGAGAGGGCTGCCCGCGCCGCGCCTGACTGGAAACCCGCCCGGGGGCGGGGCTCAGGTGGCGGAGGGGGGAGGGGGAGATGAGGGTGACAGGGATTTCCCACCACACCCCCGTTCAACTCCCCCATCCACCCCCACACTGATCAACCAGCCCCCTGTAAATTCAAACACCCCCATTCTTGGGGAAAGGTCAGATGGGGTGCAAGGGGGAGGGGAAGGAAGGAAAAGGGGGTGCAGGGGGAGGGGAAGGAAGAGAAAGGGGGTGCAAGGGGGAGATGGGGTGCAGGGGGAGGGAAAGGAAGGGAGATGGGGTGCGGGGGGAGGGGAAGGAAGGGAAAGGGGTGCAAGGAGGAGATGGGGTGCAAGGGGGAGGGAAGGAAGGGAAAGGGGGTGAAAGGGGGAGATGGGGAGATGGTGCAAGGGGAGGGAAAGGAAGGGAGATGGGGTGCAAGGGGGAGGGAAGGAAGGGAAAGGGGGTGAAAGGGGGAGATGGGGAGATGGTGCAAGGGGAGGGAAAGGAAGGGAGATGGGGTGCAAGGGGGAGATGGGGGTGCAGGGGGAGGGGAAGGAAGGGAGATGGGGTGCAAGGGGGAGATGGGGTGCAAGGGGAGGGGAAGGAAGGGAAAGGGGAGGCAGAGGCAGAGCAAAGCTTGGGGAGGGACAGGGAGGAAGAGGAGGCAGATAAGAGGGGAGAGGAGCAAAAGGCTAAGGGTTTGGAGTTGGGGAAGGGGAGTCTCCAACCCATAGGATCAGAAGCAGCCAAAGCAGGGCCTGCTGCACTGGGGGGGGAGGGGAGAGGGGAAAATGAGCCCCACAGCACCCCTCTGGATCAAGGACTGCAGAGGATTCCCCCCAAGTCTGGGGGCACTAGGAGCCAGGCAGCATCTTCCCCCTCCCATCCCCCCAGCCATGGGGGTTTGGAGCATAAGTTACACAAGAATCCACTAAAATCTCCAGCCAGTTGCACAATAGTGTCCAAGTTTCACTCCAGATCGTCCTGTCCTCCCACAGGATGGGGAAGGGACGTGGCTGCAGCAGCCCCAAAGTGGCTGTATTTCTCCACGGGGCATGGCTGGAACTTGGCCTGAGCCCTTTACAGGGAAGTCATGCAGGAGAATTATGTGACTGTGGCCTCACTGGGATCCCCCATCCCTAAACCCAACCTGATCTCATGCATGGAGCGAGGGGACGAGCCATGACTCCCAGATCTCTGGGGGGAGGGAGATCCTGAGAGGCACCAGCGCAGAAGGTGACCGGATGGTGAACTCCCCAGCCAGGACATCCTGAATCAGCAGAACCACACAGGACAGTCTCGAGAAGGTGCAAGGGGAACATCTGCCAGGAAGAAAGCAGCAAAAATCAGGGCAGGTTGGAGGAGCAGCAGGGAAACCCACCCAGGAAGAGCGAGGAGAAATCCACTCCTGAAGAAGGAAGTCTCAAGGAACTTGAAGAGCGTTTAGTCCTTAGTTAAGGAGAAGTACAACGGAGAGACGGAAGCACTGAATGTGGACGGGGCTCCCAGTGATACGTCAGGGAACCCACGGCGGAGAGAGATCCTATAGATGTGGGGAAATCTTCCAAAAGAACTTCAGAGCATCCCCATAGGAGAGATCCTCCATCAATGCCCCAACTGCAGGAAGAGCCTCTGTCAGAGCTCAGAGCCTGCACATCAGAGCATCCCACAGGAGTGAAACTCGATGGCTGCCCCGACTGGGAAAAGTTTTCACGGCGATTGCGCCTTCTGAAACATCAGAGAGTGCCCACGGGGAGAGAGAGCTCCCGAGGGCGGGAGAAGTATCCATGCCAGCGTGGTCCCTGATGGCAATCGGACAACCCACTTGGGGAAAAAACACAGGAAAAAAAAAAAGCTTCAGTCACAGCTCCAACCTTATTACACGTCGAGCGAGCGACCTGATAAATGTGTTGACAGTGGGAAAAGCTTCAACCACTGCGCCTACTTGGTGTGTCCACGTGGGAGAGATCCTACGAATGCACCGCAGGCGGGGAAAGTTCTGTTGCGCACTCACTATTCTAGATGAGAACTAAGAGCCAGCACCAGCGTTAGCCCAGTTACGGGAACTCAGTGCGATCCCATCCACATTACAGATACAAAGTGTGTTGGATGCAGCTGAGCTGGGGGAAAGCATCTTCAGTCAGGTGTCCTGTAGTGCAGACGGGATCCCGTTTCTACCCCTTATGGTTGCAAGGAAAAGCTTCTGTGTGTGACTTAATGCCGTGCCGTTGTCTTGAGTCTACAGAGATTGAGTTCTGAGAGACATGAACTATCCCCATTCATATCAGTTGGGTGTTGACTCTGAAGCCTAATTACTACAATTTAGCTCTCAGTGTTAACTCTTTCTCTTTCCATCCTTTTATTGGAAATATTGAGTCTCTGTGGGATTGTGGGTGCTTTAAGGATTGTCAGTGGATTTTGAGTAAAGTACCATCACATTGTCCACCCAACAGCACTCTCACTATAGTGATGTTTTGCTACCATTTAGGGCTGCGTTGAGGAGGGCCCCCTCTATTTCAACTTCTGGGTCTTCAAGTCCAAGACTGTGAGATGGGCCCGCTCGATACTAGAGCAGGTCAAAACCCACCAATTATTTTTCACAGGAACGTGCAAAAAACCAAATTGTTTTTCAGAAATAAAATCCCTGAAAATGTTTCATTATCCCTCATTAAAAATGAAACCAAAAATGTTTGGTTTTCGAAAACCATGATCAGTAAAAATAATCCGTTTTCAAAACCCCCAAACCAATTTTTTTCCCCAAAAAAGACAAATATTTCTACTAAAAAATGTTCCAGGTCCCTGTTTTTCATTTCAAAAACAAAATGTCAACCAAACTGTACGTTTTCTACAAATACTGGTGAAAAATTGTTTTGATGAGAAATGTTGACTAGCTCTACTCAGCACACAGGCGAAGTTGCTAGTTCAGATTGAATCCAACTCAGGAGTGGCCAGACTGGTTGTTCATTAAGTGGCTTGTGTGTCATTAGCTGGCCGCATCAGTTCAGTTTCCCAAGAGTGCGTAGCACAAAAACATCCCCGAATGGGGACTAATTTGCAGTCTCGACTCCTGGGAGACAGAGGCATGTATCTTATATGGTTCTCCATTACTGCAGTATCTGAGCACCTGACTGCCTGTGATGTATTTATCCTCACAACATCCCTGTGTGGCAGGTCATGGGCTATTATCCCCATTGTACAGATGGGAAACTGAGGCACAGAGTGATGAAGTGACTTGCCCAGAGTCATACAGGGAATTAAATCTGGGGTTCAGACTAGTGCCCTAACCACTGGACCATCCTTCCTCCCCCTGAGGGCTACTGCCTCCAGCTCAGGTTGGAGGCACGTGGCTGGGGCGGCGGGGATGAACGCACCCTGGCACTCCCCAAGCGGCGCTTATCTCTGGGAATGACCAGAGGACATTAGTCCTCCAGGCAGTTTTGGGGGACTGAATCAACAGATGGGGTTCTGTACTTGGACTGTTGTATTTTTATATCATGCACCGCCACCGTTGGTATCTGGCCGGGCAGTGTTCCTAAAGCACTGGTCATGGGGCGTCTATGGGCTGACTACAGGGTTAAAAGATGCCGCCCAGTGGCCCAAATGTGCCCCCTGTTCTTAGCTCCTCCTGCAGCAGGGGCATGCTTACCAGGCCTCTTTGTCTTCTTTGATCAGGTGAAGCTCAGAAAGGCCATCGCTTATTAATTCTTCTACCTCATCCCCCGCCACCTCACACCCACCTGCAAAAGAAAATGAATCCCCCTACCCCGGACACAGACAGGACTGTTATCCTTCAGGAGGCTGCCTGGGTTAGGGTTGCCAGGCGTCCGGTTTTCGACCAGAACACCCGGTTGGAAAGGGACCCTGGTGGCTCCGGTCAGCCCTGCTGACAGGGCCATTACCAGTCTGGTCGGCCCCAGGCAGGCTGGGGCACGGGAGTGGGGGTTCGGGGATTGGGCTCCGAGCAGCACTCACCTCAGGCGCCTTCTGGGAAGCAGCGACATGTCCCTGTGGCTTCTAGGACAGGGGTGGCCAGGCGCCCTGCCCCTGGCTCCGTCCCCCGCAGCTCCCATTGGCCGTGGTTTCAGGCCAATGGGAGCTGCAGAGCAGGCGCTTGGGACTCCACACCCTCCCCCCAGCTCCACCCCCGCAGCTCCCATTGGCTGCGGTTCCGGCCAATGGGAGCTGCAGAGCAGGCGCTTGGGACTCCACACCCTCCCCCTAGCTCCACCCCTGCAGCTCCCATTGGCTGCGGTTCCGGGCCAATGGGAGCTGCAGAGCAGGCGCTTGGGAGTCCACACCCTCCCCCCAGCTCCACCCCCGCAGCTCCCATTGGCTACGGTTCCCAGCCAGTGGGAGCTGCAGAACCAGCACTCGAGGGCAGCGCACAGAGCCTCCCTGGTCATCCCTGCGCCTAGAAGCTACAGGGACATGTCGCTGCTTCCCAGGAGGTGCCAGAAGTAAGCGCCGCCTGGAGCCCACGCCTCTCCCTGCCCCAGTCCTGAGATCCCTCCTGCACCCAAACTCCCTCCTGGAGCCCACACCCAACCCTTTGCCCCTTCCCATAGCCCCCTCCTACACTCCAAACCTCTAATTTCTGGCCTCACCCTGGAGCCTGCACCCCCAGCTGGACTCCTCACCCCCTCCCGCACCCCAACCCCCTGCCTCAGCCCGGAGCCCCCTCCTGTACCCTGAACCCCTCATTTCTGACCCCACTCTGGAGCCCACACCCCCAGCCCAGAGCCCTCACCCCCTCCTGCACTATAATCCCCAGCCTCAGCTCGGCTGCCCAGAGCCACACCCTGAGCCTCCTCCCGCATCCCAACCCCTGCCCAGTGAAAATGCGCAAGTGAATGAGGGTGGGGGACAGCAAGCAACAGAGGGAGGGGGGATGGAGTGCGTAGGGGGAGGGGCCTCGGAGAAGGGGCGGGGCCTTGGGAAGGGACGGGGCAGGGGTGTTCAGTTTTCTGCAAATAGAAAGTTGCCACCCCTAGTTACCGCAGGACATCTTGCTCCCAAGCAATGGAAACCGAGGCGCGCCGCTTGGTATTCTTCAGCTGCGGCAGCCGGCAGTCCTCCACGAGGTGGGAGATGTCAGGAAGTAGCCGGAGATTTCAGAGCCGCTCTCTGAAGTGGAGCTGAATACACAGTGCGTGTGTAGGTGGACCTGACAGTTCCTTTATCGTCTGGAGCCACCAGATAAAAATAGATACACCCTGCTTGTATAACAGACATTTCCTGCATAGAGTGGTAGTGTTATTCATTCTCCTTTGGGCTGTGTGGAACATATGAAATAGGTAATCTCAGTTAATACGCTGATTAGAGAGCTCTCTACTGCTTTCTCACTGGAAGGGTGGGCTTTCCCTCTTGGGTTATGTTCCCTCTGATCCAGGGTCAAGTTTGGGTTAGTTTGCAGAGCACATACCTGCAATGGCACATCCAGATCCCAGATATTTAGGTCTTAAAGCTATGGCCAGCCATTCTTCACACACATTATAACACAGTAATCCAGCTCTGGGTACCTACTAACTTCCTGGTTGTCGCTATGCTGCCTGCCCTAACAACACAACAGTCGTGGCAAACGAATCCAGATCCCCTGGCTTGAAAACAGAGGCCTCAAGAGCCGAAGGAGAATCACCATTAGCGTGTAGCGGGGTAGAACCCATGACACCTCGTTGAGTGGTTCAGATTCTGTCCAGTAGAGGGCAGGGCTGTACACTATGAAGGGTTCTTACATATTGCCCTTGGTAGGCAAAGAATGGTTCAGAGGAGTTTTTTACAAGGCCATCAAGTTGTCTCCATGCTGCCCCCTGTGGCCATTCATGGGAAAAGCTTAAATTGTTCTTGACACCCATTACCTCGGTATCTGGGCAGAATTCACATGGTTTAAAACGGAGTCAATTAATTGGATCCCAAATGAGAGAAACAGAACCCCAGGCTCCCCTGCTGTGCCTGGCATTGAATCACAGAACTGGACGGGACCTCGAGTCCCTCTGATCTAGACCATCCCGGACAGGTGTTTGTCCAACCTGCTCTTAAAAATCTCCAATGGCGGAGATTCCACAAC
The DNA here is from genome assembly GCF_011386835.1 of Chrysemys picta bellii. Classification (NCBI taxonomy): domain Eukaryota; kingdom Metazoa; phylum Chordata; order Testudines; family Emydidae; genus Chrysemys; species Chrysemys picta. The sequence goes on from NC_088815.1 coordinate 5,545,368, forward strand.
CTCCCTAGGCAATTTATTCCAGTGCTTATCCAACCTGACAGTCAGGAAGTTTTTCCTAATGTCCAACCTAAACCTCCCTTGCTGCAATTTAAGCCCATTGCTTCTTGTCCTATCCTCAGAGGTTAACGAGAACAATTTTTCTCCCTCCTTCTTGTAACAACCTTTTACATACTTGAAAACAGTTATCATGTCCCCTCAGTCGTCTCTTCTCCAGACTAAACAAACCCAGTTTTTTCAATCTTCCCTTTATAGGTCATGTTTTCTAGACCTTTCATCATTTTTGTCGCTCTTCTCTGGACTTTCTCCAGTTTGTCCACATCTTTCCTGAAATGTGGCCCCCAGAACTGGACACAATACTCCAGTTGAGGCCTAATCAGTGCAGAGAATCCAGGAATCTAGCTGGGAACTTAGATGAATGGTTCAATTAACACAACAGATACACAACAGGCCCTAGTCACTCAGGCTGGTGGTAGACACTTCCATAAACCAAGGCCAGCTTTAGGAAGTGCGGGGCCCGATTTGAATACCCGCGGCGGTCCAGGTCTTCGGCGGCAGGTCCTTCACTCGCTCCAGGTCTTCGGTGGCACTTCGGCGGTGGGTCCTTCACTCACTCTGGGTCTTCCACGGCACTGAAGGACCCACCTAAATGCTGCCGAAGACTCGGAGCGAGTGAAGGACCCGCCACCGAAATGTCGCCGAAGATCCGGAGCGAGTGAAGGACCCGCCGCCAAAGTGCCACCGAAGACCCGGACCGCCGCCGGGTGAGTAAAAATTTAAAAGGCGCCTAAGTTAGGCGCTCTTCTTTAGGGCGCGGGGCCCTCGTAGGTGCAGGGCCTGATTCGGGGGAATCGGGGGAATCGGCCTAAAGCCGGCCCTGCCATAAATGGTGAGCAGCATGTTAGCCCATCCCATGCAGCCCATCGGTTCTGATTCCATCCAGGAGGGGGCAGTGGTGCTAGGCAGTGCGCTGAGAGAGCTGTATTTTGGGGTGCAGCTCTGAGGAGCGCTGTAGGTGCTTCTGTTGGATCATGGACAAAGGAAGCCAGCGGTGAGAGGGATTAAACTGTATTCTTCACTCAAGCAGATACACATAATATCACAGCTCTCACCTGCCGGTCTGCTCCTGTATCTTTGCATCGGCGCCCTCTAGCGTTCTCAGTTCTGTACTGCATTTGTCCTCATCCCTGGGCTATTCTAACGGGAACATAGGCATTGTCAGACTGGATCCAGTCCTGTACGCTGTCCCCAACTGAGACCAGTACCGGGTGCACCAAAGAAAGGTGCAAAAACCCCTGTAGTGGCAGTTATGGGGTAACCTGCCCCCAGAGAAAGAATCTTCCTGGCATCCCTTAATTGGAAGTCAGTTTATGCCCTGAAGCAGGAGGGTTTAATCTCCCTGCCAAATTCTTGGTTATTTTTAATATTTACAGTTCTAGCTCTGTTTGTTCTCATTATCCGTATCAACCCCTTTTTGGAACCCTGCTAGGCTCCTGGCTTCAGTGAGATTTTTTGGCAAGGAGTTCCGCTAGCTAACTGGGCATTGTGCAAAAAGCTAACCTAAGCCACAACAGTTTACCCTATACTGGTTCCAGTTCCGAAAGTTTATCCGAAATTTAACGATCAAGGATGCCTGGCCTTCTATCGCTTCCTTTCCAAGGATCGAAGAAACATGAGGATTTGCCATTCTGGGTTAGATCATTGGACCATCCAGTCCAGTATCCGACCTCCAGCCGGGGCCGCTACCAGATGTTCTGAAGAAAGGAAAAAACCCTCCCATCCCTGGTGCCCAGATACGGTGATCAGTGCATCAATGTCTTGCTCACGTGTGGCCATTTTGTGTCCCTGTTCTTCCAGGCCAGATCAGCCAAGTGTGCAGCATACTCAGATCCTAGATTTTCAAGAAGGACTAATGCTTTTGGATGCCGCTCCAGTGCAAATCCGGTCCTTTAAAGTGTCTCTAGTCAGGCACTTTGGCCAAGATAAGCTCTAGCCCAGGGGTTCTCAAACTTTTGTCCTGGTGACCCCTTTCACACAGCAAGCCTCTGAGTGTGACCCCCCACACACACACACTTATAAATTAAAAACACTTTTTTATATATTTAACACCATTATAAATGCTGGAGGCAAAGGGGGGTTTGGGGTGGAGGCTAACAGCTCACAACCCCCCCTGTAATAACCTCGTGACCCTCTGAGGGGTCCCAACCCCCAGTTTGAGAACCTCTGATCTAGAAAGAGCCAAACTACCATTCAATCGTACACTCAAACGGTGGTAAGTCAAGTTCCTAGCAACAATGCTAAAATTCCTCTTTGGGTTTTCATTTCTCCTTCTTTCCCTTTTCTCTCCCCATTCTCCACTTCTCCTTCTAAACATTTTTCTCAGACCAAAATTCCAGGAAAAGCAGAACTTCCTGGCAGACATTCTGGCTTTGACTTAAGTATGGTCTGAGCCCAATGCCGGGAAACCTTGAATTCTACTTCCGCCTTCAATGCTGCCTCTGTCTGTGACCTTGAAAAAGTCATAGGAACAGAGTAATTGCCTCGTAAGATCGGACTCAGGGTCCATCTAGCCAGGTGTACTGTCTCTGACCATATGCTTCAGAGGAAGGTGCAAGAACCCCTCAGTAGCCAATGCGGAGAATCTGCCACCCACCCACCTCATCCTGCTCTCTAATGGAGCTTGGGTTAAGCCCTGAAGCATGAGGCTCAATATCCCTTCCAAATTGTCTGTTGCCATTAATTATATCTTATGATGTTCTTGGTGTCAACAAATTCCTGCAGCAAGGAGTTCCACAGTTTAATCAGATTGAGTCTAAAAGTCACACACACACACACACAAACACCCCTTGCCATGCCTCAGTTTCCCCATCTGTAAATAAGGGGTAATATCACTTACATTAATCAATGTTTGGAAAGTAATTAGGACAAACTTCCTAACAGTAATAAAATGAAAACTTGGTGATAAGGCCACTGGTTATCTTCATTAATTTTTATCTGTATAGCACCATCCTTGGGCCGGGCATTTTATGGATGGGTTTGAAGCCCTGATTCCTGTCCTGGATAGTTTGCAATGTATTTAGGGAGAATAGCTCTGAGAGAAGTAGGATGGAATGATTTGTACACAATTAATTTCCACAGAGTCATGGTTAGCAATAAATATGAATGGTTTATTTTTTGCAGCGAGTCAGACTCATGGCACCCATTGTCCAGATGGGGAAACTGAGGCACAATACAGTCTGACTCCAAAAAGTGACTATGGAAAAAATGGCATTGTGGGACTGCATGCTCATTGTCCCTTGGTGACTGGCAGGGAGGCAAAGTGACTTGCCTAAGGTCATACAGTGACAAGAGTTGGGAATAAAACCCAGACCTCCTGACACCACCAATCTCACTCTAGCTATGAGGTGGAGAGGCCCAGCCTTTCATGTGGCAGACTTAGGTACTATTCCCAGCTCGACTACTGGCCTGCTGGGGGACCTCAGGCAAATCCTTCTCTGGCTCTGTTTTCTTTGGCTCAGAAGCCTTCGAGGCAGGGGTTGTGCATATGTACAGCAGCTAGCACCGTGGGGGCTCTAAGTGCCACTGTCATCATGCAAGCACCAGCTCGTGTCCATGGTTTAAACATGGCATGCTAATAGCAAAGAAGGGGAAGTCAGAATGCACCAGCTGGCGAGACAGATTTAGGTTGCAGGCCCCAAGGGACCCGCTCCTCCTCCGAACCGAATTCCACACTCGGCTCCAGTGGCACAGGAGCTGAATCTGCCCCTCTGAGTACTGTCGAGAGGGGCGGGGTCCAGTGGGAAACCCCCTTAAAGCCTCTTCCTGGGAATCCCCTGCAGTGGGAGGAAATGCAGCAATTCCCTGCTGCCCGTTTCCTGCACACCGTGGCTGGGGAACTTCTGGAGCAGCCCGGCTCCAGAAAGGATGAGGGCCTTCATGAGCCCAGAACCCCGTGGCAGCTGGCACAGTAGGGCCGGCATGCTGTGACCACAGGCATTCACCATCTGCCCAGGCACTGATCCTGAGCCGTGAGCAAGGGCCAGACAGTGCTTGCCCTCGGCACAGAGCACTCTGTGAGCCCACCCCCTCCCCCAGCCATTCCTTCACCCATTACACTTCAGCCAAACCTTGGTCACTCAGCCTGGCCCTCAGTGGTTTAATTTGCACCTGTGATCCCTGACCTAGCTCCAGGGTTCGTTTGCAGCGATGCTTCAGGGAGGGGTGGGATTTTCTGCTGCGCCAGGAAAATCGATGCCACCTCCCTAGTGGTGCAACAGTTACGTCCAGTCGGCTGGAGAGAGGTGCTTTGTAGCAGCAATATTGTCCTTAGCGGAATAACGACACCAGTAGGAGCGCCTGTCCCGAGGCGGAACTGCCCCCAGGCTTGGGGGAGAGTGTAAAGCATTAGCTACACCGTCTCGTCAGGTGGGTGTAGATCAACTGGCACAAGCTAAATCGGTTCACCCATTTTAAACCAACACAAGAGTCCACACAAAAGCTGCTCTGATTTAACTAAACCAATTTAAATGTCACCGGTGCAACCTGTGCGTGTCTAGACAAGCCCGAGGGGGCAGCGCTCAACCCATCCCAGCTCTGCAACAGGCGAAGGCGGCTTTCAGTTGCCTAGCAATAGGCGAGGGAAGCCTGCCCGTTGCCTAGCAGAGGAGCAGCGTGGGTGACACTTTCATGCAGGAAGGAGAGAGACTCGGGCTATGTCTACATTACAGCCGCTACGGCGGGCCAGCGGGAGTGCCACAGTGCAGAGGTTCCCAGCATGGGCGGAAGGGGGTTTTGCCGCCGGCGTAGTTCATCCCTCTCTCAGAGAGACGGCAGCTGGGTCCACGGAAGGATGGGTGCTCAGGGCGCACGACCGGTCACGGCCGCGAGTGATATTGCTGGGTCAAGCCAATCTTGAAGCACAGGCCTCGCTGGTGTGCCGCTGCGCACGCTGGGCTCGCTGGCGGAGGTGGGATTTTCCTGCTTCCGGCGTCACTCGAGCGTGGCACCAGTTTTCAGACCCCGCCGGCTGTAACCTGGGGCTGACGCACCCCGGAAAGGGTCCGGAGCTGCCATTTAGAGCTTTTACAGGAAGCCAGGCAAACCCTTACTTACTAACAGTGCCTTGTGTGGGACTGAAAGACGCTGGCCCGCCAGGACAGGCCCATCCGGCCGGCAGCAGGGCAGGCTTCCCCGCCGCTGTGCTCAGACTTGCCTGGGGCGAGAGGGTCATTCTGTGTCATTTGGGCCCTGGCCTCCCTGCGCCAGCTCCTGGGTGCTAAGTCCTGCCATTGCAAGGGGCAGTTGGCACGTGGCGACACCTCTCGACTGGGAGCTGCCTGAGACCAACAGACTCCTTGTACGCAGGCCCCTGAGGGCCGCTCCTTGCAACCACTCCTGAATTCCATCTGGTGACCTAGAGTTCTTTACCCAGGAGCCGTTCTCCAAAGCAGCCAGGCCCCAGCTGGGGGCTTTGCTCTGCACTTGGAGGTTCAGTAGACTAGTGTAAACGTGGCCAGCTTTTGAGTTGCATTTGCCAACCTTAACAATGGTCACAAAGTTTTCTGTGGGGCATTTCCTAGGGTCACCTTTTAAAACGACGGGTCGCAGGAAATCTCCTTCCGCTGCCCCCGGGACACAGTGTAGGCTCATGGATCTGTGTTTGGATCAAACCCATCTCTAGCTATAAATCCCAGCCACCTAGCGGCAGCATGCCTAGGGTAACCATTCGGGACACAGGGTGGGCTCCACTGATGGGCACGAAAGTACTGATATGGCCCCCAGGAACCATGGTGTATTTATCCTCAATGCCTCATGAGGAGGGGAAAGTATCCATGGCAGTAGAGATGCTGAAGCACAAAGAGCCTGAGGATCTAGATCCACAAAAGGGTTCAGTGTTTAACTGCCACTTTAGGCACCTAAATCCCAGAATCAGGCCCCACTGGGATTCACAACACACACACGATCAGCTGCTGCTGAACCCTGAAAGTGCCTAAACCGCCTTTTATAGATAGGGAAACTGAGGCATCAAGCAGTGAAGGGATTTCTCAAAGCTGCCACAGCCTCGCTGTTTAGAGCTAGGAACAGAACCCAGCGACTCACCCACCTTCAGCCCCACTGAAGTGAACAGGGGAAAATGCTCAGTGGCTTCCAGGAGGTGCCTGGTGTCTTTATTCCCCAGGTGGAGAGGGCCTGTCCCACCCCCCATTTCCAGTGGGGAAAGCTGTTAGCTACTGGAACTACCTGGCCTTCAAAACCAAAACACAACAGTTGTATAACGGCAGGGCTCCATATGCAGGTGCAGAGCTGTTCCGCTGACTCATGCCAAGAGGCAGAGCAGATGTGTCTCATTATCCCCACTCCATTCCAAAGGCAGAAAGTCTTGGAGCCAGGAGCTGGAGACAGTAGGTCCTGCAGAGAGAAATGCCACTGAACCTGGTCAAGGGTCTATCTGCCGAGCTCAGGGGTCTATCTGCCAGCCAAGTTCTACCTTGGCAATTGGATACTATCATTAAGAAGGGGTTGCCAATGTCTTTAGCTTCTGTAGCCAGAACTACTTATCCATAGCAGGGCTCCTTATGTTCCTCCATTTCCCCCCTCACACCCCGCTCTATTTCAGGGGCTCCCTGCGCTTCCCGTAATCTCTCCCTGGCCAGGGGTTTGTGGCCCCTCTTCATACCTCCTCCCATACCCGTGTCATCACCTGTGAGCAGCTGTGTGCATCCCCATTCCCACAATGGCAGGGTCCCCCATGGTTCTGTGTGGCCCCCATTCCTGCCTGCACCCTACAGCCGCATCCCCCATTTCTCCCTCCACGTCAGGGGCTACGTACACTTTCCCCTCTCCTCCCCCCCCATGGTGTTCAGAAGTCATTGCATTACAGACTTACAGAGAAGCGCCAAACAGCTGAGGGTCAGGCCTCATGAGCTCAATTAAAGCTCGGCCAGCAAGGTGGGCAGGCATCTGAAAGAGGGCAGGGCTGGGTCCGATCAATATCCCTTGGGCTGGGGCTAGAAGCAGGCTGGGGCACTGCCCTGGTGGAAGGAGGATGTGGGAAGAGGGAACAGATCAGCTCGAAAGAAGCATCCCAAGAATTAAATGTGGTCACGAGTCAAAATATTTCACTGACTTATTTTTTTAATAAAAAAATTTATTTTAAAATACAGCACCAAGACAGTGCAACGTTTTCAATCCATCCTTCCACGCGCAGCTCCCAGGCCAGTGACCTGAAGAACAGACACCTGGTTAAAAAGGGGACCGACCAACCAACCCCACGTTTTGCAAAAGAAAGTTCCCTAAGAGGTCTGCTCCCTCCCAGCACCCCGCTCCCACCTGAAAAGAGGACGTCGGTTCCCACTGTCCTGGCAATGCCCAGGATGGTTCCCATCCGAGAACCGGCAGGCCAGTGACCGACTCATTCCTACAATGCTTTGGGCTGGATCTGCCCGAGTTCCACCAGCCATCCCGCAGCTCCGATTCTTTTCTCCGGCCTGTGCCCGCAGCCGCTGCCTCGGTTTAAAAGCTTTCGGCCTCTAAGCAAACTCAAAACCAGTCACATTGGAGCATTGGAGGAACTTCTGAACCTACACTGATCAAGTGGGCTTGAAATTTGCCAAAACAAGGTCATTCTTCCCTAGCGGAGGTGGGGACGTCAGAGATCGCAGCCTCGTGGCAGGGTCGTCTCCAAGGGTTTGGGGAAGCAGCTGGCAGGGGGTTGGACTAGATGACCTCCTGAGGTCCCTTCCAACCCTGAGATTCTCTGATTCTGGTGAGGCACCCCCAGTCTGTCTTAAAAATAATCAGTTGCTAGAAACGGAGGCGAAAAGGTATTTTTACCCATTCCTAACAAGGACGTGATTTGGCAACAATAAACCACTCCCCAAAAGCTCTGTCTGCTTAGAGCCAGCACCTCGCCCCACCACGCAGGGCCTTGGCTTTAAATAAACACAAACACACAGAGAACGACCAGACCAATTAACCAGGAGATTTCTCTTTGGGAAAGTGGCTTCCGTAAGATTAAACCTCCTTGACCTCCCTGCTCCCCAAGGAAACGTCCAAACAGCATCCTGTTCTCCCCCTGAGCTCACTGCCCCTCACGCGCTCCGTCGCTGCTGACGGGAGAAGCTTTGCTTGCCCAGACACACAGCACTGGTCGTTTTGCAGCATGGCCGAGCGCGGTGCAAACCCCGCTCAGGGATCCCTTCACCCGCCTCCTCTACAGAGGAATGGGGCAGCGGCCCAGCAGCCTTATACAGCCGGTTAGGAAGGGAAGTGAAAACTACCTCTCCCTGACAATGCCGTTTGGGGAGCTTCAAGGGGGCCGAATGCGATGACTCAGTGGGAATGTAGCCAGGACGCCAAGATGAAACCTCGGACTCTCACCAAGCAGCATGACCCATTCTAACAGGGAGAGTAGCCACTAGGACTTGGGATACCTGGGGTCTATTCCCAGCTGACCTTGGACAAGTCACTCCTCTCTGTGCCTCAGTTTCCCCCATGTATAAAATGGTCATGATACTGACCCTCCTTGGTACAGTGCTTTGAAATCTAGGAGGATAAGAGCTAGGGGATTATTCTCATACGGGGCCACAGGCTCTCTGCTGAGCATAAGGCGCCAGGCCTGGGTTTTCGGTCTCGTCCCAAAAGAGGGCTCTTCCATCAGCATAGTTCTCCTTAACGGGCCTGCAGTGGGCTCAGAGAGAAGGGCGCCACCCGTTGCATCGGCACTCCCTAGAGACCCACTGTCCTCCAATGGCCCCAGGCTGACGCTGCTTAGCTTGTTGGCCGAGAGGCTCATGGGAATGGCTCCCTTAGGCCAGGGCCAGTCTAACCCCTTCAGTCCTCCAGGCCAGTCGACACTAGTACTCAGCCCCTTTATGGCCCTTTGCAGCCGAGGATCCCAAAGCACTCAACCCCAGATTCCAGGGGATAGGGGACAACCCATTCATTTGTGGCTTGGGGGTCTGGAATGCTCTTCCTCTTCCACCCCCCGTGTCCCGGGGCACAAGGGGAAGGGTCACATCCTCAAAGCAAGCAGTGGGTCAGGCCAGGAGATTGGACAGAGGATAGGACGGGATGCAGAGGAGACCCCCTACGTTCCAGAGGTGAGCCAGGATCTGCTGGGCTGTAGGAAGTGGGGTATAAGCTGCATTTCTGCAGTTCACTAGAGACGGAAGGTCATTTTATCTTTGTCTTTGGCACTGGTGCGAACGCTGCTAGAATACCGCGCCCAGGCCTGGTGTGCACAATTCAGGGAGGATGTCGATACACTGGAGAGGGGTCAGAGAAGAGCCACGATGCTGATTGAAGGATTAGAAAGCCAGAGTGACTGAGCCCGGACTCTGTTTAGCTTAACAAAGGGAAAGCTAAGGGGGGACTTGGTCACAGCCGGTAAGTATCTGCACAGGGAACAAATATTGAATAACGGGCTCTTCGCTCTAGCAGAGGAAGTCGAACACGACCCAACGGCTGGAAGTTGAAGCGAGACAAATTCCGACTGGAAATAAGATGCACATTTTTAACGGAGAGAGTAATTAACTATTCGAACAACTCCCCAAGGGTTGTGGTGGCTATTTTAAATCAAGATTGGCTCTTTTTCTAAAGGATCTGCTCTAGGAATCATTTTGGAGCAGGTCTCTGGCCTGTGCGATGCAGGCGCTCAGACCAGATGATCCCAATGGTTCTTTCTGGCCTTCACATCAGCAGAACATAAGAGCGGCCAGACTAGATCAGACCAAAGGTCCATCTAGCCCAGTATCCTGTCTTCTGACAGTGACCAATGCCAGGTGCCCCAGAGGGAATGAACAGAACAGGGAATCATCAAGTGATCCATCCCGTCGCCCCTTCCCAGCTTCTGGCAAAAAGAGGCTAGGGACACCATCCCTGCCCGTCCTGGCTAATAGTCATGGATGGACCTATCCTCCGTGAACTTATCTAGTTCTTTTTTGAACTCTATTATAGCCTTGGCCTTCACAACATCCTCTGGCAAGGAGTTCCACAGGTTGACTGTGTGTTGGGTGAAAAAAAACTTCCTTGTTTTAAACCTGCTGCCTATTTATTGACCTCTAGTTCTTGTGTTATGAGAAGGAGTAAATAACACTTCCTTATTTACTTTCTCTACACCAGTCATGATTTTATAGACCTCAATCATATCTCCCCTTAGTCGTCACTTTTCCAAGCTGAAAGTCCCAGTCTTATTAATCGCTCCTCACAGGGCAACTGTTCCATACCCCTAATCATTTTTGTTGCCCTTTTCTGAACCTTTTCCAATTCCAATATATCTTTTTTTGAGATGGGGCGACCACATCTGCATGCAGTAAGTAGAAGCATTTGAAAGGTCAGGCCCAAGGACACATCTGGTGCTTCTCTGCCACCAGAGGAGGTCAGGAAACATTACAGAAACCTCATAGCCCCAGCATGAGGTTAAACGTCACCCTGCTGCCAGTGTACTGAGGGGAAACTGAGGCATAGAGACACACTGCTTGCCTGAGATCTCACGGCAAGCCAGGGGCGGAGCTGGGATTAGACCTCAACTCCCAGTCATGCGCTGCAATAGGCAGACCTGTACAGGCTGGCGGATGGGGTGCAAACGGAGGAAGCTCCAAATCAAGTGTGGACCGGGCCAGGGGAAGATCTAGCTTTGAAATTCCCGTGTGTAATCCTGCGTCTACGAGCCCCTGAATACTCCGAAGGCCTAGGCACCAATTGTGTCCTGTTTAAGCCTAAGCCACATGGTTGATCTTCTGCCTAAGGGGTCAATTTCACGTATAAAAAGGTGCCACCTCTCCTTACATCTACTTAGCAAGGGCCTCTGGGACAAGCAGATCCGATTTCGGACCTCTCCCCCTGTGATTGGGGGTGGGGGGTGTCAGGATAGGAGGATCTGACTTAACAGAGGCTACACAGATTTTTTTTGTTTTTTAAAAGACAGGAAGGAGACAAAAGAACCGATCAACAGCTTTACCTCCAGCCGAAATATACAAAGCACAAAGAATTGCTTTCCAAACACCCCCGCACCCTCCCCCGGATAGCACGAAGCTCGAGCTCCCAATCACGGGCGCCAGCCGGCTCCTCGTCACCCAGTCAGTCGTGGTTCCGAACCGCTCTATAAAAGTCGCACTAAAAAAGTAAGGTCCCCCCCCCCCCCCAAAAAAAGCAGCAGCAGCATTTTATTTTACGGTATAGAGATCTATTTATACAACTCCAGCTCTGAGAGAGAAGAGACTCTGCATAAATATCACACGCACACAGAATAAAGTTATCCCCTCTCGTAAGAAAAGAAACCATCTCGCCCCGCTTATGACCAATCACAAGCCAGAAAAATACCCACTTTGCAGGGAAGCTGGGGAGCCCAGATATAAACCTGCACCTTTCGATTGCTCTTGGTGGAGACGGATCTTGGCTACGCTAGGTATGGGGCTCTCAAACTGGGGGTCGGGACCCCTGAGGGGGTCGCGAGGTTATTACATGGGGGGTCGCGAGCTGTCAGCCTCCACCCCAAATCCCGCTTTGCCTCCAGCATTTATAATGGTGTTAAATATATTAAAATTTATAAGGGGGGAGTCACACTCAGAGGCTTGCTATTGGAAAGGAGGCACCAGTACAAAAGTTTGAGAACCACTGGGCTAGGGGAAGGGATTTGGTCTTTTCCATACGGGAACTACCCTCCAGTTTAACTGGGACCCATCCCCCCTTCCCATTTAGCAGTACAAGAGAGAGCAGAACCCCCAGGATAAGGATCCCCGACACTCCTGTAAATCCAGAGTGACTCCACTGGAACCAGTGGAGATCTAGATTTACTCCCCGTGTAATCAAGATCAGAATCCAACTGCATAGGCAGAGAAATGGGGGGGGGGGGAAGGAAAGTTGGGGGAGGGGAAGATCTAGGGCCCAGACCTGAATGGGAGCTTTGCATGAGTAAGGACCGCAGGGGTGGGCCCCTAGCAAGGGATGCTCCCAGGAACAGCAGCTGCAAGGAGATTGTGCCCCCGTGACAATGGCGTTTGCCCCATTCCCCCCCCCCTCCCCTCCCTGACACTGGTGCCTTGAGGAAGCTTCAGGGATAAAGGGACTGGATTAATAAAGACATTGAAAACCCACCAGCCCCTCCCCCCCAAGGAAATGCCAGGGGCGGGAGGCAGAATACAGACAACCTACAGCATCAGAGGGGCAAGCGCACTGCAGCCAGTCTGAAACGCGTATGGGGGAGCCATTCATCGGGGTGGGGGAGGAGAAGGACCCATTCCAGTTCAACTCCTTGGGGGAAAGGGAGAAATCAGTAATAAATAAGGAGGAAATAAGTGCATGGAGGGCGGAGGGTGTGGGGGGGAAGGACCCCCTTTGGAGCTGGAGGGGAGGAGGGGAGGGCTGGTGGCAGCTGCTGAGTCCCCACAGAGAATCTCCCCACGCAAAGGGAATTTCGGCTGGCGGAGGCAGAGTGGCCCCTCCCCCCACCCCCAACCAGCTGGACTCTCCTCCCCCGCCCCCAGAACACAGCGCTCTGCCAGAGCCCATCCTTGGAAGGGGCCACACACCAGCTGTCCAGGTTAGAGCAGGGCCCTTCCTGATCTAGCTTCGGGGGGGAGCCAAGTGGCCCTGCTCAGGGCTCTGGCCACCCCTCACCGCGGTGGGGAAACTGAGGTATGCTAGTCCCTGGGTGCATATGGGCCAGCAGGGACCCAGCGCAGCCCACAGGCTTCAGCGATGCTTCCTGGGGTCACCAACATCTTGTCTTCGTAGGTGCCGTCTACACTAAGAAAACCAGCCCAGACTACAGGTTCCCCCCCGCCCCGTCACACACACAGGAAGTTACCCCTGAACCCGCCCCCCTCCAGCAACGATGCCAAGTACTACAGGACAGGAGCATCGGGGATCCCAGAATGCACTGGGGCAGCACAGCTAAGGCGGGCTAGGTCCGAACTGCTCCGGCGCCTGGCTTATCTTGGGAGGGGACGCGCCAGCCTCACCCGCACCAGCTCAGGCCACTAACCGCTTCACGCCCCAGCCATGGAGCCCTTCCTGAAAGGTTGTTTCTAGATCACCTGCTTTTGCCCTCTCCTCACTGGTCCATTAACTACCCCCCCTTTCCTCTCCTCCTCCACCCACTTAGCCATTTCGTAAGCCACCCCCGCCGTATCCCCATCACAAGGGCCCTGGGACCGCCCCAGAGAATAGTCACCCAGCGACACCTTTGCATGAACCAGCTGGTGGAAAATGTTGAGCTCCTTCAACAGTTCCTGCTGGAAACAGATCTCCCTCGAGCTTCAGCCATGAAAGCAGGAGAGAGACAGGCAGCTCCCAAAGGCCAGTCAGTTTGTGATGGGCACAGGCAGGAAAGGACGCCGAGCCCCCTGGCACGACACTGACGTGAGAAGGGACCCGCTGGCTAATGCAGTACGTTTCAGTGTATTCTACCCAAGGTGGCCTTTGGCGAGCCGCCCCGAGAGGCAGCCACTGCTCCCGGAGCCGGGGTCCGGCTGGCATCTCTTCCCGGCCGCTCTGAGCTCTCTTGTGCCCCAGTCCAGGAGGCCGGAGACAAGGTCCAAGCCAGAGGAGCTCCACACAGTCCTCAAGTTCCGACGCCGGAATCCTGGCCGCTGCCAGATTGGGTCCCAATCCCAGCAAGCTGCTGGCTCCTTCGAGACAGTCCCACGGCCTGGGCCATTGCAGACAGTCTGATGGAGACTGATCCCTCAGCGCTGGGACCCGGGGGCCACACGGAATACGGAGAGGGGGCAAAGGAGGCCAACTCCCAGCCATGCCACGCTTGAGGAACTCCCAGCAGACCCATCCCAGACACGTCTCTGAAGCGTTCCAGGGGGCAAGGTTCTCTCCGGAGAGCCCAGGGAAAGCACTGGGGGAGGGGGTTTGCTTCTTGATCGAAAGCGCGCCTGGACTGAGAGAGGCGTGGGCGTGGAGCAGCCTATCCCCATACCAGGTGCGGCGTGGGCGTTGGTAGGGGCAGCGCAGGAGGGGAGGGCCGTGCCAGCCACGCCGATGGCTTTGTTACGCAGACAGCGGGACCCCAGGAACTGCCTGTGACCCATCAAACTCGTTCCACCAAGGCCAATCGGCCTGGGCTCATGCGTCGTGGGGAAAGCTGATGTTCAGCCTTCTGGCCAGCGGCACGGCAAAGCACACAAGCGGCCAGGCCTATCCCCAACGCAGGCAGAACACCCGCGTCTATAAAATCAGCATCACCCACGCCAACGCGCCTTGTCCCCCTCTAGTGGTCAGACCCCAGAGTCCGCTACTGCGACAGAACTAACGGAGCTGGGCTCTTAGCTCAGGCGACACACTCACTGCTTTTAGAGCCAGAGGTCCCAGGTTCAATCCCCGCAGCTGACTGAACCAGGGGCATTACTGCCCCGCAGCCCTGACCTACCTCAGGGCTGGGTCTACACTGGGACCTTACACCAGCACAGCTACGTCTCTGATGGGCGTGAAAAATCCACTCCCCTGAGCGGCGTAGTTAAGCTGACCAAACCCCTGGTGCAGACAGCGCGAGGGCGATGGAAGAATTTGTCCGTCGCCCTAGCTACCGCCTCTCGGGAAGGTGGATTGCCTACGCCGACGGGAGAACCCCGGCCTAGGTGGAGTCGACACCCAAGTGCTGCAGCAGGTTAAGTGTAGACACACCCTTAGTGACTTCAGTGCAGCGACTTGCAGCAGAATCAAATGGAGCAGCCCACTGAGAAAGGCTGCTATGTAACCGCCGTTGTACCAATAAACGAGTCCACTCTGATCCTGTTCTGGGACAGGCCTGCTTTCGACGGACTGAAGGCACTTGGCCCTATATGTCCAGCAGTGACTAGTGATTTTTTGGGTGCCCCACCTGACCCACCTCAAAGGGGTCCCCTGTGTCTTTAAAGTGCTGAGAACTCTCTGGAAAAAAAATTAAATTACAAGTTTTCAGGACAATCCGCAGCGCCCCCCCCAAATCACCAAGAACCGAAATGCAGGCCCAGGCTTCCCCTAAAACAGCTGCACACGGCCGGGTTCCAGCAGCAGTATGCTACGTAGACAAATACTCAATCCGCACCCGCTTCAAAGAGGCTGGCGGGGGCACCTGTCACCCCCCCGCTTTATACCCGATTCCACAGCTATAAAAACCGATTTTGTCCATAAATAGATTCCTGCCTAAAAGCCCAGCCCCATCCCATGGCAGGGGCTGGACGGAGAGTCACTCGAAAGGTACATCCCCCCCCGCCCCCCCACGGCCCAGTCAGTCAGTCTGTGTCCACTGGCCAGATACCCACGACTTGCAAAGACCTCAGAAGGTTGCAGCCGGAGGCGCGTTGGTCTGTATAAATAAATATCCAGAATTCCCCTCGGGGGGAGGGATAGATCTAGATCTATGTTGGGCTTCCCCTGGAGGGAGAGGGGAGAATTTCAGGGGAGCAGGTCCTGGTTTCCAGAAGGAGAGGGGAGGGGAAGTGGGAGACGCAGGAGACTTCAGCCACCGGCCATCTCCTCCCTGAGCAGCCTTCTGTCCCAAGAGCAAAGCAGTCACGGCCTCCGGGGACGGGAGGCAGAACTGGCCTGGTTTAAGCTGCCTTCGTCAAGGGGTCCCCAAGGTGCAAGTTGGAACCACCCCTAGGGTGCCCCCTGCTGGGGAAGTGTCGTTGCACCAGCATCAGGAGGGTAAACCAGAGAGGAGGCAAGGGCCTTGATTTGCCCCTCAGCATCTCCAGGGCGAAACAGCCCTGCACGAGTCGAGCTGGTAGAGTCTGGCATCATGGTAGCTGGGGGTTCCCGGAGAGGTGCCACTTCTCACCGCCATGCGGGAGCCTGCCCAGGAGAGGGGCTGGCGGCAGCCAGGGCAAGGTCATAGCCTTCTCCCTGTCCAGCTCCTTCGACAGCCGCCCAGGGGGAGTAGCACGGCCCGCGGGACTGGACGTCCGACCGCTGTGCCACGCAGGCCGGGGGTGAGGGATGCTGGACGTCACCACGAAGCCAGGTGGGGAGAGGCTGCTGCTCGAAGACATCCAGAACATGGAGCGGAAGGTCCCTGTGAGCAGGACCCCGTCAGGGAGGAGCAGATGGTTCGCTCGCCCCACAGATCCAAGGGCAGCCTTGACACTGGGCACTCTCGGTGGCTTCCCGGGCCGGCCTGGGCCAGGTGGCACCTTTTGGGGTCCGTGCCACATGGTCCCCGCTTGGAGCAGCACCAGCCCCTACAGGAACTTGGCCGGGCTTGGGGCAGGGCTGGCGACGGGGCTCCCCGCCAGGCTGCCGGGCGCGGAGTCGCTGGGGCAGCCCAGCCGCTTGACCATGGAGGGGTGGAAGGCGGGATGGCGGCGGGCATGCTTGGTGAGGTGGTCACTGCGCATGAAGCGTTTCTCGCAGAGCGGGCAGGCGAACTTCTTCTCCCCGGTGTGGGTGCGGTAGTGCCGGGCCAGCTCGTCCGAGCGTGCAAACTTCTTGGAGCAGTCGGGCCAGGTGCACGGGAACGGCCTCTCACCTGGGGGAGGGGAGAAGAGCGTGAGACACAGCAAGGAGCCCAGGGGGGGGATGTCCCCGTGCCCCCTGCCCCGACCCCTTTGGACTCCCCCAGAGAGTCCCCACACCCCCACCCCTAACACCTTTGGACTCCCCCAGACAGTCCCTGTGCCCCCCTGCCTCTGACACCTTTGGGCTCCCCCAGTCCTCCTGCTCCAACAGCACAGGCTCTTAACACTCCAGCTCAAGGAGAATCTCCACCAGCCATTCACCCTATAGGGCCTATGACACACAGCTGAGCAGTTTCAATTCCACCCAGTGGAGGGCAGTGTTCCACACAGCAGTCCAATAACAGTGTTGGACAAACAACCCAGGTGCATTGTGAGTTGGGGGCTCCAAGTACTGGGCATTTGCTCTAGTCAGGGGCAGCTGGCTTGGCAGGCCAGTGACATGATCTCATGGAGCACTGTGTGAGCTCCGAGTCCCTGGACTGACCCGGGGAAGGGCTCAGAGCTCGAGAAGGATGCAAAGAGAAAGGGAAAGTTCATCATTCATTTCAACTCCTACCCCTCCAAAACAATCTCCCGTGTCCCAGCTAGGTGGCAGCACGCTAATTATGGACTGTGACACACAGCACGTTTCCCTGGGTTTGGGGATATTTCTGCCACGTGAGCCTTTTCCCCAGCAGAGTCAGAGCGCGGATCCCGGACAGCTGCAATCAGCGTCTCACGTCTTGCGTGGTAATACCAGGGGACCGGGACTGCACGCGCCTCGCTCTGCTCCTGGTGTCCCCGAACCACCCTGCAATAGAACTGGGGACGCCGGGAAGCACTGAACCAGAACAGCAGGGGGGCTGTGGGTCACAGGCCGTTCAGTTCTCCTGCAACAGACCCACCTCCCCGGCTCTGGGCTCTGCCACTGGAACAGGGCTTGTGCGATAGAGAGAAGCTAGGGAGTGCTGTGCTGGGACAGGTCCAATGCCCCCTGGCCCCGGAAACACAAACGGTCCGTGCCTCCCCCGACCACGGGCAGCCCGCTCCGGTGAGGACTATGCCAGGCCCGGGAACGAGAAGTGCCCAGCAGACAGACTCAGCCGAGGGCTCCAAGCCCACTCAGCCCCTGGGGATTGTTTTCTGGTTCTAATCCGCCCCCATCTGCCTAATCCTGATACAAAGCAACTGACCTGAGCAAGAATAAAAAACAGACCCAGAGAGGACGAAGGCAAAATTAAAACCTCAGATTAAGATGCTGCAGGCTCCGGCCTCCCCAGAGACTAATTAGATGCTTCCAATCTAGCCCCCAGTTCATCAATCTCTCTCCACCCGCAGTGACTGCTGCTTCTCTTACTAGGGCGCCCCCTGCTGGTCAGGTGCAGACTATGCCGCATGCCTGGACTCCCGAGCTTGTCCGGACTGAAGGTCTTTCGAAGAGAGCCGACACCCCACCGAGCCAGGAGCGTCAGTACCAGGGACACAAGGGCCATGTGCTCCTGGGGGCACGTGCAAGGGGCAATTGGGCTGACAAAGCCGAGAGCCACTTGCAATGAGGTGCCGAGAGAAACCCAGGGCTTGATCTGCCCGGGCTCCATTCCGGGTTCTTGCAATCACAAGTGTGACAGGATCGTCACCGGATCAGTAGTGAGCGAAATTCCACCACAATCTGCCACTTGCATCTCTGGCCTTTTGTCTGGTTCAACCCACCCAGCCCCTCCCCCCCAGCAGACTGGTCCCAAGGCCCAGGAGGGGAATATCACGTCCTGGACCCGTGGCTGTTTCAGGTCCGATCCTGCCTGACCCCTCCATGCCACGTATCAGCGGGTTACCACTGTGCAGTTGGACAGTTACTGAAGCACCTGCATCTACAGTTGCAGAGCCAGAAACTAGGGCCAAGGTAAACTTCCTTAAACATTTTTTTTCCACAACGTCTGACACAGGTGGACTTGCAGAGGAATTGCCAGATTGGATCAGATCAGGGGCCCTTCTAGACCAGTCTCCGGTCTCAAACAGTGGCTAGCACCAACTGCTTCAGCGGGAGGAGCAAGAAACTCAGCAGTGACGGGGTAATCTGCCCCCAGCAAAGGTGGCTCCTGACCCCTATGGCTAGAAGCCAATTCATGCCCTGAGTTGGGTTTATTTCCCTGCCAAAACTCTTGTATCTTTGGATGAACTCTGGGTGATCTTTTTTTTAATCCTGCAAAACTCTTGACCCCGGTGATCCCTTGTGGCAAGGAGTTCCGCAGATCAGAAAGAACATACTTCACCCATCGGTCACTGGTCGAATGATGGGATGTCAAGGTTTTAAAGTCAGCATAGATTTGGGGTGACCAGCCTCCCCCACTCACAGCTTCGCCCCTGGTAAGCGACAGGACCCCCACACACACACACTTACGACTATGAAACATTTTAAACCACATCACCCTGCTCTGTGAATCCCGCGCATGAGAGGCTTTCCCCTGACTGCACAATCACCAGTTGGCACAATCTTACGCAGCCGTTTTCGACAGGAAAACGCGGCCCCCGTCACTGGTTACAAATAGCTTCTCCTGACTGCGTAAGCCCACGGCGAAGGAGCGAGGCGAGTAAAGGAATCAGACGCAGCTCCAATTTCAAGAGCTTTTCCCCAGCGCCAGCGTGAGTCACAGCCCAAGCTCGGCAGAGGAGCGTGGGATGTTCAGGGGACCCTTTCAAGGTAAAACGAAATCAAAGTCTTTGCTTACTCCTGTAGCCCCTGACCCTGCAAACCGCTCCTGGCAGCTTAACCAGGCTCCCTTTGACTTCACACGCTAAGCACGTGTTGTAGCAGCTGGGCCTCGGAGGTCTAACAGATCTTGTGCCATCATTGACCCGAATTTAACAGATATGTGTATGAGCGTTACAATAGAACCTGGTGGCACCGATCAGGGGCCAGGAGCTAGGGTGACCCTACGTTCCGTTTTGGCTGGGACAGTCCCCCTTTTTAAGCCCCATCCCAGGCGTCCCGACTTTTTTGGCAAGGTGACTCACTGAAGACCCAACGCCCAGTCTTGCCAAAAAAAGTGGAGCACACCCTGCTACGGGGGCACGGAGGAACTTTTGTGGGGGGCGAGTGGCGACACCAGGCAGCTTGGGCTGGTCCCACACGGGCGGGAGGGAGGGGGCGGACTTGGGCCAGCCTTGCACAGTGTCCTGTTTTCACTTTGGGAAATACGGTCACCCTAGCCAGGCCCCACTGCAGTAGGTACCCCTCGCACCCCACAGAAAGAGAAGGTCCCTGCCCCACCTTGGCTTGTTATTGCTGCCTGGAGTTTTGTATTAGTAACACCAGTAAACAGCAGAGGATTAATAATGAATGCCTTGAGAGTCTCGTTTGCTCGTCTGTATTCCCAGGCTCGCATCCCTGCACGAGCCCCTGACCGCTTTCACGTTGCGCTTCTCAAGGGCCAGCTCCTTCACCCTCCTCATTAAAATACTTCTACTCAGCTCAGATTCTGCCCAAACAAGAGGGACTCAGGGCAGCAGCTAGATGGGCGAGGGGCTGTAAGAATTCCTGGCTCTACCACCAACTCCCGGCGTGACCTAGGGCAAGTCACGGCCCTCCCGTGCCTCAGTTTCCCCATCTGTGAAACAGGGATACCACTACTTCCCGTGTTTTGAAAAGCTTTGCTCCCTGACGGCTGGGACGGGCTTTGAAAACCCCAGCAACTCGACGGGAAAGGCGTTTGACTGCTCTGCGCCCAAGACTGCAACACGCGGTGCGAATCAATGGGGATGCCTACTCTTACGCCGTGACAGTGGAGACACGGGAGGGGTTCTCCGGTCACTGTGATTAACCCCCCTCCCCGAGAGGCAGTAGCGGGGCCAGCAGAATTCTTCCATCGCCCCAGCACTGCCTACGCCCGTCTCCCGGGGTAGACATAGCTACGCCGATGTAAGTTTTCAGTGCAGACCAGCCCTAAGAAACTGGTCAGCATCCCTTTGAGTTCAGATCCTGCCCTGGACCCTGCCTCTCCAGCGCCAGCGGCAAGCCCTTTGATAGCGAGCCTGAGCCCTGCCGCCCCTCCCCAGCACACAAAGAGAAATGCCCACTGCCAATCCATGCCCACTCGCGCCTCCCAGCAGACCCCAGCTGGCGCCCGAGCGCAACGCGTCAGCTGCTTCACTTGTCCTGCCTCGAACTGGAGCGAGCCAGACGCTCAGGGCAGGAGGCAAGAGCGGGGGATGGGAGAGCACACTTCAGGCCCCGGGCTTTGCAGCCCAGCCCCCCCGCCCGGGAAAACAGCTTGTGTCACGCAAGAGGCCGGAGAGCCGCGCGGGGTTGGAGCCGGCCCATCGCTCCGCATAAGCGTCAAAAGCTCCTCAGGTCAGGCGGAACCTCCCACCCCTTCCCTGCCTCCCACGCTGGGCCTGCTGTCTGCACGGAGGGGGAAGCCAGGGGACAGGCAAGCGGTGGGGGAAAATCAGCTACAGCTGGGTTTGCCGGTGGGCTGTGGCTCGAAGGGGACACAGGCTGGGGTAGCCGCTAACAGAGAGCAGGGTGGGCTGGTCTCCTTGCAGGGGTGTTCCCCGGCAGTGCTGGGATCTGGACAATTTTTAGAACCAGCGTGCAAAGGGCTAAATCCGGGAAGATCTGCTCTGATCCACGTTCATTTCACCATCCTACCCGCATAAAGCCCACGGCCCCTCCCGGCGCATCCAGCCCGTACGCACAGCACTTTCTCTGCAAGGCGCTGAACGGACGCTGAATTACACCAAGGTGGGCAAATGCCACTGCTGCTTCGCCAGGGGCGGGACGGACGGCGGCCCAGAGGTCACCCGCTCAAGGTCACAGCAGAGCTGCTATGGGACCAAGGCATCTTGAGTCGTGGCTCGCTGCCCCGAGCATACTCCCGGCCTGCCTCTGCTGCCACGTGAGCGAAGCTGCCCGTGGGTTGCCAAGCTAAACACTTGGGTTTCCCATTGGCTACGGCCAGGGAGTCATTCAGTGCCAGGGGGCCCAGGTGAGGGGCGGAGAGGAGGCCCTAACCTTTGAACTTCAGAGGGCGTGAGACCAAGCCCACCCGGCTAATTCAATGCAACCCTCCCTGCTAGGAGTAATTGCACCCCCCCCCCGCCTGCCCCCGCAGCTCTCAGGGGCCGCTGAGAGGCTGACGCAGGCAGCACGGGGACTGCCCCATGACTCATCCCGCCAGCCCAGCTCAGCACGGTTTGGGTGCAGGCGCTGGGAAACCCTTTTGTCCTGGAGCAAAAACAAACATTAAAGCCAGGAACAAAAAGCCTCACGCAAGGCGCCAAAGGGCCGAGCCCCAGGCCAGACACTGCAGCTCAGGCCGATCCTCTCTAGAAGGGGTGGAAAGGGGAGGCCCAAAGGGCAAGAATCCAATGCAGGAACTGCAGCGAGGGCAGGGCCCCGGCTCTGGGTCGGGGGCAGCACCAGTTTTGGGTTCACAGAGGCACGGTTAGTTCCTGGCAGGAGATTTGTGGGCAGGGCAATGCCTGCAGCTGCTTCGGGAACTCCATGGGTTAACGCCACATGCAGGCAACTCTCTCTCCCGCAAGCCGTGCTCCAGAAGAGACAGGCACATGGGCTCCTGCAGCCGCGTGCAGCCGGGGAATCTCACGCACCATCTGTGCTGCCAGCGCCGAGCGAGCTCAGTGGCGGCAGCGGGGTGAGACGAGGACAGCGGCTCCGGCGGCGCGGGATCTTCCGGCTCTGCGGCACAGCCAGCCCTCCCGGTGCACGGAGGCTGCCCCCTCCCCCACGCCCTGTGCTTTCAGTCAGCGGTTCAAACCCTGCTCCAGACCCAGGGCGTCCGGGGAGGCCGGGACTGTGCCCGCAGGATGGTCAAAAGGCAGAGGAAAGGGAGCGGGGGTGGGTTCTGTCAGAGCCTCACCCAGGCATCTCAGGGCAGCTCCAGCCCCCGCGGTTCAGCCCAGTTTAGCACCAGGGATTTAAAGGGGACATCGTCAAGCAGTTTAGATCCCAGATTCCACACCCCTTGGACGCTGCAATCAGGCACCTCTGTGCTCGGTACCAATTGGGCCACCTCCAGACAAGCACCCACCAATCGCCACACGCTTCCTACATCCCCCCGGCCATGGAAGTACCAGCTGCCCGCCTGCCGCGGACAGCGGCTGGGGCGTGCAAAGGAGCTACAGGAGTTGTGTCCACATCGCATTGAAGGTCGGGGGAGTTCAGAGTAACTCCCTCCGGGGCTTTGAAAATCCCAGGCAGCTCCGGCGCAGCTTCGTTTACCTGCAGGACCTACAGTCAACAAGGCAGGGGGCTGGGAGCGAGAACTCCTCCGTTTGATTCCCGGCTCTGCCACCGACTCACAGCACGATCTTCAGTGATTCACCCAACCACGCTGTGCTTCTGGGGAGGGGGTGCAGCTGCGGGCGCCCCGAGAGATAAACAGGGCGTTCAAAACAGGGGGCAGGGTGGCCTAGTGGACTGGGACTCTAGAGAGCTGGAGTCACCGTGGTGTCCAGGGACCAAACGCAAGGATTTCCAGCGGGATGGTCTCTGTCCCCCTCCACGCTGGGGACAGTTGTTCTGTAGGTTCTCGCCAGCACAGAAGGCCGGTGTCTGGGCATCTCCCACTCACTAGGGTGCTACCGAGGAGAGGCCTTAGCAAAGGGCTGGCTCTGACACTGATCCACATACAGGCCTCAGCCTTCCCCTCCGGAGCTCCCTCCTGCCACCGCGGGCCTACACCTAGGCTGCCCCATCCCTGGCAGTTCACCCTCTGGGTCCAGCCCTCTGCAAAGGCCAAACTAACTCCCCTAGCAGCCTGGCTCCAGCCCCCCACCGCCCGCAGGGGACCTGGCTTCTCCCCACCTCCCTCCCACCACCGGCTCAGGTTACAAGAACCCTCTAGCCCAGCCACGCTCTAGCCGCTCCTTTGTAGGGGAGGGGGGGCTCCGCTGATGTGCTGAGCTGCCCCCCCCCAAGCGCCCCAGCTCCTAGTGCCTCTATTTCAAACCACGCTGCCTCGTCAAGTTCAAACCGTCCGAGTCCAGCCATTACGCCACAATGGGGCCTTTCATCCCTCAACGACGCGACAGCAGGCCCCGCACACAATGCCACGGGCCGGACTCCGGCTGCCTCTCCGCGGGCACGCCAGAGCCAATCTGGCAGGTGAGCAAAGCCCCCCGGGATGCCGGCTTGGGGTAAGCGAGACACACACAGTCTGCCCTGAAACAGGACCCCGTGAGGCGTAGGCGGCCGACAGGGGCTGGGGCGTCCCTCCCAGCAGGAAACTCGAGTTCACCTCAGCGAGATCTTGCCCATGACTATTTTCTACCCAAGGTGGAGTGAGTGCCTGGGGCTAGCCATGAGGTGACTTCATGGGTGCTAGCCGCCGTCTGGCTCCACCTTTCAGGTTATTGGCTCCCGGCCACCTTGCAGATCTTCAGTTCAGGACCAGATTCCCCATATGAGCTGAGGCTCAAGTTTTCAAGGGCTCCGAATCCACAATCCAGGCCTGATTTGCAAAGGATTTCAGCCCCCGTCACATGTGGGCAGACCAGGACCCCACTGTGCCAGGCGCTGGACAAACACAGAAGGGGTCTGACATCTGAAGTCATGCATGTTCTGGATGCAGCTGGGCAAAAGGTACCCTTCCCCCCACTCCATACATCAGCTGGTGGGAGGAGCTGGCACAGGGGGTTGTGTGCATGGCACTTCTGCTACTCGAATTCTACCTCAGCTTTCATCCCCACCCCCAGGAATAACTCCAGTCCCCGTCTCTGCTGCTATGGAGGCTCCTCACAGCTTTTCCCCGAGGGCCTTGGCAGCCTTCCTGACAGTTCCACAGAACTCAGCAGCACCCTTCGCAAACTGCTACTTGGTAAAGCTATGAGCTGCACCCGAAGCACTGGACCCAACTGCCTGCAGGCTGAGGAAGATAATGTTGCCTCGGGTCACGCTGGCGTTCCCATTTGGAGGGTTCTCCGCATTGCCACAATGCACGGAAACTCTGGCCTTGTCTATCACAAAAGCTGTACCACTTTAACCACACCAGCATAGTTAAAGGGGGACAACGCCCCTTAGTGTGGATGGAGTTCTACGGGGCCTGTTCTACACCTAAAATCTAGCTCGATATAGATACGTCTCTCGAGGTGTGCATAAAATCCACAGCCTTGAGCGACACAGCCCTGTTTCCCAGTGTAGACACAGCTAGGCTGAAGGAAGAAAGCTGCTGTCACTCGGAGAGGTGGGGGCCCTACACTGACAGAAGAACCCCTTCTGTAGGCTGCGTCTATACTATGGGGTTATCCTGGCATGGCTATGCCGGCATAGTCCCCATAGTTATACCTGTGCAAAAACTGTATAGTCCAGGCCTCAAATACTGCACGGACCAATGGCTTCACGTCCCCGCTCCAGACTCTGCAGGGCAAATTTCCAATCCACCGTGGGCAGGGGGATTTTTCAATCTAGATCTCTTCCAGGCTCTAATTTGGGAGAGGCTTTATCCCATTGGGGATGGCTATTACACCCCTGGAGGGCCCCCTTTACATATGCACATTACCATTAGCCAGCTACTACCCTGCCTAAATTAATCCAGCATATGGTCAGCCCTCAGAACTCACTGCAGTTGTGGTCTTATCTGAAGCCAAGGTATGGTGAATCATTGCAGATCACCGTACATCAGTGCATTCGCACTGAGACAGTAGTGCTCTGCACTGGTGCAGCACCATCAGTGTAACTACCTCAATCAGGATAAGGCCTGTTGATCAGGTCTCTCGCCAGGCCACTCCCAAGGTCCAGCCCACGCCCCCCTCCCCTGTGGTGACAGGGAGCCAGCGAACCAGCATGGCAGTTCCACACTGAAATCAAAGGACAACCATGTGCTCTCAGCAAAGCCAAACCAACCCCCGCATCCACACGACTGACTATACACACCACTGATCAAGGCAGGGCTCATGGGTCATGTCGGATAGCAGAATTTCCAGACACTTGCTCCCAACTGGTGCTATTATGTTATGGTGCCTAAGAGGACTTGGAGTGGAGCTTCACACGCAGCCTCACTGGGACACCAGGTTTCACGCCAGGCATCTTGCTGCCTGATAACTAAGGTAGCAACTGTGGGAAGAGGCTGCCGACTCCATGAGACCCTCTGCTCCTCTGGGCAGACACACCGCAGGCCCACTCCCGACCCCCCACAACCGCACCGATTCACTGGTGAGAGGCAGGAGAGTTGGGCCCAATTGCTTTGGGTATAACCCCAAACTTTCACGACCTCTGGGTTGGTGGCAGTCCAGATCCGAACTCTGCCAAGACATAAGTCCTGGATCCAAATGCTTCCTAACGCTGGGGTGCAAGACTCCAGACACCCACAATGGGCCGATATCTATCATCCGAACAATTAGCCACCACCCCCTACCATATATTTCAGTGTCGTTTACATTACGTGTGAGCTTAACACTGCAAAAGGGGCCAGTTTGACAGCCCAGCATGCACAACTCACGGCTCGGGGTCATTCAGGCCGGATTGACACAACAGACTCCTGCCAGCATCCCCACGTGGGTCAGGGGTGCGATCTCTGACCGACTCATCCGGGCTGGCAGAATCCCCTCGTACAGGCACAGTTAAAGCCTTCTTCCTTGGAGGTTTTTAAGGCCCAGCTTGACAAAGCCCTGGCTGGGATGATTCAGTTGGGGGATTGGTCCTGCTTTGAGCAGGGGGTTGGACTAGATACCTCCTGAGGTCCCTTCCAACCCTGAGATTCTATGATAGCAGCAAAAAAGTGCAGTTTTATCAGGCCCGCTTGTTTCACGTGAGGGAGCTCACAGCAGATATAAGCTAAGCGCACATCGCGGGGGTGGTCTGTGGGTACATGCCAGTACCTGGCCTCAGTCTCCCCAAGCATTCGCAGGTAAGGCCAACTGAACCAATCCTTAAGAACAGTATCCCAGACACTCCTTCAGCCCCTGCCCTGTGGCTAGAACCAAGGCTTACTAAGGGCCTCTTATCTTTCCTCCCCCATACTGCCAACCTGCCCAATTAGAAACAACGAGAGAGGTGGGAGGGGGGGGAATTAATGACACTCCCGCCCTGATCGCCTCTGCTCTGTTCAGTGCCAATGCCCCACCCTCCTTGCCTGGCACCAACGCAGGTGCAGCGGCCTCCCCGGTGCATCAGGGCGAGACAGAGAAGCAGGAAACCAGGCAGCTTCTGCCCTGGGATTTTGCCCCCTCCCCCTTCACGTCCATTTCTGCCTCCTGTCTCTCCCCAGCCCCACCCACCAGCTTAGGCAGAGAGGCATCAGGCAGCCTCGTGCCCAGTGGAGAGCGGCCATGCAGATTCCTGCGACCCACCCCGTACCCTCCCCCAGAGCCAGCTGCACCCCACAGACTCAGTGTGCTGGAAGCGCCAGCCCCGGGATTCGGGGGCGGGCCAGGCCCCCCCACAAGCCACTTTCAAAAGTCGAAGGGCTTCAGCCACCTCCAGAGGTCCCCAGGGATGGGGCGCTACTCCCGGAAACCAGGGGCAAGGAAGAGATCGGGGGGGGGGGTCACACAGGGCAGCAGGCTCCAGGACCTGACGTGCGCACACTTCAGCACCAGTCCCCCACCACGCACACGAAAAGAAAGCTGCCGTGTTGCATGGCAGAGAAGGAAGGGAAGCGTGTCACAGGCCATGGCCACGCCTCCCGGACAGTCCAAGCCCCGCCCTTCCCACAGAAGGGTGGGGGGAGGGGTAAATAGACTGGGCTCCTACCCCTTTGGGGCTGGCAACTGATGGATTTGAGGCCAATGGAAACGAAGTCGCGTTGTTCCACGCAGCGGGGGTGGGGGGAGTTGGACACAACTTCAGATCGCTTAACCACCCCCCCCCCAGCAAAAATAAGTGACATCACCCTGGACCCCCCCACCCACCCGCCACAGGGAGGCCTCCGGGGTAGGTCATGGGGGCGGGGGGAGGGTCACAGCTCCCGGGGCGAAGGAGGGAGGGAGGGAGATCGGTGCAAGATAAAGTCACCATTGGAAAAAGCGACGGGGGGGGGCCTGTTCCTATCTATGAGCATGGGGTACTGGGGAGATGCGAAAGGAGTGGAGAGCTGGAGGGGGTGGCGGGACCCCAGGAGGGAAAGGGGGGGCAGGGAGAGCAAAGGGAGGTGGGTAAAGGCGGGGGCCCCTCGTGGGTGGGGGAGGAGGAAGAACACGCGCGCAGGAGCAGGGGGGAGGAAAGTGGGGCCGGGGGAGGAGCGTGAGAGCGGAGGCGGCGGAGGCAGGTGGGCGGGGTCCCCGCGCAAGGAGGGGGCAGAGTCGGGGGCAGGTGGGGTCCCCACGCCGGGAGAAGGGGCAGAGTGGGGGAGGCGGCCTCACCTGTGTGCGTCCTCAGATGCGCCTTCAGGTGGGACGATTTGCCATAAACTTTGCAGCAGCCCTGGAAGTGACAGCGGTGCCGCTTGCCCGGGGAGGAGAGGCTGGGGCTGTGGCCGGGCAGCGGGGCGCGCTGGGGTCCGCCGCCCCCGTCGGACAGGGTGGTGTAGCCGCTCTCCAGGTCCCCCCCTCCGGCCGACGAGGACGAGTTGCTGCTCTCCGAGTGCGCCGAACCGGGGCGCGCCCTGCAGCCGGCCGCCGCCGGGGCTGCGCCCCGGAGGGTGTCCCGCACCTCCCGGTCCTCGCTGCTAGCGGGATCGGGGCTGGGGAGGCTGGAGGCGGCGGCGGGGTGGATCAGAGCCCCGCTGGAGATGGACACCAGGCACTCGGCAGCGAGGTAATCCAGGCAGGACATGGCTCTCCAAGGGGGGCCCCGGCGGGACTGAACGGGGGGCCCGGAGCTGCTCCACTCGCCTCGCCCGGCTCCGGGGCGAGATCCGCAGCCTTTGTGTCTCCAGGCGGCCGAGAAAGCGGCGGCTGCTAAGGCTCGGGTGGCCCCTGCTCCGCCTCCGAGCGCACCGAGTGGCTGCGCCGCGCCCTGGCGCACGGAGAGAGACGGGGACACCCTTCCCCGCCCCGCCGGGAGCGCACGCACCACACCGCCCGCCCCAGGGCGTGGGCTGCAAGGGGGGGGGGACGGGCCCGCCCCGCCCCCAGCCCAGGGCTCCCCCCCACTCTCCGCCGGGCTCCGCCTCTTGGCACATCGGCCCACATGCCGGCGGGAGGAGAGCGCATGGGGGGGATGCAATGGCCCCCGGTGTGGAGAGGGGCCGCCGGCTGCTGCTGGCTCGCCCCCAACTCCGCGCGTCTCAGCACAGGGCGGGCGGCAGCCCCCTCCCTCGGGCACAAGCGGCATGGTGCGAGCCCCTTCCCACCCGTGCCATGCTGCCTCTGGCCTCCCTCCCCTAAAGCCAGCCCTGCTTCTAATCCCATCACACCAGCCAAGCTCCTGCCCTCCACGCTTTGACATGCCTCTCCTCTCCTCTCCTCTCCTCTCCTCTGATCACCATGATGGGGAGTGTGTCCCCAGTGCTCCAGCCCTGCGGCCTCTGGACTAGGCCCACAGGGCACATTCCCTTCCTCATTCCCCAGAGCAAAGGGGCCCACAACCCCTCCCACAACTCATGTCACAAATTCACAATCCCCCAACGTTATCCAGGGTACCCTGCACGCAGGGGGAGATCCCAGCGTCCGCCCCATCAGCCCTTGGGCTAGTTAGTATGTACCAGGCCAGCTCACCAAGCACCCAGTTCAGCACCTGCTAAGGCCCTGTGTTTGCAGCACCCTCACTGGGCATGGACAGCCACAAACGGCCATAGGCCGAGTGGAGAAACAGCCCCTGGGCCCAACTCACTGTTCCTACCAAACCAGGATTGTTCTAGCGTAATAAGTCTATCCAGGAAGTGGCTCCAGAAGTAACTGAGGCCGGGCTAGAACTGGAGAGCGTAGTCATACTGTCCACAAACCTGCTCACCAACCCGCCTCCCCTCCCCCCCCCCACGGGATGCCACTAAGATCAGGTGGGGAAAACGGTAAAAAACATAGGATCATGCGTGTTCTGCTGGGATCCCAGTAAGTGACGCTCAGCTATGCTGAATCAAGGCAGGGGCATGTGCCCAGGGCCCTGCCTGCCACTCACGCAAATGGTGTCAGAATCTAGAGCCTTGTCCACACACACAACTGTTGTGGTGTAAAGCCGTATACAGTTATACTGGTACAGCCGTGCTTCTATGTATAGCTTATTCCGCTACAGGAAGGGCAATGAGCTATATATACGGTATCTTTATACCAGCATAACACACTAGGGCTTGTACCAGCATAACCTGATTGGTTCAAAAGCCCCCTCCCCTTACTGAAATAGTTCTATCACCACTCGATGAGTTTGCAGACCAGGTTTCAACAGTTACTTAAAACAAATTGTGTCTAGCCCTTGTGGCTGTAAAGACAGCCTGGTGGTGGTGGGGGAAGTGAGCCAAGTGGAACCACCGCAGTGATGCATGCCTGAGTCTGCAGACAGTTTCCGGCTGAGAGAGGGACCCCTCCTGCTGCGTGGGGAAAGGCTTGGATGCCCCTGAGCTCTTCAGGGTGTGATGCCCCTGGGGTGAGGCTCATGCCCAGTCCCACTTTGGCCTTGTGGCTCCCAGAGTCGGAGTGGGGGAAGCATGGGGGTGTCTCCTAAATGCCACCAGCTCATGGCACCAAAATGAAACCGCACTCAGGGCACATCTGTGACCCTTCTTTTCCATGTGCTTTCACCAGTGAAGCAGCTAAAAACATTGAGGTGCAAGGATTCATTACTTGGACAGCTGAGTAACAGGAATGGGGCACATCACACTTCTTAGAGGCCCTGTTTCGGGCTGGCGGGCTGCAGGCTCTCAGACCTCACTGCTCACTCACACGTTCATGCGTGTCTCTGCGACCCTTATGATTGGAGGGCTTTTCGCCCGCTAATGAAAGCTGAGATTCTAACCCTCCGACTTCTGGGCTGAAGCCAACTTCTGTCTATTGGGGGGCGGGCAGCTGGAGAAAGGCAGGATGGTCTGATGGGTCTGGCCGTGCCTCCGGAGGACAAGATGGCCGCCTCCAAAGAGGGCCACTCACCTAGCCCAATACGAGTCCTGGGTTAAGAGATCCTTCAGGGTTTGACAGGAACATTCATATGCATGGGAACAGGTCCTATCACATTCATGCTGCCTTTTTTAGCTCCCTTTAGCGACACAGGGCTTGGGGCAGTTATTAAGCCATCCTGGAGAGGGCCGTCATAACTAACAGTTAGACCTGGCCCTTTGGTGGCTGCTTGTCAGAGCCGGCGTCCCGATCCCATATCCAAAGGTGGGACCGTCCTGCGGGTGACAGTCCCAGAGACTCGTTGCTGTCTGGAGAGGGACGCTGAGCCGGAATTCCCCTGCTCTGGCCAATGGGATCCAGGCCAAGCTTGCCCCCACGGGGAGTCCCCTTTGGCACCTCATTTGGGGGCTGTGTTCAGGGACCGTGGTGTCCTGTCCCTTTCTGCTCACCTGTCCCCTTAGCAGTTAGTCAGTGTCTCCTTTACTATACACACAATGCATCAAGTTTGTGGCTCACTGGTTTCTAGGGTAGAAGAGCCAGACAGAAAAGCTAGCGATAGGCATCAGGCAGAGAACAGCTAAAGGGCAGCAGAATGCTGGCCGTGCTCTGCAGGGAGCTGTAGAATGGGGCCCCTCAATTCCTATAGGGTCAGTTGGGTGCTGCCATAATCCAAGGTTAACAAGGTCACCACCAAGCTGTTCTCCACTCATTGCACTTTAGCACCCCCTACTGGTTCATTGGCAGCAGCCCCGGGTCCTGGGACGAGAGAGCAGCGATTCCAAGACAGATTTGTAGTAAACTGCGTCAGCCAGCATGGAACGGTCTCTGCCGGGTGTCTCAGACAGCAGGGGTTTTGCTGCCAAGTGAGCTTGTCTGGCATGTGCGTATTAGACAGGGGAGGGGAATAGAACTGAGCACACAAGAACAATAGAACACAAGGCGATAAGGCACTTTCCCCTACTTCCTGTCCTGGCTGGTAGTGTTGGGGGTTGTTGAATGGCTGCAGTTAAACCCCAGAGTCAGCTGCATTCCAGAAGCAGGTGGGATCCCTACAATGTTCAAGAGGTTTGTGCAAACCATGGAGGCCTTGCAAAACTTACCGGACACTTACTGACCAGATTTGGGGATGCAAGGCTCAGGACAATGGACTTTTCAGCTCCTGTTTCTCCCTGAATATTGGAGATAGGGTTATCTAGACCTCCCCAAGTCTAGTTTTCCTGGGTCTTTCTCCACTGTGACCAGCTCAGTGCCTGCACCAGGATTATCAGCTTCATGGCGGCCCATAGGATTGGAGTCTTGTGTTTATTCCACCACTGCTGCTTGGGAAAAGCAGAAGCAGAAGAGGCGGCGCGCTGCCCGTCTGCAGACTCAGGAAGACAGTCAGCACTGCATCAGGCCAAATGGCATCTCTGCTTCAAAGGCCGTGCCTTTAACTTGGGCTCAGATGTTTAAAGTTGGTGTAAGTGAGCTTTTATACACCCTGAGATCAGACTTTTTTCCACATCTTTGTAATCAACGAAAATAGGTTTTTTTAAAAAAATCCCTGTGATGCTCTGTACCTCGGGGAACACCCAACACCCCCATGTTCATCTTTATAAAATGATTGTGTGGTATGCAAAGTTTGTCATGTTGCGTGTCTTCGGAAGGCTCCTAATGCCCTGAGCATGGTTGTTATAGTGATTGATTGTTACAGTAATGTTGCAGGAAGGTTATAGGTTATCATTTCATATATATAGTTATGAGGCTGAAAATGTATCCTCATGGTTTAAAGCAAGGCCAGGCAAAACCTCTCCAAGAGCAGAGAGGCAGTTCACGCCGCCTCGTCAGGGCATGGATGGGACAAACCCAGGCCAGCTTTACAAGGAACAATGGACACTGGCTTAGGCAGCAACAAAAGAATCGGTTAGACCAGGGGGGGCCAACCTGAGCCCGAGAAGGAGCCAGAATTTACCAATGTACATTGCCAAAGAACCATAGTAATACGTCAGCAGCCCCCCTCCATCAGCTTCCCCGCCCCCGCTCCCAGCACCTCCCACTCACTGGCAGCCCCACCGATCAGCACCTCCCCCTCCTTCCCCGCACCTCCTGATCAGCTGTTTCGTGGCATGCAGGAGGCTCTGGGAGGGAGGGGGAAGAGCGAGGGCATGGCAGGCTCAGGGGAGGGGGCAGGAAGGGATGGAGCGGGGGCAGGACCTGTGGCAGAGCCAAGAGTTGAGCAGTGAGCACCTCCCCCCCACCACCACCACATTGGAAAGTTGGCGCCTGCAGCTCCAGCCCCGGAGTCAGGGCCTAGACAAGGAGCCGCCTATTAACTCCGGAGCCACAGGTTGGCCACCCCTGTGTTAAACCTTCCAGGGAGTCACCCCCTTCCTTTAGGTAGTTTGGGACTGCGAGGAAGTAATGCTCACCTGACTCTGAAGGGGGGGGGGCAAAGCCAAGAGGAAAGAAAGGACGTGATAAAAGGGAGAGACGTTTGCCATGCGCTCTCTCTCTCGACTGAAGCGCTGATCAAAGGGGAGAGCCTGGCTGAAGGGCAACCAGCCAGCCTGTGGCGAGAAGAATCTAAGTTTGTAAGGACATTGAAAGTGTTAAGATCAACTTAGAAGGCGTTTTGCTTTTATTTCATTTGACCAAATTGGACTTGTTATGCTTTGACTTATACTCATTTAAAATCGATCTTTATAGTTAATAAATCTGTTTATTCTACCCGAAGCAGTGCGTTTGGTCTGCTGTGTGTCCGAGACTCCCTTGGGATAACAAGCCTGGTACATATCAATTTCTTTGTTAAATTGACAAACTTACATAAGCTTGCAGCGTCCAGTGGGCATAACTGGGCACTGCAAGACGGAGGTTCCTAGAGTTGTGTCTGGGACCGGAGATATTGGCTAGTATCATTCGGTTGCACAATCCAAGAAGCAGCTTCCATGCCAGAGGCTGTGCGTGACCAGCCCAGGAGTGGGGGTGCTCACAGCAGAGCAGGGTAAGCCTGGTTCCCAGAGTCGAGGATTGGAGTGACCTAGCAGATCCCCGGTCCCAATAACACCAGAGGGGAATGTCACAATCCCCCAACAGCATTTGCCGCCCAAACAAGAACCTGAAAGTGAAACAGATTTTGCCAATTCTCATTGTCCAAGGCCAGAGAAATGCAAGCGACAAATTAGTGACAAGCCGCCAGCTAAGTTGAAAGGGCCGCTGTCAATTGAAACGGCATTACAAACGCCCCCTCTCCTCAGCGCTCGAGAACAGCCGCTGTGCGCTCACGCTGGCAAGGCCTGGCTCTCCAGAATCTCCGCTTTCGCTTGAATATCGCAAGCAAGGCTGGAGCTGTCACGGTTGTGGAGAAACACTCAGCTCCCGTGGGTGAGGTGAACTGATGCAGAGATGAGGCTGCACAGAGCCTGGAACACTGGCCCTGAGAGATGTGAGCTGCCCCCTTCATCTCCCTGGGTGGCTGACTCAGATGCCCAGTGATCGTTTAAATGTCAACGCTGTTACCTGTTGGGTTTCTCATGCAAGAAAGGAGAAAGGAGTCCCGGATCTAGACAGTCTTCTGTGAGTGACGGGTGACGGCTCATTTTACATCCACCTGCTCCCTAGCACACCAGCTCACAAGCACGGCTCGCGCCATGAGAAGGATGGGCCTGAGTCGTAAAGCCTGGATCCAGAACCATCCCAGGGGGTGTTGAGATCTGGGCTTAAAGGATGAGCTGCTACGTTCCAACCGCCCCCGTCCCCCCATCTGGGTTTGGGTCTGGGGCTTTGGTCCTGCCTGTATAGTTCCCCAGTGTTTTACTTTCTGGGGGAAGGGAACCAGTGATTCAACTTGGGGGGCACAATCAGATTTCAGGGGGTCCCAACCACCCTCCCTCGGTTTATAATGAGATGGGGGGGGCTCCCAGGTCGTTTTCCTCTTGTAACAGGGTACGGAATGGCCCTGGTATGGAAAAGGTTGAAAGCCACTGACCCAGGCAGTCGTGCACCAGAAAGCCGGCCCGTTGGTTACACGCTTTGTACAAAGTGCCCTAAGCAGAGCCCGGCAGTGGTAGCCGCTGGCTACTCCTCTCCTGCGGGGCGACTAGCGCTCCCCTAGGACGAGCCAGGGCCAGAATATGAGCGAGCCAGAGCTGGTGATGGCACAGGGCATTAACAGCTGCCATGAAAACAGGTGAAGGGAATCAGGAAGTGAAAGTGACAACGTCTGTTCCCTGAGCGGAAGGGTGGGCTGCATTTTCATCTTCCTTCCCAGGGCAGCCACCCTCGGCCCCATGGCTGGACAGGGATTCTGTACAGCCCCTCAGGCAGTAACGTAGCCTCATCCAGACACTGGGAAACTCAATCTGTAGTGCAGGCCTTGGCATCACATGAGGAAACAGGGGCAATGTTCTGGGTGAACAACTGGAGTGTCGGGCTCCGGCCCCCCCCGATAACCATCTCCCCAGACTGCAGCCTCACGGCCCAGCCCCGGCTTTCCAGCACCCTAGACAGCATGGGGCAAGGTGCTGGTGCAGCTAGGAAAAGCCAGCCCCCGCCGCTAAGCCTGAGAAACGTTGAGCTGCCCAAGTTTCGTTCCAACTTAATCCATGTGTAAGGGGACAACAGCCCCCTTACTACAACTCAGGGGGGGTGTTTTGGTTGCTAGCTCCCAGCACCAAAAGAAAGGGGGAGGGTTGACGGGAAATCAGGACCCTGAGACTGACAGTCCCCAGGGGCAATGGGGAGAGGCCAATGCTCCGGACAGGGTGGGCAGGCTAATCAGACAGGAGGCCGGGGGGGGTCCCATCCGCCGGGTGAGCTGGAATTACCTGGGTCAGACAGAGTGGGGCCGAGCTAAGGAGAGACCAGGGACCCGAGCTGATCTGGGGAGCAAAGCCGGACCAGACAAGCAGCCCAAGAAGTAGGTCAGAGCTGGCTGCAGCAGCCGTGCTGAGGCCGGCTGGAGCTGGGGCTGGAGCTGGGGCTGGAGCCGTCCGGAGCCGGGTGCGGTGAGCAGCTGGGGAGAGCGAGGGGGACCCTGGGCAGTGGGCCAAGTGCAGGGAGACACCCCCAGCCAAGAGGCCCTGCAGGCCAGACTTGGAGGGGGATCATAACCCCGATGGGGCGGGAGCGATGCTGGGAAGAAGAATCCTGCCACCTGCCTGAGGGCGTGTGGCCACCGCTGGAGCCAATGTCCGACCCGCAGTGTCCCTGCAGCACGGCCAGGGCCTGGGCTGGTGCCTGGGCCATGAGGAACGGACGGTGACCTGCCCTGACATCCCAGAGACGCTGGCTGTGTTGTCCCCAGGCCACAGAGCGGGTGCCGTGTTTTCCTTATTTTTTTAATTGGTTGCTGTTTAATACATTGTATTTGCTTTGAGCTGTTGCAATGATCGGTGGGTCAGGGAAGCGTCCAGTGCAGAGAGAGCACCCCGGCGTGGGGACACCCGAGCCCCTGCCCAAAGTGACCACGACAAGGTTGGGGGGTCGAGCCCCCCTGGAATCCTGGGCCCAGCCTTGTCGGGGTTACGAGGGCTCTGCCGCGTGGGAGGGAGGAAGGGGAGCCCTCGAGGTCAGGCAGGCCTCTGGGTAAAGGGAGTGGGAGCGGGGACTCGGATCCTTTCACTAGCCAATTCCACCGAGGCATGTCTGAGCCCAGGAAAGTTCCCCCAATAGCGTGACCGTTCCCCCGCTTACACATGCACGTTCTCTGGCCATGGTCTCTGCTGGGGCAAGTACAAGTAATAATAATGCAAGATAGGGCCCAACTTAGGCTCCCCCGAAATCCACAAAACTCCCACCGAGCCCCGCAGCCACCTAAACTCCCTCTGCACTTACGCGTCTGGCGTAAAATGTTCCCGCCGTGCCTGCGTTCCTGCCCCTGGGCACGTGCGCAGCTGCCTCTCTCTAGGCACCCGGACGCCCATCTCCTGCCTGAGCCCCAGAGTGGGTCCCAAGCCAAGGGGAGATGGGTGTTCGGACCCCTACGTCACATGCAGGCCCCGCTCTGACAGGTGCACTTCGACACTGCTTCCCCAGTCGGGTCCTGTTCCAATCCTGGCCAGAGGAGGAGACCCTAGTGCCGGCCTTCTAACTGTGAGCCCAGGGGTTGGGGCATGTGTGTGACCCAGCTTCAATCCCCCCTCACCAGAGCATGCACCAACCGCTGGGTGATGGGCCACCCTCCTGGGAGGTTCCCTCAGACACTCCCGTTGAAGCTGTTCCATGGTGGGTAAGAGTGATTGGAGCAGGGGAAATGGACCTGGGGTCTCCCATTTGCCTGGTGGGTTCCGTAATCGCTGGGCTAGAGTCAGTCCCACGCTCTGGCCCGCTGTGGATAAATATTTTGGGCCGGACTCAGGGGTTGGAGCACCCTGCTGAGCCACAGCGGATCCCTGCTTGAATCTTTTCTCCCTCTCTGACAGAGGGGAGAATGGAACCGGGGTTTCCCACAGCCCAGGGGAGTGCTCTAACCGCTGGGCTAAAGGGGAGTACCACCTTCTCCAGGGCCATGCTTAGGATTTACGGGGCCCTCCGCAGTATTATTAAACGTATGCCCCTACGCTGGCGCATTCGGCTCTGTGAATACGACCCCTGCCTTCTGCCTAGTAAGGAGACTGCAGCGCATGCTGGGTGTGCAGGAGCCGACGCGCTCTTATCTGCTGTCCTGGCCATAGGCGCAGACTCTGTGGGTGGGTGCTCCGGGCCTGGAGCACCCACAGGGAAAATTTAGTGGGTGCAGAGCACCCACCGGTGCCAAGCTCCCTCCCTCTGCCCCCCTCCCCCCACGCCTCTTGCGTGCCAGCAACCCTGCACTTACCAACTCCTCCTGCTCCCTCCCAGCGCTTTCGGGGCACCGCGAACAGCTGATTTGCGGGGTTCTAGCTCCGTGAGGGAGGGGGAGGAGCGGGGACAGGGCACGCTCGGGGGAAGAAGCGGGGTGGGGGTGGAGCAGGGGAGGGAAGAGACGGGATGGGGGCTGGAGGGAAGGGGTGGAGTGGGGGCGGGGCCTGGAGCGGAGGCAGGGTCAAGCACCCCCTGGCAAGGTGAGAAGTTGGCACTTATGGTCCCGGTGGTGCCCCACATTTTCGGGTGCCCTATGCAGTCACGTATGCTGCATCTACCCAAGGACGGCCCTGGCCTTCGCCTCTGTCCATTTTGTGTGGCACGAGACAGGCACACAAGGCACCTTCGCCATTACAGCCCAGGAGAGGGGGTCCTGTTCACGGATCTAGGCACCTCCTTGGTGCTCAGACTTAGGCACCAATCTTCCAGAGAGGGGCGGGCAGGGCTTATCACACACTACTCGCTTAGGCTTCCCACCGAGCACCCTGGTTTGGTGGATTGCGTTCCTGGCCACCTGTCTCTCCCCATCCATAGGCTAGCGAGCCTCGGCGTCTAGCTCGGCTTTGCGAATCCCAGAGCGTCACTGTGGTTGTCCAGGCGCTGTGACACCCAGCGTTGCAAAGCCTAAGTCCCTTTGCGGGTCCCACCCTAACTGACTAGCCCAAGGTCACAGGGAAAGTCCGCAGCAGAGCAGGGAATTGAAGACTCCAGCCACTGGACCTTCCTTCCTCTCCTTCTGCTTGTGTCACTTCCTTAGTCCTCCAGTGCCTGCCAAAGGCCTGCCAGAGAAAGTTCAGCTGGACCTGACGCTTCAAACCCCAAATAAACTTTAGTGCGCCCCCATCCTTAAAGGAAATCAAAACAGACTTTGAAGCCATCTTTGTGGCTCCTAAAGCACCCGGGAAAGGGGACTGACAACCCAGGGGCTTGCTTTGCAACTCATCTTTATAGCCAGAATAACCGTAAGGCCTGGTTTTCAGATGCACCAAGCTACTGGTGCACAGCACCTCTCACAACCAGGCTTTGAGTGGGGTGAAAAAATCTTGTCACGCTCGGAAGTGGGGGGGAATGCTGTGAGAGTCCAGGGATGAAACAATGGGACTCTGTATGCAAGGGGCGGGAAGGCGGCTGCTAGGCAACGAGGGAGGGCGAGGCAGACGTGGGCGTGTGGCTGCCACGGGAGAGGATTGGCAGTGGTGCAAACCAGTGGCGGAGGAGGGGCCTACAAGTCAGATCCCTGGATGTGGAATTTCCTGGGGCATCAGCCTCGCTAGGCATCGTTCCTTGCCATCCTCACCCGACGGCGACCAGCTCCCAGTGCGGACGCTCTCATCCCAGAATAAGAGTTCCCTTCTCTGGTTTCGCTCAATCCACTTCCATCTATCCTGCAATAGCTCTTCTGGTCAATTGCCCCATGTTAGACAAGCCCCAGTATCACTCTACTGGTATCAACTCTAGCGTGGACACAGTTATATTGCTACAGAAGTGCCTTATACCAGGTGCCTTATTCCTCTTCCCGGAGGGGAGTGGCTATACCAGCACACCGGTATAACTGTCCACGCAAGATGGGTTGTGCTGTTTAATGCACCTGCTCTAATTAAAGTGGGACTGATTCTGTATGCGGGCAAGGCCTTAGGAGCTGATCTTGTGCCACTGACGTCAAAGGGTTCGCTTGAATGGGTGCAGGAGCCGACCCTTAGCTCCTGCCCAGCGAGCGATCCCCTCGGAGTGAGGGAGCCTCCACGCTTGTGCGGCGTTTGCACACACGTCAGTCGGAGGACTTGGCCGGACAAGGAGTCAGCGCACAGCCAGCTGGGGTGTGAGTCTCCCGCACAATGGCTTCCACGCGGACCCAGCAGCCGGTCCCTCGTGCGCTTGGACGTAGTGCGCTTTGAAACGGGAACCAATCTTCTGTCAACCCACCTGCGTCTTCACTGGGGGGTTGGCTCCGCACGGCCACAGCGCGCCGGGGTGGGGATTTTCACATCCCTGGGGACATAACTACGGCGACCCACATTTTAAGTGTTGACCAGGCCTAAGAGCATCCACACCGGGATGTAATGTGGTTTAACTAACCCGTTTTAAAAGTTAATTCGAATGGACTTGGCTGAGTGCCCCGTGTAGACAAGGCCAGGCCAGCGAGAAGGGGACAGAGAGCCTTGCTGGGGAAGCTGGTAGCAAGCTCCCCACCCCCCGGCTGGGTGACACCAGTAAAAGGTGTTGGGAGGCGGTAGCCTGATTGGGGATGGGTGTTAGCCAGACGACGTAGAGCCTGGCATAAGGATCAAGGATCGAAGGGTCCTCTCCTTTCCTGAAGCTGCTGGCTCCGACCCAGGGCAAGTTAGAGCAACCCCGAGGTTCCTCCTCACTTGTGCCCTGCCTCAGTGGGCCCGTGCAGCATGGACAAACAGCCCAAGTGTCACAGGCTGGCCATGCGTCCTCAGGCCTCCAGGACATGTTGCTCAGAGCGCTTGGACGTAGTGCGCTTTGAAACGGGAACCAATCTTCTGTCAACCCACCTGCGTCTTCACTGGGGGGTTGGCTCCGCACGGCCACAGCGCGCCGGGGTGGGGATTTTCACATCCCTGGGGACATAACTACGGCGACCCACATTTTAAGTGTTGACCAGGCCTAAGAGCATCCACACCGGGATGTAATGTGGTTTAACTAACCCGTTTTAAAAGTTAATTCGAATGGACTTGGCTGAGTGCCCCGTGTAGACAAGGCCAGGCCAGCGAGAAGGGGACAGAGAGCCTTGCTGGGGAAGCTGGTAGCAAGCTCCCCACCCCCCGGCTGGGTGACACCAGTAAAAGGTGTTGGGAGGCGGTAGCCTGATTGGGGATGGGTGTTAGCCAGACGACGTAGAGCCTGGCATAAGGATCAAGGATCGAAGGGTCCTCTCCTTTCCTGAAGCTGCTGGCTCCGACCCAGGGCAAGTTAGAGCAACCCCGAGGTTCCTCCTCACTTGTGCCCTGCCTCAGTGGGCCCGTGCAGCATGGACAAACAGCCCAAGTGTCACAGGCTGGCCATGCGTCCTCAGGCCTCCAGGACATGTTGCTCAGAGCCGCCCCAACCCCGAGGCCGTTCCCAAGGTGGGGGCTTCGAGCTGCAAAGCGACCACGGAGCATGACGAATCCCGCAAGCTGCTACAGAGGAGAACTCATTCAGTATGAGCCCTGCTGCCTCCGGCTCTGGGATCTCCCATCAAATAGCTTCCAGTCAGGCCTAGGTGCTGCCGGAGAAGGTTTGGTAGAGGCAGTATTGGAACAACGCCCCCTAGTGGACATGCAGCCAAGCAAGAGAGTCCTTTTGCTCATGTAGTTTACACCAGTGTCTCAGACAAAATAACTGGCGCTGATTGAAAAAATTTTGATGGACCATTCTGCCATCGGAAAATGGAGTTTGGTCAAAAGGACATAAAAAGGTTGTTACAAGGAGGAGGGAGAAAAATGGTTCTTCTTAACCTCTGAGGATAGGACAAGAAGCAATGGGCTTAAATTGCAGCAAGGGAGGTCTAGGTTGGACATTAGGAAAAACTTCCCAACTGTCAGGGTGGTGAAGCACTGGAATAAATTGCCTAGGGAGGTTGTGGAATCTCCATCATTGGGGATTTTTAAGACAAACACCCGTCAGGGATGGTCTACATAATACTGAGTCCTGCCTTGAGTGCAGGGGACTGGACTAGCCGACCTCTTGAGGCCCCTTCCAGTCCTACGATTCCATGAAAATCTAAACGTTTTGCGGGAATGTGTCAATTTTGAAGACATTTTCCACGTGAAAAGGACTAAACAAACCCTTTAGAGTTTCTCCTTTCGATAACGTCAAAACGTTTTGTTTCTATGCGGCAAAAAGGTTTCGTTTCAACTTTATTGTCTGGCTTCATTTTGTTTCAGTTCTGATATGAACTGTTAATATTAATGTTCACGATCTCAACGCTGACCCAGTGGCTTACTAATGATGACAGGGTATTGTCTTTTATGCCCTCGACATGCTATTTAATATTTTCTCTTACAGTGGTTGTAGTCACGTTATCGAAAGGAAATGCTCTTACCCCCATGGAAATGAAACGTTTCAATGGCACGAAATGGGTCAGAATCGACATTTTGGGGAATTTTCATCCCATGGACAATTTTGGAAACGGCATTTTCAAAAACAATTTTGGAAACGGCATTTTCAAAAACAATTTTGGAAACGGCATTTTCAAAAACAATTTTGGAAACGGCATTTTCTGCAGCAGGGAGATTCCCTTTGCCAGCCAGCTGTAGAAATTAGCTGTACTAGTAAAAGGACTATTTTGCTGGTATAATTGTGTCTACACTTGGGCTTTTGCTGGTATAAACATGTCATTAAAAATTCCCCCTCCCCCAACCGGCATTGCTTTGCTGGCAAAAGTTTTAGCATGGCCCCAGCCTGCCTCAGTTTCCATGTTGGTGGCTGCAGACAAGTCCCTGTTTGTAGCTTGGGTGCAATTGCCGTGAGCTGAGAAGCGGCAGGGCCCCCAGCACCATGATTCCCCACAGGGATGTCCTGCTAGCCCACACACTCCCGGCGCTTCACCCTCCCACAGGCAGGAAAGGCTGCGGCTGGGAGGGGAAGTCACTCGCTCTGCTTTCGTCAGGGCTGGCTGCCTCCGGAAGCAGAGTTCAGGCAGGTCCCAGGGCCCAAGATGTGAACGTCTCCGAGACGTCACTAACTCCCTCGAAAGATAAGGAGCCAGGAAAGGAGAGCGGGACTCTGCTTTTCTGGAGCAGCAGTTTGACAACGCCCGAGCGGTCAGTAAATATCATTGCCACCCATTTTCCAGATGGATAAACTGAGGCACGTTGATTTTTCTCAAGGTCCCGTGGTGGCTCAGAGTCAGGACTAGAACCCAGGAGTCCCGACGCCCAGCCCACTCCTCTAACTGCTAGCCCCCCGTCTCCACCCATAGCCAGAATCCTGGACTTCCAGGCCACTGCTCAAACCACTAGACTTGCATCCTCTCTTTGTCCAGAAAGCAGAGAGAGAGAAGGGCTGTATACCAAGGGCACAAGAAGGCAAAGCAGAGAGCTGGGTGGTGCTGGTTTTCTAAACAGGCTCTGATGTGTCCATTGGAGCTTCATGGGTGTTCAGGGATGGGACCTGTCGATCCAAGCCCCATGTATCGAGTACTAGGACAGAGTGTGGCTGCCTTGTCAGCTTAGCAGCTGCAGGTTATGGCCGCAGTGGTAGGTCCTGCTGCAGGGGAGAGCTATGAGGTTACTGACAGGAGCCCACCAACAAAGCCCCATGCCATGAAGGAGAACATGGGTCTTCCTTGCCCGTGGCTGTGGGGATCTGGAGGAAACCCACACCATGGTTCCAGTTTAGGACCGAGAGGGAAAGAGCCAGGACAATTCTTTAATCCAAACCAGATTTGAGTGGCTAGTTTCACCTTGTCAGCCATTGATCCCAGGGCAAAGCAAGTGTCAAACACCGTCAGATCAGAACTGTTGCCGCCTGCACTCACGTTGCCCTGGGGTCACTGACTGCACAGAGAGCAGAGCAATGGTGGTATCACCAACCCTCATGATTCAATCACCAGCCCTCGTGCTCTATGGGGTTTTTCTTAAAGCCCCAGCTCCTGGAGTCATGAGAATTTGGGCACTATTATAGTTTACACCAGATGAGGATCCGCCCCTAGGTTTCTAGCCTTCCTGGCTGTGGACAATGGAATTGGCACGCAGCCTAAAGGAAAATAAAACGAACCCCAAATGACTTAAAAAGAAAAGAAAAAAAATCTCATGATTTTTGGACCGTTGGGGCAGGTAAAGCTGCAGTGGAGACCCAGACGCCTGCCCACCTGTGACTTTCACAACTTCGCTCACCCCAGGGTGAGCCCAAACCCTAAGCAAGAGCCTACGCTGGCGATGGGGGCGAAGAATCTGCACACACCCAGCTGCTGTGTTGGAAACTTGCAGGGAGCCTGAGGCTTGTGCCCTAATTTACATATACATTTGCATTAAAAATAAACTCTCCCAGCCCTGCCCTCCTCTCTTCCCTGATGGCTGAGCAGATAGCCGTCCATGGCTCTCAGCTCGAGGCTGTGTAAGCGTAGCCCACTGTCTGGGTTTTAGCTGCTGCTCTGTGCCTGAGCCTTGGAGGATCGGAGCCCGC
This sequence comes from Chrysemys picta bellii, assembly GCF_011386835.1. Taxonomy (NCBI): domain Eukaryota; kingdom Metazoa; phylum Chordata; order Testudines; family Emydidae; genus Chrysemys; species Chrysemys picta. The sequence goes on from NC_088815.1 coordinate 5,588,690, forward strand.
CTCTTGCCCAAGCTGTGGTAGCGCCTGCTTTTGGGTGGTGGTAGCGCTGCCACCCCTCCCTTCAATCCCTGGGGTGTCAGCCACCCACATGGACGTGGGGAGAGGCTGCAGCTATCACCAACTTGGAAGGCAGGGCTGCCAGGGAATTGCAAACCGCAGCAGGCTTCCGGCCTGGCTGAGTGAAGGAATAGCGTCACTGGGAAATCCAGGCATTCCTGGCCCTCAGGCAAAGATCACCACAAACCCTGCAGCCGGTCACCTTTGTTCTCCCCTGGCAGCGACAGAGATGGGGAATCCTCCAGGCCGGGTCTGCCAGTGTTATTCACCAGAGCACCCCACTTGGACTCAGGATACCTGGGCTCTGATCCTGACGCTGCTCGCAGGGCACGTCCCCTCCCTTTGCCTCGGTTTCTCCATCGGTAGAATAGGCACCGGCTTTGTAAAACACCTGGAGATCTCTGGGTGAAAGGTGCTAGGTAAGGAGAACTTGAGAACGAATTCAGCAAGGGGAGATGGCCAGCCTGGAGTTGTACCAGCTTCTCCCTAGTCACCTCTGTCCTGACCTGCAGCACTCACTGCTTATTCGCTCCTCAGCCTTTCTTGCTCAAGGACTCAGTGGGTGTGTGGAGCAGCGAGCCCCAATTCACTGAGGCAGGATTTGAACTCAGCCCCCTAGGGGTGAAGCAGGAATGCATAGACACATGGTGCTAAGTGCCTCATGCTCCAGCCGAATGAGAATATATTATATATGTAATGGTGAAACAGTGCACTGTTATATCGATAACTCTGTCTCTCAGCAGGGTAGCATGAGTGCCCATGAAAAGTCGTAATGACTGCCCTCTACTGGATGGATTCTGTACTGCTCAGGTGTGTGTCATAGGCCCTGCAGGGACAGCAGCAAATGGAGATTTTCCTTTAATTCAAGTGGCAGAGGCTTGTGCACTTGGGGCCTGATTGAAATCAATGGGTGCTGGATTGGTCCTTTAGAGCAGACGTATCCTGGGTTCTTTCCCCAGTGTTGCTGTGACATGCTTTGGTGGATATGGATTTATTACAATATATACTTTGACCAAACAATCTTGAGTGCTGTAGCCCTCCCAGGGTATGTGCTTAATAATGTTTAAAGGGCCATTCTCACACTGACATTATATTTTAGAATTGCCATTACTTATCCTACGTTAGAGTATTAATACCACAATTGCAAAAAACCCTAACTTGTTGGGGCAAGGGCTTTTTTAATTTACAGTGCACTGATGTCCTGATCTCTGATATGTGCTACCAGAGTACAAATGGTAACTTTAACAAGTCAATGTTATTTTCACCAGTAATGCAGTTTGTTTGCTTTCTGCATTTCAGCCAAAGCAGCCTGGTCAGTTTCCCTTTCTGTTTATAGTCAGTTCCACTCCCTGATTCTCTGGCACTTCAGCAAAACTGTCCCCTGCTGTGGGGAAATGGGGCCAGGATATCAACCCCATCATTCAAAAGCATGAGACTGACTTAAAAAGATCATGATTTTTTTTAAAAATGTTACTGGGAGAGGGTATTTGCTTTGGGGTTTTTGAGGGTTAGGGATCAAGTGTTCAAGCTTTTCTCTGCAGCAATTGTGACTAGCAATTTACTTTGTTTTTAAACAAAATCTGAGATTCTAACATGATCCCATGACTCCAGGAGCTGGGACTCTACGAAAAAACACCAAATAGTGCAAGAGATGGTTATTTTTTTTTAAATGCACAGAAGTTTTCTAGTCATATTTACTTGTTAAAAAATGCCCCTTTAACACAAAGTCTGAAGACCAGATCCCACCATCTTTACTCACCTTGAGTAGTCTCTTTCTCTTAAGCGTTGTTCCAGTGAAATGAACAGGACTACTTTCAAGGTGCTATCCCATGGGAGCAAGGCCTGGTCTCTATTCAAAGTCCTATCAGTTTAATTTTAAATCAGGTTAAAAACCAGTTGAGTTAACGAGGTGTCAACCACTGAGTGGACACCCTTAATTGGCTGCAAGCCAGGCGTATACTTTTTTTGTTTCACTGATTAAGGATCAATTTAGGCTGAATGGATATAAGGTTTAATTCAGATTGAGAGCGTTCACACTGTGGCTGGCACCTGCTGAACTAAATCCGGTTTAAAAAAAAATCAAACTTTACCTTGGCTTAAATTGATGCATTTGGGGATAGAAATGAGGTCTCAGACCAGCACTAGGCTCTAGCTCAGGCATGCCTAGGACGACACCCTGAATGGCTCAGGCGGTTAAAAATTACTCTGAAAGCAGCCGGCTTTTGTAAACCATTTATTGGTTTGGCATCACTGGGGATCAGTATTAAACCCCCCCCTCCCTCCAGTGTTGCCCCAAATACTGGAAAACTCACCTTCCTTCCCTTCTCCCAGCATCGGCTCTAAAGCCCTGGACCTCAGAGCATGCCTGGCGATCGGGGCAGGGAGCAGGCCCGCTGTGCATGGGTCTCACTGTGGCCTGCCTGGCTTGGAGGGCCCAGCTGTCTCCTTGGCTCTATAGTTTTCCCTGGCGCCCCAATCCCCTTGCTGCAGATCTGGAGTCCAGTGGGGAGAGGATGGAAACTGGGCAGGGGCTTGGGGCTTTATCTCCAGGCAGCCCTCACCTTCCAGGCAGCCAGCGTAGGGGTGTTCCTGGCAGCTCAGGCCAGGGGTACAGCTGGTGTGGATGAGCCTGGAGCATTGATGGTGCCGGGGATCTGCACAGACCCTTGGGAGAAGGCCTCACTGCCTCTTGCATGGGGTCAAATCCCCCTGATGCAGTGGAGCAGGGAAATCCTCCCAGAGATGTCCTCTCCCAGAGCAGCAGATCACATCATCCCCCCTGCCCTGTCAGCGGAAGGCTGCTCCGTGCACTCTGTGCCCCACAGGGGCAGGCCGTGCCCCGCCCATAGCAACTGCCCCCCAGGGGAGACAGCCTCACAGCCTGACAGCTCGCTGCCTTAGGCTGCTTCCCCATCTGCATCCCTCTTACCCGCCCCCCCTGCACCCTTGTTGAGGCCCTTCCAATGTCTGGCTCTGAGCTAGGCCTTGCCTAGGCCCCCCACTGTGGGACTTGCGGACAGGGGATCCCTACATGCCAATGGGACACGCCAGGGACACCAGCCTGCCTAACAACCTCACGCCACGCCGACGACTTTGCCTCACTCTCCCCGGGCAGGTACTGACAGAAGAGACCCCACGGAGATGCCATTTCCTGGCAGCGGCTGTGTGATCGGGCAGCCTCCCCCCCATCGAACGGTGCCCAGTGATTCACCCATTTCCTGGACAGGGCGGTGCTAACACAGGCATGCATCTGAAGAAGTGAGGTTTTTACCCACAAAAGCTTATGCCCAAATAAATCTGTTAGTCTTTAAGGTGCCACCAGACTCCCTGTTGTTTTTCTAACACAGGCTGGGATCTTCGAAGGGAGCATCCGGTTCCCACCAAATCCAAAAGGAGCTGGACAAATAACTCCCCATCGCGCCTCTGAAACTCCCACCAGAAGCGGTAGCACCCTAGCTCTTTCCCAAGCTCACTCAGCAGGACCCCCTGCCCCTCCTTCTGTCTCTCTGGGTACGTCTAGACTTCAAAGAAAAACCCACAGGGCTGAGTCTCAGTGCCCAGGTCAGTTTGCAGTGTAGACGTGCCCTCTCTTGCCTCAGGGAAACTCTCAGGCGTCTCTGCACCGGAGTGGGCCCAGTGAGACCCACCTGATCTGGCCGCCAGGGTGAGTCAGCAGAACAGCTCTGCGCCGCCTGATGCCCAGTCACGGGCTGGCTCGAATGCCCCCTACCCCATCTCCCTGTGGTAGCCCCCTTGGGTAGGACAAACCCTCCAGTGGCCAGGATGGAGGGGAGGCCCCTAATGCTGCCCTTCGCGGGAGGGCTGGTCTTGGCTGGCAGGGAGGCTCCCATGTCTTCATATCAGGTCCATTCTGGTGAGGGCTGTTGGCAGCCACGTGGGCTTCCCTTCACCGTCCCAGCCTCCAGGCATCTCTCAGGCATAGGATGACAAAGGGAAGCTCACAGGGCGCACCGGAGAGGCCTTTCGCGGCGCCGGCGGGAACTCGGTGCCCTTCCTCAAATTGCCCTCGCTTGCTCCACGGATGCGGGGCAGGGATGGGGGGCAGGGACCGTGAAGGGATTCAGAGTCCCAAGCCAGGGGAAGGCAAAAGTCGGGACAGGGGGGAGGGTGAAGGGGGAGGAGAGAAGTGGGAAGGCAGTGGGAGAAGGGGAGACAAAAAGGACCCAAGGGGGGAAGGGGAAACAAGGGGGAAGGGGGGGGGAAGCCCCTTCAGCATCACAGCTGCAAAAGAAAATAAACAAAGGACCATAAATCTCTTATTGCCTAGAAATGAGCCAGGTTAAAAAAACACCAGTGCGAGGAGGTTAGAGTGACAGGTTGTGTGTGTGACTATACGTGTGTGTGCAAAGAGGCGTGGGCGTGCAAAGATTATGTGGCTAGTGCTCTCAAGGGGCCCCTGAGCCTCGTGGGTTGGGTGGGGAGCTACCCCCAGGCTGGGCAGGGCTGCAAACCGGAGGGCTGAAATGCAGGTGAATTTCCACCGGCCGCTGGGCATCGCGCAGTTCGGTGCAGCGCGGGCAGGAGCCCGGCCCTGCCGACCCGGGCGCCATGATCGAGTGACCCCCGACTCCAGGCCTTTGGCTTTTGTTCCTGTGACTGGGGTGTAGCACAGTGGCTTGGAGGCCTCGAGGTCGGCTACCAAACCCCCAGCCCCTCGCCAAGCCCTGAGACACCCCGCGGCCTGCGGAGCGCTGCCCAGCTGTAATTAGAGCCACCGCTAGAGGGTTCCCCAGGCCCCGCACATCTAGGGTGGCCAGAGAGTGTGTGAGAAAAATCAGGACACTTTTTTGGGGTGGGGGGTATAGTTGTGTAATAAAACAAAGTCCCTAATATCGAGACATCCGGTCACCCTGTCTGTGATGCCCATTAGTCCTTACTGCTCCGTCGGTGCATAGTGACTAGCAGGGAGTCTCCGGCCACCAGCTGGACACAGATCCAAACTGTCTGAGCTTCCTGGGGGGCCCAGCAGCATGTGTGTGTGGGGGGGGTCCTGTCTCTGCAAAGCTTGGGCTCGGGTGTGAGATTCCCAAGGCTGCCGACCCAGAGCCTGTCCTGGCAGGGGGAGCGAAGGAGGGGATGGAAATTGTCCAGACTCATTGGAATCCCCCCCGGGTCACCGCGCTCCCATCACAGAGCAGGAGTTTATCTGGTTTCTATGGTGACCAACCAGTTTACACCCACTCCAGATTCTGCCAATCCACCACCTTGTACGGTGAGCAAGGGGGGAAGGCCCAGAGGCAGAGCTGGGTTTCAGTAATCATCCCCCCACCCCGTCCAAATCCTGGCGTTTCCTGTGCGGCCTTGTCTCCCCTCCCCTCCCACTGCAACCCTGCTCTGCTCCCCACTCGTCTCTTGTCTGGCTCCCCACCCTGCACCCCTGCAACCTTGTGGTGAGCTTCAAACGTAACTAACCCCAATCTCTAGCTCATAAAACATTTCATCCTAGATCTCAAAGCACTTTACCAAGGCCAGTCTCATTGTACAACTGGGGAAACTGAGGCACAGGCAGGCAAAGCGACTCGCCCCAGCTCACCCAGCAAAGCTGTGGCAGAATCAGGACTAGAAGCCAGGTCTCCCTAGTGCTACCTAGAAGGAACCACGGAGCAGCTATTCACTTTTTTAACATACGGAGTGAATTTAGTGCTGGCAAAATGTGCCAGGCTGGGATTGGGGACCCTGAGTCCGGTTGGCAGAGAGAAGCAGCAAGAGACATCCAGAGCCAGGCAAAATTTTGTCACAGAAGAGTTATTTTGATGTAAAAAAAATGTTTTTAGAAGGAAACAAAAATGACTGCAATTTTCTGGGGTTCCTTGTCAATTTTCCATTGTTTGGTTTAAACACGTCAGATTGTTTAGTCTCAGTGCAAACTGGAAATGTTCAGTTCCTTTCGGTTTTTCGAAAGGAAAAAACAATGTTTCCTTTTACTAGTTTTCTCTTTTTGTATTTTGGGGGGTTCCCCCCTTTCTCTCCCCAAACCTCCCCCTCCCCGCAAAAACCAACCTGCGAAAATGTTCATTTCGTTTCGTGTCATTTTGGTTTGTCGGAAATTCTACAAAAAGTTTCAAATGAAAACGATGGTTCGCCGCTTTCGACATTGTCCATGGAAATTATGTACCTGGTTTTGGCCAGCCCTGATCTCCATCTTGAGCTGAAGAATGAAACCCCCCTCCCCAGCAGGCAGCCCCATAACCTCAGGGGCAGAGGGACTGCACCGGGCTATGCAGGCTTCCCAGCCCTGCCAGGGGGCCCCTCTCCACGGGTGAGACAAAGGAATCTGGCCTCTCTGACTCATTTATTCCTTGGCTACGCTGCCAGGAAGGGAAAGGTTGAGATGTGAACAGCAGCTCCCTAACCAAGGGACTGGAACGCTTCCCGGTGCCTTTCACACAGCGATAGCCAACAGCTGGCAACAACAGTGTCTCACCTGAGCTGGATTTGAACCCGTGACCTACAAGTGGAAGGTGCTACAGAGTCTCTCATCAGCCTTATTACTGAGCTGGGGAATGTAACCCGTCCGTTCCCTTCTAGCCTATGTGACTAGCTGGCCCTTCCAGAGGGTCTCGTGGACCCCGCAGCACCAGTGAGGTACCATTAAAGATCACTAACTTTGTTCCAGATGGGGGAAACTGAGGCACGGAGCAGGGGGCTGCTTCCCAGCGAATAAGCAGCAGAGCTGGGAATGGCTCCCTGCTCTCCTGGTGAGGCCGTCTGCCTGGGCCTGAACAGCGGGTCCGCCTGGCACTACGCCAGGATCCTGGCATACAGTGCCAAGGGGCCAATGGCAGCAGGGAGGGAGCTGGGGCTCTTGCTGCCATTGGCCCCTTCAGCAGCGGGGAAAGGGCGCGGCCCAGCCTCTTCCCTCAGTCACCCCTTCCGTGCAGAGCACGTCTGCCTGGAGCCTCCCGCAGGTGGCGGGGCTGGGTGGGGCCGCGTCCCTGAGACTCTCCATGAGCCGGGCTGGGGAGATTCCAGCCGCTCCCTCTGCCCTAGTCTCCAGACCTTGGCGGGGAGGCAGAGGACGGGGTACCTGCTGAGGAAGGGGCAGATGTCGAGTTATTTCCAGTCTCTGCCCCATCTCACGGGCTTCACGGGCAGCCGGCTGCTGCTGCGTGGCCGGTGAGCCCTGGGGGACCATCCGCCTGCCTTTGCAGGACCATCCCGTCCCCCGCACGGGGACGGGCAGAGCTCATGGGGCAGCCGATCTCCTCCCGGCTGAGCCGGCGAGCACAGAGACGGGCGTGATAAGGGCACGGGTGCTGCCTCTGCCCCCTCTCTACCACCCCGCAGCCCGTTGGGAGATAATTCCCACCCCATGGGCCAGGCGACGGTACTGACCTGGCTGGAGCATCTCTGCAGAATAGACCGGGCCTGCTCCACTCTCCGCCCCGGATCAGTCAGCTGCTGCCCTCTTCCACCCGCTGCTCTCCCTGGCCGTGTGGCTGCAGAGCTAGGAATCGGCTCTGGGCTACTAGCCATTGCTTGGTTCAATCCCAGACAGCCCCGGCCTCAGCCAGTGGCTTCTCTCCTAGGACAGGAGCTGGGAGGGCAAGGGATGGCAGCTGTGGCATATCAGTGGCGTTAGAGCCGGGGGAATTCCGATCAGCTGGGCGGCTCCACCGCCTTGTGCCCTTTGGGTTCCCGTTTGGGGAAGTGCCAGCCAGCCAATGGAAGGATAAGAGCAATGCCGTGTGCCTTGAGTGCCCAGCTGCATGCCCGGGAGAGCGAACAGACGAGCAGCCCCTTCCTCCCCTCCAACGCCAACACTTCTTCTCTTGACTCATCTGCCTGACACATCCAGAGAGCGAGTCGCGCCAGGGGCTGGGGAGAAATGCGGGGGCTGCACTCACCCTGAATTATATTCCACCCAGCCCTGGCCTTCCCACGCCGACCCCCTGCCCCCTAGCTTGGGAAACCCAACCAGCGCCGCTGCCCTGATCACTGTCCATCACTGCAACCAGCGCTCCCGGGACTTACTGAGCCACGCAGAAACCTGCCCTCCACGGCCTCACCCACAGCCCTGGGGAGGCCAGACTCACGCCAGCTTCGTCCGTCAGCATGCAGAGGGGAGGCCAGGCAGATTTTCTCTTTTCTCTCCATCTTCCCTTGGCGCTTTGCAGGGCCCATCACCCTGGTGTCCCCCCTCCTCCCTTTGGCTGGGTCTCCTCTCACCAGCCTGAGTCCCTGCTGGAATCCCTCCCCGCCCTGGCCCTTTTATACCTTCTTTGTTCATATGACAAGCACGTGAAAACCACAGCAGAAAGAAAGAAAGCTCCTTAAGAGGCCGTAATTCAGTTTCCCGGGTCCCATGACCAGGCTCGGCCTGTGAACAGGGTCTCATGACTGTGACATGCAGACCCAAGCCATCAAAGGGCTCATTTATGTCCTGTGCTAACCTAACCGGGAATTAAACCCCCATTGCTGGATCATTTACTGGCCGGAGCGAAGCAGGCTGGACTCTTCCAGCACCACCACCCCTGGCCGGCGCCGGCCCAATTGCCCCCTGGGGAGCATTCCCCGTGGATAGGAGATGATTGATGCCTGTCATCCGGCCAGGCCTACGCCATGCACATCCACCCTCTGAGCTGGGAATGGCCCGTGCATAAACCATCCGCGCCAGCAGTGGACAGAGGCAGGGTAAATGGGACCCTGGTCTGGATGGGGAAACTGAGTCAGCCCGGGGGGAGCGAGGAGTCCAGGGGGTGGCAGTCGCAGGGAGGAGGAGATGTATTCAGCCTCCACTGGTAGCCACTTGGGATCACCGCCTGGCGCCCCAGACCCCTAACCACAAGGAGGGAATACCAGAGTACGGGCCCTTGATGGAAAAGGCCCATCTCCCCCAGCTCAGGGCTCCAAGCTGGGGTGATCAGCATGCCTGGTCCTGCTGGTCTCGGCAGCTATGATGGGATCCGGGGCAGCTGGCTGGTCCCCTCTCATCTCGCGTGGGGCTCACCGAGAGCTTGCGGCTTTTCCTAATTGCTGCAGATCTCAGCACAGTCATCCAGAGGAATCCGGACTGGACCAAGGGCCCATCTATCCCAGTATCCCATCTCCAACACTGGCCCACCCCAGTTGCTTCCAAGGCAGCTGGAAGAAACCCTGGAGTGGATGGGTTAAGAAGCCCCCAGGGAATGTTTCCTCCTGACCCAATAGTTACAGGTCCGCCCACGCCCTGAAGCATCTTGATTTACCTCCCTGCCAAAGCTCCTGGTTATTTTTGAATATTTACTCTTCGATGGTCTCGTTTTCCACAGAAATGTCCCATCCCTTTTTGAAGCCGGCGAAGGGCAGTGAGTCCCACAGATTATGTGGGCACGGTGTGTAAAAGCCTTTCCTTTGATCTGTTTCAGTTTGCCACCTTGCCATGTCATTGAGCGTCCCCTTGTTCTTGGACCCGATGCGCTCCCGCCGCCAGGCTGGGCCCCTGCACCCTGCTGAGCCGTGGGCCGTTCCCGGAGACCACTTCAGCCGGGGTGGAGTGCGGCCGCTCCCCCTGCTCAATGGAACGGGCCGGAGGGGGAACTTCCAGGCCAAGCTCCACGCACTGCGCTGGCTTCCCATCTTCTCCCATGTGCCACCAACCTCTAAGCCTTTATGGGCTGGCGTTTCAGAGGTGCTGAGCGCCCTCCAGTGGGAGCTGGGGCTGTTCAACCTGTCTGAAACCAGGCCCTTGATGGCTTAGGCCTGGGTGCTTTCCATTGGGACAGCTTCTCCCAGCCATATGGGGGGTGAGTGGAGCACCAGGAGGCTGGGAGAGCTGGGTGCGAGATTCCCGATGGCTCCGGCTTCCTTGGGCCTGCAATATCGGGTGGTTGGTGGAAGGGCCCGGCTACGCCGATCCCAAATCCTGCCTCTGCGCTCCCCTCTGACGCAGGCACCGGGGCTGTCACTGCTCACCAGGAGCCAGGCCGTGCAAGTTACACCCTCCTCGTGCTCGCTGAACCAAGGCAGAGCAGAGGCCGGAGGGGACCACAGGGGACTGAGATGGGGGAGGCAGTGCCTGCACCCGTGTCCAGACCTCACCAGAAGACTCCATCTCTTTACCGATAAACACGGTGTGGAGTTGGAGGCAGGCTGGTACGGTCCAGTTCCTCACCGGGATCGACTCCCCTCGAAATCCCACTGCAATGGGAATTAGGCGCCTCATTACTGTTCAGAACCTGGCCCCAAAGGTCCCAGACTCTGATTAAAAGTCCCCCTGGGCTGTTCAGCTGCAGAGGGAAGTGTGGGTGTCTGTTATCTCCCAGGTTTCAGGGATACCAGACTGAGGGGCCTGGACCATGGGCCCCATTCACCGCTGCCCGCTTGTGTCGCCATGTACCGCAGGGCAGAGTGTGCCTGCCGCCCCATCACTTTTGACCCCCACTTTGCACTGGTGTTAGGGGCTGCACAGGCTGGAGAATCAGGCCCACTGAGCTCCACCAATCCCAGCTGAGCTGCGTGCAGAACCCAGCCAAGCCTGCTCCCAGCATGCACCGGGCTCGGCATGGAACAAGACCTTGGGGTGGGGTTGTGTGCTAGGGACCAGCCTGCTCCTTTGTGGTTGCAAAGGCTACTCAGGAACCTGGATGGGACGAGCCCGCCTGGGGCGCCGAACTCTGGAAATTCGGCTCACTGCTCGGGCCGGGGCCTGGGCCTCCTTCAGGGGGCGGCACTGCAAGGTCACGACACGACGTCACCTCGTCATGACGCAGCAGGACAACAGGGGGCATAAACCCTAGAAACTCGGGGCCAGGCAGAGAAGACACAGAAGCAGGAGCTCCTGCTCTCGGCTTACTGAACCTCTTTCTCTTTCTCTTTCCTCTTCTCTTTCTCTGGTGATCTTTTGCTTGTATGTTCCCAGTCTAGTCTTACTTCTGTCCCGTCTGAAAACTCAAAGCCCACGGCTATGTTTACGCTAGGAGCACTTCACCGACCCAGCTACCCCAGTACAATGTGCCAGTGAACTGTTCCCAGTGTGGCTGCATCTTCTGCTGTCAAAGCTGTGCTTTTACCGGGGTCATTTATTCCCTCCTCCACCTGTTTTGCTAGTAGGACCTGTGCCTAGGGGCTCCTGCCCACACAGCTGTTTCGGTCACGGCTCACAGCTACCATGACAAGATAATAATCGAATGGAATCTCTCACCTAATATCATTGTCTCTCAATCAGCTAATCTAGCATTGTATCGAATCTGGTTATGTATCATCTAAAATATTAACTATGACTTTCCTCTATCAATAATTTAGTTGACTCTACCAATTACAGCACCGTACTAAAGCCTGGGGGTGGCCAAACGTCCTGACCCGCCGAGCCGCATACGACAATCTCCAGAAGTTTGCGAGCCGGGGCGTGCCTGCTGGGAGTCGGGGCTTCAGCACCTGGGGAGGTGCCTGCCGGGGCTCCAGCCCTGCTCCTGCTGAAACTCTGCGCCCCAGCAGGTCCACCTCGTGGGGCTGAAGCCCCAAGACTCCCCTCCCTTCTGGGCAGAAGCCCCTAGCCCCACCACCCCCCGGAAGGCAGAGGTCCTGAGCTCCCCCCGTCTGATAGGTGGAGAAGGGGGGTTATGGGGGGGCACTTTAACTGTAAAAGAGCCGCATGTGGTTTACGAGCCAGTTTGGCCACCCCGCTATAGCCCTTATCCTTCTAATCTATCTCTCTGCCATCTACACTAATATAATCTCTCTTCTATCTGATCGATCAGTCTGCCTTTCATCTATCATTCAGACTCATCTATCACCCATCTAATCTACTGCTCTGATCTAGGGTGACCAGATGTCCCGATTTTATAGGGACAGTCCTGATTTTTGGGTCTTTTTCTAATATAGGCTCCTATTACCCCCCACCAGCTGTCCCGATTTTTCACACGTGCTGTCTGGTCACCCTATTCTGATCTAGTCTGCTCTGTCATCCATCAGCCGTTCTAGCTAATCTAATCTGTCCCTCTTCTGTCTGTCGTTCAGTCTCAACTCTCATCTAGCTAGCTGTCACCTAATCTCTCATCTCATCTAATCCCTATATTCACAGCCACTGTATTCTAATCGAGCTGTAGACTCAAGAGATCAATCATCTCATATAGACCATTTGTCATAATCCAGCAATTAGCTCATCTCAAATACCTAATTCATCAGTCACCTAATGGCCCCCGTTCCAGGGGTGTGCCCAGAAAGGCTCATGGGCTAGCGGACTAGGATGGGTCTCCGGAAATGCTTATACCAGTTTTACCATTAATCCGTAGTGGGACTTTAGGCAAGTGGCTTCACCTCTCTGTTTCTCTGTGGGTCTACATAGGTCATTAACCCTTCGGAGCAGGGCTCGTCTCTCACCGTGGACCCCGGGGGTCCCCAATAACATGTATGAAGTGCCAAGCACTCGATGACTAGACAGGAGCTCCTTGGCTGTAGGGTTAGACCCCCTCCTTTCTTTCTATTTTGGGGATCGGTTTGGTGAGCGGGACCTTCCCTCTCCTGAGACATAGTAAGTAAAACCCCCAAGCCTGGGCCCTGCACACAGCCCTGGAACCCAGCCTCCAGGCCGCCGGGCTCGCGTCAGTGCCTCCGGGGTCTTTATAAACAGGAAACAGGCAGCAGTAAGAGGATAAAAATACATTTGGCGCAAACAGAATGTTTCTGTGTCAGGATTAGGTCTGGCACGTCGGAGCCAGGGAGGGTGGTGGCTGTGGACAGAGGGCAGCGAGCGGGGAATCAGGGCCAGAGGCTGAGTTTCTATAGGATCAGGGATGTTTGAGTTCAAATCCAAGGAGGACCCTAAATGACACAGGTGTCTGTGTGCAGGAGGCCCGGTGGGCGCTGTGCAGGCAGGAGCCGTGTGACTCTGGGGAGAGGGACCGGAGGAAAACTCTGAGGGGTGGAGAAAGCACCGTGTTACATTTACAAGGCTAGACCCTAGGAGTCCTAATTCCAAGCCCCCTCTCCTGTACACAGACACCCCTGCTCTAACCACTAGACCCCCCCCCCACTCCCCTCCAAGAGCTGGTAACACAACCCAGGAGTCCTGGCTCCTAGCACCCACCCCCCTACCCTATCAACTAGACCCTACTCCCCTCCAAGAGCTGGGAAGAGAACCCAGGAGTCCGGACACCCCGTCCCTGGCTCTGACAGAGGGTGTGTTGTACTAGCCCATCCACATGCAAGGAGCTCCGATGGCAGGCTCCGTCTCCACCCGCCGGCGCACCCAGGAAGCTGGGGAGAGATGCCGAGGGTGGATACTATGGGGAGCAAGGCAGGGCGAGCGTCCCGAGGCATCGTAGGAGCCCGGAAGGCTGAGAGAGGCGCAGGAGAGCGAGCAGAGCATTGAAGGGGGCCAGGCCAGGGCAGCCGGGTGGCAGGGCCAGGCAAGAGAATGGGGCAGCCCGTGCTGAATGGCAGTGCCCCTGCCTGCCCCTCCATGGCAGCAGCCCAGAGCCGAATGGCCAGCCAGGGGGGCTGCCTTGTCCATGGGGTGAGCGAGGGGCGACCCTGGGGCTGGGATGGAGGCCCTGGGCCGGCGTTTTCGGCCTCCTGCTGCTGTTGCCCCCTCAGTTTCTCCTCCCGGCCCGAACAATGAGCTCCTTTGAGTCCTCCCAGCCGAGACTGGGGCAGCCGAGCCGTGGCGTGGCCCATGCACATGACTGCCCCGGAGCCCCGCCAGGCCCCTAAGGAGATTAGTGCGCGTCACCTGACCCTGCGGGAGGCCACGGGCCTTGGAGGGGACGTGCGGGGCAACAGGGAATCACAGACAGGGGGGGTGGGGGGGACCAGGACTCTGAGACCAGCCTCGGGGAGGGGAGCAGGCAGTGCTGGGACAGGGCTGCTTGGAGAAGGCAGAAGCCAGACCATGGGGCTTGGTGTGTGTGTGGGGGGGTTAGAGCAGCACCTCTGAGCGGGTCTGATTAGCTCTCCTGGAGCTCAGCTCCCGGCCCTGCGTGCGACCCGCCCCAGTCCGGTCCTGAGCCCCTCCAGCGCATCCCGGGCGACGGGGCCACTGAGCGCACCGGCAGGGGCTGACCCGCCCCAGTCCAGCCCCGGGCCCCTCCAGCACATCCCGGGTGACGGGGCCACTGAGCGCACCGGCAGGGGCTGACCCGCCCCAGTCCGGTCCTGAGCCCCTCCAGCGCGTCCCGGGCGACGGGGCCACTGAGCGCACCGGCAGGGGCTGACCCACCCCAGTCCGGCCCCCGGCCCCTCCAGCGCATCCCGGGCGACGGGGCCACTGAGCGCACCCGCAGGGGCTGACCCGCCCCAGTCCGGGCCCTGGGCCCCTCCAGCGCATCCCGGGCAACAGGGCCACTGAGCGCACCAGCAGGGGCTGACCCGCCCCAGTCTGGCCCCGGGCCCCTCCAGCGCATCCTGGGTGACGGGGCCACTGAGCGCACCGGCAGGGGCTGACCCACCCAGTGCAGGGGGGGGAGGGCGATGGATGACTGTGATACGGGCAGGCTTGAGTAAAAAGGGACCCCCAGTGCACCCCACATGGACTGTGCCCCCGCCCTGCTAGGGACACACGGGCAGCCTTGCCCGGCGGGGCAGGGAGTCAGATCATTTCTCATGCCAGGCCCCAAACCCAATGCTCCCCCCTCTCCCCTGAGCTCAGCCCTACCAGTGGGTGAGAGGCTGGTGCCCAACACCCCAGCGCCAGGTCTCTGGTGCTCCCCCCCACAGCCCACATCAGGCCATCCTGAGGGGTGGAGGGTGGGCAGTGAGCCCCCATTGGCTGGCACCGCCGCCATAAGCAAAGGGGCCAGGGATGCGCAGAGGGGCCAGGCCGGGCGGAGTCACCGATTGTCCCTGTTTCGCCCACAGCCCAATGTGAAGAGAGTTCGGTCACAGCTTCCCTGGCGCGGCAGCTAACTGCTCCTGGGAGCGGGGGCTGCAGACAGGCGGGGGGGGGGACGACGGGTGATCCCAGAGAGCCGGGTGGGTCAATTTCAGAACCACCCCCCCCCCCCCCCCCACACACACACACATCAGGTTCCTTCTCCTCCCCCGGGCGCGGGGTTAACTCAGCAGCCCTCGGCCTAGCAATCGGGGCTGCTGCAGCTGGAAAAGGCTGGGCCAGACCTTAGGGCCTGGGTCACTCTCTAGTTGCAGTTGTTTTGACCAGTCTCGGGGCTTGGGGCTTCCAGCCCACCCCTCAGGAGGAGCGTGAATGGGTGCTCCTGGGTGTGTGCGTACATGGCTGTGGGTGTGAGTACACGGCTATGGGAGGGGGCACGTGTGTGGGGGACGTGGGCTCTTATATTTATGGCTGGGAGTGCAGGTGGGTGTGTACTCCCGTGTGTGCAAATGTAAGCGTGCACACGGGTGAGTGTGAACACAGGGAGGTATACGTATGAGTGAGTGCACGTGGGGAGTAGGCACACGGCGGGGGGCAGGTGTGACCCTGTGGTGGGGGGGAATGCAGGTGTGTGCAGTGGATGTCACTCCAGTAGTCTCGTCCCCTGCACACGTCCCTCCCCCACATGCTGCCCCAGACAGAGGAAGGCCCCTCCCCTCCTGCCACCCGCAGCCCTGCCGGGACTCAGAGCCACCAGACAGAGCCAGGCGTCAGGGCACCTGGGGCACAAGGCTTTCACTGGCTGCTAGTGTGGCTTGTCTCCCTCCCTTCCCCCGACTCTCCCAGCCCCACTCCTCTGCCCCGGGTCCCCTTTACAAGCTCCCCCTCCTGTAGGACTGGATGCGCCAGCCCCCAGCATGGCTGCCCAGATGTCAGTCCTGTTGCACTGACCCGCCCCCCTAGCCAGGCCAAGCTTGCTGGTCATCAGAGCTAGTAGGGGGAGCCTGGCGCTGCGGGGCACTGGCAGAGCTGGGGCGGGGGGAGACCCCAGGCCTAGGAGTGCAGATCAGGCCAGGGGCACCAGCAGAGCTGTGTGGCGAACGCTTGCAGAACACCAGCCTGACTAATCCCTCGTTCTCCCGAGTGCCACATTCATCCCACTATTTTTCTGTGCAGTCCTGGCTGCCTTTGGGGTTAAAACTCAGCCCTGGGGGTAGGGGGATGCACATGCAGGTCAGAATTGGGGGGTTGAGGCCTGGCCCGTCTTTGCTCCTCTTGCGCTGTTTCTCACCTGCAGGAATGCGGCCGGGGCCCCAGCTGCCCGAAAGGCCGGTGGCTGCTTCGCGCCAGCCCCGTGCCCAGCACTGGGGAGAAAACGCCAGCACAGCCTCCAAACCTCCCGCACGGCACGAACTCGCCCGGGGCAGAGATTCTGTTGGGGACTCTAAGAAATGGGGCGAAGGGGGGAGTCTAGGACATGTTCTAAACTGGGGTAATTTGCACCCCTCAGGCCAGTCTGCCCCCTCCCCACCCAGCCTCCGCTGGTCCCCATACGCTGCTCTGGGGGCCCAGAGGGGCCGTTATGGTGCAAGGCTCTGGAGGTGAATTCCCTAGCACGAGCCCAGCACAGAGCTGCCCTAAGCAGCCACACACTGCCTGCTTCACTAGCCCCAGCGCACATGGTGTCAGAGATTCTGCACTGCCCACCCTTCTGGGGAGAGGACAGGCTGGGGTGCTAGCTGGTTCATGTCCCTGCTTGGCTACACACTCGCTGGGGGACCTTTGCCTAACTCCCACTAAAATCAGCCTGAGACAGTCTCTTGGTGCCTCAGTTTCCCCTCCGTAACATGGGGATAAGAGCCCTGCCCTGCCTCCCAGGGGGGTTAGGATAAATACGTTAGCGATCGTGAGGGGCTCAGATACTGCGGGGAGGGGAGCCAGAAATAGGAGCACAGATCGCCAGAGATTTCGAGCAGCCCGGGGTGGCTCTGACTTAGCCGGGGGGCAGGTTCAGTCTCCAGTATCCGGAGGGCAACAGAAGTGGCATAAAGTTCCTGTGCCCCCTTGCCCTGGAAGCACAGCCCATAATGGAGCTGGCAAAGGAGGGGTGCCCCAGTCGCTTCCATCCACCTGAGGGGGGCATGATAGTGTGTGGGTGGGAGGGAGGGGCAAGGGTGGCTGCCCTGCTGGTGAACTCGTACTGTGCTCACAGGCCTGCAGTTGTGAGCTCGAGAGGAAGGGGGAAATCAGGCCTCTGGCACGACACATCACTATGCAAAGCATCATAAATCACCCCTTGTGCTGGGCTCTAAAACCACCCGCTCTGGGACCCCCCGAGGTGTAAAAAAGCCCCAGATGGGCACCTGGTGAGAAGTCTTGTAAAATTTTACATCTTAAATCTTTATTCTTCTTTTCCCTCCTTCCAGCGTGACGCGAGGGATCTGTCTGTAGATATCGGGAGTAAAGAAAGGGGGTGCCCCAAATACAGGGGGAGTCTTGCGGAAAGAGAAAACAGGACGGATGCCGGCGATCGGGGACAGTGCACGTCTCCTAGCCACGCTTGCCTGACCCCTTTCAGAGAGCAGGGGCTGCATGTCGGGGCCATTCCTTCCCAGCAGGGAGATCAAACGCCACTCGGTCCCCTCCATCCCTGCCCTCCCGGTCCTCACTGGTGTTAGATCTAAGAGAAGAGAGCCCTGCTTCTCCATTCTGATGCTACTGAACTGGGTAAGGCAGAAGGAGGATGTGGGGGGGTGTATCATGCAGTGATCAGATCCCAGATCGGAAAAGGCATGGGGCTCTGCAGGGATAATTAACCTCCCCAAATCTGTGGCCAGGCCAGGACTCCAAGACATCTCATTGCTAGTGTCAGAACTGCTGCATGATGGGAAAAGAACTAAGAGAACTCCCGAGCTGTTTGCAGTGGGATGGGAGGACAGAACCCACAGCAAGCTCCAGAGACGGATCGAAAGTGACCTCAGCACTCGGAGCAGGAGTCGGGAAGGTGGAGCCGGTCTTTTCCCCACTGCACGGGGACTCCATTAGCTGGGATCCACCCAGCATGTCCCGTCTGTAGTGTCTGGCTGGGAGGCGGAGGGTGGGCCGAGCCGGGAGCCCCGTGCCTGGAAACACAATGTACATTTGAGGACTGGCCACATCCCATCAGCTCGCCAATCTCAGTGTGGGCTGGAGCTGAGGCCACCCAAGTTTGTTACACCTCCATGGGGGCATCATGGCCTGATCCCTCCTCCGGGTCAGAGTCAGGGGTGGCGGCTGGGGCTCAGTTGCGTTGGCTGGCCAGCTCCTGGGAGATGAACTTCCGCAGGCGCTCGAGGTACTGGCTGTACAGTTCAATGTCATTGTGACCCGCCCCCTCCACCCACAAGGGCTCCACGGCCTTGGGGCAGCGCTCGTACAGCGCCAGGCCGTGCGAGAAGTCGATGACCTCGTCTTCGGTGCCGTGGATGATGAGGACGGGCGAAGTGATCTTGGACACCTTCTCGATGCTGCAGGGAGGAGAGAAGCAAACAACCCCCTGAGCAAACACTACCCTGCATCAAGCACCTCCTGCCACAAGGGGCGCCCCAGAACAGGCTGCAGCCCAGACCCCACCACTGAAATGCAGCCACCTCTGGGGTGGAGGAGGGGAAGCAACCAACTAGCTCACAGCCCGGTGCACAATCTGTTGGGGGTGGAGGACCTGAGGAATTACAATAAGGACTCGCAGCAAACCTCCGTCCTGCCCCCACAATTCTCAGCTAGACTGCAACCCCTCACAACAGGGGCTGGGTATCCTCTAACACCCCACAGACCAGTGTTACCCACAACAATGGAGTGCCAGGAGACCGGGGGCAGGGGCTCCACATGGACTGGCCATCAGGGTACGTCTTCACTGCCAAAGAGGCGTATTCTGAACTCAGGTTGAAACAGCACATGGTAGCTCAATATCCAGCGTAGGCTCCATCTGCATCTGCTCAGGCCAGTCCAAAGCCAAGCTGCCACGCCCTCACTCCTGTTTTCACCCGGTTCGCTAACCTGAGTTCAGAACGCACCTCTTCTGCAGCGAAGACGAACCCCAGGGACTCTGGCTCCGCCGTGCTCCGACTACACGTAAAAACAGGGGGCTTCTCCAAGCCAGCCCCGTCCACGGCCAGAAGAGACTGGTGTGGTCATCTGCTCCGACCTCCTGCACGCACGGGCCAGAGAATTTCCTCCAGTGCTTCTTGCAACGAGCTCAGAACTCAGGGAGCCTGAGCGCATCCTTTAGAAAGCGCCGACTGATCGCCAGTTAGAGATTCCAAGTGGTGGAGGATCCACCATGTCTCTTGGCGTAGTGCCCTAGGGATTTTCCTGTCGGTACATCCCTGTTCCTGGAGGGTTTTAAGAACAGGTTGGACAAAAACCTGTCTAGGTTTACTTAGTCCTGGCTCAGCGCTGGGGGCTGGACTAGACAACCTCCCCGGGTCCCTTCCAGCCCGACACTTCCATGATTCTGTGATCGACGTTGCCTGTAACTGACCGTATGTGTACACGGCTACTGAACACCCATGGCTGGCCTGGGTCAGCTGACTCGGGCTCGCAGGGCCAGCAATTTGCTGTAGATATTCCGGCTCCCAGCTGGAGCTCTGGGCCCCTCTCCCCTTTGCGGGGATTCAGAGCTCAGACTCCAGCCCGAACATCTACTCTGCAATTTTACAGACCCACAGCCTGAATCGGCGGACCAGGGCCAGTGTTTTCCTGCACTGTAGACGTACCCTAGAGGTCAGCAGGGCAAACCAGAGCCAGGTTGTCACTGTGATTACACGGGGCGCCGACCGGAACATAACAACCCATTCTGCTGATGCTGCGCAAAGCAGGAAAAACCTCCCGCGCCCACTTGGGCAACTAATGTCTGCAAGGCGGGTCGAGGGCCCCAGGCTGAGATGCCAATGCAAGCGGGGTGCTGTGGGTACAAAGCGGCGCTGTGCAGGCACCCCGGGATCTCACTGTTTTGGGAGACACGTGTCCACTTCTAGAGGAGAATCTACCTTCGGTCCCCAGGCTGGCTCTGGGGCCCCGCAGGCGTGGCAGCAGCACGAGAATGAGGGATTAAATCGGTGCCTCCCTGCCCCCTTCCAGGGGTGGCTGGATTTCCAGAGCTGCGGCTGGCAGCCAGAGGGGCACCAATTTTCAGACCCAGGCACTTTACCAGTTTGTCTGCATCCTGCCATCTGGCACCGACAGACATCCATGCACCCCGCGGAGACGGGGGATAATCAGATGTCCTTCCAAGGCAGCCACACAGAAAGCAGTCCCAAGGCTCACCTTTTACCCACAATCCCTTGTGCTGCCCCCCACCCCTCCACGGGCCGGGTGCAGTTGGAGCCCATGTGGACCCTGGGCCATTGTCCCCTGGCAGCCTGAGCTGAGCTCTCTCCCCAGCTGGGGGCGGGGGGACACTCACTTGGGGAAGGCGTCGAAGCAGTACGTCTTCTTAGTGTCGGGGAAGGCAACCCTCATGCCCGAGGTGAGGGGCGAGTGAAGCACCACGGCGGCGCACTCGTAGCGGGAGGCCAGGTCCACGGTGGGCACCGTGCCGATGCTCTGCCCGTACAGGATGATGTTCTCCGGGCTGATCCCGTACCTGGGCAGGAAGGGAATCCGGGGGGTTAATTCCCAGGTGCTGTCCAGCTGGGGGAGACGTTCTCCCTGCAGCCCCGAAGGGAGATCCCAACACAACAGGCTGATGGCGAACAAGGAACTGTCCCGCCCGGGCCAGGAGAAGGTCCGATAGGCCCGGCTCCTATGACTCCCTGAAATTGAGGGTCCCTGGGCAGAGGACACTAGGTGGTGGGATTCCCCCCAGCCCATCGGGGACCCCAGTACAGAGCAGAGCCCGAGCTGGCCGTCTCCCTGCAGGCCACCTGGGCAGAAGGCAGGTTAACCACCCCCAACCACAGAGACCGAGTGACCCCCCCACGCTCACATCGCCTTGTACCCCGGACTCCTGCGTCCCAGCCTGTTTCCATCCTTCCCAAGGAGGTGTTGCTGGGGGTCTCGGGGCTCCCCCCAAGAGCCGCAGCAGGGAGCTGAACCCTGCACAGCAGCGAAAACGCCGACTCAGGCTCGTGGCACTGATTTGCCTCCTGGCGGGGGGGAAAAGGGGCCAGCTCCCAACACACAGGGCCTGATCCCACTCCTCCTGGCCGCTGCCACGGAGCTCAGGGCACGAAGGGCAGGGCCCCCTTCTTCTAGCCTCTCCCTCCAGTGCTATCAAAGGAAACAAACACCCATCAGCGGGCCAACCTACACACACACACCGCACAGGTTGCCATGGTGACTGGCTTATCCCCTCTGGGTTTCGGGCCCCGCCCCTTTCACAGGTGGCTGGCTCCCCCCTCCACCCCCCAGATTCAATCGGACCAGCCTGAGGTGCCCCTTCCTCGGTCCTGGGCACGCTAAGATCCTCAGGGCTGGGCTGCCCTGGGCCCTGGCTCACTCCCAACAGTGGACATGACTGAGTCCCGTACACACCCTTTGCCCGTGCAGGCCTGTGGGGCTGATGTAGGGCAGGGAAAGCTGGGGGAGACGGAGGGGATGGCTGCTCCAGCTGGGGGCATGGGCCCAGGGAGCTGCTGAGGGCAGGGAGGGTGGGGGGAAGTGTTGGGGGCCGGAGCAGAGGCATCAGCAAGGCAGGGAGGGCCCTGGGCAGGAGGGCGGCCCAGCCAGGAGCCAGCAGAGGGACTGCAGGGTGCAGGAGAGGCAGGGGCCATTGATGGCTGGGACGAGCCATCAGGTCTGGGGTCTCCGTGTCTCACTGTCTCCCACCCAGGATCAATTTAAGCAAGGCATCAAGCAGGCCCGGGCCGGGGGCCGGCCCTGCAGGTGGAACTGCCCAGCACAGCCTCCCCGCTAGCCAACACCAGGCTGCCCAGCCCTCGCCCCCAGCAGACGGCTGCAGCAACCCGCCAGCCCCCTGGCCTGCTCCAAGCCGCGGGGATTCTCTGGATTACGAGCCCTGTAGGGCGAGGAGCGGTTACCTGCCTGGCTGTGACCTACTTCCGCACAGTGCCGAGGGCGGAGGCAGGGCCGCGCGCGGGACCCAGGCAGACGCTGAGCACTTAGCAACGTCAGCGGCTCCAGTGTACATTTCCCCGGGGCGTTCGGTGCTGGGGAAAGATGCCACGTTGGCAGCCGTGGGGATAGAGGCTTTTGTTTACCCACAGCCTGGGCAACAACCGGCCAAACTACCTCCCCCCACATCCCCTGCTCCAGAAGGACACACCTCTCCGGTTGGATCGCGGAGGCCCAGTCAGCACGGGGGGCTTGGTCTTTCCCCCCAGTCTGGAGCCTTCCCTCTGGGTGAAATACAACAGAATTGCCAGTTGGTTTTCTCGGCGTCAGTGCTCCCTGCCCTGGAGAGGGATACTGGTACCGAGGGACTGGCCAGCGAGCCCCCACTCAGGGCTGGAAGCCTTGACTGGGCCACAGACCAACCTACTAAAGTGTCATGTGCCAGGTTTCCGGTCATTTCTGCCCTGGGGCTGAGCTCGAACCCGGAGAGGGAAGCTGGCTCCTCGTGCCCAGCCCCACTCTGTGGCTTCTCTCTTTTAACAGAGCCCAGCCCATGTCCTGCCTTTACCCAAACCGGAAGGCTCCCCACGGCGCCGGGCGATGAGTCACCCCAGAGCAGAGCTGCTGGGCGGGCTGGGACTGTCTAGCGCCACCATATAAATCGCGGCCTCCGGCCTCTCCCTCCTGCTTCCCCCTCTGCAGAGACGCCGGTCCCTGCCTGTGAGTGCCCGGACGACGGGGCCGGCGGCTGTGACACCCCAGGCGCAGTGCAGGCTGCTCTCCGAACAGGCACTAGGCAGCCAGGAGGGACAGGCGGCCTCCTCCAAAGACCACAGGAGGAACCCGCCTCCCCGCTCAGTAGCAGGAGTGTGGCCGAGTGGTAGCGCAGCAGATTGGGACTCAGAAGAGCTGGGTTCTGTTCCTAGTGCTGCCACTGAAAGGCCATAGGCAAGTCCCTACCCCGTGCCTCAGTTTCCCTGCCTGCCCGTTGCCTAGCTAGGCTGTGAGCGCTTTGGGGCTGGGACTATCTCACTCTGTGTCTGTGCAGCACCTGGGACAATGGGCCCAGGTTTAGCTGGGCTTTAATACAACTAGTAATAAAGGGAACCTGTGTGGGGGGAGGGGAGTGTGGCATCCTCTAATGACGTGCAGAAAAGGTCTGAAGCTTTATTTGTTTCCTTGTGTGGTTTGTCGCATTGGGAACTCAGGCGTCCTGGTCCCAGTTAGACGCTGAGCAACAGCAGAGTCGACAGGGTTAGACACGGGCAGACCATGCCCAGGGGAGTTCTGGTCAAGGGACTTCCACACAGGCTGTTTATACCACTTCCCTTATCGCCTTATTTCCTGTAGGAGAAACGCTTCCTGGAAAGAAGATTCAGCGATCCTGCCCATCCAGTTCAAAGCTCCCGCTGCACATCTCAGAGTCACCCCAGGAGTCCTCCAGCTAAACCAGACCTGCCACCCCTGCCAGACACAAACCAAACCTTCCAGGCCCTCTTCCTACCGTATCAAAAAGGGCACAAACCTCCCCACTGCCCCATGCTGGGCACCTTCCAGAGCACCCTCTGAGACTCCCAGCCTCGCACCCGCCAGCCCCCCACATCTAATCCACACAGCCCCCCCTTGGTGCCAATGGGTGCGTGGCAGGAGAAAGCATCCGGACCCGTCCCTTCACACCGAGTCAGCAGGGCTCATGTATCAAGGTTGGTTCTCCAGGATGCTTCCTTCTGCCACCTGTCCCCCAGCATCCCGCCCACCTGCCCCTGCTCCCCACGCGCTCCCATGGCGAGCTGCCAGCCTGCACTGGGAGTGGGGCGGGAACGCCCTCCAGAGCCTGCTCATTAAACCGCCTGCAGGAGGCGCTGGGGAGACACAGGAGGTGCCTTGCCCTCCACCAGCTGAGCGCCACTCACACTGTCCTTCCAGCCACGGCCCAGCCGCAGCCCTGGTTGCTTGGGGGGGTGAGCTTTCCCCATGCCTGATGCTACCCCTGTCCCTGACCACACCCTGCCCAGGAAGGAGGAGGTCAGCCTCTGGGGCCCGGGCAGCCCTTGTCCTCCTCGCTGAGGCCAGTTAAAGCCACCATCTCCACTGGCCCTGCCCCCTGGGAGCTGAGCTGGGACCCACCAGCCCTGGACCACGGTCACACTGGCCACCCCAAGGGGAAGGCTCCGTCCCTACGGTTCCCCCGGAGCCTGCCCGCCCCCACTGCCCCATGCATTAGCTCAGCCCTGCCCCCACCCCACCAGCGGTCTCCCCTGCGAGCCCCTTCCGAGCGGCTGTCTCGCCCAGCGAGGTTTCCTGTTTTCCACAGCGCAGGCCACGGGGCTTTCCTGGCCCTCCCCGCCCCCATGGCACTCTCTGCAGTGACCTCGAGCTGGGCTGTCCGTATCTCATCGGGAGTGACGGGTTCCCAGCCACCTGAAATGCTGAGCCACCAAATTGCTGCCTTCTATGCCAGCTGGGCCTCCTCAGGGCGGGCGGCTGCCCTGGCGAGCAGCAGCCGTGGCTGGTTGATGTCCTGGATGTCCCCATGGCCACAGCTGCCATCTCGGCCAACACACCGGGGGCCAAACCGGGGACTTCCAGAGCTAAACGCGTGCCAGGGCTGCTACCGCTTGACCGAAGCTCCCGGCTGGGGCTGTAACAGACTCCGATCTAGAGCTGGGAGAGAAATGGAGTTTGGGGGTTGCTGGCTAGCTGTAAAACACCGGGAAAAAATCGTTGCGGGTCGCCCCAAACCCAAACCGGTCAGATGTTTTCAGCAACTCGCAAAGGCGAAAAAATCAGTCAAGACTTTTTGATTTTGAGCTTCGTCATCCTCCAGCCCCTCCCCCACCCCCGGTTTTTTGTTTTGTAAGTACAATTAAAACTCTTTCTCAATCGTAAAATGAAAAGATTCGGTTTCAAAAACGGCATCATAAACCATTGCTGCGTGTTCGGATTTTGGAGGGGGATTTAGACTTTTTTTTCTGACCAAAACAATTTGCCAAACTCAAGGTGATTTGCAAAATGTTTTGGTCAATCCGAAAATGCCTCTTTTGCTGAAAAAAGTTTTAGTGGAAACATTTCCCCGGCTCTCCTTGTTCCATCTGTGGCTTGGGCATGGAGAGGGCGCGTCACACACGCACTCCCAGGTGTCACTGCTTGAGCATCCAACCCCCCCGTAGCCTGGGTCGGGGGACACTGGGATGAGGAGAGCTCTCCTCACCCTGCATTGTCTGGCCACCACCTCAGACACTGGCTTTTCACGCTGGCTAACCTAGAGACCTGAGGGACGGGGCTCCTTGCTGGTGGAGGGGCAGAGCCAGGCGGCGGCCGCATGCTACAGCCAGCGTTGCTTTGCCAGATCCCCCGACAGTTTCATGTTGCAGGGTGGGAGGATGGAGCTTGGTGGGACTCCATAGAAACATGAGATCTCCCAGCAACACTGGACAGTTCATCCCAGCCGAGCGCTCCAGAGCTGGGAGTCAGGAGTCCCTGGGCGCCTCCCTTCACCTGGAACATGGCTCCCCATGCACATTCATCCACCCAAGCCTGGGTCCTCCCCGTTGAACAGATGGGGAAACCGAGGCACCACAAGCTGGAAGTGACATGATCCATTGAGTCGGTGGCAGAGACAGAAAGAGAACCCAGGAGTCTTAGCTCTCTGAGGTTTAAGCCACAAGGCTGTCTCTCCTCTGTAGATAGCTGAGAAATCTGCCCATCCCCCTCAAAATACTCCCCCGTTTTTAGCCCAACTCTCAGGCTTTGAAACTTGAACCTTTTTCCAGGCTCACAAAGGTGTGGTGGGTTCCCTCCTATCACCCCCATTATTTCGGTGACACGTCTGTGCTCCCTGGCTCCCTGCAGAGGGGCTCTGCGACCGCAGGGAAAGCTGCCCTCCGATACAGTGCACACGGCTGGAAACCCCAGAAATCTCACCCGACAGCTGCCCCAAAGGAGCGATCTGTCCCACCAGGTGACAGTCGTCCAGATCATAAATAACCCCTGGCCCTGCTCTAGCACGTGACCTTCCATCTGACGCGCAATAAGCAAAACCCCTCATCACATCTCCTACGAGGCAGGTCGGTATCGTTCTCCCTGTTTTACATAGGGGGAAACTGAGGCATGGAGGGGATACATGCCCAAAGTCACAGAGTGGGACTCTGTTCTCCAAAGGCCTATCCACTGGGCCATGGTGCCTCTCTCAACCCTAACCTGCAGCCCTCCCCCTCCCACGTGCTTCTGGCCCTGAGCTCCGCCCATGCCCCTCAAACCGGACCCACAGCTCCCATGCTATGCCAGCCCTGGGATCCCTCCCAGCTCTGCCAATGCCCCCCAGTCCTGACCTGCAGCCCCCTGCTATCTTGGCTGTGGGGGTCCTTCCTGTCCACAGCTCTGCTGATGCCCTCAATCCCAACCCATAGCCCCTGTTATGCCAGGCCTGGGGTCCCCAGGCACTGACTGCCTGAGCAGGACTCCGGGAAGGCCAGATCTTCCTGTATCCATTTCCCTTTACTCCCCCTCCCCAGCAGCCTTGGGCCTGTGGGCCACTGGGGAGGCTAGCCGGCCCCAGGAGGCGCTCACCTCGTTCTCAGGGCCTGCCAGGCCGCGTCGATGTCGGCGTAGAGATTCTTCTCCGAGGGCTTCCCCGTGCTCACGCCGTAGCCCGAGTAGTCGTAGGAGAAGATGTTGCAATTGATGCGGGTGCCCAGGCCGATGTAGAAGCTGCTCATCTGGCCCAGGTCCACAGCGTTGCCATGGGAGAAGAGCACTGTGAACCTGCCGGGGCAGAGCTGTGGGTTAATACACAGGGAGGGGCAGCCAGAGGCCCTGGGACATTGCTGGGCACCGCAGCCTCCCGCCAACTGTCCTGCCCCCCACAGGGACCCAGCACAGGGCTGGGGAGCCGCTTGGAGCACCTTGCTAGCCAAGGGCAGGGGGAGCCACAGGAGGGGGGATGGGGGAGGGGAGTTTTGGGGGGGGAAGAGGATGCAGGGGAGATCAGAGGGCATGGAGGAGCCGTGGGGGGGGGGCAAAGGAGCCCAGGGTGCAGGGGAGGCCCGGTGCCAATGTCATTCCAGAGGAGAACAGGATGGGAGGAGGCGGGAGATGGAAAGGTAACTCCAGCAGAACCGAACCCAACGCCCAGCTCCCCATCACCAGCCCCCTCCCCAACCCCCAGCTCAACACTGCCCCCCCCACTCAGCCTAACTGACATTCTCCTAGCCCCCCCCCCCCGCATGCTCCTAGTGGGAGGGGCAAGAGGCCAGAGGCTGCCCATGTCAGACGGCGCAGACCCAGTGAGGGCAGGGGGCTGGGCCCAGAGAGAGCAATGACCTTCCATTGAAATGAACAGCGACGTCTCACAAGCGGACGCTGCCCCCTTCCCCGCTCCGTTGTTACTGCCCCACGGGCAAGACACACCTGGTGTGGGCTCTGAAGGAAGACCTGCAGGCAGTGGTGCTCAGTGACTAGGTGGCCCTCTCCCCTTTGAGTTCACACTGGGCTGAAGCCATGGGGTGGGCTAAGAAGCACCACATTAGAGGGAGGGGAGTGGGTGACTCTTCCCACTGGTCGTTTGCAGTGTGGTTGTAGCCGTGTGGGTCCCGGGATACCAGAGAGACAAGGTGGGGGAGGAGGAAACAGCTTTTACTGGAACACTCCCACATCAGCGTCAACTTCCTGGACACCAGGATCAGCTTCCAGAATGGAACCCTACAGACAACCATATACAAGACACCCCAGGATCTCCCCACCTACCTTCACAGATCCAGTAACCACCCCAAACACGCCAAGAAATCTGTTCTCTACAGCCAGGCACTCAGACACCACAGAATATGCCTGAAGGGGAAACTCCGGGATACACACCTTAACACATTTAAACCCGCCTTCACCAAACTAGGATACACCACCAGAGAAGTAGATCGTATCATGGAATGGACCACCCAAAAACCCCAAGAGAACCTGCTTCAGGCCAGAAATAAAACCCCCTCCAACTGCACACCTCTAGTTTTTGCCTACCATCCCACACTGGAATCCATACGGGGTGTCATCAAACAACTATAACCCATACTCAATGGGGACCCCATCCTGAAAGAAATAATTCCTGAACCCTCATTTCTGACCTTCAACCCTTAACCTCTCCAAGCTGATCATCAGACGCAAGCTCCCCACAGACCAGGACACACCAGCGCAAAGCGGCCCCAGACCCTGCCAGAACAACAGATGCAAAATCTGCAGAGAGTTCTCCACCACTACAACGATCAACACCCCCACCCCAACGCACTTTTCCAGATCCACAGGTCCTACACATGCCTGTCACAGCACGTGGTGTACCTCATCCAGCGCTCGAAATGCCACAATAACAGCTGTGTGGGTGAAACCAGACAATCACTAAGCTCTCGAATGAACTCACACAGGGAAATGATAAAAGCCAAACACGCCCGATAACTCCGTGGGTGGACACTTTTCACAAAGCGATCACTCTATACCTGACCTGTCAGTCCTCGTCCTCAAAGGAAACCTGCACAATGCTTTCAAAAGACGAGCCTGGGAGCTTAAATTCATAACTTTGCTAGACACTAAAAATCACAAAGTGCAGAGACACTGGATTTATGGCTATTACAACAATCTGTAACCCACTAACCGCCTCTTTTTGTCTTATGACTGCGGAGGTGTTAACGGCCAACTCTGCTTTGAATGGCCCCTTACTTACAATATATGCTAATCAAACTGTTCCACCTTGCATTTTACTCGGAGGACCTTTCCCATACCTGAAGTTGGTCCAATAAGAAGCATTACCTTGCCCACCTTGTCTCTCTTTCCACTGGGGCAGAGCTAACCTCAGTTCCGTGCTTAGGAGCGTTGTGCTGCGGGGTGTGGGGGCCTTTCAGTGCCTTCGTAAGATGGGGGGCACTCCTCCCCCTTCGGCATGTTGTGAGCATCAAAGTTCGAATGCTGCTCAGAGCAAGGACGGGGGACGTGACTCGGCCTTACTCTGAGGGGAGAGCAGATCTTCAAAATGCACCAGGAAAAATCAGTTCCGAAGTAGTCCACAGCCCAGGGGAAGGGAGGAGCAGGGAGCCACAAGCTCCTTGGATCCCAGCAGCCAGAGAGAAGATCAGAGACCGAGCACCTGGCAGCCAGATGGGGCCGGCGTCTATGACGCCACCAAAATTGACAAGGCAGAGAGGCTTGGCCGGCGGCATCTGCAGCCGGACCAGGTGCTAACACACTTCGTCGGCTTAGAGGCAAAGAAATCCCCTGCAATCCCGGCCTGTCCTGGGTGCGCTAAACCCAGGAGCCTGCAAAGAAAGGTGGGGGCAGGTCTGTGCTTAGATCAGCTCTTTATGGCACTCCTGGTTCGGCTGGCACGTTTGGAGGCAGAAATCCTGCTCCCGGGCAGCCAGTTCCTCTTTGCTAACCCCGGTCCCCCCTCACCCTGCCTGCTCCACCGCCAGGTCCCAGCGCTGCCTGCAGGAGCACAGCCCCACAGGGCAGACGGGTGGCACCGGGGTCCCAGCGGACACCTCCCAAAGTCCGGGGCTTGTGGGCCTGGATGCGAGGTGGAACGAACCCTGACCAGAGCGGGTGTCTCCGACAGACGGCGGTGTGACCTCACGCCGGCCACGGAGAGTCTGAGCCGCCCATCGGTGCCAACCGTGCCGGGGATGGGACGGGAAGGGGGCCGGGCGGCAGGTGGCCTGGCTGGGAGTGCGGCCCCCAGGGCAGCATCCAACCCCAGACCTCTCCCACGGCTTCAAACCGTCAGAAATGGACGACGCGAAAACCTCCCACTTCTGCTTTGCTCACTTCTTCAATTCTTGTTCCCCTCCCCCTCCCCCCGCTGCTGTCTTGGTATGGTCCAGCTGCTCTGGCTGACCCTTGGTATGATCTGTCTGGTCTGTCTGACCATTGGTACAATCTGGCTGACCCCTGTACAGTCTGGCTGGTCCAGCTGAATCTCGGTAATGTCTGGCTGACCCTTGATATGGTACAGCTAACCCTTGTTACAGTCTGGATGGGGGACACTTGGTGTGATCTGGCTGAACCTTGATACGGTCTGGCTGGGTGACCCTTGGTGTGATCTGGTCTGGTTGACCCTTGGTACGGTCCAACTGACCCTTGGTACAGTCTGGCTGGGTGACCCTTGGTGTGATCTGGTCTGGTTGACTCTTGGTACGGTCTAGCTGACCCTTGGTACGGTCTGGCTGGGTGACCCTTGGTGTGATCTGGTCTGGTTGACTCTTGGTACAGTCCAGCTGACCCTTGGTACGGTCTGGCTGGGTGACCCTTGGTGTGATCTGGTCTGGTTGACCCTTGGTACAGTCCAGCTGACCCTTGGTACAGTCTGGCTGGGTGACCCTTGGTGTGATCTGGTCTGGTTGACTCTTGGTACAGTCCAGCTGACCCTTGGTACGGTCTGGCTGGGTGACCCTTGGTACGGTCTGGCTGGGTGATCCTTGGGGTGATCTGGTCTGGTTGACCCTTGGTACGGGGTCTGGCTGGGTGACCCTTGGTACGGTCTGGTCTGGGTGACCCTTGGTATGGTCTGGCTGGGTGACCCTTGGTACGGTCTGGCTGGGTGACCCTTGGTGTGATCTGGTCTGGTTGACTCTTGGTACAGTCCAGCTGACCCTTGGTACGGTCTTGCTGGGTGACCCTTGGTGTGATCTGGTCTGGTTGACCCTTGGTACAGTCCAGCTGACCCTTGGTACAGTCTGGCTGGGTGACCCTTGGTGTGATCTGGTCTGGTTGACTCTTGGTAAAGTCCAGCTGACCCTTGGTACGGTCTGGCTGGGTGACCCTTGGTACGGTCTGGCTGGGTGACCCTTGGTGTGATCTGGTCTGGGTGACCCTTGGTACGGTCTGGCTGGGTGACCCTTGGTACGGTCTGGCTGGGTGACCCTTGGATTCCAGGCTCTCTCACCCATGCCCCCTGCCCTGGTCCAGGCCTCACTCCCTATCACCTGGGTTGGTTCCCCACCCACCCCACGCCGGCAGCTTAGGCCGGCCCAGCCGAATTCAATGGTGCTCCAGGTGCCTCGGCCACGATGCCTCCTGCTCCTCTCAACGACAGCTGTGGGCAGCGTCCTCCGCTGGGCAGCCGGGAGAGCCCTTGACTTTCCCACAGCCAAAGTCAGGAGCTCCAGCTCGCCGCCCCGGCCCTGCAGACCCTGGCCAATCAGGCCAACGCCGATACACATCACCCCACATACACTGCACTTATCGCTGCCCTCTGCCCTCCTCACCTGCACTCTGGACCGAGCCCTGAGTTCAACTCCCAGCTTTGCCACTAGGCCTGACAGGAGTCCTTGGGCAAGTCACTTTCCCCTCTCTGTGCCTCAGTTTCCCCATCTGTAAAATGGGAAGAATGACACTGACCTCCTTTGTAAAGCGCTTTGAGATCTCCCGATGGAAAGTGCTATGTACAAACTAGAGATTATTAACCAATCTGCCCCAAAGTTTATTCATTCCTCTGGAGCAGCCATCCCAAAAATTATTCCACTGCTATACCCAATTTACCCTGGCCAGAGGCCCATGATGGGTAAACTTGGGCCTACACCAGTTTAAGTTTAAGGTCTGACTGCTGTTACGATTCATGAGTTGTACTACAGGAGCTCTATCAGGGCTCTGTCATACTAGGCACTGCGCAGACACATAGTAAGAGACAGCCCCTGTGCCAAAAAACTTGCAATCTAAACAGAGCGGCAGACAAACCATGGGAGGGGCAGGGACTTGCCCAAGGTCATCCACTGATCAGTGGCAGAGCCAGGAACACCCGGGTCCCCTGAGGCCCAATATAACGCTCTACCCACTAGGCAATGTTGCTTCAGCGGGTGTTTTATACTACTTGAAAACACAGTTCTCACTTCTCGCTTCAGAAGGGCCTAAGATCATGCACGTGAAAGCCACAAGCTGCTAATGCACAGACAAACTATGTGAGGTTATTTTGGGGCGTGAGGGAATGTGTGTGTGTGTGGCGGGGCGGGGGGAGGGTGTGACTGGCCCCTTCTGAGCCGTGCTGCAGTAAGACACAAGGACCAAGATTCAGGGGGGAACGGGGGAGGACGGGACACAGCATTTAAAGTCAGGTCCTAAAGCCTAAATGGGAAGCTCAGCTGTTTTTAGAAATCTTGGTCATGGTAGCAAAGGGCTTTTAATCTACACACACAGTAACTGGGCGGATTTAAGTCAATCGGTTTCTAAATCAATTTAGATCAAACAGCCCTATGGTGTGGACACTCTTAAATCATGTTCAGGAGGGCCTCCTCTTGGGAAAAGCTTCATTTGGTTTGTTACCAAAATCCGAATCTAGTTTAGCTAAAATCACTGTAGTTTCTGTGTGCAGAGCGGGCCTAGGGCGCCGGAATTTACAGGTGGAGGGATACCAAAAAATAAGTCCCATTCAAATGTCTACATCTATTTCTAGCATACAGTAGAACCTCAGAGTTACGAACAGACCAGTCAACCACACACCTCATTTGGAACTGGAAGTACGCGATCAGGCAGCCGCAGAGATCAAAAAAAAAAAAAGCAAATGCAGTACAGTACTGTGTTAAACGCAAACTACTAAAAAAATAAAGGGAACGCAGCATTTTTCTTCTGCATAGTAAAGTTTCAAAGCTGTATTAAGTCAATGTTCAGTTGTAAACTTTTGAAAGAACAACTGGAACGTTTTGCTCAATTACAAACATTTCAGAGTTCCGAACAACCTCTCTTCCTGAGGTGTTTGGAACTCTGAGGTTCTACTGTAGTTTCTCCTGTGACACGTGGTATACACAGGTTGCATGATAGTTGGGAACAGAGTGTAGGCTTTATTAGCACTCATCTGGATACTCTATATACCTTACTTGTGTAACGAGCTTTCCAAACTCAGGCTGAGAAAACCTTTCTAGTATCATCCGGCATTCTCTGCTGGCCCTGCTATACACTTACAATTTAGATCGACTTAGTCACGTCACTTGGGGGGGGGTGAAAAGTTCAGACCCGAGTGCCGTAGTTAAGCCAACCTAACCCCCAGCATAGATGAGGCTAGGGCAACTGAAGAAGTTACTCCCGTTGAGCTGTAACTGTAGTTCTTCAGGATGTGCGTCCGTAGGGGTGCTCCACTTCAGATGTGCATGCGCTTCTCGGGCCCTTGATCGGAGATTTTCCGATAGCAATGCCCGTTCGGCCCACGCATGCACCCTTAAACGCCTCCTACTGGACACCGAGGCTATATAGGGGTACGCCGGCAAACCGCCCTCCGTGTCTTTTCCACTCAAATGTCTACGCAGAGAACCGTCTGAAGCAGAGGGGAAGGAGAACAAGTAGGGGAGAACCCACAGGGACACACATCTCGAAGAACTGTAGTCACTGCACAAGGTGAGTAATCTCTTCTTCAAGTAGTATCCCTATGGGTGCTCCTCTTCGAGGGACTTCTGAGCAATTTCCCCACAGGCAGGAGGGAGCTTCAGAACTGAAAATAGTATTTCTGTACCCTGAGCCGCATCAGAACTGATGGCCTGTATCAAGGTGTAGTGCTTCGAAAATGTATTTACTGAAGCCCACGTGGTAGCCCTACATAACTCAGATATCGGATGTTCTTAAGCAATGCTGTGGATGGTTCTTGTGATTTGGTAGAATGTCCTATCACCCTTTGAGGATGATAAATGCTTGCGATCTCATAACAAGTGACAATACATCCAGCTATCCACTTCGACAATCTCCGAGCAGCAATCGCAGATCCCTTGGATATGTCCGCGGAGATGAACAGCCTGGGTGACCTTTGAAATCACTTGGTCCCATCCAAGTAGAAGGCCAGTGCTCTTCAAACATCCAGGGTATGAAAACAGAACTCCTACAGAGGTCTATGGCTCTAGGAAAACCAATGACATATGAATAGATTGGTTGAGGTGGAACTCTGAGAGAACCTTAGGTAAGAATTTAGGGCGTGGGCGTAAAGAAACCTTATTCTTGTAAAGAGGAGATCCGCCATCAAGGTGCCAATCTCCTCAACTCTACGGGCATTGTGATGGCTCCTAAAAAGGCTATCTTCATAGATAAATGGAGTAGAGAACAGGTTGCCATAAGTTCAAATGTTTCATAAAGTAACTGAGTACCAGACTGAGGTCCCGGGTTGGGGTCGGGTCTCTAGTCTGGGGATAGAGATTCCCCAAACCCATAAAAAATCTAGATACAAGATGAGCCAATATGGAAAATCCCTCTATATTTGGATGAAAGGCTGATATTGCAGCCAAATGGACCTTAACGGAGTTAACTGATAACCTCAATTTCTTCAAATCCCGCAGATAATCCAGGATTGCCTCCTGTCGGGGATCAGCAGCCACTACCACCAGGACTCGGAGAACACCCTTGGAGCCGAGGAGAGACCCAGGAGGACGCTAGGGCTCTGTCTCAGGCCAAGGTGCTAGAGAAGGAACTGAGGGCGGTTCACCCGCTTGTCCCTATAAGGCCTCGTTGTTTGGCAGGAGGAGGCACAGGGTGCACGCGTGACCCAAACGGACACTGCTAGCGGAAAAGTCTCCCACCAAGGAGGCACTTGAAGCAGAACAGTCACAGGGACTCTACTTGAAGAAGAATTTTTCCATCAACCTAGCTCTTGCCGCTCGGAGAGTTGGGTTAACTTCCATTGCTATAGGAAACATCTACACTACAATGCTACAGTGGCGCGGTGGCATAGACATGGCCTTAGTCTCATGCTGTTAACGCTGTCAAAGCCCTTCACAAACGCCCTTTCATTAAGTTTCATTACAAGCAGGAACTGTACACCGATTGGGACCTTTTCACCCTCCACTAAGAGGCACCTACCTCTGCAGTGGGAACACGGCAGCTGTTTAACCCTGCACTGGCACGCTATGTAATCGTTTAGGACAGGAAGCGTGGAATCCCCTGCAGGGAGGATTTGCCTCAGAAGAAGGTAACCACCTAAGCAAGGATTCAACCAGGACCAGGAGCCAGGCCTAACATGGACAGAAAGACCCACTTCCACCCATACAGCGTGAGGCAGCACTGCCTCCGAGGGCGGAGTGCCCCCCGCTGAGTCACTGACCTCTGGAGGTCTCCGATCCAAAGAGCGACCCAGTTTGAGAGACCCAATGCCCAAGGTGGCCCAGGCAACAGGCATCACACCACATGTCAGCCGTCAGGAACAAAGGCAGTGACACAGGAATCCCGAAGGCAGCTGCGAAGCTCCCGGCTGTGCAGAGAGCTTACGCAGCAGCTGCTGGTTCCCAAACTCAGCCATGCCCCTGCAAGCCCTAACCGCAGGCAGGATGAACAGCGGTCTCTAGGGCTGGGCACATACAACATGAGGCGGTCTCGGTGCTGCTCCCTTCCCCAGCTGTCACTGCCGGGTGCCGCCTCAAATGTTTAGAGGTTTAGGAGTGGGCCAGACAAGTCCCACTCCAGCCGACAGGGGGCAGCATGGAGCCTTGGATAAGATTGGCACAATTTTAGCCCCACGCAGCCTAGCAAAATGTACCAGCCCAGGCACAAAATCAACTGCACTCGGCACACCGGTGCCTCTAGATGCTCCACACATAATAAACACGCTCCAGAGAAAGGCGCTCAGATACCACGGTGATGGGTAAGGAATCAGAACCTAAATAGCACAGAATCATGGGGGGCAGATGGGGAACGAGTGATGATATTTCACTTGCCCATGACAAATAGTTGCTAGCCTGGGCACGTGGAAGGTAAGTTAAGTAGCTGAGACGCCCTCCATCTCGGGATTATTCTGCCCTGCAAGGCGAGTTGACAGCAAAGATCTAGGTCTCTACGTGTTAAGATGTTATTCACAGGGAACAAAGATATAATAATGGGCTCTTCAATCTACGATCCACTGGCTGGAAGTTGAAGCTAGACAAATTCAGACTGGAAATAAGGCGCACATTTTTAATGGTGGGCGTAATTAACAATTGGAACAATTTACCAAGAGTCATGGTGGATTCTCCATCACTGACTGTTTTCAAACCAAGATTGGAGGTTTTTTTTACAAGATCTGCTCTAGGAATTATTTTGGGGCAGTTCGTTATGCACGAGGTCAGACTAGATGATCCACAGTGGTCCCAACTGGCCTTGAATCTATGATCCCAAATCAAATAGAAGGGGCGAAGTAGGAAATATAAAAAATCATATTTGTGACTTTAAATCTCTTCTGTCTTTGTTTTTTTGTTTTTTATCCTATTTAGAAATAAAATCTCTAACATTTTAGACCCAAATTTGCCAAAGCAGCCCCTGATTCTGTTGGCTTCTATTATCACAACTTCAGACACCTAGGGAAGCCTAGTGATCAACCACTGGAGCAAGCTACCAGGTGGAAATCACTTCTAGATGTCTTCAAATCTAGACCCAATGCCCTTCTGCAAGATGCTTTAACGCAGGGGTTTTCAACTTTTTTTCAGTTGCAGGCCCCTAAAGTATTTCGAATGGAAGTGCAGACCCCCATCGTCTGCGGATCTCCAGGGGCCCGCGGACCCCAGGTTGAAAACCACTGCTTTAGCCAAACGCAAGTGATTTGGCTCAATACAGGGATAACTGGGTGCAATTCTCTGGCCTGGGATACACATGAGGTCAGACAAGATGTTCTAATGGTCCCTTCTGGCTTTAAACTCTATGAATCTAAATCCCGGCTCGATTGAAGTCAATGGCAAAACTCCCACTGGCTTCTGCAGGGCCAGGACATCAGCCCATGGGTGTCATTTTCAGAGATGGTGAGCAGCCGCGGAGCCCAATGACACCAGCTGGGGTCCTGGGTGCCCAGCACTCCCCAGCCGTCTCAGGCTGGGCTCCTGGAGATGGAAACCACCAGGTGGCCTGAGTCATGAGTTCTCATCCTGAGGGTCACATTATCGCTGCCTGCCCCATATTGCTAGGTGGGAGGGGAATCCTGGCTTCGTGGGGGCGGGACCCCGAGACAGAACAGGTTGGGAAGCACTGGCTGAAAGAAACATAGAGTGTGCGGTCAGCGGCACTGGAGAGCAACGGCCCCTCTGCGCAGTACAGCCATAGCCCGCCCCAGCCATGGGCCTGGACTGACTTGGGAAGGGACAGCACTGGGATCACAGCCCGGTCAGTCCTTGGCCTCACTGCTGCATGGTCGGCAAGGGGATCCAATGGTGGCTCTTCCATTGTGGACACCAACCTACCACTGGGCTGAGACCCACCCCCGCATATCCAGCGGATGGAGAGGTACTGAACAGACGCCTGCCCTGAGGAGAAGGCATCCCCAGCCCTTCGCCAGGGCTAGGGAAAGGCTGTGCGCTGTCTGTGGGGGGTGGGTGGACCTGGGGAGGGAAGGGAAGGGAAGGTTAATTGACACTGACATTCTATGGGGCTCATTG
The DNA here is from genome assembly GCF_011386835.1 of Chrysemys picta bellii. NCBI lineage: Eukaryota > Metazoa > Chordata > Testudines > Emydidae > Chrysemys > Chrysemys picta. Next base: position 5,625,902 of record NC_088815.1, read on the forward strand.
GTCTCCTTATATGCTCCCCGCTGCCAGCAGAGAGGATCTTCTCAATGCCCATCGCACCACAGCTCTGATCCCAGCACCTCCGAGGGACCCTGCTTTGGTTTCTCAAGGCCCGATCTGGGCACACCGAAGGCAGTGGGAAGGAGTGGGGCACCATGGAAGGGAGGGAGACATGACTGCTGGATTGGGGACACGTACTTTTGGGAGGAACCTTGAAACCTGAGCAGCCCATGGGCTGATGCCCTCTGTGGCAGCAGGGTGAGAACGGGGAGGAAGACACACCAGGGCAGATGCCTGAGCGTGTGGGGTCTCGCAAATCATGGCATGAGGGGCACAGAGGTCCGGGGGGAGGGGATGCGATTCCACTGGGACTCCTAGCTCAGGAGAGTGGCTGGGGTTCCAAGTGAGAGTCAGGGCCTAGAAACCCCGGACTCAGCTAACGAGACTAATGAGCCCAGCCCGCTAAGTGGGGCAGGGGAGTGGGGCTGAAGATCGGTTGGGGGCAGGGACAGAGAAAGGACCCAGCGCGTGTCCACAGTTCATAAATAAAGCTACCGCTCGCTCCGCCCCTCCCTGCCCCCAGCTCTGCCACCTGAACCAAGGTGCCAGCAAGCCGGAGCCCAGGCCCCTACACTCAGGTGAGGGAATACCGGCCAATCAGAGGTGGGCAACAAGGCCTCGCCTGGCAACCCATCCTTGGGAGCCTGGAATCGGCCCCCAGGGCCCCCATATGAGCTGTGAATGTCTCCGAAGAAGGGGCAGGGCCCCCACAGGCAGCCTGGACACCCGCAGCGCAGCACAACTCACCCATACGCCTGATGCAGCCTCGCCATTATTATTCAATAACCCTCTGCCCTGCGCCAGCAGCATCCATTGGCGGATCTCACAGCACTTCACAACTATCAGCTAATTAAGTGGCACAATCCCCACCCCAGGTATAGTGCCATTTCCCTCATTCTACAGATGGGGGAAACTGAGTCACAGAGCAGGGGAAGCAACTTGCTCACGGCCAGCAGCAGGGCTGGGGACGGAAGCCAGGAGTCCGGGTCAGCGGCAGGGCTGGGAAAGGAACCCAGGAGTCCAGTCGCAGGGCTGGAAACGGAAAACAGGATCCGTGCCCCAAGCTCTGTGCCTTTTCCCACCTCCCTCTCCTTCGATCTTTTTGTTTAATTCCATCCCCAATTCAAGCTATGAGCAAAACAGGTTTTGACAGCCAATCCCCAGTGAGCATTGGCCGGGGCGTCTCCAGATCTCTGTGACTGGGCATGTCGCTTGGGAAGGTGCCAGATTTGGCACCGGGCCGCTGCAGGTCAGGAAGTGGCGCCATGGTGGAGCTGCACTGGCACAGAATGGCACGCTGTCTACAAGGTGTCGCGGACAGAGGATCTGCGGGACGGGATCAGACGCTTGGTCCAACTGAGTCGGGAACCCTACCCCCAGCAGCAACCAACACCTGCGGTCGTGCCCTGCTCTGCAAAGAGGGCTCAGCTCCCAGCCCTGTCGGTAGCTTGCCACTCACCTGGCGCCAGGCACACACCGGATATACATGCAGCCGACCCGGTTCCCCCGGCCACTCTTGGTTGGAAACACCTCGATGGTGTCCAGCTCCCGCTGGGCATACTGGAAATCCGCCCGGTCCGTCAAATGCAGCTTCCATCGCCCCGCGGTGCCTCCTCTCAGGGAGCTGGTGCTGCCCACGGGCTCCGGCTCGGGGACGACGGCGTAAGTTGGCTCCGGGGGGAGGAAGGCCAGCTTGGCGGCTATCCGGCTGGGGCAAGGCGGGCAGCAGAAGAGGCAGCACAACTCACTCACCGACAGTCCGTTCATGGCGGCGGCGGCAGCACCGAGCGCGGAGTTCAGTTTATTTTTCAATTTAACAAACAAAATCAAAAGGTTTTTTTTTTAAAAATCAGCAGATCTGGCCTGGTAACAACCCGTCTCCTCAGCCTCCCCTCGCCACGGCGGCCGTCAGAACCAACGGGCCAGGCATCTCCTGCGCACCGCAGCGCCGGTCGAGGTAGGGTCAGCCACCCTCTTTCCGTCCACACCTGTCGGCAACGCCCTAGGACTGAAGGGGGTGGATAAGGGGTTCATGAGAAACGACATGCAGTGCAACATGGCAAAACCAGCATCCCAGCCCACGCTCTGAAAGCTACACAGCACACAACCGCACAATACACACCCCTCCCCAGAAAACACACAAAACACAACCGCACGATACACACCCTCCCCAGAAAACACACAAAACACAGCCGCACAATACACACCCCTCCCCAAAAAACACACAAAACACAACCAAACAATACACACCACTCCCCAGAAATCACACACAACACACCCTCTTCACTGAAAACACATAACACCCATCACCTCACCAAAAACACGTTTTACACCTACCCAATACAACCCGCTTGCTGGAAAATACACAATAGACACACACAAAATATACCACCCTCACTCCAAATCCCACAAAACACAACACATAATACACACTCACACAACAGCCTCCTCCCAAAAATCACATATTACACAGCCTTCCCCATAAAATACACACAGTACGCCCACACAACACATATTGGTCACCAAAACCCACATACCCTCACCGAAAACCACAAAAAAACACCCCCACGCAGTCCTCTGCTCATACATAATTCACCCACCCAACATACACCCGCCACCAAAACCCACACACAGCACAGCCACACAACACACCGAAAACCACACATACACTCATACTGACAACAACCACGTGCAGCCCATACCACTCACCTACCGAAGCCACACTCTGACCAACGCACGCTGATCACCAACACACACGGCACACCTCCTGCGCCTCAAACCCCACACACAACACAATACACAATGCCCACCATGGCCCTGATCCTGCAATCTGGTTGACAGATTCCCTGTCCCCACCCGCAAAGCTCAGAGGACGGGACATGGGGCTAGCATGTTGCGGGTGCTACCATCATCCCCACAGTAGTGTGGCACCACATCCACTCCAGAAATTACACAACGCCACACGCTCACAGCCAGGAGACAGAACTTAACACACACGCCAAAGTGGTTTCTGCAAGTTTGGGCAGAGCCTCCGGACTGAGGAATGTTAAACTAGCCCAGACCCTGAGGAATTCTACTCCAGCTGCTTCCGCAGGCGGGGAAAGAAGAGGAAAGGGTGGAGGGAAAGAGGCCCGTGAAATATAAGGCTTATATGGATTGGGCCTCTGATGTGACTTCCCCCTGCCTCCCAACACAAGCTGATGGGGGGCAGGAGGGAGACGGAAAATCATCTATTCAGCCCCTCCTCCCATGGCCCCCCCAAATAGGTCCCAGGATCAGCGGTTCACTTCCTTCCATTTCACTCTTCCCTCCTGCTGGGATATTTTTGCTTTGTGCAGCTCAGATCCTCCCCTCCCATTATATAAATGGTACTTTAGAGACATACAACATAGAGAAACACACCTGTCCACACTAGACATACGTGTCTGCCACACAGACATGACAGACGCACCATATACATGTGCCATTAGACACATGTGCTGCCGCATGACCCGTCCGCACGATACACACGCATTGCTTTATCAGACACGTGTATACAAACGCACCACGTATGACAGGCACACACTGTAGAGATGCACACACAAACACTAACGTATGCTTGTTTTTCACGGAAACATGCACGAGACAAAACCAGAATACATGATCACACCCCCGATCACCTGTATTACAGGCACACACACATGCGTACTATAGACACACGCAGGATAGAAACACACACGTTTACAGTACAGGCTCACGCCCACACCGGCTACACTACAGACATGCAGAATAGAAAAACTACACACACCCGTCTACACTACAGACACACATTTTTCTATACTACGGCTTGACGACACCCTGGCTGGGATGATTTAGTTGGGGTTGGTCCTGCTTTGAGCAGGGGGTGGGACTAGATGACCTCCTGAGGTCCCTTCCAACCTTGATAATCTATGATTCTATAGACAGTCACACACCTGTCTGTACTAGACTCGTGCAGCGTAAGACACACACTTATCTGCACCAGACACACACACTTCTCTATACTGCAGCCTGACACAGCACCATTACAGAGCTACACAACGCATGTAAGTATCTATGCTATGGACACACACTTATCTCCGTTCCCAGACGCACATGCACCCGGCATGATAACAGTATTTTAGGGGCAGAAGAAGGGAGCAGCCACCGGGGGAAACGACTGCTTAAAAGAAAACAAAACCAGCCCCCCTCTGCAAGGGTCTAACTCCAAACTTGAGGGGGGCAGCATTTGGATTTACACAAGTTGGCCCTTGCAGAAGCCAATGCCGGGAAAGGGACCTCCCCCCACCCCCACTGACCAATGCACCCCACACACAGCACGCGAGAAACCTGGGATATTCACCCCCACATTCTGCAGGCGCCTCGGGCTCTGCTGAGCAGGGCGAGTCCGGAGCTGGAGATATTGAAGGAGCCGAGGGAGGCAGACACCAGCAGCCGGGGGGGCAGAGGGAAAGAAGGGGGGAAATCAGTTGCTAATGGGACTGGGGGGGGGGAGAGGTGATCGCAGCTGGGGGAGGCGGTACGGGGGAGATTGAATCAGCTCCCAGATGGGCTGGGGGCTGCAGCGGGACAGGCTGGGGGCTGCAGGGGGATCGACAGCGGGACGGGCTGGGGGCTGCAGGGGATCGGGCTGGGGGCTGCAGGGGGATCGGCAGCGGGACGGGCTGGGGGCTGCAGGGGATCGGCAGCGGATCGGGCTGGGGGCTGCAGGGGATCGGGCTGGGGGCTGCAGGGGACCGGCAGCGGGACGGGCTGGGGGCTCCTAGGCAGGGCACCTCGGTCCTTTATCCGCTGCAATCTCCGGAGCGGGATCCGAGCCGGTACCGGGCCCCACTGCGACCCGGGCCGCTGCTGCCCGCTCCGAACCGGTACCGCGCTGAACAGCTGGAGCCGGGCGCGGCCTCCCGCATCCCCCCCGGGGGCCCCTCCAGGCTGGGCCCGGCGCGCCGCGCTGCTCCCGGTCGCTCCAGGCTCCTCGGCCGGTGCAGCCCGTGTCTCCTCCCCTCGCTCGGAGCGGCCAGGGGCGGATGTGACAGCAGCGCAGCCCGCACTGGAAGTGACGCCTCCTCCTGAGTCCTGTTCCCTGCAAAGCCCCCGGGGAAGGAGGAGCGGGAGCCTGGTGCAAAGGGAAGGGGGCTGCATGCTCCGCGGGCTGCAATGTGTGCACCGGGGGTGCAGGCTTCATCGCTCCGTGCATGTCGGATGCATAATTCATAAACTGCAGCAATCCCCCCCCCCCCGGGGTTGCATGGCGATGTCCATGCTTAATTGGATGAACTATTCACCCCACCCTTTGCAAGCCCGAGCTTGCTTCATTTGCGGCAGCGAACTCCCTGTGCCTGCTTCGTGCTTGGATTCCCCCGCCCAGTGACTCGGGAAGCTGTGCAAAATGGGGCGGCGAGGTCGTCACACTTCACATGCTATCTGTAGTGGCACGCTCCCCACTTCCTTATTTGCAGGGTGCGCACGAGCTTGGGGCTTCTTGCACAGGAACATGGGTGACAGAGGCTGGAGTTTCCGTCAAGCGGCATTAAAAACTCCTCGGATTAGCAAGAAGAGGCCACTCCACCGTTCAGGTGAGGTGACCTGGCCCATTCCGAGCACTCCAGCTGTATCCCCTGTGCCATGGCTGGCATGATCCAGCCACGGGTCCCTGCTGAACCAGGGATAAAACGACAACCCTGAGCAACTTCCCTGAGTTTTTCATCGGTGGATCTCAAAGCGCTTTACAGAATGGGAAACTGAGGCACCTGGGTGAGTGTCGGAGCCAGAGCTAGAATCCAGGTGGCAGTGTAGACAGGAGTCTGGGTTCTCTTCCTGGTTCTGCTGTGCGATCTTGGACTTCTCTTCTCTGCCTCCCCTGTATGTCGTGTATATTTCAGGGGTGAGCTCTTCGGGACAGGTACTGTCTCTTATTACCTGGATGTACAGCACCCTGCACAACCGGGCCTCTAAGCGCTACCTTAACACCAATAACAGCTCTCCCGGTCCAGTGTCCCATCTCATAACACGCCTGATCAATAACAGGTTCTACCTCTGGTGCTTAACTGGCCCCCGCGTTACCCTAATATTGGAGCACCTCACAGTCTTTAACATACGCCAGGCAGGGCAACAATCCCTGTTGAACCGATGGGGGGAGCTGAGACGCAGGGACACAACGTGACGTGTCCAAGGGCCGTGCAAAGAATCCGCGACCGAGCAGCAGTTTGACCCCTGATCTCCCACCTCCTAGGCTAGCGCCCTGCCCAGCCTTTGCCTCTCACGCAGGAGTGATCCACTTGTACTAAACGTGTCAACCTATTTTGGCGTTTTAATTGGCATGTTCCAACGAGGCTCTGCTGTGGCACAGCTCCAGTGGTCTTAGCATGATCCACGCGGGTGCCACATGGATGGCACAGCGGCAGCGGATGGCAAAGGTCCCATTATTTTAGCAGGGATGTTGGGTACTCTCAGCTCTGCACCTGGACGGCTGTTTTCAGAGCCGGGAATAACATAAAGCTCCCAAAGAGGAAGCCTCATTTGTAAAAGTAACAGAGCAGTATGGCTCCTGTCCATACACGAATCCCTCTGACCCAAGTGGAGTGGTGCTTTCAACCCAGGCTAGCTGGCCCCAGGGCCGGCTCCAGCATTTCTGCCGCCCCAAGCAACAACAACAACAACAACAAAAAGCCGCAATCGCGATCGGTGCGGCAACTGGAAAAAAAAAAAAAAGCCGCGATCGGCGGCAGCAGTTCAGCGGCAGGTCCTTCGCTCCTAGAGGGCGTGAGGGACCTGCCGCCCCTCTCCCTTGGCCGCCCCAAGCACCTGCTTGTTAAGCTGGTGCCTGGAGCCGGCCCTGGCTGGCCCAGTGGAGGGGATAGGCTAACATGTGGGTGCTGCTTTCACTAGAGCTGGTAACCCCACCCCATTGTGCAGTGAGGATGCAGGGTAAACCACCTGAGTGTGATAGTCCTCCAAGCACCTTCCCACAATTCCCCGTGTGCCCGAAAGACCAAGTTCTCCCTCAGTTCACTAGGAAAGAGTCATAGAGCAGCTCAGGCTATTGCCAGGGGATATAGCCCCACAAGTCCTAGCAGCACACACAGGCAAGTGGCCAGTACCAGCTGCTTCAGCGCGAGGTGCAAGAAACCCCTCAGTGGACATATATGGAATAATCTGCCCATGGGGGACATTACTTCCTGACCACTGCGGCCAACTAAGGCTCTGAAGCATGAAGGTGTATTTCTTATAATCTCCCATTGAATGGGATGGTGGCTGCTCTATTTTTTTTTTTAATGTTTTTTGTTCCTGAAACCCTGTTTTTCATCAAAGAAATTTCACCCACCTCTAGTCCACACCCATCCTGTTGGACCAGCCCACCAAGCCCCCTTCTGTCCTCCTGGCTCTTCACCCACTACCCTCCTGGCCCCAATCTGACTGCTCCTCAGCCTTAATCCTGACCTGATTCAACCCACCTCCCCACTGCTGGCCTGCTGAGGGAGCTGTCAGGGAGGGTGTCATGTCAGGAGGTGGGGCAGTGCCCCAACCCCCTTTTCCCAGCATAGCCCTCCCTAGTGGAAGCCCCAGGGAACAACCTCCCTCCGGGGTGGCATCCACCTGGAAATTAACCAGCCTCCCAGATGCTGCTGAGTGCTTGCAAAGGGCTTTGATGCTCCCAGATGAAAGGAGAGCTACAGGCCTGCAGAACTGGTTACTGTCCTTCTTCTCTAGGGCTGGCCCAGGCTTGCAAACCCCACACACCTGCTGGTCCCAGCTCAGTGACGTGTCTATACCCCTCTCTATTCACTCAGAGCCTCAACCTCGTTTATAAGCCTGAGTCTGATTTACCTCCGGTGACTAATTCAGTCTGGGTATAAAATGCACGTCAGTCTGCTCACAGGCCCCCTCCCTCCCCCGGCTGCCCCCCTGCCAGCTGCCCCCGTTACTAGCTGTGAGGGGCCACAAATCACGCCCGGAGCCAGCCCCATGACCAGTTGGGGTCAAATGACCGCACAGACTGGGCCGAAGAGCTCCTCTTCCCCATTAAGGTGGTGACAATAAGGGCGACGCCTGGCACTAGACAGCCAGTCTAAGCGAGGCAGATGTGTCACATCAGACGGGACCCATAGCCCCAGCTGACCCAGGGGGGATTAACTGGCCTGGCAACCCAGTCTGGAAACCGGCTCGCCTAGATGGAGCATGGAGCCAGCCAGACTTTGACAATAGGTTGGGATCTCCTGGCCTGGGGAAACACCCTCCGCAAACAGCAGAGGAGCCTTGGATCAATACAAACAAGGTGTCACCTTTCCATGGAGTCTCTCAGCCAAAGTGCTTGGTAAACATTTGTTAATGGAGTCTCACAACGTCCCCTGGGGAAGGTGAGTTGCATTGGGCTGGCTGGGACTTTACGAAACAGAGACGCTCCCTGATCTGTGTGGTTATTAAAGATCCCATGATGCTTTGCAGCAGGGTAGCAGTTGGTCCAAGGCTCAGATTTTGCAGTGTGTTGTCCACCGGCTGCCTCCTGGCAGGCACGCTCCGCCCTAGAGGGGGTGCATGGCGGTGGTGGGGGACGGGTGGTGTTACTCAGCGTGGCCACAGTCTTAAGGGCCTGAGCACCTTTTGCTCCCTGCTGTGAGCAGCACCGTACAGGATCGGGCCCGTGGAGCGAGCCGGTTCCGTCACATTCCTTCACTTCCCCCCAGGGCAGAGAGGCCAACTTTGGAGCACGGCAGAGGCACCTCAGCGTGGTGCACCTCACAGGCACCTCAGCGAGCTCTCCCCCACCTCCACCCAAGCCAGATGGGAGGCTGGGAATTCCTATCAGAGGCTGGGGGGTGAAGACAGGCTGAGAACCGGCCTCTGGTTCCCCCTTACTTGGCTGGCAGAGCACGCCCCCTCCTGGCAGAGCCGTGACTTAGAGTGGAGGGTAGGGCCATGCTAGTCAAAGCAGGTTCTGCCCCTTCTCCAGCCACGGTGCTACAAGGGCTTGCACCCCCTTACTGCTGCAAACTGTACCAAGCAGGGTCGGTGGAGAGAGGGGATAGGTAGGTCCCATCTTCCCCTCACGTATTGTTCCCCCGTGGCACAGCCCTTGCCGACACCCCAGCTGGCATCTCCCAGACATGTTCCTGGTCAGGCCCAGTGGTTGGCTGCCAGGAGAGCAGAAGGCAGAGCCCTCAGCGGAGGAGAACCTTGCACCGGCAAAGGGTGTGAGCAGGCGGTGAGTACGACACAGCAGGCCGGGGGGGGGGGGCTTCTGAGTCTAGTCTCTCTGCAGGCTGGGATCCCTCGCCTGCCCCGGAACAAGGACACAGCCCCGTCCCACAGGAGGAAGGAGCCCGAAGCTGTAAAACACCACCTGTGCTGACGGGGTTCGGGGAATGACGACGGCCCTTGGCCCTTCTCCAGCACCGTCCTTCCACGGCTCTCAGAGCGTTGCACCAACAGGAATGAATCAGCCCCAGGGCTGGGTCATAGCGATAGCCCCATTCAACACGGGGCCACCCAAGCCCGGGGGATGTGACTTATGTGAGGTAACCCCATGAGTCAATAGCAGAGCCAGGAACAGAACCCAGGAGTCCTGATGCCCGTGGCTTAAAGTGGTCCAAAAAAAGTCGGGGGGGGGGGGGGGGAGAGAGGAATCTTTGTCTACGGCAAGAGAAGTGACATTGCATCTGCCTGCCCCCCATCAGTTCTGCGCCCCCTGCACCTGCTGGGATTCCTCGCCCCCCCAGCCCTTCCCAGGTGGGTGCTGCAGGGAGAGGAGCCACCCAGTCCCCATTGCTCCCAGGAAGGGAGCGGGGAGCTGACTCACCCTGCGCTGATGGGCTCTTTAGCTCCCTCCTCTCCTGTGAGAACGGTGGGGGCTTGCGATCATACTGCCTGCCTCTGATTGGCTGCTCTACCCCAGGGGGTGGGGCATTGGGAAGGCAGCCAATCAGAGGGGGTTTTCCCGCAGGCCCAGCTGACATGTGCACCCCTCAGTGACCCAGCTCCAGTTGTAGAAACGTTATTTCCCATGGTCCTTGTGAGCTGGTGCCCTTGAAACCCTGCCAATGCCCCCGTCCTGTACATGAGCCACACAACTGCCCGCCCTGCGGTAACCAAAGCACCCTAACACACCCAGCCGAGGCTGCAGGGCCCCCTCAGCCGTTGGGCTCCGAAGGAAGAGCTGACACGTCTAAGTGCCATTAGTTGCGGTTATTGGGCTTCTCTGACCTAAGCTATTTATCTGGGCCAGGCTTTTCCAAGAGGAGGCCCTAAGTGATGCCTGTGGGAGCCACCAGCTCACTCAAAAACCTAGCCCCAAAGGTGGGTGCTGACCCCTTGGAAAGCTGGCCCTGGGCTCTGCCACAAAGACGAGACACCCAGCCTGTGTCAGATGACCCAGTCCTAATCCCTCTGCCAAGCTCCCGGCATCACAGATGGCAGGAGATCCCTTCCAGCTGGAGCTCAAGGGAAAGGTGACTTCCCCCGCCCCCCAGCTCTGATCCCATCCCCACAGGGGCTGGCTGGACCTGCCGCAAAGGAGTGAGGAATTGGCCTGGAGATCACATTGAGCCCAATCTATCTCAAGGCACTTTCTGGGCTAAGAATGAGCACAATAATAATAATGCCTAACATATATAGCGCTTTTAAGCCATAGATCTCAAAGCATTTTACCAAGGAAGTCAGTGTCGGATGGGGAAACGGAGGCAGAGCGGGGAAATTATTTGCCCACAGTCACCCAGGAGGCCAGGGGCAGAGCCAGGAATAAAACCCACTTTCCTCAGTCCCAGGTCAGGGCTTTATCCACTAGGCGACACTGTTTTGCAGTCCAGCTCCCAAGGCCAGTGCAGGATCATTCCCTGCAGTGTATCACCCCGGGGCATTTTTTAGTCTAGTTCGATTCGAAAGACTCAAGTCCTGGGGCTCCCACCACGTCCTCTGGGCCGACTCCACCCCCTCCCAGTCTGCACCAGGAGGAAATTTTTCCTGCTATCTCACCTACCTTTTCCTTTCATCCCATCATCTCTAATTATACGCCCTCCGAACACCCTAAAATCATTCCTCCCTCACATCCATCAGCACCTGGTTAGCCATCCCCCTTCAACCACACTGATTGAAACACGCTTTTGTCCTTTGTAGATGGTATCTAGCCAGGCTCCGAAAAATGGGTTAGGGTTACACCCCGGGGCTATCCAAGGAGGGGCAGCTCATTACCTGGATTTCTGCAGCCAGGAAAAGAAAAACAGGCTCCGAGACCTTCTAACTGATCACTCCCACTGCTGCTTTGGAGCAACAGTGTTAGGGTCTAGGAGAAAATCCCGGGCCCCAAACGGCTGGTGAATCTAGCAGAGAGGCAGAGCAAGGACTGATGGCTGGATCCTGAAGTCAGACGCATTCAGATTAGAAATCAGGCCCACGTTTGTCACCGTGAGGAACAAACTCCCAAGATTCTCCATGTCTTGCTCTCTTCAAGTCCCCGATCGGGAGAGACGCTTTGGCCAAACACAAGTTATTGGGCTCAAGGCAGGGCTAACTGGGTGACATGTAGACGGTCAGACTAGAAATACCTAGCACTTTTCACCCATAGATCTCAAAGCTCTTCACAGAGGAGTGTCATTATTCCCATTTTACAGATGGGGAAACTGAGGCACAGAGCGGCTAAGTGACTTGCCCAAGGTCACCCCACATGCCATTGGCAGAGCCAGGTATAGGATCAAAGCCTCAAGCCAGTGCACTAGCCCTTAGGTCACACTGCCTCTCCTTTGGCCTTACAATATCTATGACTGACACCTCTTCCCTTGTCTCCAGGTAAATTCATTTCCATTTCTCAGGAGCAGAAAACCAACCCCCTTCTAACCGTGCGTCTCCAGCTGAGACTCCTGCACCTGTGCCGGGTAAGCCTCTTGAAGGATTCGCAATCTCCACCCCCCTTGAGTCCTTCGCTCTTAGAATGAGCTTCTCTCCAGGCGAGGGCAGAATGAGAATTAACCCTGACAGGGGATTAGAGTCCGGGGAGGAGTAAAAATAAACAAGGGGGCTGGGGACAAAGAGAGGAGAGCGAGGGAGACAGGGAAACTGGCAGACAGGACTCCTGGGTTCCATTCCCAGCACTGGGAGGTAGTGGCTCGAGCAGGGAACCTGGGACTTGCTGTGAGCACGGGGCTCCTCATGTCTCCTTCCTGTGCATCAGTTTCCCCAACTTTAAAGACAGGGGGATGACAAGTGAGCTGCCTTTGTAGAGCCTCCGCTGAAATAAACCAGACAGCTGCCGAGGATTAATATATACTCACTGTGCATGGCTCTCAGTCATAGGCCCCAAATGCACCCCCACCCCCAGCCATCCTTGTCCCTTTCCACCATCGGTAGCTGAGGCATCAGCGTATCTTCAGCCCTGGGAGAACTAGGATGCAAAAAGGGTTTGTGACATGGCAGAGACCCAGAAAATTGGAGTGAACGGAGAGGTGAGGAGAGATTAAACAGGGGAGACCTGACGTCATCGTCTTCAGGCTCCCTCCCATAGGCCAAAAGGTGTTTTGAGGAGGGTGCAGGACCAGGAGGATCAATAGATGTCAGGTCCAGAAGGCACCATTTTGATCATCTAACACGGGCCAGAGAATTTCACCCTTTTGGGCTGCGTCCCGTCCAGGGATTTTCCTGCGCAGCCACTTCCGAATGCCGCAGGGAGGGTAGCACTGAGCATGCTCAGTGCAGACGGCCTGTCGGGCAATTTTAGCAGCAAGCGGTGCTGAGCAGAACGCGTACAGCGACTGGTGGGTTTGGACAGCTTGTAACTCAGCCGAATCCAAACGGATCATTACAGAGCCAACAGCAGCGCCTCCCTGACACCACACATCACCTCCTAGCGAATTTCAAAGTCCTGCTGCCGATCACCACGGTGCTAAAGCTCTTCCAACAGTGGCTGGAAAAATGTGTAGAATGGTAGATATTAGGCAGTCTTAGGACAAGGGCCACTACTACAAAGCAAGGACTCCTCCAATGTTCAGACTGGAAAATGGCAGGCAAGCGATGATCAGAGAAGATGCCAAAGCTGCTCCTCTCCTCCTGTTTCTGCTCTGGTTTAGCTCTTCCCCAGCTGCTCTCTGGGGCTAGCTAGTGATGCGGCCTTTCCATTGTTTCTTGGCATTGTTCCTGTTTGGCCTTCCCAAATCACATGCTATCCGGCCCACCCCAGGGACCTTCCCCATCCCTCTCCCAGCCAGCTCCACTGAGTGAGGGCCATGCATGGACACCAGGCCGAAGGTCAGGCTGAAGTCAATGGGCCGGAGCAGGGCAGAGGTCAGAACAACACGCAATCCAGACCTCTTATCACGGCCCCTAAATATGGGAGGATCCCCCTTGCTTTGGCTAAGGTAGGGGCATGCTGGCTCATTTCATCCCTGTGCCTGGCTCCTGGCCCTTCACAGTCAATTATCCTTGCCCCACCCCATAGCTAACCCCTTTTACAGTTGGAGAGGCTGAAGCAAGACAGGTTCACTGATTTGCCCACAGATCACATAGGGAGTCAGTGGCAGATGTGGGATGCAAGCAACCCAGACCCCAAGGCTCTCACCCCCACAGTATATAATGGGGTCGTTTTCAGACCCAGAAAGTACAAACACCGGGCCTGATCCCACAAGGTGCTAAGCACCCAAGAGTTCAGCACTTCCCAGGATCGAGCCCCTATCCTGTTACCTCTGGCATCCACTTTCCCTAGAGGATAAGATGAGGTGACTCTCTTAAGATTTGCTTAATTTGTAGACATTCGGGCCAGAAGGGACCATTACGACCCCCCAGTCCGATACCCTGCACAGCCAGGCCAGAGACCCTCACCCCGAGACTCATCAAATCCACAACCAGGAGCAGAGCTCGAGCATAAAGACACCTCTCTTGCTTTAGAATAGAATAGAATGTCAGGGTTGGAAGGGACCTCAGGAGGTATCTAATCCCACCCCCTGCTCAAAGCAGGGCTAATCCCCAGATAGATTTTTACCCCAGTTCCCTAAATGGCCCCCTCGAGGATTGAACTCACAACTCTGGGTTTAGCAGGCCAAAGCTCAAACCACTGAGAGCCTTACGAAGAAATAAATGGTCTCTCGGGAGTTAAATTAAAACATTGAGGTGATGGTTCAATATTTCATGAAGTCTTGTTAGGATCTTCTGATCATAGTTTTCAACTTTTTTAAAGGAGGAGAAACCCACAAGATGAAGTAACTCTCACATCTCACCGTGAAGGTACATGAACTGATCTGGGTCCAGGCAGCAGATAGACTAAACTAAAGAAGATTTAGAAATAAAGAGCCAACCATTAGAAGAGAAATCTCAGCAACCGCGGAAGCTCTGCATTGGTGGGATGCTGTAGCACGTGCCGGTTAGGGGAGGTGGCTGCTCATAGACTCGCCACCTGGAATTTGCATCTAGCTAAAATCAACTGCTGCCTTTCCCCTTTCAGTGGACGAGCTTCATAGGCCGGATTTTCAAGAGCGCTTGGGTTCTATTTCTGGTTTACCTAGAAGAGGGGAATCCTGCATCTTGGCAGGGGGTTAGACTAGATGACCCTTGTGGTCCCTTCTAACCCTATGATGCTAAGGCATCAAGGTTATGTCCCATTTAGCTAACACACTTGCTGGCCAGCCCTAACCTCAACAGGATTTTCCTGGTCAAGACAAACCCGTAGGCACCTAAGGGGATGTCTACACGGGAGTCGGAGGTGTAATTGCAGCACGTGTAGACATACCCGAGCGAGCTTTGATCTAGCTTGCTCAGGGACCGGTAGTAGTGAAGCCACGGCAGCATGGGCTGGCTGTCAGAGTACATCCTAGGGTCCTGGGAGGGCTCATAGAGCCTGTCCTAAAGCCTGTGCTAGCCCAGCTAGAGTGGGTATGTTCACACTTTGAATGCAGGGTAGACACACCTGAAATGCAACAGCCAGAATTACTCAACTTCTCAGCACCCACTGAGAACAATGGAGACTTGCCTCCACAACCGCACGCACTGAAACCCTGGGGGCTGGGTTCCTCTGAAAAGCTGGCCCGTACCGCATGGGGGCACACCCCTTGGGAGAGCCTCTTTTCACCTTACCAGCTCCTCCATCACTGGGAAATTCCTCTTTTTGTCTTGCCTGTGAAAGCCATCAGCGACAGTGCGTGTTCAGGAACGCGTGGGCCTGACCTTTAGCTGGCATGAATTGGTGTCACTCCACTGACTTCCACCAGCCAAGGACGTGGCCCCGCAGCCCCTGCCGACGCTCCAGCCGGAGTTTGCTTAGTTTTCGGCATGTCCAGAAGCAGAGATTCACATTCGCAGGCTAAGGCACAAAAATAAAACGTGGCCAGTATCCTGAGATCGCTGGAGCTAAGGCCACCGAGGCCACCTCCCTGGAATGCCTTTTAGCTGTGGGATCACAGAGGCTGAATTGTAATTTGCCTTGACTGCACATGATTCGCTAATGCCGGGCATTTGGAGCCGGGTTATCAGCTTTAGTGACAGGACACAGGAGCCATTGAGCAGTGTTGGTCTGGACAGCTCCAGGTAGTAGCTCTAGGAACAACAGCACTCTGACACTCCTCTTCCTTTGCTTTCCCCGAGCACGCTCCCTGGCAGCGAACATCTCCCCAGGTACAGGTGTGAGTGAGGCCCTGGACATAGACCCAGCTCCAGAAGCTCCCAGGTTGTTGACCAGACACACCAAGGCCCAGATCCTCAAAGGTACTGGGGCTTCTAACTCCCAGATTTCCATGGAAGTCGGGTGCCTAAATGCCTTTGAGGATCTGGGCCAAACTCCCACAGGAACCATACACACTTGCGTCCAAGGGCAGGATTCGGCCCTCACCCCTTTTCATCCACGCGAAGTGATTGCCACCGACCCCTTCCTCCCCTGGGACCCAGCCATTGCTCGCACATCCCCCATGGAGCTGTGGGGGACCGGTTATGGCAGCCTCTCTGTGATGGCCACGCTGGCAGCTGAGGAGCAGCGGATGGATCTCAGGCTCTGGCAGCTGTATACGGTGGAGCTCCAGCCTGCCCAGTGCCCTGGGGAGCAGAGGAACACAAGCTGCGCCTTGGGTTGTCACGCACCATACTTCCAATGGCTTCCGCCAGGCACCAAGGATGAGCACCTCCAAGCACCATCCCCGCAAAGCAGCATGCAGGCTGCAGCACTACAGTGATGGCACTCGTCTGGCAAGGCCTTGGTTAGGGTTGGGCAGGACAATTCGGGGAGGATGGGAACGAGAGTTTCACTAACCCCCTGTAGCTGTGTTCTTGGGCTCCAGATGCCTCTCGGGGTGCGTCTGCACCACAATCACCGGGTGTGACTGCAGCATGGGCAGACACACCCGAGCTCACTTTCGTCCAGCGCGCTCGGGTTCCCCAGGAGGGGACGGGACAGCAACTCAGGCACTTTAAAAGACGGCTATCGAGGCACGACTCATCATGCCCCACTCAGTGGCAGCAAAGCCCCTTTGACTTGAGGTGCTGCTTTACTGCAGCCACTGCTTGTGACGAGTCAGACCTGGAGATCAGCTGAAAGAGATTCTTAAAGCAGGACCGTGATAGGGCCTGATTCTGAGCTCACTTACGTCAGTCTAATGCAGCTGGGCCCCCCCCCACCCCTTGCACCTTGTCCCTCCATTTACATCAGTGCAAAGTGGGTGCGTAAAACACGTAAGAATGGCCATACAGGGTCAGACCAATGGTTCATCTAGCCCAGGATCCTGTCTTCCGACAGTGGCCAATGCCAGGTGCCCCAGGGGGAATGAACAGAAATTCACAGGCAATTCAGAACGCCACCGTTTTAACCGTCACTTTACACAGCTCTAAATGACCCAAGGAACAAGGCAAAGAATCAGGCCCGCTGATTCCAATGGAGCGACCCCTGATTTATGTTGGGGCGAGGGAGATAAGAAACAGGTGCAATGCGTTTTGGGGAAAAGCCCACCCAGCCGCTCATCATAATACCCGGCTCTTCTACGGTGCTTGTCATCTGGAGATCTCAAAGCGCGCTGCCAACGACGACTGGAGATGAACAATACGGCGGCGCCCTTTGTCACGCAGCTATTCCTGGGGTAGTCAGCAGTTCACCCACAAAACATCACCTCAAATGGCGGGTGGCCAGAGAGCTCCCAAGCCACAGCAACACAAAGAGCAGCTGACACCATCCAAGCAAACTAGAATATATTATTATTTACATATCTGGTATCAGACTTTCTAGGAAGAAGACCGAGAATAGAGGAAGTGGGGGAGAAACAGAGGGCTGGTTTATCACTGCTTGGGCTTCCATCCACAATGAACTGCCCCTCCCCCGGTAAAGAATTCCCAGGTTTAACGTGAATGCTACTGACAGTGTGTGATCGGAGAACGGTTCCAGGGCTCCCATGCTGGGACCAAGGCAGCCAGGGTGCAGCAGGCCCTATTCACCAATAAAAATCTCTCTCCAGAAGAAAGTGGGGTTTCTGCTAGACTCAAGCTGAGCGTGGGCACCAGGATGCGTACGATGGGAGGAAGAAACCGCTAGCGTTCACCCTCCTGGTTTGAATTAAACACAAGACCAAACGAGCCCACTTAGGCTAACAAAAGGATGGCGCAGAAGGAAACCAACCCCCAAGACTGGTTATATGGCCCCAAACTGCTGGAGACCAGATGCTGGTCTCAGAAGCCCCCGTGTATATCCAGAATGACTCCAGCGGAGATAGTCCAGCTTTCTGCACGGACGAGAACATTTACAGCCTGGCTCTGATTCATTGCCGTGTTACCTTGGCACGTACCTAGAGCACCTCTGCCGAAACCAAATCAAGACTTGGAATTTAACACGAAGTCAGCCATGCTACTTGGGATTGGTGCTCCAGGCCGGATCCTCGGCTGGTGTGAACCAGCCAGTTCACACCAGCCGAGGAGCTAGCCCTGCGTGTCTGCGCTGAAGTCAATGGAGCTACTCCGGATTTGCAGAGCGGATCAGATTCACCAATGCGTTACTCCAGTTTTATGCACTAGCTCCATGCAGATCAATGGAGTTACTCCAGTGTAAAACTGGAGAGGCCGGGACTAGCGAATCAGGCTCTGTCTCCACTGTAGTTACTCTGGATTTACTGAGCCCAGAATTTAGCCCTTGAATTCTTTCCCCTTGGTACCTTCTGCAGGGAATGCTGCTAGGACAAGGAGGGGAGAGACTGATTTGGCTGGATCCAGGTAGAAAAATTAAACATCTTTATCCTCAGCTGGTGTGAATGGGCCAGGCCGCGTGGATTTCAGGATTGCTTTACAGCAGCTCAGGTCTGGCCCAGTGAATTGAACTGCTCTTTGCACTTTTACTATGAAGTCGATGTTTAAGGAAACAGTTTATCACGTGGGCTAGTTTAAAAGCGGGGGCAGAGGCATTTTAGTTGCTTCGTTCTCCGGGGGCTCATTTCACTTCCTTTGCTTCTAGGATTCGTGGCTTGTGCAGTTTGTTGGGTCCTGTAAACAGCCCAGAAACGAGCCACCTGCTAACGCTCCCATCCGAGAGCTCCCCTCGGAGCAGCAGTGGCAGCCTGATTCCTGGGCTGCTAGCTGCTGCGTGGCCCGGGTGAAATTCACCCCTCTGCAGAGAGCCAGCCCAGCGTCTATGTACCGAGTCCTGCTCAGCACAGGAACGGAAGTGGGATTTCAGTGGTGCAGGGGTGTGGGGCTGGCGCGCCGCACAGGAGTGGATTTCACACCCGCCCCGAATCCTCTTTTCAAATCTAATGGAGGGCCAGACCCTGTGAGTTTCCAACATTCCTCTCCCTCCACGAATCCAGGATCAGCACCTCAATCTGGGTCCCAGAGGTGCCCAAATTCAGCCCCTTTGAGCCACACCCGGGAACTGGGGGGACCTGGATGGCTCAGCATGGTAGAAGTTCCTTAGCGGGCAGATTCAGCTGCTATAAGGCAATGGAGCGGCCCTGATTCACAACAGCTGAGGATCCGCCCCTGCCGCTGCACCCTGGGGAACAAGCAGTGAGCTGGGAGAGGTCGACGGCTCAGTGTGATTTCCCACCAGATCCACCCACTCGAGAGAGGCTCACTGAATATCAGCGAGGCCTGGAGGGAGGACAGAGCTCTCTGAGATTTGCATGCGTGCAGCAAAGGGAGGAGGAGGAGGATTGCTGGTCTGAGTTTTGCGCACAACCCTGATAAGAGAGAATCACACAATAAGGCAGAAGGTAAAGAGTGGGAGGGGTGGAAGGGGGTTATTGGCGCGTGGGCTTCGGCGGGGCTACAATCGGCCTTGCTCGGTAAGCAGCCAACAACTGCACATGGGCGAGTCTGAAGCACGAGGCTAGCGCCGGACGTCCCGCCGGAGCGTTGAAAGCAGCCCCCGCAGCGGAGCCCAGCATCCCACAAAGCCTGGGGAAGGGCAAGAGGCATTTGCGGGTCTTTCCTCAACGTTCCTGGCTCACGGGCGTAACGCTCACGTCTGGCTGCAGCGTCCGCGAGCCACGAGCTCCTTATGCTGCACCAGCCGCCGCCGCTTCACGATTCTGTCGCGACACCAACCGCTGCTTAAGGGGAAGGGGGAACACTCAGAGCTGTAACGGGCCAGAATCCTTGTTCTGCGTCTGAACCCAAACGGGAGCCTCAGGGGGAGAGGAGATGACGTTTGCTGCTGAGCGTCCAGAGCGAGGTGCTGCAGTGACTCACCGATGCTCACAACAGGCTCCCGTTTGCAAAGGGGGGGGCGGGGGGGCCTGTCGACAGAACGGGAGGGCTGCTGAACTCCTCCATGCCGAGTAAGCTGTATACGCAGCCCTGCTGGAAGACAAGTCCAAACTCTTAACGGGGGAGGGGGAGGGCAGGCGGGGTAGGTGCGGATCCCTTTTTCTGGTTGAAAACGGGTTAAAAACAGGTCAACTGAGTGACGGGTAGAGGAAAAGAAGTGGGGGGGAAGGAGCCACAGGGTTGCTGAGTCTCCTCACCTCTTGGCAGGATCCCAGACACCTTGGGGGGGAGGGAACGGGACCGGGAGTGGGAGGAGCGCCACGCCACAAGGCTCAAGTACTCAATGCTCAGCTTCCTTCACAACTTCTGGATCTTCTCTGCCACAATAATGGGGTTCTCCTTGCGGATCTTCTCGGCCGCCTCCGCCTTGTAGTCGTACGGGCAGCTGTGCATGTCAGAGTACCGGTGGATGGCACAGAACAGGTTCCCGCAGCGGCAGTCGAAACCTGGATAGGTGAATTCCAGAGAGACAAAGCAGAGTTAATCATGAACTATCCGGATGGGGAGGTGACACACACAGGGCGAGAGGGTTGGCTCTTAGCACACACCGACGCCCCATTTATGCCTAAAAAAGGTCCGATTAGGCACTAACTGCCTGCGAGTGCCCCCGGTGATCCAGGGGGGCTCAGCTGCTGCCACGGAGCAGTCCAGTGGCTCGGCCATCACTTCATTTGATTTCCTGTGACTGGGCCAGCTGTTCCCAACGGTGGGAAAAGAGTTTTTTAACAGGGCCTACTGCCCCTGCGCTCCCACATTCACTGGAGATGAGGAGGGCTGGTGAACCAATCAGAAGCCAAGGTTGGAGGTCACAGCATGTCAACAGGCTTCCAATAAAGATCAGGCTTCCTGTTCTCAAATTTCTGCTGACCAGGAGTCAGCTCTTTTGTGCCCTGACGGCAGGAGGAGTGGCTCAAAATCCAACATGCCATGTTGGATTTACAGCACAACCCATTCATCAAAGGGCAAGCCGACAGCAGCAGCACTGGAAGTGTTTGAATAACCAAAGATAATGGCCTATGGGAAAATGACCCTGTTTTGGACACCAGCTTGCTGAAGTTGTGGTTGAGGATGTGCTGTATTTTGATGGATCTCGCTGGATACTCAGTAACAGCCTGGTTGCTACTTGGACATTTTAGGTTTGCTTTATCCACAGAACCGTGTGAGCTACAACCCAGTCCCAATCTGATCATTGGTCCCCTTGAAAACTTTCCAGAGAACTGGGTTTTATGGCTAATATCTCTGGTGCCTTTGGATGGAGTCAACTACACACGTGAACTACTCAGCTACCGAAGTCTGTCGTTTAATCATTTAGCTTCGCTCTTAGACAATGTTTTTCAAAGGTGTTTTAACCAGTACCATTATCCCAGTGTCCTAGATTGGGGAATCCAGGCACAGAGCAGGGAAATAATCTACTCCGGTTCAGCAGCCGAGCAAAACCCCGGTCTCCTAACTTGAGTTCAGCACTTTAACCACCGGACAATGCTGCAGCCTGAAGCGACATGCTATGGAACAATTTCCAAGACGTTGGTGTGATGTATGAATTTATCCCTATCTGAGAATCCAAGGACACGGGTACTGACTGTACTGACTTGCCTTATCCGAATACACAGAATTCCTGTGAGGTACCCACTATTATTATTTATTCCCATAAGAAGGGGTGCGGGGTGTTCGACTTTTTAAACATGCTGGGTAAGAAAGCAGCTTCCCTTCCAGGAGGGCATCCTGCTGCCTACAGATCTGGAGAGCCTGCACAAAGAGTATATTTTCCCTCCTCTGTGCAAGTGGACTAGCTAATAACATTTCTATGATAGCGCCCAAAGGCTGCAAATCGAGATCAGGGCTTCGTTGTGCCAGGCACTGCACAAACACCTCGGGCTTATCTCGCGCGTGGGACCTTAATGCCGGTTAAAGCAAAGGCTCGTGTGTAAATTTCATGTTGCTAATCACAATCTATAACTAGGTTAAAGAGGAGAGCGCTCTGCTCAAACAGTGTGACCTCCGCAGCTCTGGGGTTAACTTTTTCCAGGGAAAGATTAGATGGTGGAGTAATGTGAGGGGAGTACTGCTTTTGGTAAGGAAATGCAGCCAAGTTCATTGCTTAGTGAATTTTCTTGCCTGGAACATCTTACAGGGCCGGATTAATGCTGCTTACCTAGAACAACCCCGTTACTTTTTCACCATTCAGCCCCCCAGGCTCATAACGAATAGCCTGATCTTGCTTTCATTGAACAGTCCGAGTCCAATTGATTTTCAGAGGCAGGCAGGGGGCTGGGGGGATTTTCAAGTGCTCATTCCTGGCCTACCTTTGCCCCTGTTACTCTCAGTGGGGATTTGGCCACTGACTTCAATAGAGCTAGGCCGGCACCGAGTGCTTTTGAAAAGCCCAGCCTAGAGCATCAGTTCCATGTTATGCTGATCATGGTTATTACAGTAGTGGCTAAGGACCAACCAAAAAGGGAGCCTCATTGGGCCAGGCACTGTAGAAACCCAGAGTAGCAGACAGTCCCTGGGGTACGTTGGGAGTCACTGGTAGAGGGGACCCTAGTCTGAACAAAAGACTGACTGATTATACCACGGCTGAAGAGTAGAGGGACCAGCCAGCTGGCAAGTCAAGAGCCCTCTTTCCAAGGAACGGCTGTATATTTAAGTGACGGGAGTGCTAGGGAACGGTGCAGGACTGACAGCCCTGGAGAATGAAGAACAAGCCCTCCCTTTCCCTGCCCCTCTGACAGTGACTCCCAACAGTGAGACTTCCCTGTCTCACTGGACCTCAGATTCCTAGACTTTACGGCCAGAAGGGACCATCGTGATCATCTAGTCTGACCTCCTGCACATCGCAGGCTGCAGAACCTCACCCACCCACTCCTGGCTGAGTTACTGACATCCTCAAATCATGGTTTAAAGGCTTCAAGTTACAGAGAATCTACTGTTTAAACCTCCAAGTGACCCGTGCCCCACGCTACAGAAGAAGGCGAAACCCCCCCCAGGGTTTCTGCCAAACTGACCTGGGGGAAAATTCCTTCCTGACTCCAAATATGGCGATCAGTTACTGCTAGACCCTGAGCATGTGGCAAGCCCCAGCCGCCAGAGACACCTGAGCAAGGATTCTCTGCAGTAACTCAGAGCCCTCGCCACCTAGTGTCCCATCACCTGCCGCTGGAGAGATTTGCTGCTAGCAGTCGCAGATCGGCTACACGCCATTGTAAGCAGTTTCATCATATCATCCCCTTCAGAAATTTAGCAAGCTCAGTCTTGAAGCCAGTTAGAATCATAGAATCTCAGGGTTGGAAGGGACCTCAGGAGGTCATCTCGTCCAACCCCCTGCTCAAAGCAGGACCAATCCCCAGACAGATTTTTACCCCAGTTCCCTAAATGGCCCCCTCAAGGATTGAACTCACAACCCTGGGTTTTGCCCCACCATTCCCCTGTGCCCAGGCCTTATCTGTCGTGAGCCTCATGCGGCTTGTGGATGTGGCTAAGATTTCCTCAGTGGCCTCTCAGCATTAGGGAGAAAGTACAAAGGGCTTAAAAAAGTCCACAAACATCCACGCCTCCTTCTCTGGCAAGCCAGGGATCTAGCGCATCACTTTAGTTTTCCACTGAATAAACAGACCAAGATTGTCAGGAGTGACGAGAGTTTTTAGCTACCTCTATTTCTGAGGGGCCAACTTGCGAGATCTTAAAAGGGCCTGATTTTCAGAGGGTGGGTATGAGGCCCTTTCTGAAGATCAGGCCCTTTTAAGAGATCTCAAACTGGGTACCCAGCTACCGAGGCCCCCAGAATCACCAGCTGTCTTCCGAATTCCGCAGAAAGTCAGCTCCATTGCCTTTGCTTCTGCACGAAGCTTTGCCGAGCAGCAGCAGCGCGAAACTGAGAGGTGCTGTTCAGTTTGCTATTGGAATGCTCAGAGCAGCAAGGAAACAGACAAGAGTTGTGTCACTTGCACTCTGCCACGGCTTGGGAAAGCTAGGGCTACGGGTTCGGTCTTGTTCAAACGACAGCGTCCCACCGACCAATTCGCCCACATTTCTCAGGATACCAACACATCCCTTGGAAATTTCAGCTCCAAACACTGACCCACCCCAGCTCTCCTTATCTTGTGAAATCAGAGAGGATCACAGAACCAGGGGATATGGATGTATGCTTATGAAACCCTACAATAACACCTGAAAACAGATACCACCTCAGGGATTTAAAAATCTGCTTTCCCTAAAGCAGGCAGGTGCCGTTCTTGGCCACAGGCCGCTTTCCCCATTATGTCTTACCAGTTAGCCCGATCTTCTTCCGGCAAGTAAAACAGCGATTCTTTTTCTGTTTGGGTTTTTCTGAAGTCTTCTCCCCCTCAGCAGAGTTCTGGGATATTTCAAGGAGGGTCTCTGGAACAAAGAGAGGAGGGGAGAGTTTCTTTACCTCCCTTCCACACCAGGGAACATTTCTATGTATTGTTTTTGTTACACTAGCACCTAGAAGCCCTAATGGAGATTGGGACCCCACTGTGCTAGGAGCTGTACATATGTACAGCGAGAGAAAATACCTGCACCAAAGAGCTTACCATCTAGACAACACAGAAAGGGGAGAGAGATTATCTCCATTTTACAGGCGGAGTATCGAGGCAAAGAGATCACATGACTTGTCTGAGATCCAGATCTCCCGAGTCCCAGGTCAGGGCTTTAGCATAGCTAAATAAATAATGAACCTTCACACTTCCATAGCATGTTTCATCTGTAGGTCTCACAATGCTTTACACACAAAAGTAAGCCCCACTATCCCTACTCTACTGGTGGGAACCCTGAGGCTCTAAGGGCCAGGTTTTCAGAGGTATTTCGGTGCCTCGTTGGATTTCCAAAAGCACCTAAGCAGGCTGGCACCTGTCTCCCGTTGAGATCCATGGGAATTTGGCGCTAACCAGCCTAGGCACTTTGGAAACTCCCACTAGGCACCTATCTGCATCTTTAGGTGCCTAAACACCTTAGAAAGTCTAGCCCGAGAAGACGAAGGCTATGTCTACACCGTAGCCAGGGGTGTGATCTGTGGCTTGTGCAGACGTACCCCCGCTAGCTTTAACCTCGTTAGCTCGCTGAAAACAGCCAGGAGGATGCAGTGGCGTGAACTTCAGTGCAGGCAGCACAAGCAAGTACACACCCCATAGGGTAAGGAGGATTTGTGCAGCCCACACTGCCACATCCTCACGGCTGTTTTTAGCAAGCTAGCTAAAGTGCAGATAGTGCAGGTATGTCTACATGAACGGCAAATCACACCCCCGCTGCAGTGCAGACCTACCTTCAGCAGTGACTTGCTGATGATCATGCCGTGAGTCAGTGGCCAGGAATAGAAGCCAGGTCTCTCAAGTCCCTGCCCAGTGCCTTTTCCACCAGCCTAGGCTACCTCTGGCTTTGCGCCACTTGCCAGAAACCACCACCACCCTCACCCTACTTCTCGCCCTGTGCTGGTAAGAAAAGGACTCCTGTCACCATACTTGAGCCAATGGTTGAATCCGGCAGCAGGATCCGTTTCCTTTAATGACCATCAACACTCCTTTTGAAAAAAAAGGAGTTTGTACAGGACCAAAGGGGTGGTGTGTGTGGAAGTAGAGAAAGAACTGACGGGGATTTGAAGGAAATTCAAATCCACGTAGTTCCCTTATATAAGCAAGAGTTAGGCTAGCTGTAACCCTAATAATGCGAAATTTGTAGAAGCAAGAATTGTGTAAGGCAAGTGGGGAAGAACTGTATAAGAAGTTGTTGCAACCTTGTGTTAAATAAGTATAAAATGTAGACTGTAGTCTAAATAGAGGTGAAAAAAATAAGATATCAGGATAACCTATGTATAAACAAAATGCAGCTGTTACCCATTATTGTATTAACAAAGGTATAAATGCTTGCTGTAATTGTTTACCTGGAAAGAGACCTGTTTTGCTCTCTCCCTCCATGCAATTGCTAGAGAAAATAAAGTATCTAACTTGCTGCACCCAACCTAAAAGTAAGAACTCTGTTTTTCTCTGACATGGGGTTAAATAACCGTGGCTTCGGACTGGAGGAGGGCATCTCCATGGCAGCGTGTGGCGCCGTTATGGCTCCAAACCACCTGTAACGGATCAACCAGAAGC
This sequence comes from Chrysemys picta bellii, assembly GCF_011386835.1. Lineage (NCBI taxonomy): Eukaryota > Metazoa > Chordata > Testudines > Emydidae > Chrysemys > Chrysemys picta. Next base: position 5,651,788 of record NC_088815.1, read on the forward strand.
CGCTCCCTACTTAGCACTGACACTTGCACTTCTCCACTCTACAAACATCTCTGTGAGGCATGCGGGTATTAACGTGGCCATTTCACAGCTTGGTAAAGTGAGGAACGCAACAGCTCAGGGACTCGCCTGTGGTCACAGAGCAAGTCACCAGTATAGCCAGAAATAGAACCCCGGAGTCCTATTTCCTCGTCCTCTGCCATTAACCTCACTGGATTGATCGCCACTCATCCCGCGAGAGAGATGGCATGGAACAGCAGCATGCAGCCGCCTAGATGGGCACACCGGGCAGGGGGTTGCTTCCAGGTGTTCTGACATTTAAAAAGACAGAAATCATGGAAGATTATCTGCCCGCCAGGTATTTGAAGGTTGGTGGCTAGTCAGTTCTCAGCCCACAGAGTGATCTATTAGGCTTCATCCTCAGGCAATGAGGAAACAGCCTTTCCAACCCTTTCCCCTAAATCTTAGCTATAGATCATAGCTTCCCTGTGTTCCTGGCTAGTATTCTATTTGCTGCTTAAAACTGGATTGTCGTTTATACTCGAGCCAAGTCTTAATCAGCTGACTACCTGATGAGGAAGATGCTGAGGAGGTTTCGTCTGTGCTAATGTATCCGACTGTCTCGCTGCTGGTTTCCTCTCTGGATATGCTCATGGCCGTCATCTGATGGGTCACAGGAGTCTGAGTGCTGGGAGCATTCACAACAACAAACAAACCACAGAGCAAACAGAAATATTTTCCTCGGATGAGCAGTTATGTGAGAGGCATCTTCAGCCCATAAAATTAACTTCATTACATTCACAGAAAGCGCAGCGGCACGGTAGGTCAATCATTTAACTTCTCTTCTCTGGAGACTTGGGTTCATGTTTCTCTTAGGACTCAAATGGAATGAATTTGTGATGATCTCAGCCTCCCTCCTCCATCCCAAAGCAATGGACATGAGTCACAGTCCATAGAGAGAGCTCCAGAACTGTGGGGAGGAATAGCTCAGTGGTTTGAGCATTGGCCTGCTAAACCCAGGGTTGTGAGTTCAATCCTTGAGAGGGCCACTTAGGGATCTGGGGCAAAATCAGTACTTGGTCCTGCTAGTGAAGGCAGGGGGCTGGACTCAATGACCTTTCAGGGTCCCTTCCAGTTCTATGAGATAGGTACATCTCCATATATTATTATTATAACAGATACTGGTGAGGACTGTATGGCTCTGGCAGAGCTGAGTGAGAAGAGCAGGGGGCGTGGGAGTTATGAAGCAGCTGGGACCAACTGGGATTTGAATACAGCGGCTGTTTTGGATTCTGGCTAGGGGTACACAGGCAGAGCTGTGTGCGTAGAAACTTGCGTGGTATTTCTATTTACTACAACTTAGTATTCTAGGTCAGAAATCCACCTGATTTTTCTCCCTCAGAGTCTAAGCCCTGGATTTTTTCCCTTCCATTTATTAAAGTCTGTTTCAAACACATCTGTACCATTGGTTTTGAATGTAATACTATCTGGAGCCTTTGAAAGCTATGAGCAGAATTCAACCCAGGGTTAAGAGCACTGGGCCGTCAATGGAATTAGAGTGGGGATGGATTTGATCCGGTGGCTTTTTTATTCCAGCTAGAAAAGAGGCAAGGCCAGTTTCTCTCTTTCATCAACAGCCCCTTCCAAATGAGAAGCTGGGTTGGCCGCCCCTGCAGTCAGCTGCTGAAGTGAACACGCCCAGGCACTCAGCTCCCTCAATCAAGTTCAGGACAGGACTCTGCTGAACTTTACAGCAATGAACTGGAGAAAACAGGTTTGATTCTCCTATGTCTCATTCCAGCCCTCTGGGGGTTTTCTAGAATGTCCATCACCCTCGTATCCAGGTGCTGCACCGGTAAATTAGCTATACATAGGGAAGTCTACTGTGGACTTCCCGAAGTATTTTGTTCTTCTCGTTCACAGCATTTTTACACCAATATAGTTCCACTGACTTCAATGGAATTACTCTTTACGCCAGCCTGAGAGGGGAATCAGGCCCCGTGGCTTGTCTGTACAGACAGGATGCTCCTCTGAAATGAAGCAGGTGGAGAGGAAAAGGATCAAACAGGATTGACCTCAGCAACGCTCCAAGCAGCAGCTGCATGGCGGTGGAAGGTCACTCACAGGTGTATGCCCTTTCATACCAGGCCCCATATGTCAGCTAGTCACTTTTGGTGGACTAGAAGTTTAGAGGCTGGCCCTAGTGTCTGAGAAGTGAACACTGAGTCAGTGACCTCTTTAGACCCAGACTGTTTTACAAAAGCTAATCAGCTGCAAGGCAGAGAATAAAAGCCTCTCTCCTGGCCCCACAGCTATTGCTGGTAGATCCGCATAGAGTTTCTTGCCCCTACCTGGTTTTCACATCTTCAGGCGTCAGGTCTCCGTCTGTGCTCTGCCCTGGGATGGAATCTGAAGCCGCAGGGCTGTTGCTGGCATTTGCTGCTAAGACAAAACCCCACATTGTCAGTGAACTCTCAGAAATATCAGCAAGCGCCACAGGCGTTAACCAATAGCCAAAGGGACAGCAGGCAAGGCTCAGGAATGAATTCCTGATTCACTTGGTGTCCTTCAGACCCAGGATCACAAAACCCTTCTCACTAACTCAAGCGGTTTTTGCCACAAGAGCCAAAGGGATCATCCACGGAGGTTTTGGCTGCTCCTCGGGCTTTGATGGACGATGAGGAGAACCTACCCACAAAGGCTCAGAGCGCCAATCACCCTCAACTCCCATTGGCTTCAATGGAAGGCTGCTCAGCTCCCCACAGGATCAGGCTTCTTTGAGAGTCCCCCTTTCAGTTTCTTGGTACTGAGAAACCAAACTGTCTTGAGGTGGAGAATGGGGCAGACGTGCCCTTTGAAAGGGCCCTTAAAGGGACACTGCAGGCGCCTACGTTATCTAGAACCCAACTGTCATTTTGCCACTGCTTAAAGCCGAAGGACCAGATTCTCAGCTGCTGTAAACCAGCGTCGTTCCACTGGCTACAACAGAAAAACACCGATTGACACTGGCTGAGGATCTAAACCAAACTCTTTAGTGAATTCTCTAATCCTCCTCAAGGAACAACCACCTCCTTAGTGTACCATCCCCCGCGGTGAAATCAAGTACAGCATTGCTATGCCGGGGATAAAAATTATACAAGGGATTCATCAGGCATCTCTCACGTTGCCATCTAAGTACCTGTACGCTCAGTGTCTGCACAGACCCACAGCAGGGGTGAATCCTGCTAATGATGGGAAGAGCAGAGTTTGTCTTCACAGCTGTCTCTCTGTTCAGTCACATGTCTAATGTGTTTAGTAGCAAGGATCGGATCCTTCATTTCACTGCTCTGGCTTGTCAGCACTATTGAGATGAGAAAACTAGACAACCCGGGTGGCCAATTTCATCCCTGCTGCCATTTCAAGGACTTAGAATCATAGAATATCAGGGTTGGAAGGGACCTCAAGAGGTCATCTAGTCCAACCCCCTGCTCAAAGCAGGACCAATCCCCAACTAAATCATCCCAGCCAAACTTCAATGGGTTTGCACCGGGGATGTCTCTGGTGGTAACTGGGGAGCTCAGACAGCACCTGAACAGCATGGAGTCTCACTGTCAGGACGTGCGACGTACTGGTGTGATGAGTGGGAGCCATGTCTAACCAACAACTTGTATCAGGGTGGATACAACTAAGGTAGTGCAGGGATTGTGGGATCCTGGCTTTATGCCGAGGCAGGGACCTCTCAGATCGGCTGAGAGGCAGCACTACATTCATCATTTACACACCCAGACATCCAATCAATGGACTTTCCTCTACCTGGGGGGCTTATCCGGCCACTGCTCTGTTGCCTCTGTAGATACTCTTTATAGCAAACTGAGCACATCCCATTGGTTCGGGGACTGCCGTAGAATCCACAGCCTGTGGTACACAGCATAGGCACCTGTGTTTGATTAGTCTCCTGGGCCATTGTCTCGCCTCCAACTACAAAGCAGGAACAAGAGAGACAGAGCAGTTACATATCCGCGGGACATTTCCTTGTATACCATGGCTGACCAGGAAGGAGATGCACAAAGGACCCCAAGAGAGGTGTGATCTTGTGCAATTTTACTCTCCTAAGCGGTTACGCTCATGCACAAGTGTTTGCTAGATCGGAGCCCTTGCCAACCCTGCAACCCATATTCACAAGTGGCCTAGTCCTGCATCACTAAAGTCAAAAGAAGCAGGATTATAAGTAGTCCCTCCGCACACAAGTAGGCCTACAACAGTCACGGGATACCTGCATGAGTAAGAACTACTTGTGTGAGTAAGGGCTGCACGATCAGGTCCCAAATATCAATCAAAAATTTCCGTACGTGTGTTAGTAGCAGCTCCCTCGATCACCAAATCAAAGCATTTAAATGGACCATACTCAGGTGAATTAGTTACATTTTGCACTTTTACAGCTTTCATTTATAGCAAGTTTTCCTTTCTGGTTCTCAGGCACTAGCCCAAGGCTGTGATATCTAACCTAGAAAAGATTGAAAGAGAATGTTTAAATCCAAACAAGTATCTGTGTTCTCTGATCAACTGCTTTGAACCCTGATGGGAGTGGGCTATGAATGTAAATAAGCGAGAATTCCTATTATTACTAGGTTTTGTAAAACCCTTAACACACGCAATTTTAGGCCAGTCTTGTGTTGTTTTTAAAACTCAGCCTCAAACTATTTTCACACCTGTGCATTCTCACTTTCGATTGTGCTGCATTATTTATGTTCCCAAACTGCACTGAATTATTTTAAGCAAAAACCTTAAGCAACAACTCCTGGTAGTAAAAAGCACCGAGATGGAAAGAGACGAGAAACACACGACACAGCCTATAGCACAGATTATAAATTCTTCCCATTGCGTGGGCGAGATGCTGCGTCTGTTATGCTGTTGTAAATCCGTAGACCCTGAGCTCAGGGTCGTTATTCTAGGTTTACACTGGTTAAAGGGCAGCTCAGAATCTGGCCCCAAGCTACTCACGGTACAACAAAATAATTCTGATCCAGTGGAAGCAAAACTTTTAAAAACTGCAACAGGAAATTCCACTCCGCCCTTGCCAAAGCTTTCAGAGAGATGGGCAGCAACTCTCTCCAAGCCCACAGATGTCCCTCCGTATGAAGAGTGCATGTTAGAACTCTGTAGGTTTAGGGGTGAAGAGGTGGATCAGCTGGTGGGAGGGGAGCAGAGCCAGTGCTGTCCTTAGCAAGCATGTGGCATTTCTTCAACACGCCCCCACAGGAGTTACTGCTGCTTCATTCAGCTTGATGGAAAGATCCCAGCGGCCCTGAAAGAGCCATGTGCCTGCAAAACCTTGCCCTGGAGGGAACAATGCGTTGGGAACAAGGAACATTTCCCCTCCTGTGAGGTTTTCCGTAGGAGGGGAATGATTCAGCTCTTACTAGCTGACTCCTCTTTGTCCGTAGATGGGTGATTAGAGTTTCTTTAATATTACCCTGCAGCTTTCCTTAACACAGCACTGATTGGCATTCCCCATGCCCTGCAGGCTACGCTTCCCATTAAACTCTACGTTCAGTTAAACCTCCACACTTGACTATCTAGATGTTGCCCCGTGGATGAGATTAACTCAACTCACGCTGGGAATACTGTAGCAAAGCCCTGGAATGTGAGAGGACCTGGATGTAACAACAATCCTTTTCACCCTCATTTTTGAAAGTGGCCTCTAATTTTGGGCGCCCCGACAGCAGCCGCCCCTTTTGAATCTAAAATCCTTTTGTCCAACGGTACTTGGGGGAATTACACAGAAGTGACAATGAAAACAGTACAATACTCATGCTATGAAAGCCGATCAAATGCAAAAAAATAAAGTAGCAGGATCCAAATGGAGGGTCCTACTGAGGAGCCAAATGTGATCAAAGCAGGAAACAGCACCGCAACGGAAGTATGTTCCCAAGCAGAGAGTGCTGGCATGGATTTGGAGAGGGGAGCAGGTCTAATCCTCTCCCCTCTTTGCCATCATGCCCCATCTTGTCCTGAGCCAGCAGCTTTGTGCAAAGAGACACATGGAGCCCTGGGGAGGCTCTCGTGCTGAGGAAGGGGTTGGTACACCAAAAACATCACTCCCCAGCAGGGGTCAGGGTCCAGTCATCAGAATGAACCTGGCCCACTGCCCAGTTTGCTGGTGCTTCTCTCCCATGCTGCTTCCTGGATTAAACCTCCCCCCACTCAAAGAACTGGACCCTTTCTCAGCTTCCAGTGCCCAGCCTTTAGAGGAAGTCACCTTAGCTCAAGAACTGCTCCAGCTGTTGCTTCCCGTCTGGGGCGGACGTCACCCCCACCACGAGCTGCCTTCTGGCAGGGAGAACAGGGCAACAAAATCCAACCTAAAAATAAGGGATGAAAGTTAATGTTACAAAACACATACACCAAAGGGGCTCACTAGTAAAAGCCCTTCCACGGATAAAAAGAGCAGCGTGTGGGGGCATGCGTGTAGGGCAGGCGGACAGCGGAGATCAGTACTTTAATCTGCGGATCCAGAGTTTATTCCCCACAGGCTACTCACATGGCTCTGAGTCTATGATGCCTTTGTAGAGCTCTGGGGCACATAGTGCATTTTGTTCTGGGTTGTGTAACGCTCAGTGTACATTTATGGGGCTATAGAAACGCTTGGTGGCGATGGGGGCGTGGAGGTATCAACACAGTGCTCAGCAAACAGAAGAGGAATTGATGGGGGCGGGGGGGGTTGTACTTTTTAAAGCCAATCCAGCACTGGGGAGGTTAAAATGGCCCCATTTAAAGGAGCTGATTAACAACGTCAGTTTATTTGCAAGTATCAGAGCGGTAGCCGTGTTAGTCTGGATCTGTAAAAAGCAAAAAAAAAAAAGAGTCCTGTGGCACCTTATAGACTAACAGACGTATTGGAGCATAAGCTTTCGTGGGTGAATACCCACTTTGTTTATTGCCCCTCAAACTTTTGGGGAGAGACGTGTGGCCCAGTGGTAAAGACAAAGCAACAGGGAGTCAGCACTAGAGAGTTCTAGTCATGGATGTGGGAGTAAAGCATGGCCTTGTAATTAAAGCAGCAGGGAGGGGGAGCCAGGCCTTTTATTACTAGTGGAGGGGGAGTGGAAGCTAGTGGTTAAGGCAGGGGGCTGGGTACCAGGACTCTAGGGTCCTATCCCTGGCTCTGGGAGAGCGTGTGGTCAATCCAGGCTGGGGGCACCACTGGGGGGTCATTACTCTGCCCTTCAGGTCCCTGCCCAGCCCCCCGGCCACAGCCTCACCCTGGGCCGTCTGCAAAACAATGCACCTGGCAACCTCCCTGCCCCCTAACTGACAGCCTCCTCCACCAATCGCGCCGCTAGCCTCAACCCACAGCCGCCCCCCGCCCCATGGCAGTCATCGCCCGCCCGCCGATGGGCGGGAGGAAATCGCTCCGCTCGCCCCGCACCCGAGGGCGGCCTTGTTGCAAATAGAGCCCGAGGCTTTGCGGCCTGCACTGGTTTTGTAGCCACGCTCCGGCTCAGGGCTGGAGAAGGGCCACGCAGCTTAGTGGGGGGCGGTCATCCGGCCCTAATTCCAGCCCCCGCCTTGGGGCCTCCCCGGGACTAGGGGCTTCAGGCACCTGCCCCCATTGCCCCCGGCCTAGGGGCTTCAGGGACCCCTCCCCGCCTAGCACCGCCCCCCCGGCTCCATGACCGCCGCGGGCCTAGGGTAGTCGGGCCCCCCGGCCCCACCGCCGCTCTGGGGCGCCCCCCAGCCCCGCGCCCCCTCCCTGCCTGTGACCCCTCGCCTCGGCTCCATGACCCCCGGGCCTAGGGGCTTCAGGCGCCTCCTGCCCCACGTCGCCCTGCGACCCCCCCCCCCCCCCCCCGGCCTAGGGGCTTCAGGCGCCGCCCCGCATTGCCCCAGGCCCTGCGACCGGCCCCCTGGTGCCCTCCCCGGCCCCAGGCGCGTCCCCGGCCCCCCGATCCCCCCGGGCCCGGCCGCGCTCACTCACCCGCCGCCGCCAGCCGGACCCAGACGCCGAGCGGGAGCGGCCCGGCCCAGGGGCGGCTGCTCCGTCCAGACACGTGCGGGCGGGCGGGGAGGGGGCCTGACCCCGGCACAGGCGGTCACGCAGGGGCGGCTGCCGGCCAGCTCAGGCCCACGCCGGGGAAGGCGGGCTGGGGGCGGCCGGGAAACATGGCGATTGGCAGAAAGCAGCCCCGAACCGCCCCGGCTCCCTCCCCCGCCATGGGGGAGGGGGATATGAGACCCCCCCCCCCCGCCATGGGGGAGAGAGAGCTGATACACCCCCAGCCATGGGGGAGAGCGAGCTGATACCCCCCCCCCGCCATGGTGGAGGGGGATCTGACACACACACATCCCAGCCATGGGGGAGAGAGAGAGCTGATACACCCCCCAGCCATGGGGGAGAGAGAGCTGATACACCCCCCCCCCCGCCATGGGGGAGTAGGATCTGTGACCCCTGCCATGGGGGAGGGGGATATGAGACCCCCCCCCCCCCAGCCATGGGGGAGAGAGTGCTGATACACTCCCCAGCCATGGGGGAGAGAGAGCTGATGGTGTACCAGCAATGGGGGAGGGGGATATGAGACCCCCCAAGCCATGGGGGAGAGGGGGATCTGCGACCCCTGCCATGGGGGGGATATGCGACCCCTGCCATGGGGGGGGGAGGGAGATATGAGACACCCCCCCCAGGCATAGGGGAGGGGGACCTGAGACCCTTACAGCCATGAGGGAGGGGAATCTGCTCCCCCCCACTGCCGTAGGGGAGAGGGATATGAGATCCCCCAGCCATAGGGTAGGGGGATATGTGACCTCTGCCATGGGGGGGTATGCAACCCCTCCCTTGGGGGGGGAGGGAGATATGAGATCCTCCCAGCCATGGGGGAGGGGGATCTGCTACCACCCCCCCCCCCCCGCCATAGGGGAGAGGGATGTGAGATCCCCCAGCCATGGGGGAGGGGGAATCTGCTACCCCCCCTCCCCACCATAGGGGAAAGGGATGTGAGATCCCACAAGCCATGGGGGATCTGCTACTCCCAGCTATAGGGAAGGGGGCTGAGATCTGATACCCTCCTTCCGGCTATGGACGCGTCGGACTGGGAACAGATACCTTTCCTGCTCCCTTCCCCTGCTGTAGGTGGAGGACTGGGATCTGATATCCTCCCCCCTCCCGCACCCTCATCAGAGATGGGGGAAGGCAGGGATCTGATACCTGCATTCCCAGGCAGATATTGGGACGGGGGCTGGGATTTGATTCCTTCCCCCCGCACACACTCGCCAGATATGGCATGGCCTAGGATCTGATACCTCCACCCAGCCACAAAGAGCCTGATACCCCTGCCAAGCGGGGGCAGGAGTGGAGGGAAAGCTGCAGTGAGAATGCAGGTGTGGTTAGCTCACCAGCACAGTCAAAAACACAGGCCCTGAAATAGCGAAGACCCCCCAGCCATGGATTTGGATGGGATTTAATCATATGCTTTGGTGGGTTGCTGAGTTGGGGGCATAGTGAATGGGGGCTCTGCAGGAGAGTTGGGTTATTTGCCACACCTCTTTCAAAGGTAAAAAAAGCTTCCCAGCTCCTACAGTGAGCCAGAGAGGGGATTTGCCAGCTGTTTGGGATGGGAAGTTGCAGGAGAGGGTCTAGTCAAATTCCATGCTAGAGAATTTCATCTTTCTTAAAACAAACAAACAAAAGGAAGTATTTTTTCATACAAAGCACAGTCAACCCGTGGAACTCCTTGCCAGAGGATGTTGTGAAGGCCAAGACTATAACAGAGTTCAAAAAAGAACTAGATGAATTCATGGAGGATAGGTCCATCAATGGGTATTAGCCAGGAGGGGCAGGGATGGTGCCCCTAGCCTCTGTTTGCCAGAAGCTGGGAATGGGCGACAGGGAATGGATCACTTGATGATTACCTGTTCTGTTCATTCCCTCTGGGGCACCTGGCACTGGCCCCTGTCGGAAGACAGGATACTGGGCTAGATGGACCTTTGGCCTGACCCAATATGGGTCTTATGTTCTTAAACAAGAACACCTTAGGAAACTCCATCCAGAAAACTATGCTAAGAGAATATTAAAGAAGTAACTTTAAGCTCCCAGAAGCCAGGAACTGACAAAGGTAAAATTACCTGTGAAACCTAAGCCCTGCCCCTTGTACATATGTATTACGATACAGTCTTGAATTACATGATCATGTATTGATTCTCAGTACAAGATGATACCAGATCATTTCTCCTACAGCCGTCAATACACACGTGTAGCATCTGATATTTCTTTTCATTCTCTTATACTTACGTTCACTTTGTTATTGTGATTGCCTAGACTTTTTATAGGCTAGATTCTCTTCTCTCACAGGTATGTATTTTAATACTTCAGTCAACTGGGTTTCCTAGGTACTTCATAAAAACATAAGACCCCAGTGCGCTAGGCGCTGTACAAACACAGAATAAAGACTCCCCGCTCCAAAGCGCTGATAATCTGTTTGCATGGCATAGGGTCTCACTCACCCCAGCATAAATCTGTTATTTTCATCTTACTTCCATCCTGAATTTGTCAGGTTTCAATATCCAGCCATTGAATCTCATTATTAGGGTATGTCTACACCACGGGATTAATCCGAATTTACAGAATTCGAATTTTGGAAACAGATTGTATAAAGTCGAATGTATGCGGCCACACTAAGCACATTAATTCGGTGGTGTGCGTCCATGTACCGGGGCTAGCGTCGATTTCTGGAGCGTTGCACTGTGGGTAGTTATCCCATAGCTATCCCATAGTTCCCGCAGTCTCCCTCGCCCATTGGAATTCTGGGTTGAGATCCCAGTGCCTGATGGGGCAAAAAACATTGTCACAGATGGTTCTGGGTACAGCCTCACCCCTCCCTCCATGACAGCAACGGCAGACAACCACTTTGTGCCTTTTTTCCTGGGTGAACACTGCAAACTCCATACCACGGCAAGCATGGAGCCCGCTCAGCTCAAGACAGCAGTCATGAACATTGTAAACACCTCACACATTCTCGTGCAGTTTATGCTGAACCAGGACCAGAAAAACAAGGTGAGGAGGAGGCGGCAACGGCAGCGCAGCGACAAGAGTGATGAGGACATGGACATGGACACAGAATTCTCTCAAACCGCGGGCCCCGGTGCTTTGGAGATCATGTTGTTAATGGGGCAGGTTCTATCCGTGGAACGCCGATTCTGAGTCCGAGAAACAAGCACAGACTGGTGGGACCGCATAGTGTTGCAGGTGTGGGACGATTCCCAGTGGCTGTGAAACTTTTGCATGTGTAAGGGCACTTTCATGGAACTTTGTGACTTGCTTTCCCCTGCCCTGAAGCGCCAGAATACCAAGATGAGAGCAGCCCTCACAGTTGAGAAGCGAGTGGCGATAGCCCTGTGGAAGCTTGCAACGCCAGACAGCTACCCGGTCAGTCGGGAATCAATTTGGAGTGGGCAAATCTACTGTGGAGGCTGCTGTGATCCAAGTAGCCAAAGCAATCACTGAGCTGCTGCTACGAAAGGTAGTGACTCTGGGAAATGTGCAGGTCATAGTGGATGACTTTGCTGCAATGGGATTCCCTAACTGTGGTGGGGCGATAGATGGAACCCATATCCCTATCTTGGCACCGGAGCACGAGGGTACCCAGTACATAAACCGCAAGGGGTACTTTTCAATGGTGCTGCAAGCACTGGTGGATCACAAGGGACGTTTCACCAACATCAACATGGGCTGGCCGGGAAGGGTTCATGACGCTCGCGTCTTCAGGAACACTACTCTGTTTAAACGGCTGCAGCAAGGGACTTACTTCCCAGACCAGAAAATAACAGTTGGGGATGTTGAAATGCCAATAGTTAACCTTGGGGACCCAGCCTACCCCTTAATGCCATGGCTTATGAAGCCATACAAGGCAGCCTGGACAGGAGTCAGGAGCTGTTCAACTACAGGCTGAGCAAGTGCAGAATGGTGGTAGAATGTGCATTTGGACGTTTAAAAGGTCGCTGGTGATCGTTATTGACTCGGTCAGACCTCAGCCAAACCAATATCCCCATTGTTATTTCTGCTTGCTGTGTGCTCCACAATCTCTGTGAAAGTAAGGGGGAGACCTTTATGGTGGGGTGCAAGGCTGAGGCAAATCGTCTGGCTGCTGATTACGCGCAGCCAGACACCAGGGCGATTAGAAGAGCACACCAGGAAGCGCTGCGCATCAGAGAAGCTTTGAAAACCAGTTTCATGACTGGCCAGGCTACAGTGTGAAATTTCTGTTTGTTTCTCCTTGATGAAAACCCGCCCCCTTTATTGACTCATTCTCTGTAAGGAACCCATCCTCCCCCCTCGATCACATTGCTTTCAAAGGAAATAAAGTCACTGTTGTTTAAAAATCATTTATTCTTTATTAATTGATTATAAAAAGAGGGAGAGAACCCGGGTGGGGTTTGGGAGGAGGATCGGCGGGAAGGAAAAGGCCACTAAAAAAAGGTTAAAAAATGACAGCCTTTTGCTTGGGCTGTCCACTGGGGTGGAATGGGAGGGTGCACGGAGCCTCCCCCCCACGTTCTTACACATCTGGGTGAGGAGGCTATGGAACATGGTGTGTGTGGGGGGGGTTATACAGGGGCTGTAGCGCCAGTCTGTGATCCTGCTGCCGTTCCTGAAGCTCCACCAGACGCCGGAGCATGTCTGTTTGCTCACTCAGCAGCCCCAGCGTTGCATCCTGCCTCCTCTGATCTTCCTGCCGCCACCTCTCATCTCGAGCATCTCTCCTCTCCTCACGTTGGTCCCTTCTGTCCTCACGTTGGTCCCTCATGTCCTCACGTTCACTGGCATCTTTCCTATACTTTGAAACCATGTCCTTCCACTCATTCAGATGAGCTCTTTCATTGAGGGTGGATTCCATGATTTCCAAGAACATCACGTCTCGTATTCTCTTTTTCCAACGCCTTATCTGAGATAGCCTTCAGGACGGAGGAGGGAGGCTTGAAAAATTTGCAGCTGCTGGAGGGAGGGGAAAAAAGGAGAGAATTTTTTAAAAAGATACATTTTACAGAACAATGCTTATACTCTTTTACGGTGACCAACACTATTCACATTACATAGCACATGTGATTTCTGTGCAAGGTCGCATTTTGCCTCTTAATATTGAGTGCCTGTGGCTTTGCTGCTAGAGATCACAGACGCAGGTCCGGGCAACAGAATTCGGCTTGCATGCGGCCATGGTAAGCCATTGTCTTTCGGCTTCTGCGCCCTCCTTTCCCACATACCAAGCAAAGCCCGTTGAGTGCTGCGGTTTTCCTGTTAACCTTCAGCAGCAGAAAACAAACTAACCCCCGCTCATCCAATTCTCTGGATGATGATCACTTTATCCCTCCCCCCACCACGTGGGTGGTATCAGGGAAGATCCCTGCAGGAACCAAACTAACACACACACCCCCGCCATGAATTCTCTGGGATGATCGCTTTACCCCTCCCCCCACCGCGTGGCTGGTATCAGGGAAGATCCCTGCTAGCCAAACGCAAAAAGCTCAGGGCCAATCCCCCCCGCGCTTGGCTAACTGCAGGGAAGGATTTCTTTTCAGCCACAGGCAAACAGCCCAGTAGGAAAGGCCATCTCTGTCCCCTTAATTAAATTCCCGTATTTCAACCAGGTTACCATGAGCGATATCACTCTCCTGAGGATTACACAGCGAGATAAAGAACGGATGTTGCTTGAATGCCAGCAAACACCGGGACCATACGCTGCCAGGCTTTGTCATGCAATGATACCAGATTACTTGCTACTAGCATGGCGTGGTCAAGTGTCCTACCATGAAGGACGGAATAAGGCTCCACTGCCCAGAAACCTTGTGGAAAGGCTTTTGGAGTACCTCCAGGAGAGCTTCATGGAGATGTCCCTGGAGGATTTCCGCTCCATCCCCAGACACGTTAACAGACTTTTCCAGTAGCTGTACTGGCCGTGAATGCATCCCAAGTCCTCAGGGCAAAGTAATCATTAAAAAACGCTTGCTTTTAAAACAAGATTTATATTTTAAAAGGTACACTCACCTGAAGTCCCTTCCATTGGGTCATGGTCTTGGATACTGGCTTGGGAGGGTACTTCAGTCAGGCTGAGAAAAAGATCCTGGCAGTTGGGGAGAACGGAGTGCTGTGTGCTCTCCGCAAGCTCGTCCTCCTCCTCCTCCTCCTCCTCTTCCCCGTCCGCAGAATCCTCAGGTGTGGCTGGTGAGATTACCCCCGCCTCAGAATCCACGGTCAGAGGTGGGGTAGTGGTGGCGGCCCCCCCTAGAATTGTATGCAGCTCAGCGTAGAAGCGGCAGCTCTGACCCGGAGCGACCGTTTGCCTCCTTTGTTTTTTGATAGGCTTGTCTGAGCTCCTTGACTTTCACGCGGCACTGATATGAGTCCCTATTGTGGCCTCTCTCCATCATGCCCTTGGAGATTTTTTCAAAAGTTTTGGCATTTCGTCTTTTCGAACAAAGTTCTGCTAGCACTGAATCCTCTCCCCATATAGCGATCAGATCCAGTACCTCCCGTACGGTCCATGCTGGTGCTCTTTTTCGATTATTGGCCTGCATGGTTACCTGTGCTGATGAGCTCTCTGTGGTCACCTGTGCTCTCCACGCTGGGCAAACAGGAAATAAAATTCAAATGTTCGTGGGGCTTTTCCTGTCTACCTGGCCAGTGCATCCGAGTTCAGATTGCTGTCCAGAGCGGTCACAATGGTGCACTGTGGGATAGCTCCCGGAGGCCAATACCATCAAATTGCGGCCACACTAGCCCTAATTCGAAATGACAATATCGATTTTGGCACTACTCCCCTCGTCGGGGAGGAGTACAGAAATCGATTTTAAGAGCCCTTTATTTCGAAATAAATGGCTTCGTTGTGTGGACAGGTGCAGGGTTAATTCAATTTAACGCTGCTAAATTTGAATTAAACTCATAGTGTAGACCAGGCCTTAGTATTTGCCTGCTGGATGACAGTGTCCTCTGCTATCAGAAATCTTCTCCCTGACCATGATCAAGGCACTTTTCAGTTGTCTCTTTGATGAGCTCAACGGATTTAAAGCGCTTGAAGTCTCTCTCTGTAAGGCGGGTTCCAGACTGCAAATCATTCTTGTGCCTCTTCTCTGAACCCTCTTCAATTCTTTCACCCTTTCCGTAGGGGATGAGAGACAAGGTGGGACCATCTTTTATTGGACCATCTGCTGCTGGTGAGAGAGCCAAGCTCTCAAAGCTTACACAGGGTATGTTTAACCTGCAATTAAAAACCCACGGCTAGCCCGTTTCATCTGGCTCAGACTCATGGGGCTCTGGCTAAGGGGCTGTTTAACTGTGGTTTAGATGTTCGGACTTGGGCGGGAGCCTGGGCTCTAGGACCCTGTGAGGTGGGAGGATGCATTTGGGGATGAGGCAGTTAATTACTAAGCTAATTTATCTGAGAGCTCAGGTGGTCTGTTATATACCTGCAAATCTTCAGGCTTGCTCTGTCATGTTATACTTAATCCACCGTGCACCGTGTAAGAACGCTTTACTGTGTGCTTTTCATATCGATTACTTGAACGTATTCTTAGTCTGGTAGATGGAGTCTCACCGCTTCAAGACAGAACAACTGTATTTAAGGTTGTAAATGAAGATGTATGTTGTTAGCAGGGCTTTGGAGCGGAGCCCGGAGCTGGAGCGCAGAGCAGTGGAGCTGCAGGTCTTTGCCTGGAGCTGGAGCACAGCTCCAAAGCCCTGATTGTTAGAGTGCATTAGCTGAGAATGAATGTGTGATGATGGAAGGAGAGACTGCATTATAAGGAGCACTCGCATGCAGGAGGGGCAGAGTTAAGGTTACACGTATCATTCGTAGCTTTATGCCAGTGAATGGGAAACAAAAATCCCAACACTCGGTCCGTCTCTCAACGCTGTGTACAGCAAGCTAATGCTGTGATATTAGTGACAGTCATAAAGGCTCTGACGAATAGACGTTGGAAGGTAGGCTTGCAGTCTACCTGAAGTGACTCCACCATCCTTTGTGCGGTTGGTCATGGGTGCTTTGCCCTTTGCACCCAGCATTCATACTTTAGGGTTGAGGTTGCAGAATGATCTTATATTTGCTCTGAGACGTGCGGCCGCCAAGAGGGTTATGATCTTTGACAGCCAGCACTGACACCACAGTGGCAATGAAATACAAAGTAATGCTACCCCACGCTAACTGGCGCCTTCTAGTGGCTGGGAGAAGTTTCTGAGTGTGCTACAGCCTGTGAGCGGATGCGCTTGGTCCTTTGGCCCAGGCAGTGACCGCTCCTGCTGTCAGAGCTAGCGGACGCAGGTTCAATCCCTGCTTGACCTATCCAGAAGCCCTGTGTTATACAGCACAGTGGAACCATGCAGGGTTTTTCCTACTGGAGTAAATATGAGGGTACCGGTTGCCTGTCAGTGAGGGTGTTTGGTGCTATGAACAGGCTTCTGCTCCCAGGAGTCAATAGCCCTTTCTGATGTTGGTGGGTGAAACAAAGTTTGGTCTCATCTTACTCCCTAGTGGCTGTTTAGCCACAGTGTCCTGTGGCACCTTATAGACTAACAGACGTATTGGAGCATGAGCTTTCGTGGGTGAATACCCACTTCGTTGGATGCATGGGTACTCACCCACGAAAGCTCACGCTCCAATACGTCTGTTAGTCTATAAGGTGCCACAGGACTCTTTGCTGCTTTTACAGATCCAGACTAACACGGATACATGTTTAGCCACAGTTTAAGAGGCAGTGTAGTCTAGTACTGGACCAAAACTCAGGAGACCTGGGTTCTAGCCCCATCTCTGCTACTGAGCTGCTTTTTGGCCAGGGGCAAGTCACTTCACTTCTCCCGTCACCCTCCCACCCAAATCTGTATCATGTGGATTCAGGGCAGGGGACTGTCTCTCTTTCTATGTACACTGCTCAGCCAGTGGATGCTACTGTAGGGTCACTTGCGTGTTTAAACTAGTGTAAATAGTGACTCCATGATTTGAGGACTTCAGTAACTCGGCCAGAGGTCAGGGGTCTATTTCAGGAGTGGGTGAGGTTCTGTGACCTGCGATGTGCAGGAGGTCAGCCTAGATGATCACGATGGTCCCTTCTGACCGTTAAATCTATGAGCAGGACCGAGGCAAAGCTACACTGGGAGCCCAGTACTGGAATACCAACTGGGGCTGCAGATCAAAGCGGACTTGCATTGGCTGATTTCTGTGTTGCGAGGTCTTGGTTTTGGGAAGGGGGGACTTAAATTTGGACTATCGGGATAAATGTTCTTTCCTAGGTAGGTGAAATTGCTGGCGTATGTCTCTAGGACAGCAGTAATCATGACTGGTTCTGGGCCACTCGTCTGGTGCTCTGGAATAACTTGCCAGGAGACCAAATGGGCTACAGTGAATAAAGGTATTTCCAGGTATCTGTCCCGTGATTTCTGCTTGGGGCTGACTGACGACAGCTTGGCTACTATCAGAATTGGCGCTCTGCTCTCCTTAGCCTTTCTTCCACTGAAACTGCTTTAGGGCCTGACTCTGGAGGGCTGGCCCCTTGTGCCTCTCCGGAGACCTACTGGGCCCCCAAATGGATCCGATTGCAGGTGGGGGCTCTAGACGACACCGTCAATGCCTCCATTTATGGTTAGCAAGGCCTCACGTAAATGAGCTCCCAGCAGCCTTGGTTTTTAAACACAGCCTGGGCTCCTTGTGAAAGGAAAAACATCATCCTCACTGTAGCTGGCTTTGTGAGTTATTTCTCCTCGTCTGTTTCATCCTTGGCCTTTTTGCCCCAGGGCTTGAAAGGTCGGATATCTTTAGCGCTCAGCTCAGCTGGGCTGGTTAAAACCTTGCATCATGGAGCCGAGCAGCCGGAGATAGAGCCCAACCCAACCCAACCCCCCAGGTGCAAACATTTTGCAACTTTGACTCCGGGTCCAAATGTTGCGTCTTGGGCTCCCCTGTGATAGCAATGCAGAAGGGGGCACTCTAGCTATCCACTTCTCCAGATGCTGCTTCCTCTCCCCTCTGGCCAGCAGGTGGCAGCAGTGCGCCAGGGAAACCATAGGCCTCTCCATTCTCGCCCAGCTATGGGAAGGCAGCTAGCTCTCTGCCCGCTCTGGGTGCATTCATGCTGGCGCTGCAAAATGGAGCATGTCCCCGTGGTCGAAAGCGGATTCTGGGGAAAGTTCATGGAGCAGAGCTCTGTAGGCAGCCTGGCTCCGTAGCTGGGTTTGCTTTCGAGGGTTTGCACCGCTTCGGGTTGCAGAAGTGCCCAGGCGGGGATGGTGTGGGGGGTTGTTCTTGCTTTGAGGAGGGCAGTGCCAGATGGGAGCTGGGGCATCTCTTGGGGTTGTCCCTTTGCTGTTTATCAATGTTGATTAATGCACATTGGAAAACATAATCCCAACTATACATATAGACCCCATCATGTTAAATTAGCTGTTTTACCACTCAAGAGAGAGATCTTGGAGTCACTGTGGGTAGTTCTCTGAAAACATCCACTCAATGTGCAGCGACAGTCAAAAAAGCAAACAGAATGTTAGGAATCATTAAGAAAGGGATAGATAATCAGACAGAAAAGATCATGTTGCGTCTATATAAATCCAGGTACACCCACATCTTGAATACTGCGTGCAGATCTGGTCACCCCGTCTCAAAAAAGATATATTGGAATTGGAAAAGGTTGAGAAAAGGGCAACAAAAATGATTAGGGGTATGGAACGGCTGCTGTATGAGGAGAGATTAATAAGACTGGGACTTTTCAGCTTGGAAAAGAGATGACTAAGGGGGGATATGACAGAGGTCTATTAAATCATGACGGCTGTGGAGAAAGTACATAAGGAAGTGTTATTTACTCCTCATAACACAAGAACTAGGGGTCACCAAATGAAATTAATAGGCAGCATGTTTAAAACAAACGAAAGGAAGTATTTCTTCACACAACGCAGAGTCAACGTGTGAAACTCTTTGCCAGAGAATGTTGTGAAGCCCAAAACTATAACAGGGTTCAAAAAAGAAGTAGATAAGTTCTTGGAGGATAGGTCCATCAATGGCTATTAGCCAGGATGGGCAGGGATGGTGTCCCTAGACTCTGTTTGCCAGAAGCTGGGAATGGACGACAGGGGATGAATCACTTGATGATTCCCTGTTCTGTTCATTCCCTCTGGGGCACCTGGCACTGGACACTGTCTGCAGACAGGATACTGGGCTAGATGAATCTTTGGTCTAACCCAGTATGGCCGTTCTTATGGTGCAGATGCTGGTTCATGCTCCGTGAGGGTGAATTTCAGCCGGAGCCACAGGCCGCGAAAGGCACAATAATTCTTCTCCCCCAGCTCTGGTAGCTATACCCAGTCCTTGCTCCAAACACAGACCAGAAAAGGGAGGATTATTGCCCTGATTGTACAGACAGGAACTGGTGAACAGATCCCCTGTCCACTGAATTTAGGGGGCGTCTTTCCATTGATTTCCCTGGATCAGGCCCAGAGAGATTAAGTGACTTGCCAAAGTCACACAGGGAGTCTGTGGCACTGAAGCGAGATCTCTTGCGCCCAGCCCAGTGCCTTAACCACCAGAGTGAACACACGCTTGCTCCACTATGGACAACAAGCCTTTACAGGTCCCTGGAGACTGCATCTCTAGCTAGCCTGGACCCCAGGAAGGATAAGGAAGTCCCAGTATTGGCTAATGTGTATGTGCCTCCCTGCCCTCTACAGGAAGGGATCGGAACTGCTCAATCGCTTGTCATAGGCCCCATACTGCTAGCAAGAGATTTCCCTTTAGCTCTATTGGCGGGGAGTATGTCCTTGGAAAGGAGGATCAGAATTCTACCCTATGCTCTGGTTCAAACGGGAATTAATTCGGGGAAGTCCTGGGATCTGTGCGATGCCAGACGTCACACTAGATCATCACTCCTGGCCTTCCAATCTGTGCATGCTCAGTGCTGTGACGTTCTGGGCGGTCCTGACAGTGACAACCGTGAAGTCCTAGGTGACCTCAGATTCGTTACAAGGGGCGAGCGAGGAAAGATTTCCAGAGGCAGGGAGCTGTAAGGACATGAGAGAGGCTATTGGAGGGGCTGGGAATGGGAGAATGAAATAGGAGCTGTGGAGAAGTAACAGGCGCAGGGTTCCCACCTTCCCCATCCAAGGAAGTGTAGCAAGAGAGAGAAAGACCTTCACCCCACCCACCAGACACTGTAGCCTAAGGGAGGTTGCACAAAGCTCACGGCTGTAGTGTAGACACTTTCTGCAGTGACAGAAGGGATAGCGTAGTGGTTGTGTCTGATCAGACGCTGAATCTGGCTCAGTCCACTGGGGTGCTGATGTTACTCTTAAAGCATTTTGCTAGAAGCTGAGATTCCCTCCAGGACACTCTGTCCTAAATACCCAATGAGCCCAAACCTCTTGACAGGAAAGAAACCCATGTCCCCAGCCTCCAGCAAACAGCCCTCTGCATTTAGAATCCCAGCCTGCGGAAAAGTCCACTCCGGAAAGCCAGGGCCCAGGTGGCAGAAACAGAATGGTCTGGCAAGGCCCTGGCAGTCTTGGAAACTTGCCCGTTATTTGACGTTTTTCTTCAAGCCCCACCTGCTGGAGTCAGGTGATTGTGTGAGACTCTCCGCTTTGGTTTAATTTTTTTTTATATTTCTAGCCCGCCCCCCCGGTGGCAGAGCAAATCTTGAAACTGGCTCAGAAACCAGCAGGCAAATTAACAAGAACCCCACATTCACTATTTTAAAAACAAGGTCACAATGTTTAAAAGCAAGCTCAGGATTTTGGGGGCCTGACTCAGGATTTTGGAACACTCGGGGATCAAAGCTGCAGTGCTGTAATACCTAGAGCACAGGAGTACGAGTTGAGAGAGCCGGGTCCTGGTTCTGACCTGCTGTGTAGCCTTTTGCAGGTCACGGCCCGTGCCTCAGTTTCCCCTCACACCCTTTGTTTATTTACACTGTAAAATCTTTGGGGGCAGAAACTGTCTCTAGGTATATGTATGTGAAGCACCAGCCCAGTGGGATTGGTTGGGGCTGCAGTACAAATAATAGAAATAATTAGCAGGATTTCCCTCGGGGAAGCTCCATCTACTGTGAGAAGCTCATCTCCTTGGGAGTCCCCATCTCATACAACTGACCCTCTATAGGCACAGGATTCCCAGAGGCTGCCGTATACACAGCCACACCCAAAGGGACCTCAGGCTGAAAGGAGGAGACGGACATTTCCAATAGGGGGAGAATGTCGAACCTGGGCAGCGCAGAGGATTGTGGGCCCCCCATGCAAATCAGCACGGGATGACCATGGGCTGGGCGGTCAGTATGTGTCTCCCCACGCAGGGCTGGCTCCAGGCACCAGCGCAGGAAGCAGGTGTTTGGGGCGGCCAGTGGAAAGGGGCGGCACATCCGGGTCTTCGGCAGCGGGTCCCTCTCGAAGAGAAGGACCGGCCACTGAGTTGCCGCCGAAGAATGAAGCAGCGTGGTAGAGCTGCTGCCGAAGTGCCGCCGATCGCAGCTTTATCTTTTTTTTTTTTTTTTTTTTCTTCTTCGCCGCTTGGGACGGCAAAAAAGCTGGAGCCGGCCCTGTCCCCCCGATGCTTTGAGTGGTATTATTTTTGGACCTGAAGCTGGCGGGCATTCCCAGGGGGCACGCCTTCATTTACTCTTTTCTTTGCTCCACCTTGCACCTGGGGCAGGGTGCGGCTCTGACGGTGGGACAGAGAAATATTTCTGGAGCCCCCGTCTTCGCTTGCTGCCCCCAAGCGCCAAAAACCAGCCGAGAAGAGACAGCTAATCCACTGCTCTCTCTAGCCATTGGCAAGCCACCTCCGTGAGCATCCCCCCACCCATGCTTTGGGTTATCTAATGACTATCACAGCACAGCTAAATGTCATTCTACTTAAGGAAGCGAGGCGGCCTAGACGAGTGAGACAGGGGCAGGGGAAGCTAAAGCAAAACAATATTGATTCCTCGCCAATTATCACGGTTATCAAAGCAGCGCAATTAAAGGGAGAGGACGGAGTTTTCCGATATGGTGCCTGGATGTTCTAGGCCAGCAGCGGAGCGTTTATTTCACCTCTCCCCTCGCACATACCGTTTCCAGGTGCAGCTCAGCTGGGGCTAATTAGCTTGTTTTTTCTGCCGATTCAGTCTCCCCCAGTGCCTCGTTCCCCCCCTCCGCCCCCCCATGCAAGAGACACAATCAGGGACATCCGGCAGAGCGCAGTGATGGCCCATTGCTTGAGCCAAGGCAGCACGGCTCTGCTTGAGCAAAGGGTTAAAGACGTGCCGAGAGGCCTCGGGGAGTTTGAGGCATTTCTCTTCTTCTCAAGGTTCATCCAGACACATGGGCCTCCCTCCCCGGGGGGCGAACGTCTCAGGCTGAAGCAGGCTTATGTATTATTTCCCCCAAGTGGGGGGATTCAGAATTGCTCCACTGTGTCAGAGGTCCAATACTGCCCCGTCCCTGCGCTCCAGACACTGTACACCCACAGCTAGGATGACACCACCTTGGGCTTCCGCCACCTGAGCTGCAGGAGGGTGCGCCGGGTGGCTAGCAGTACTAGGTCCCTTATCTGCGCTGCAGTCTGGCCACCAGAGGGCAGCATGGCTCAAAGCTAGGATTTTGCATTATTCCCCTCCACTCCTTCCGAGACAGGCAGTGTTTGCTTCGTGTCTCTGAGGTTCAACAAGTGTTTTCCTTCAGCACAAGTGAGACGGGTCCTTCGGCCGCGGCTGGGCAGCCCTTAAGTCCCGGGCAGTCTAGGTACCTTTGCCCCCACGGTGTATGGTAGATGGGAAAACCACAATAGAGCCCCCACGGATGTGTGAGAGCTCCTACTTGCCAAGCCTCCCTCATCACTAGCTCGCTCCTCCTTCTCCAGGCTGCCAACAGGCCTGGGCTGGGTCCAGGATGGGGGCTTGGCGCTGTCTGGCTGATTGTATAATTACAGCGTTGCCGCGGGGCTAGTTAGCATGGAGAGATGCAGGACGGGACTTGGGGCCCAAGGGAAGTGATGCTCAGAGGGAGGCCCAGGGGGGCTGATAGCTAGGTTAGTGCCCGTGCTGGGTACTCTTGGTGCACCCCAGGGAGCAGCACGGGAAGGCAGTTTCAGAAGTTCTGCCTTCAGTTGGTCCTCCCTTTATGCTGGGAAGGGGTGGGGTGTCCCCAGCTGGGAGCTTCCCTTTTGCCGGCAGGAGCTGCAAGTTGGCAGTGAACTGCCCACTCTTAGCACTGCAGTGAGGTGCAGCAGGCCTCTTTTGTAAAGCGCTTCACGGACGTGCCTGGGCAGTGGGCATCATGATCCCTGGTTTACAGATGGGGAAAATGAGGCACAGAGTGGGGGAGTGATTCGCTGAAGCAAACCAGTGGCAGAGCCCAGGAGTCCTGGCTCCCAGACCACTGACTTCCCCATGGATGGGAGCAGGCCCCATTTAAAAAGCTGTTTGTAATCCCAGCCAGGCCAGCCAAGCAGGGTAGGCAAGGCTCACCTTGCTGGCTGCTGCCTGGATTCCAGCTGGCCTGTTTCTGAAACCCCCGATGCCTCACTTGCCCTTTTGCTGTCCCCTCAGGGGCAATCGACCCCACGCTGATGGGGGCTTTGTCTGGTGGCTTCTGGGCTCAGACCATTTGCCCATGCTGCCTTGGCCATGGGTCACATCCAGCTGTCATAGGGCACTTAGGTTTTTTAAAAACCAACAAAATATTAATCTAATTAACAAACAATTTAATAGGCTGTACGATCCATTTATAAGACACCTATTGCTAGAGCTATCTACGTATCCATCATCCCCATATACACCCATCCATCCCCATACACGTTTTTCTATCATCTATCTAGCCCATCCCATACATCTGTCTGTCTGTCTCCATAATACTGAAGAGCCTCTATGCATGTGGTGGGGTGACGCCTGCTGGGAGGGAAAGAAGGCAGCAGCTGTCATAGAATATCAGGGTTGGACGGGACCTCAGGAGGTATCTAGTCCAACCCCCTGCTCAAAGCAGGGCCAATTCCCAACTAAATCATCCCAGCCAGGGCTTTGTCAAGCCGGGCCTTAAAAATCTCTAAGGATGGAGATTCCACCACCTCCCTAGGGAACCCATTCCAGTGCTTCACCACCCGCCTAGTGAAAAAGTGTTTCTTAATATCCAACCTAGACCTCCCCCACTGCAACTTGAGACCATTGCTTCTTGTTCTGTCATGCCATCACCAACAGCTTATCCACTATTTGATTCAGACATCCGGCCACCAGCTCTGCTGGGTTCTCTGTAACTCAGGCCTCCCTGGGGATAGCAGAATCTGAACAATTATTTAGTTTGATCATTACATAATAGGATGGGTTTATAACGGGTCCTTGGATTCTGGAGATCGGGGCTTATTCTGTTGCCATGGAAAAGTCCTGGCCCACTCCGTGCCTCAGTTTCCCCATCTATCAAAGCCAGCTAGCAATGTTTACCCACTGCCCAGGGCATCACTCAACCACAAGGTTTACTGCTGAACTAAACGAGGCAACCCGCTTCCCCCAACCTAGGTCTGAGTGTGCTGCCAGCCTGGGAGTGAGGGGCCAAGGCAATTATTACGTGTCTGGCCACAGCACTGAGGTCCCTACAGAGATCAGGGCCCCATGGTGCTAGGACACAGAGCAAGAGACCCCAAAGAGCCATCCCAGACAGCGTACAGACTAACCAGAGCAGGTAGGCAAAGGGTGTGTGTGTGGGGAGGGGAAACAGAGGCAGGGAGTGTTTTTTCCCCAGGGCCACCCAGCACATCAGTGGTGGATCCAGGAACAGACCCCAGGTTACCTGGCTCCCTGGCTGGCGCCCTAGCCACTGAACAGCACTGCCACCCCCCACTCCCCACCGGCAGCATGGACCACTCCCGCTATTCTAGGCTCTCAGCCTGCCCTCCTCACCATAATCTCCACACACCCGGCAGTCGTGCGTTAAGCAGCATGACCAGCATCCCTCTCCTGTGGTTCACCCTCTCTCTTCACTGCCAGGGGGAGAACAACGTTTGCAGGGGCGGGTTTGTTGTGGCAGGGTTTTGGGTTCGGGTTGTTTTTCATTGAAGTGACCATGGTGCTGGGTGCGTTAGAGAAGGCCTGTGTAGACGTGCGGACTCACCCCTGCAGCGCCTCCTGCTGGTGACTTCTGGGAATTAGCTCGTTCCAGCTCCAGAGCGCCCTCTGCAGGCTGGTGATCTGCTTGTCCTCTGGTCCCCGTGTCCCTCTCTGGACCCCGGTGCACCTTTAACTGGGTGCTGCCCCCTGGCAGTACCCCCACAGTCTGGGTCTCCCCCTCTCTGGGGAACCCCCACCCACTATCCCCACTTTGCCTCAGTCTTGGCTATTGCCCAGTCTCCATCCAGCCCCTGTTCACTGGGGCAGACGGCAGTATCAGCCACTCATCACAGGCAAAGGGGTTCAGACCTGCTGCCTCTGGGTACCCGTGGACTGCCCCTGCAAGCAGTACCTAATAGGCCTTACCAGGCCTGCAGCTTTCCTAGGCCAGAGCTCCCCACCTCCCTTGGCCTTTCCCCAGCCCTGCTCCACTCTGGGCACTTGGTGAAGCTCCCTGCAGTCAGGCCCTTCTCTCCCTGAACACAGAAGGAGACTGCAGAGCTCCTGGCTCCCAGCCTCTTATACAGGCCAGCTGTGGCCTGATTGGGGTGTGGCCCAGCTGCGGCTGCTTCCCCAGTCAGCCCAGGTTTTCGAGCTGCAACCCTCTCCAGGGCCGCTTTTACCCCTGCAGGCCCCTTTCAGGGCTGATTTCAAGCCCTTCAGGGCAGGAGCGGATGTCCACCCCGCTACAGCTGGTCAGAGCTGTGCCTCTGGTATTGGCAGCAGGGAGGTGGGGACGTTTGGAACGGTTCATTCCCCGGTCTGGGACCAGCCTCCAAGAAAGCTTTATCTGGATGGATGAGAGTGCCACCAGGCCCGAGAAACACAGCGGCCAGCTGACCATCGTCCCCATCCTGGAGCTTTAGGCTCTTTTAGATTCCCTGGGCCCAGGTGACTGAATGCCTGGACGAGAAGGACCAAGACCTTTAACTGGACTTGATAGTCTATGGGCAGCCAGTGCAGCGAGCAGAAGAGGGGAGTGATGAGCTCACGGGAGCGTGTGTTGCTGAGGGGACATGTTGCAGAGTTCTGTACTAGCTGAAGTTTCCTAAGGCCCGAAGGGTCCATGTCTGGATATGTTGTACTGCTGTAGTCAGGGTGGGATGGCATGGATGGAGAGTCCTGGCCAACTGGAGGTGAGAGAAAGTTACTTATGGATGCCGTGATGGCAGAGCTTAGCCTCAGCGAGGACTCCTTTTAAACTACGGACTGAGTTGACCAACTGGGGGCATGAACCTTCAGCCAGAAGAGACAGCCCTGGAAGTGCAGCGCCTCCAAATGCCCACCAGCACCCCCTTTCCTGCTCAGTGTAATCCCGTTCTCGACTCGCCGCTGGGGCGCCTCCTTGGGGCTGCATCTGGGGAGTAGCTCCGCCCGGTCTGACACCTCCTTCTGTCTCTCGTTCATGCTGCGACTCCTCTCACGCTCCAGGAGTTGCAGTGCTTCCTCTTTGGGAGTCAGGATGCTCCCTCCACCCAGGTCACTAGAGTTTTCCCCTTCCAGGGCATCAGAGTCTCACTGGACCGGTTGACCAGGTATCTTTTCCGGCAGCCCTCCAACTCAAAGCTATGCCATGTCTCCAGTGACTGGTTGGGGAACCTGGGCCTGCCTGCTACTCCGGGTTCCAGCTCAGGGACCCTCAAACCAGCTCTTTCCCTGGGCCTTCTTCTCCTCCACCACCCTTCTGGGCAAACCCTTCCTTCAGGGCCAGGATTCCAGGGCTTCTGCTCTCCCCCTGGGGTGCCCCCTTTCCCACTCTAAACCCAGAGAGTGACTGCAGGGTTCTGCTCTACCACCTCCTTCTGCCCTCACTGCCTGGCTTACATCACCCCCCTGCTCCTGCCCAGCTGAGCTCCATCCTCACTCAGTGTTGGCCTGGCAAGCCCACCTCTCCCTCAGGTGTGGCCCATCAGGTTACTTAACCCACATTAACCCTTTCTGGGCTACTGTGGGGTGAGCACAATTGGGTTCAGCTTCAGCTCACCATCCTTCCCCCCAGCAGCTGATCTCACTGAAGCACCGGGCCGGCGTGGTGGTATGTGGTGAAGGACAGGTGGAGCTGGGTGTCACCTGCACGTTGCTGGCTCTGGAGTCCATGTTGTCCAACTTGTTCACCTCAAGGCTCCACAAGTAAGAGGTCCAGTGGCTAGTCTCCACCTACCTGCACCAGCAGATTTCCCAAAGAAGTCTAGTGGAGATGAGGCCTAGCGGGGAACCTCACCCCCAGAGTTCTGCTCCAAGGAGCTTGGAAGCTCCACCAAGAGCCTGGTGCAGCCTGGGAGCTCACAGCGCCACAGATCTGTGGTTCAGGGAGCAGAGGAACTCTGCTCACCCGCCTGGCAGAACAAAGAGCTCTGCTCCAGGGAGTGGTGAAGCTCGTGGTAGCTGAGTGCACTAGCTGATCACAGCCCTTCATCAACGGTCGCAACATCCCTCTCCCAGCCAGTTCCAGCAGCTTCTCACCTCTTCCCCTCCATGTGGAGATCAGACTGTCCCATCCCACCGTCTCACTATAGTCAAGAGACCACAACCGTTTCACATTCCAGCCCACACATACAGTCCACCGGCACCCATAGATCTTCACACCGGTGGGCACTCAAGCCCTCTTTTTACAGATGCGGGGAACTGAGGCACAAAAAGGCAAAGTGTCCCACCTGGGGTGACGTGGCAAATCAGAGCTAGAGCCAGGAAAAGCAGCTAGGAGTCATGAATCCCCTAACTGTAACCACCAGATAACACAGCCTCCCAGAGCTAGAGCCTTGCCCACGTGGGAAAGTGTTACCGGTTATAGAAGTGATATAGGTATTGTTAGATTGGTGAGTTATACCGGTAACACCTCACCCCAACGCCCATGTAGACACTCTTATTCTGATCTGAGTTTAATTTCAAACGCTTTCCAAGCAACATAAGATAAACCAAAAAAGCCCACTCTTGTTCCAGACTAAGAATGACCAGATGGGGCGATACAGCTGTAAAAGTATATCCGTTTAAATTCATGCCTCTAACCACTGGACAATACTGCCCCCCAGGGACCAGCCCAGAACCCAGGAGTCCCAGCTCCTCTCCTCTAACCACTGGACAACACTGCCTCCATTTACACTGGTGGCCTACTCCAGGACTTGAACTTCCCGTCTTCAGTGGCTAACACATTAACCCAGAGCCTTCCTGTCATACCTACAGCTCCCTGCCTCTGTGACACACATCTCTAAGAAAAATAAAGGCAAGAAGGGGGCTAAAAATCCTCTCCTTGAAACACTGAGACTCAGCGGGGAAGATCCCCCTCCCAATAACAGCCTCCTTTCCTGCGGGTTCACATAAAGGACCCCTGCGGGCTCCGGCCCAGTTGTTGACGAGCCCCGCAACGTAGAGGCAGGCGTGGGACCCGGGAGCCCTTTCAGACTCTATTCTTTGGTTGCAAACTGCTTAATTTCCGGCCCAACCGATATTTGTGTTTGTTGTTGTTGTTTTGATGGAAGGCCGGCACTTTTTTTTTGGCCTGTTACAGTCCCCGGGCTATTCATCCGTTGCCACGGCAACCGAGCTCCATCAATGGCCATCCAAGATTGCAGCTGATTAGAGACAACATGTACAAGGTGGAAGACGCTGGGCACCTTGAAAACCTCATCTTCCCAAATGACTCGAATTAGCCTCATTATTCCTCCCCGGCCAGTTCGCTTCCCGCTCGGCAGAAGACACAGAAACGGCACCTGTGTGTGTGGGGAAGGGGGAGGACAATGCATCTTTTTGCTAGTCAAGGGTGACCTGGCAAACTGCGGAGCCTGGAAGAAGGTTCCCCCCCATCCACCCACCACTGGTCAAAGGTATTTGATTTCAATAGGAGCAAGGTCGGCGCCTGCCTGGATACCTTTGAGGAGTCAGGCACGAGTAAATATCCCCACGTGCTAAGAATGACACCACCTTCCTCCCAGGCTGTGGGGTGAGCATCTCCCCATTGTGCGTGGAACGGGGAGTCGATAGGAAGATCCGATTCCGCAGCGAGCGGCAATAGGGCCTGGGAGGCAGGAGACCTCAGTTCCGGTCCTGCCCTGTTTACGGTGTGATCTTAGGCAGCTGGCGTTCTCTCTCGCCCTTTGATTGTTTAAGCCAGGGGTGGGCAAACTACGGCCCGCGGGCCATGTCCGGCCCGCAGGACTGTCCTGCCCGCCCCCGAGCTCCTGGCGCGGGAGACTCACCCCTGGCCCCTCCCCTGCTGTCCTCCTTCCCCCGCAGCCTCAACTCGCTTGCTCTGCCGCTGGCGCAATGCTCTGGGCGGCGGGACTGCGAGCTCCTGGGGCAGTGCAGCTGCAGAGCCTGGCCTGACCCGGTCTGTGCTGCGCGGTGGTGGCGGCGGCACCCGGCTCCCCGCCAGCCACCGGTGCTCCAGGCAGCGCGGTAAGGGGGCAGGGGGCAGGGAGGGTTGGATAGAGAGCAGGGGAGTTCGGGGTGGGGTCAGGGGGCAGGTGTGTGGATGGTGGTTGGGGGGTAAACGGGGTTGAATGGGGGCAGGGGTCCCGGGAGGGGCAGTCAGGAAGGAGGGGGCAGGGATTCCGGGGGACAGGGAGAAGGGGTGGTTGGATGGGACCGGGGGGGTCCACCAGGAATGAGAGGAGGGGTTGGATGGGGCTGCGAGGGTCCGGGGGCAGTCAGGGGACAGGGAGTGGGGCTGGATGGGCAGGGGTCCTATCAGGGAACGGGGGGGAGGGGTTGGATGGGGCAGGAGTCCTGGGGGGGGGCAGATAGGAGGTGGGGGCCGGGCCACAACCCCCTCCCCTAACCAGCCCTCCATACAATTTACGAAACCCGATGCAGCCCTCAGGTCAAAAAGTTTGCCCACCCCTTGTTTAAGCCCTTCCCGGGCGCAGAGACCTCCTCTCACAATACGTAGCTGTCATGGCCGCCCCCTTGGCTGACAGCCGAACCGGACACCTCCAGAGCTAAGAAGATTTACTAGCAAGGCCTGTAATAGGCTTGGGCACAGAGAGGGAGACACAACACACACTGACCAGGGGGTTACACAGCTAGCACACATAACACAACACTTTGCTGAGGACTGCACAGGCCGTGTGTGTGATGGCAGCCATTTTATCCAGCACCAGAAATCAAACTGGCCACCGCCAGGGATGAAAGTTTAGGTTGCTGTAGCTTGAACTAAAGAGCCAGCGTGTAGAGCTGCGGCTGATCAAAATCCTCTGTGGATGGGGTGTGGCAGGGGGACACATAACACATCCTGGCCAGTGGTGAGCCCAGTGGCTGTTTGTCACCAGGTTAGCAGCATGGATCCTAACGGGATTCCCCAGCATTCGATTTCCTATTTTATAAAGGTTTTGACCCCGGCGCGCTTGCAACCCTCTGCAACAAACGCAGAGCATCTTTCTGGGCACCAAAGCACTTTATAAGTCGGGGGGAGGGATAGCTCAGTGGTTTGAGCATTGGCCTGCTAAACCCAGCATTGTGAGTTCAATCCTTGAGGGGGCCATTTAGGGATCTGGGGCAAAAATCTGTCTGGGGTTTGGTCCTGCTTTAAGCAGGGGGTTGGACTAGATGACCTCCTGAGGTCCCTTCCAACCCTGAGATTCTATGAATGATTTGGATAATGGAGTGGAGAGTATACCTATAAAATCTGTGGATGACACCAAGCTGGCGGGGGTTGCAAGCACTTTGGAGGCCAGGATTAGAATTCAAAGTGATCTTGATAAACTGGAGAATTGGTCCAAAATCAACAAGTTGAAATTCAATACAGACAAGTGCAAAGTAGGAAGGAAAAATCTAATGCCCAAATACAAACTGGGGAATAACTGGCTAGGCAGTAGCTCTGCTGAGAACGATCTGGGGGTTATAGTGGGTCACAACTTGAATATGAGCCAACAATGTGATGCCATTGTGAAAACAATTAATATCATCCTGGGGCGCATTAACAGGCATGTAGTATGTACGACATGGGAGATAATTACTCGACTCGGCAGTGATGAGGCCTCAGCTGGAGTCCTGTGTCCAATTCTGGGTGACGCACTTTAGAATCATAGAATGTCAGGGTTGGAAGGGACCTCAGGAGGTCATCTAGTCCCACCCCCTGCTCAAAGCAGGACCAATCCCCAACTAAATCATTTAAGAAGGAGGTGGACAAACTGGAGAGAGTCCAGAGGAGAGCAACAAAAATGATATAAGGTTTGGAAAACCTGACCCCTGAGGAAAAGTTTAAAAAAACTTGGACTTGTCTAGTCTTGAGTAAAGAAGACAGAGGGGGACCTGACAGTCTTCAAGTATGCTAAGGGCTGTTATAAAGAGGACAGTGATCGATTGTTTTCCATGTCCACTGAAGGTAGGACAAGAAGCAATGGGCTTCATCTGCAGCAAAGGAGATTTAGGTTAGATGTTAGGAAAAACTCTCAGGGAGTTAAACTCTGGAACAGGCTTCCCAGGGAGGCTGTAGAATCCCCGTCACTGGAGGTTTTTAAGAACAGGTTGGACAAACCCCTGTCAGGGCTGGTCTAGGGTTACTTGGTCCTGTCTCAGCATGGGGGGCTGGATGCGAGGACCTCCCGAGGTCCCTTCCAGCCTGACATGTCTATGATAAACGAGGCCCATCGTGTTCAAATCTAGGTGACTGACGTTAGGCACCAAACCCCTAGGGAGGCTCTGAAATCAAAGTGGCCTGACAAGTTGCCCAGATCATGGGGCCAATAGCCAACTCCTTATGCTGATGACCAAAGAGCAAGGCCCCATAAGACACAGTGTGCGGGCAAAAGGAACCCCCAGTCCCCACTCCAGCCAGGGGGACAGAAGCCCCGCTCTGTCCTCCAGGGAAGGGCTCTGTACTCCATTGGCTGGGGGCAGGAGATGGCACAGGGCCAACCATCCGCAAGTTCTATCACTCCGAGAGGCAAGAGGCGGTGAAGGGAGTCGGCCCTCGGCCACCCCACATCAGGGGTAGCCAAGGCCAGGGTTGTTCCGAGCAGGAGCATTAAGATACTTCCCTCCCTCCGCCGGCTAGGTTCATAAACATCTGACCTGGGACCACATGATTC
This sequence comes from Chrysemys picta bellii, assembly GCF_011386835.1. NCBI lineage: Eukaryota > Metazoa > Chordata > Testudines > Emydidae > Chrysemys > Chrysemys picta. Next base: position 5,683,875 of record NC_088815.1, read on the forward strand.
AGGGCTTTTACCCCCCGCATTGGACGTCTTGGCTGGTCTCTCCTCCGAGAATCCTGGGCTGCTTTTCTGATACTAACGCTTAGCCCCCACCGGAAGCCTCGGAGGAAGAGAGTGTCTTACCCCCAGGTACCTGCTGGAGAAACTGAAACGCTGAGCGATCTGGGTTGAAATGTTCAAAGCTGGCTGGGAATCCAACCACATAACTCCCCCGGACCCAGCCGGTCAGCAGAACAGCTAGGAATGCAACCCAGGAATCTTGACTTCCACCCTCTCTGCTCAAACCACGAGACTACATGCTTTCCCAGAGCCAGGGAGAGAACCCAGGAGTCCTGACTTCCAGGCCTCCTGCTCTAACCACTAGACTCCACTCCCCTGCCAGAGCCAGAACCAGTAGCTAGGAGTCCTCCCTTCCAATCCCATGTTTTATAAAGTCGCTCTCCAGTTTGACTTGCTCGCTGGCTCAGCTAACACGGCTGTTTTTCTAGCTCTCGGCTCTTTCTGTGCCTGGCCTGGGTGTTGTCACATTAAAATAAGCTGGTTCATTCTGCCCACAGTGGTGGGATAACCTGGCAATAAGGACAGGCCTGCCCCAGGGCCACTGCAATCTCCTCCGCTTCTCCCCTCTTGTCTCTTGGCTAACGAGCGGCCTTTAAAAACAGCCGCCACCCTCCCTCTGAGGACTAAATGCCTGACAAGATGGCCGCTCGGGCGTCTAGCTGTCTGCCGGAAAACATTCAAGGCCGAGAACCCTCCCCGCCCAAGCGTCCCTGCTGGCGGGACTGGGTTTCTCAGCCTGTATGCGTTGAGCCGCTGAGTTCTTTCCCCAGCTCTGCCCCCCGTCCCGGCGCCCCTTCCCCTCCACCGAGCAGAGCCTGGGACCTCAGCTGTCAACCCGCATCTATCAGCCAGATCTGCGGCCTCCGTGTTTTCCCCGGATGAACTGATCGCTTCTGACGCCCGCTGGCTTGAGGAGAGGCTCCCCCCTCATTTGTCTGACGTGGTTCAGCACAGCAGCAGGGGCGCTACCGCTCCGCCAGCCAGCGGGACCTAATGCGTCTTGACAGTTGGGGTTGGGGGGGGGCTGGCTGGCATGCGGCACCCAGGCAGGGAGCCGGGGAGCAGGACTCTCTGGCATCTCTTAGCCACCGCAGCCGTCAGATCATCGCTTTAGAGAGCTCCTGTCCGCCCCAGAGGAGCCCGGAGCCGGGAATCACACACCCGGATACAGCCACCACCATTGGGGCAGGGGGCGCTCGGCTGGCAACTGGCACGTGATCTGCTGCCCAGCAATGGGGGCCGGGGGACTTTGGCCAAGGAGGTTTGCCATGGGCTCTGCAGAGGTGGAAGAGCCAGACACAGCGAGCTGCATGAAGCTAGCTCTATCCAAAGCCAAGAGGGATAGTGGATGGGGTGATGGGCTAGGAGTCAGCGGTTGGCGCAACCTTGAGCAAGTCACTTGGCCTTTCGCGTGCCTTGGTTTCTCCACCTGGAAAACAGACATGGCGATATCTTACCCACTTTTGTAAAGAGCTTTGAGCTCTATGGGTGAAAAGCGCTGGACACCCATAGAGGGTGAGGTCCTGGGCCAGGACTGGACTACACATAATAATGCATAGGGATTAATGCAATCAATAATGTATACCAGCCATCTAGGTGCTTACCTGGTCCTCCTCGCTGTACTGTCCAAAGAGCACTGATGGATTGTATCCTTGTAAACTCCTCTGGCAAGGTAGGGCAGTGCTCTCCCCATTTCACAGATGGGCATCAGAGGCACTGGGTAGAAAGGAAGGAAGGCTCAGTGGTTAGACCACTTGCCCAGGACTTGGGAGCCCCGGATCCAATTCCATGCTCCACCACAAACACCCCGTGGCACATCACTTAGCCAATCTGTGCCTAAATTCTCCCTCTGTACAATGGGGATTAATAGCCTTGCCTTCCAGTGCTCAGATACTCTGCTGATGGGCGTCAGATAAGTACTGCAAATATACAGGGTAGATTAAGAGCTTTGCTCAGAGGTGGGAATTAAACTGAGGTCTTCTGAGTGCAGGCAATGCTCTACCCACTAGACCATGGTTCCTACTTAGATTACCTTGTATATCCTTCCTCCTGGAAGAGGCAATCCCAATGCTCTTTCATTCCATGCTATTATTCCAGACAGTCCATAAGTGATATCTCTGAACCCAGGGCAGAAGGAGTTCCAGTAGCCAAGCCACTGGCAAATTGGGTGCTAACATGACTAGTGTCTGCTCTGCCAAAGTGTCATGGCCATGCAATTTTAATGCACTGCCTTGAATTATTCATGGCATTGCTGAAGCAAACCTGAACATTGCACAAAATGGCCTGAATAGTTCATGAATTATTTGACTTATGAATTTTTGCCAAAGCTCCCTTTGGCATGTGCAGATTATGGCAGGGAGGGGGAAGGACCGATTGGACAGTATTCGGCTTGGCTTAAAAATGAGGCCCAGTATAATAGTCCTACCTCCACTCAGTAGGGACTGGCTCCCGGAACGAAGGGCCCACGGTGAAGCTAAGTAACAGCTCTGATCCTGGTCTCATTTGCGCTGGTGTGAATCCAGAGTCACTCCATTGGAGCCAGATCCTTCGGGCTCCAAATCCCAGGCCTAATCATTTGGGCTAAAGGAGAATCTCTGTCAGACTGTAAACATGTTGGGGCAGGAACTGGCATTTACTATATGTTTGTACAGCACCTAGCACAATGGGACGCTACCTGGTGGTGGCCTTTAGGCATTTCCACATGTAAATGTTAAATAATAATAATAATATTGTCAGTATAGGGCTTATGACACACAGCTGAGCTGTTCTGATTCCATCCTCTAGAGGGCACTGATGCCATGTACTCCCTAGTCAGCTCTTATGATATTACTGCACTATGAATGCCACAGGACCCCACAATGATGTCAGCATAAGATCCTGGAATGCGGCATCCTCTGGCTGGCTTGTTCTCCAGTCTGCCAACCCCTCTAACCCAGCTCGCTCTTGCGTGCCATCCTCATGAGGGTCATGCTGATATTTAGAAAGACAGATCAGCACTTGCAATTAGCATGATTCCCTTTCTCTTCCTGCCTGGGGCATTATCCTGCCTATTGGATGACTCCATGCTGCAGCGAAAATCATTACGCCCTCCCAACATAGTAGGGGGAGCTCCTGCCTGTGGGAAAAACAGCGATCTGTCGGGGAACACAGTCGGCTTGGGTTAACCGCTTCACTGCTGTCCTCTGCACGTAGGGCAGCAAGCCAAAGTAGCGGCAGGTGGATCCCCAAAAAGATTTCGCTCAGACCCAGAGCCGCACTTCGGAGATGAGATGTACCCGTCTCCTTGCTGAAATGTCCCACACCATCATGTCTCTCACACACACTCACACATCCTGCCTATCTGCTCATTGATGCTGTGTATATATAGGGCCGGATCCTGAGATCCTTAGGGAACAAACCATGGCCGTGTGCATACGGTCACCCCCACTGTCAGACGAGGTCAAGCCCAGCGCCAAAAGCGCTCGCTCCCACTGGCCGAATTAACAGAGCCACTTCTTCGTCAGTAGCACGTTGTTATAGCTGCTGGGTCAGCCCCCCATCGCAGACTCTACACTAGTGTATTGTGTGTAATCAGGGAAACTCCCCACTTGGCTGGACCCCGTGGCGTTACGTTTATACGTAGTTCTTAGGCAGGCAAATGCCCGTGGACTTTAACTGGAGTGTGATTTGGCCAGGAATGATTGCTATTATTTGTATTCTAGCAGCACTTAGAAGGCTCCACCCAGATTGGGACCCCATTGTGCTAGGCACTGTACAACCACAGAATAAGAGACAGTCCCTGCCCCCAAAGACTTCCAAGCTAAACAGACCAAGAGGGCAGGAGAGAGAGAGGCATGAAGGGACTTGCCCAAGGTCGCCCAGCAGCAGAGCCAGGAATAGGACACAGGTTTCCTGGCTTTCCACGGTAGGTCTGACACTCACAATGCTGGCCAAGAAACCCCAAGCACCCACCCACAAATTATCCAGCTGAAAAATGGGAAACAAATAAAAGCCAATCCCCAAACCTGCTTCCAAGCAGAGCTTTTTTCCCCCGAAAAGGGAGATGAGCCAGAAACTCCATGAAGGCCACTAGGGACTTTACTGTCGCTCTTGATTTGATAGAGAAGGTGCCCAGATAGTCCAGTGATGGGCAGCAGGATAAAACCCTTGGATGGACAGATAGGCAAATCAGCACTTACAAATGCGTTGGGATGACAAATTCTATATAACTAGATCCATTCTGTTGCCCCCTTTGCATTCCCAGAACATTTCGGAGCCGCTCACAATCCCCTCCGCCTCTCCTGTCCCCTCTTGCTTGCTAATGGATTTCCAGTGATATGCATTTTACTCTCCTATCTCCTGACACTATTAAATCTCTCTTCACCCTCTGGCTCCTCCTGGCCACCCCTTGCTGTCTCCCAACTCCTCCCCTTGCCGAACAAGATGCAATTTATTTTTCAGTATGTTCAATTCTGCCATGAAAATTATTAGAGACACTGGCAGAGCACTCGCTTCAGGCACCTGCTTTGCTAAGACTATAGAGCAATCGTCCCACAAAATTAATGGAGTTTTTGCTTTGGCTGGCATTTTTGAAGGAGTTTAGGGGAATTAGGAGCCCAAATCACACTGAAATGGGTACCTAAATCCAGGCTTCTATTTTCTTTTCTTTTGCCTTTTAATTTCCCTTTCTTTTTAAAATAAAAAAGGAAATCCCATGCAAACAGCTATGGCAGGCTAACCAAAATGGGAAAACAATTGGCAAAAAAATTCAAAATGGTTTCCATTTTACTTAGCTCTTTGGTGCAGGGCCTCTCTTTTCGTCCTAGTGCAGTGGGGTCCTGGCCCAGGACTGGCTTTCACAATACAGCTAATCATCATTTTAAGGTTCAACATGTAAAAATTTCCCCTCATATTTACTGGAGACATTTTGAATGTTTAATTTCCATGGCTGCTTGACTTTTCGTTGTTGTTGTTGTTTTTGCCACTGATTGTTACAAAATGAATAATGTCTGGGGTCATGCATTTTTGGTTTTGTTTTTAATCTTCCCCTTTTCCATATTTCTTCTGCTACTCTGCAACTTCTCGAAACCTTTCCAACTCCAGGCAGTGGCTGATCCAAGGGGTTTTCCTGGGATGTCTGATTGCAAACGCTGAGACAGGGTGTTGTTTGGATTGCAGCTGTGTGACTAAAGCCATGTCTACACTGGTACAGCTATGGCGCTGTGGTTATGCCACTGTAGTGCTGTTGTTTATATGCGTCATACCACACCAGAAGGGGTTTTTCCATCGCTGTAGGTAATCCAACTCTTTGAGCAGTGGTAGCTATGTCAACAGAAGCATTCTTGCATTGACTAGCCACATCTATCTCGGGGGTGAGATCAGCGTAGCTACAGCACACAGAGGTATGAATTTTTCATGAGCGACATAGCTATGTTGATCTAAATTTTAAGTGTGGACCAGGCCTGCGTGAGAAAGAAGCAGCAGCAACACCACAGAATGAGACAGAGACAGCAGCAAAGAAGCCAAGACACAGCCAGAGAGGCACATGTGACATGACCCCGAGAAAAACTGAGAGAGAGCGCTTTTGGGCAGAGTACTGTCCGGAAAGAGACTTGGGACTGTGAGCAAAAATAAAAGGATTCCTGCAGTGTGATTCCTCCTGTGTTCAGCAAAACCGGACTTTGCACAGATCCTTTGTAAATAAACAGGATTGCATCGAAGTCATACTCCAATCAGTTTCTCCTCTTAATGGGAAATAACTCAGAAGACCCTAAAAATTAAGCAACCGCTCAAGCCAAAATGGGGTAACAGTAGTAAAACTGCAAGACACAAATCCCTTCCCTCTAACGGAGCTACTTGGCCCTTGCTGAAATGATGAGGACCAGGATGCAGGGGAGGTCAGGCCTAGATGCTGCATAAAGAAGGACAGATTGATTTCCCCCCTGCTTTTTTCCCTTCGAAATCCACATGCCTTAGGAGCCATTTTCCCAGAGATGCCCCATTCTCTTTGAAGCCCAGTTGTTAGCCACACACAAGCCAGGCCCAGTGGGACCAGGGAAAGGAGGGAGGCAGGAGAGAGAGATACTTATGGTTTATTTAACATAGCGTCAGAAACTAGAAGAGGATCACACAGCTACAACAACCCTGCACAGAAGAGGATTGGCAGAGAAGCTAACGCACCTTCCTCCTGAACTGACAGCTGTCCAATGAAGCCAGCGCCAGCCAAGGTCTCAGGACGCCTCAGGCGAGTGCTGGGAACAGCAGCACAAAACAAATTCACGCCAGGATTTTTTTTAAGATACAAAAATATTTCTCTCCAGCGGCTGCAGATTTTCTGCCAGCTCTGGGCTTTGCAGGTTAACGATAAAAACAACAAGAGACAGAGCTAGTGTTCCTAGTCAGCAAATCCCTTCAACATGTGCTTCAGGGCTTGGCTGAATCAGGGCCTAGATAAGCATGTTCCTAAAGTCCACGACCCAAAAAAGGAGCGGGTGGAGGTTCTGGAAGCAGCTGAACTCAGCTGCCCGGGCCCTGCCTTCTGAACTGGACTGGTTCCCTGGCTCTGATCACTGCCTTTTCCCCATCCCGCCTGGTTCCACAGATTGTGCCAGTGGCACCCGATTGGCTTCCTGGGTTCGCTCAGGTACATAGGGCCAATCCCGATCAGTTCCTGTTCCTGATAGAGATGGAATCAAAATGCCACTACTGAAGCCAGAAACATCTGGGGCATCCGGAATCCAAACCCAGGGGAACCACAAAAGAGGCGGGGAGAGTGGAATCAAACCCAGATCCTCATCAAAACGTCACCTTTCGCCGTAACAGGCTAAAGCAGAAGCCTCGCAGCCGAACTCCAGGAGCCCTGAAAGTCAAAGGCAAATGCCGCAGCAGCTCAAACCTGAGTCGAGTCCCCAGATTTTGCAGCTGCCCAGTGACGCAACGAAGCATAATCGATAAATGAACGTGAGGCCGGGAGATCACCTCAAGGAGACCCTCTGCCCAAAGTAGGGTTGCCAGGTGTCCGGTTTTCAAGCAGAACGCCCGGTTGAAAAGGGACCCGGCCGGCTCCAGTCAGCACTGCTGACCGGGCCATTAAAAGTCCGGTTGGCAGCGCAGTGGGGCTAAGGCAGGCTCCCTGCCTGCCGTGGCTCTGCACGGCTCCTGGAAGCAGCGGCATGTCCGTCCCCACCCCGGGCCTCCACGTAGGAGCCAAGCAGAGACGTGCCGCTGCTTCCAGGAGCTGCTTGAGGTAAGCGCCGCTTGGAGCCTGCACCCCTGACCCCCTCCTGCAACTCAACCCCCTGCCATGATCCCCCTCCTGCCCTCCAAACCCCTTGATCCCAGCCCAGAGCACCCTCCTGCACCCTAAACCCCTCATCCCCAGCCCCACCCCAGAGACTCCACCCCCAGCCAGAGCCCTCGCCCTCTCTCACATCCCAACCCACTGCCTCAGCCTGGAGCCCCCTCCCACACCCTGAACTCCTCATTTCTGGCCCCACCCCAGAGCCCGCACCCGAGCCGGAGCCTTCACCCCCTCCCGCACCCTTAACCCCTGAGCCAGTCTGGTGAAAATGAGCGAGTGAGTGAGGGTGGGGAGAGCGAGCGACAGAGGGGGTGTGTGGAGTGAGCGGGGGGGTGGAGCCTCAGAGAAGGGGCGGGGCCTCAGAGGAGGCAGGGCAAGGGTGTTCGGTTTTGTGCGAATAGAAAGTTGGCAATCCCAGCCCAAAGCCACAGCATCAGACGTTCCTTAGCTGAAAGGCCACTGGGGGTTGTGTAGGCCAGGAGCAGGTGAAGACAATGAAGCATGAAGGGTTTTCTAGCAGTGAACATGGACATGTATCTAACACAGCCCTGCTGCTTCTGGGCTGCTTTGATATCAGCCTCCCGCTTTCTCCAGGAGACGAGCATCCTGCACGGGGCTCAGCGTCGGTGTGAGCAGCGGGTGCAGCCTATTTGAAAGAGCGAATGCCATCCTGGGATGCAGAAACAAGGGAATAGGAGCAGAGAGGCTGTTTTACCTCTGGAATTGGCACTGGAGCGACCACTGCTGGAATAATGTGTCCAGTTCAGGTGCCTGCGATTCACAAAGGATGTTGATAAATTGGACAGGGTTCAGAGAAGAGCCACGGGAATGATTAAGGATTAGAAAACCTGCCTGCTAGTGACAGACTCAAGGAGCTCAAGCTATTTAGCTTAACAAAGAGCAGGTTAAGGGGTCACTTGATCACAGTCTATAAGTATTTACACAGGGAGAAAAATCTTTAATAACGGGCTCTTCAAGCAAGCAGAGAAAGTCTAACACGGTCCAATGGCTGGAAGTTGAAGCTAGACAAACTCAGACTTGAAATAAGATGTAAATTTTTAGCAGTGAGAGTAATTACCAACTGGAACAACTTCCCTGGGTCACGGTGGAGTCTCCATCACTGACAATGTTTAGATCAAGACTGGATGTGTTCCTAGAAGATCTGCTCTAGGAAGGATTTAGGGCAGGTCTCTGACTGTGTGGTACGGGAGGTCAGACTACTGACCATAGTGGTCCCTTCTGGCCTTGGAATCTATGAATCCTGGGGGAAGGTGGGTGGAGCCCACCAGACCAAAAGTCCTGCCCCCTCAGATAAGGGCGGGGCCACAGAGCAGGTACAGCAGGGGTGAGTTTCTCCCATCGCCAGCATGCCCCATCCCCTGCAGTGGAAGAACGCTGGTGATAAGAGGGGACCAGAGGGATCTGGGAATGGGGGAGCAGAGGCCAGGGCAGGAAAGCTCAGGAGTGGATTGAAGTGGTTGCCCGGGGAGGCGATGGAAATTGCCACGCCCAGAGATCTTCACGAGAAGATGGGCCGACGATATCAGCGACGTGGGCTGCCTCAGCAGTGTGGCTAGAGGGAGGGTGGCTCAGCGCTTAGCGGGCTAGTCTGGGGCTTGGCGGATCCAGATTCAAATCCCGGCTCTGCCACAGACGCCTTGGGAAATCGCTTAGTCTCCGTCTCAGGTCCCCATCTGTGTGATGCGGAGCATAGCACCGCCCTCCTCAAAGGCTGTGCGGTGCTCAGACACTACGGGGATGGGGGGAGATAAATGCTGTACCTGAGAGATGCTTGATAAAGACCTCTTTCCTACAGCTTTGTGACATCATTTATTGCTAATGGCACCGGCAGGGAGTCCTGAGTTTCTGATCCCAGCTCTGCCCCACACTCCCTGTGTAGCCTCAGGCAGGTCCCAACCCTGCCTCGTACCTCAATTTCCCCACTTGTAGAAGGGGGATGATGATATTCACTTGCCCCCTCAGAGGGCGGCTGGGAGGCCAGGGCAGTGCTAGACATTATTACAGCGAGGACACTTTCTCCCGGTTTGAGACCTCCCCTCCCACGTCCCCACCAGGGCTGAATCCGCTGTGTCCCGGCCCCCTCCCTGCCCCCAAAAGCAGGTGGGCTTGACTTAAAGGGACAGCAGAAGAAATTCTCCCCAGCTGTCATCAGCAGCTGCCACTGCTCTAGTGGGCCCCCCTCTTATGTTGCCAGACTCCAGCCTAGCAGCATGGGGGACCCAGTGCAGGACCCAGGCCTTCAAATGCCCCCCCGCCGTCCCCCTGGCCTTAGCAACTGGTCAGCTTCCTGCTGCCCAGCCAACGAGATGCTCCTGGCCAGCATAAATCTGATTTCCAAACAGCGGAGCCAGTTCCCACCCTCCCCCGCCAAGGGGTTAGAGCAGGCGGTCTGGCTGCAGGGACGCTAGCAAATGGATCGGTTCTGCTTGAATTTTCTGTCTCCATCAGCCCGATCCAGAGCAGATGAGGGCGATGCTCAGAATGAACCTGCCAGGAGCTGGTGGCATCGTTCCTCCCTCTCCATAGAATATCTCCCAATGGCTTAATATCAACGGCCCCTCTGCTATCTAATCTATCTGTCTATGCCTATACACCCCATCTATCCATCCCCAGACACCCCCTCTATCTATCTATCTATCTATCTATCCCCACACACCTCATCTATCTATCTATCTATCCCCAGAAACCCCCTATCTATCTATCTATTCACATCCACCCCATCTATCTATCTATCCATCCCCAGAAACCTCCTCTATCTATCTATTTATCCCCAGACACCCCCTCTATCTATCTATTTATCCCCAGACACCACATCTAATCTATCTATCCCCATACACCTCATCTATCTATCTATCTATCTATGCCTATACACCCCATCTATCTATCCCCATACCCCCTCTCTATCTATCTATTGCCATGCACACCCCAATATATATCTCCACACACCCTAATATCTATCCACCCCCATGCACATCCCAATATCTATCTCCATATACACCCCCCCAGCCATCTATCTATACTCCCTCTATCTATCCCCCCCCACAACCTAATATCTTTCCACCCCATGCGCACCCCAATATCTATCCCCACACACCCCCAATATCTATCCATTTCCATGCACACTCCAATATCTATCTATCTCCCTATACACCCCCTCTATCTATCTATCTATTATCCCCATAAATCCGGCTTTACATCCAGCATTTATAATGGTGTTAAATATATAAAAAAGTGTTTTTAATTTATAAGAGGGTCACACTCAGAGCCTTGCTATGGGAAAGGGGTCACCAGTACAAAAGTTTGAGAACCACTGGACTAGACAAGGGCGGGGAGGGGAAACTGAGGCACTGAGTGGGGTTAGCACCGGGGGACGAATTTGGTTGCTTGCTGCCGAGGTGGTGTGGTTTGGATAGGAATGCTTCTTTCTGCCCTCCCCAAACACAGCTCTCCAAGCCCCCAGTCTTATCCACAATCTCGTCTGTCCTACCCATAAATCACTCTGAGGGGAATGGCTCCCCCACACTGCCACCCCACCCTAGGCACAGACACACCCTGACCGATCAGATCTGCTGCCGTCTCTCTCCGAAGAGGCCCTGAGCAGGGGGAAGAGAGGCATTAGCCTCAGCTGCTGGTGCGCCTTCTCCCTCCCCTGGCTTGCGGATTAGGGGTTTATCTTCCATCTCGCCCTGGTCCTTGCTTAAAGGCTTAAAAGCTAAAATCCCCACTAGAAAGCCCCAACGATGCAGCCAGTCCCGTCCATCTGCCTCTGGCTGCCCCCCTCCCCCCCAGCCCTCCACGTATAAAACTGGCCTTCTGCCCATCCAGGCGCACTCTGCAGCTCCTCCGTTATGGGGAGGGCTGAGGATGGGGGCAGCACAGATGCCATCAGGAGGGAGTGGGGGGCAGGGTGACCGAGGGGCTATGCCCATCCTCCCCCTCCAATGGCGGATTAGCCACTGGGTGAACGGGGCCCGTGCCCAGGGGCCCGGCTAATTGGGGGGCACTCCCACACCCCAACCTGCTCTGCCCGCCGGCTGCTCCTGCTGGGGAGTGGGGTCAGGGCACAGGGAGTTGCCCTCCACCCGCCCAGCACTCCTACTGCTCACCGGTAGCATTGGGCGGGCGGGCGAGGCAGGGGCAAGTCCTTTTGCCCCCACCCCATTTCCCCATCTGGAGCACCGGGGGGCTCCCACTTGCTCTGGCCCAGGGCCCCACATAATCCTATTCCGCACCGTCTCCCTCCTGTCACATCTTTCCCAGCTGGCAACATTTCAAGGGACCTCCCCCCACCCAATGTTATCAGAGGGGCACCCTGCCAGCACCCATTCCCCCTCCCCTCACTAGCTGGCGGCCTCTCTGGCCGCGGAGCGCAGTTCCTGGTGGGGGTCAGCACTTCTTCCGACACTTGGGGGGGAGGGGGCTGTCCGTCAGGGGCCCAGCGGGGTGAGCTGGCGTTCCTGCATCTAACCAGGCCTGCTGGGTCGGGATCCCCCGATTCCGGGTGGGTAGCACCTGGCTTTTCAAGGAGCCGCACTGGCATCAACGCGGGCAGAGCAAGGTGTTACTCGGTGGGAGCCGGGGGGTCGCAAGCCAGCTCTTGGTGGCGTCAGGCTAATGGTAGGGGTGGGTCTGTGAGACAGGCGGGGCGTGGACGGGTCAAACCCAAATCTCAGTTCGCAAGCTGAGCTCCCTTGCGCCCCCCCAAGCCCCCGGGGAGAGCAGTACCTTGAAGAGACTCTGGCAAGAGCGCGCTGGAACCTGGCGCACAATAAAGGCCGTCTCTTGTAAGTCCTGAATGCTTACTGGACATCATGTTCCCCGAGCCTCGGTGCCCCACCGGCTCCCCAGCAATGGGCCAGGCAGTGGGGCTGGGGACTGACAGCCCGACGGGTCAGAGCAGCCCCACGTTCCAATCAGCCCGAAGAGCTCATGAGTCGTATTCGCGTCTACCCTGGAGCCGGAGTCAGGCGAGGTCGGGGTCCTCCCAGCATTTCAGTTCCCAAGGGCAGGCCTGGGATCATGCCAGCGCAGCCCTAGAAAGGGCGTCGGGGGTGATAACAAAGGGCCCCATCCTGCTGCCATGAAAAGTTAACAGCAAAAGTCCCGTTGAACTTTTAGGGAAGCAGGATGGGGCCCAGCCCCTGAGGGCCTCACACAGGCAAAACTTAGAGGAAGTTTTTGCCTTGACAAAGACTTAAGGATTGGGCCCCAGAAATATACCTGGTCCCATCAACCCCCCGGCTGTCACACCGCCAGAGGGCCAGGGACAGAGGGCCAGGGCCAGGCCTGCAGGCAGCCTCCCCCCGCCAGGCCCAGCCGGTCCGGAGCTCCAGTCAATCCTGCGCTCAGCTGCTGTGTTTTTCCGCTTCGCCACTGGCAGTGTTTTCACACACACCCCCCTCCAGCCCAGACGCCCAACCCCCCCACCCCAAATATAGGTCAAAGGCAGGAGCCGGGTTGGGTTGGAGCCGGGCTCCATTAGCTTAATGAGCCCCTCGCTTTCCAAGATGTAAAGGTAATAGGAGTCTCCCCGGGGAGAGGGACCCGGCAGCATGGGAGGGAGATGGTGTTTAGCACAAGGCAAGGGGGTCCTGGGGGGGGAGGCTCTGAAGCCCCCACTACAAGCAGGGCCCAGCTCTTAGTTCCCCGGCTATAACTGGAGATGACACCTCCTCCCCCAGGCAAGTCACAGGACTGGCCCCACTCCCCTCTAGACCAGCGGCACTCCACATTCCAGAACTGGGACCTCCTGGACAACGGCCTCCCACCCAGCTGGGCTCGGGTAAGTCCGGTTGGCTTCCCCCCTCCTGGGGTGTCCCATCGGATGTGAGACCTGGCACCTCTGGGCTGTGTCTCTCTGACCCTTTCGGGTCCCTGCATGTCACTTCCCAGCACCCAGCCAATCGTAGCGCCCACAACAAACCCCCATGTTCAGTGAATGCACAGCAGCTCCTAAGCCTTACCAGGGCCTCTCCCCTTCCCCCTAGATTCCTCCACCAGCGAGAAGCCAAGGGAATCCTTAATAACAAGTCCTCGGAGCCTTTGCCAATGTTGCATCCCCCCCGGGGGCTTCCCATGCACAGAGCTTTTCAGGGTCAGCAGCTCCCCACCACCTCTTATTCCTCACAAGGAATTAAAAAAAAAAAATCTAGACAGACCCTGGGCTGGGGAGTGTCACTTTGATGGAGTTAAATTGGAGCCGATAATTAGCACATCGATACCAGTCCAGCTCGACGGGAATCGAGTTGCTGTGGCTGGGTGTATCACTTAGGCACCGTGTTCCCCGGCCAGCGATCGTCACGTGAACAAAGGGGCACGATTTCTCCTGCCACCCGCCAGGCTCATGCCAGTCACAGATCCCCCCCACCCGCCCCCTGACTGCTGCAAGAAACCGGCCTCTCGGGTCAGCTGCTGGGAATAACATCCTTGTTCCTGGGGCCTGATTCTGCAGGGCGGGGAGGGCACCCCAAAACAAACGGAATGGCGAGCGCTTGTGATTGGACTCTGTACCCCAAATGGAGCGAGAAGAGGGTGGGCGGGGTGTTTCGAAGGAGCTTACCTCCTTCCCTGCTGGAGTTTTTTGGTGATTGCCGCTGATTCTATTGCCTGGTGGGGTGGGGTCTGTGGTTCCCTCGCTGGATGAGCACTTCGGGGTTTGCTCCACATGGCAGAGGCCTGCAAGGTTGAGTTGACTGGTCCCAGCACTGCCGGGGGAGTCCCTGGGCAGCCCCTGGAAAGCATAGGTAGCTGCCAGCTCTGGTGCTGTACAAGCATTGGTTATGCTGGTTGGCTGCATCACCTGGGACAAGGGCCCAGATGTTCAAAGGATTTCAGTGGAAGTGAGGAGCTTAAATAATGATGACACGCTCAGCCCAGGTCTTTACCTCAGGTCTGGCTGAACCTCGTGCTGGTGAAATGGAGAGGAATCGAGAGCACCGGCATAGAGCGCAAAGTCACAGCTCTGCCTACACACCTGTCACAGGGCATACCAGCCCTTTAAAACTGGCTGCCTTGGCACCGGAGCACTCTGGGATCTGTAGTTTGAAAGGACCTGGGAGTTGTAGGCTACTCCCAAGGCATGCTGGGAAAATGTGCCTGCTATATATAAGTCATTCTCCCACTGAGCTCAGAACAGGGAGGGAGCTGTAGTTTCTGGGGGAATTTTCAGAATGGACCTAGAAGGCAGGGAGGCCAATTCAGATATTTCTTGTGGAGGGCAAATTCCAGTCTGTTCTGATCCCTGCTGGTCCCCTTCTGCAGAGAACCTGGGTCTCCCTTGGCCAGGGAGACTCCCCTCTGTCTTACCCACACAGCACGTGAGCTGGTACCACCTGGAGTCGAGTTCGCGGCAGATTCCCGTGCTCTGCCATGTGGGAACAGACTCCCCAGGTGTCAGGTCACAACAGAGGGGGCGGTGGGCTGAATTTGAGTGACATTGTGACCCCGTGTGCCAGTTCGCAACGCCACATGCTGAAATTTGGCCCGTCCCTCCCTCCGTCTGGGTCAAGTTTGGTGATGTTGTGACCACGCAGCCAGAGCGATGCTCCGGACGTACTGAAAAGCGGCTGGGCCAAGGCCTCCTTCCCCGCAGCTCTGCGGCCTATGGAACTTGGAGCAAGGGCAAAAACACTGGGGGCGGGGAAATTCGTCTCTCTCACCCTCCCCTAATGGAAGGGGACACTAAATGTGTCTTAGAGGGAAGCCTGGGGAAGGAGAAGCCCTGGGCAGGGGGGTTCATTTAGTCTGGGGATGAGGGGGCTTGGTTTGGAGAGAGTTTAATTTCTGGGTGAAGGAAGCGACCCAGGGCGTTGAAACTTTTCCAGCGCTGGGCTTTCTACACGCACACGGCTCTGTTGCTGTCCCTCAATCCTGAGCCACGGCCCCTCTGCTGTTCCTGCCACTGCCCCTACCAGTGTGACGCTGTGGCCAAAAGGGCAAATGCGATCCCGACCACCCCCGGCTACCCCAGCATCCCCTAAACCAGGACTGTACATGGGGCGGAAATAGATGCTAGGAGGAGACCAGCCTAAAGCACAAGTGACGATTGGAACTCTGCTCTCTCTAGGAAACAGACCAGTGCATTGACCTCCCTATTCCCAACCCCCCTCTCCCGATGCGGAGATTAGCACGACTGGCTTCTGCGTTCATCCTGCCCAGCCAGCACTGGGGCCCTCTTGCTGGGCAGGCTGCGTGTCCCAGCAGTTTGTTTACTGTGTGATATAATCCTCTTTCCTTTAGCAATGATGAAAAATGGGGGGGGGGAACCCGACAATAACCCTGACCGCTGCTGCCGAGCACCTGTCTCTTCCCATCCAGCGCCAGGGCTCTGCTAAGACCAGGGGGAGGCTGGCGAATTGGCCAGCGTGCCAAGCGGCCGCAGTGCTGCACTGTGACACTGCCCTGCCGGGTGGTACGCTTGCTTTGCAGCTAACGACAAACAACAGTCCTCATAATCCCAGCACCCGGGGGCCGTTAGCTCCTCCCCACAACGCCCCTTCTCTCCCGTGAGATGGGTCACAGATAAAGGCAACCGGGGCCCTGGATCACCCAGGGGCAGTGGGCTCCCAGCTGGACAATCCCGTCTGTTCCTGCCCATGACCCTGGGGGCTAGGGGAGAACGCAGGCTGGGGGGTGGGGCGCTAGTTAATTCCTACACCAAAAAGCTCTTTACTAATGTCTCGGCCCTAATGGAAGAGTCGTGTCAGATTCGCCCAGCTGTTGCGAAAGCCCATCGGCGAGGGCCCACGCCTGCGGGTGAGCTGACAGCAGGGGGGAGCCGGGGGGAACTCATGCGGAATGGCAGATCTAGGCCACTATGCCAGCGCCGAGTGAGGAAGCGGGGCTGCTCTGCAGAGCCTGGATTCAAAATAATCACAATGGAAACCGGGGCTCTTCGCCGTGTGTCGAGGGCCGATCTGGGGGTGGGCGCCCGGCAGAGGAAGCGCCTGGCGCTGTTCTATCCCTCATGCTGCTGCCAATCTACCCGGCCTCACCTCAGCCTTAGGAGATGGCAGATGAGTGACGGTTTCCCTCTTCCTTGGAAGCTGCTTCTCCAGCCTGGGACAGCTTTTCCCCTGCGCTGTTGCCAGCAGCCTGGGTTGGATGGGGAAGTGGCAGGGAGGAGAAAGCCCCTTGGGACAGCATCTCTGTGTTCTACCATGCGCTGGCGCTGGGCTTTTCCCCCCTCCCCATGCTATGCTCCTGCTCCCGTCCTCACTTCCGCTCTGCCCCCTGAAATTCCGTGTGGCTGCCCAGACCAGGTGCCAGGCAAGCTGCCCGGACTCACTGCCTCTCCAGCATGTACCACAGGGAGACGCTCCAGGGAAGGGAGGGGAGCTCAGTGCCCATGGCCTGCTCCATCCCCGACAGCCGAGATGGGACCAGAGCTGTCTGGAAGGGGTGGCTGGCCGTGTAGCTTGGACAGCGCAGAGGGAAGAGGCGGGAGCAGTTCCTACTCACGAGGTCTGAATGCAGTTTGCCCAGCCCGTGTGTAACCCGGCGGCGCTACGTTCCACCGCGCTCCATGCAGAGCGGGCCCCGTGCAGCTTTGCAAAGGCAGGGCAGGGTCACTCTCCCTGTTCTGCAGAGGGGGAAATGGAGGCCCAGAGAGGGCAGTCGATGGCTCAGGGCCTCAGAGGTATGTAGGGGCTGACAGCTGACTGAAATCAAAGGGAATTAGGTGGCTAAGTACCTCTGAGGAGCTGGGTCCATTTGCCTACAATAAGGGGACCCTTAGTCAGAGGCTCAAAACTAATAATAATGGTGTGAACTGGCCACCAGCCTTTTAGCTGGTGTTGTCTGAGCAGGATTAAACCGCCTGAGGAGGAGCTCTCTGGAGCTCGAAAGCTCGTCTCTCTCCCCAGCAGAAGTTGGTCCAATAAAAGATATTCCCTCCCCCACCCTGTCTCGCGCAGGATTAAATGCAGTGGTTAAAATGTTGGTGTGTGGGTTATGCTCGCCCTAGGAAGCCGCCCTGGTGGGAAAGGGGAAGAAATACTCGTGTAGACACTTTCCTGCACCAAAGCAGCCAAACAAAATGGAAACAGCTGTTTTTAATGGGGCCTGACTGACTTGCAAACCCCTCCACCCCCCCATTTCCTCAGTGCCTGGGTGAGGAATGGATTTCAGAAGCACAATGGTTATGAACTAACCGGCTTCCGTCCATGGGAGATCAATACAGCTCGCTAACACAATGGCAACCGGCAAAGCCAATTAACCAGGGACCACAGCAATCGATGCTAACGAACGGGGGTAGGACAAATGACAGCGCCAGCCAGGTAGGGCTCTTCGCATTCATTCTTCCTTGTTCTTTGCTGATAAGTGGCCACTGAGAAGCCTCTAGACTAGACCAAACTCAAGCCAAAAGCAACGGACCTTGTGGTTGGCTCAGACACCGTAAGGTGCATGTTACACCAAAGAGGCTTTACTGCATCTTAGTTCTTTTGGCCCAGATCCTCAAAAGGTATTTAGGTGCCCAACTCCCATTGGCACCTAAATACCTTGGAGGATCGGTGCCTTACTTACTAGAGTGAACATGTAACTGGCCTAGAGCTAGGGGAGAAATGTACTTTGTTCCCAGGAAATATTTCATCGACAAGGGAACCGTTTTTTTGTGCTTGTCAATATTTTTCTTCAAAGGTTTTGGGAGTTTTGTCAAAAAAAAAAAAAAAAAAAAAAAAGGACCTTTTTTTGGTTTTCGGCAACCAATAAACTTCAGCTGAAAACTGATTTTTTGTTATTTTGTTTACAGTCCAAGCTTTTCGATTTTCAAAAGTGAGGTTTCATTTTTTGACAAAAAATCTGAAAATTTTTATTGAAATCAGACTTTTTCCTGCAGAAATTTTCATTTTGACCAGCAACAAAAAAGCCATTTTTCTATGGAAAAAACAAACGTTTAAGATGAAAAATGTTGATAGTCTCTAATTTGACCCTCGGTCTCTACTCAATCGAGTCTCTTCGTCATCTCTGCCTCAACCTCATCTCCTGCTCAGCTCGACGCAAACCCACCCCAGCTCCGGCTCTCTTTGCCCTCAGTTGTCATAAGGGGGTTCTGATCCTTCTTTAAAGGCCCTGGCACCCTGATCAGTTTCTCTGCTTGGATAATTCTGTTCTCTCTCTCCCCCTTTGAGCAATGGGATGCTGGTTAGTGGGCTCTGAATGTGCTGCAGAAGGGTATTGGGATTGCCACCTCTAGGGCAGCACCTTGATTCAAGCCCCTGCGCTGCTAAGGATCATAGAATATCAGGGTTGGAAGGGACCTCAGGAGGTATCTAGTCCAACCCCCTGCTCAAAGCAGGACTGTAGCAGGGCAGACTCACCCATGCGGCGCCTCCTGCTGGTCGTCTCAGGGAATTAGCTCTGCCAGCCTTGGAGCGCCCTCTGCAGGCCGGTGATCCGCCTTGCCACTGGCCTCAGGTCCCTCCCCTCAAACCACTGAGCTATCCCTCCCCCTCATGGAACTCTTGTAATGACAGCAAAACCAGGCAAAAGTCCTGATTGCAGATTTGGGCCTTCAGCAAAGTGACCGTGGACGGGTTCCCTCATCCCCAACAAGGAACACCAGTCTCAGGAGAGAGGCCAAGGAGTAACGGGTTATTGGAGACTGACCCCGGAGATGTGGCTGCTCTGGGTCAGAGTTCCTGGGCAAGGCAGTGGTACAAATGCCTAGACAGGCAGGGCCTGACTGGCCACTGTCATCAGTGACACCTTTGTGTCCAGAGCTGGGCCAATGTCCGCCACTGGGGATCCAGCCCATGTGTCTGGTGATACACAGGCAGGGCTGGACTTCCACCGGCTCGCCAAGATGCTTGATCCTCCCCGCTTTCCGTGCTATGTGGCTGGGATGGGGAAAAAGACACGAGACCCAGTTTCTTGGTCCCTTTGTGTGAAGCCTGATTGTTTGGGGCAGCAATTTCTCTGTGCGTTTCCAGATCCTTCGTTCGAAGCAAGAAGCAAAGCTGCAATCCAATCGCCAGTGGTGGGCGCGGCAGAAAGTGGGTCAGGCACACTGGACACCATGTGCTTTTCCTCCCCTCGTTATCACAACCAGAGGGGAAACAAAACCCCGTCTCCCCAGCAACGCAGCCAGCCACCATGCAGCGTTTACAGCCAAGCTCAAGGTGTGCGACGGAGAAAGGAAAACCGAGCCAGCGGGTGCTTCGGAAGCACACACACAAATAAGTTAAGCAGCAGATCGGAACGGCGACTTTGCAGCAAAGTGAATTAGGAGAGCTCCTGGCTCCTAGGGACGGCCTGCCCCACAAGTAAACATGCGGGGTGTTCCCGGATCATTCCCTTCTTCTGCTCTCTGAGGCCCCACTGTGCTAGGAGCTGTACAGACCAGGGATACATCACTCAATAATTGCCCTGGTCTGTTCACCCCCTCTGAAGCCTCTGCCACTGGCTACTGGCGGAAGCCAGGTTACTGGGCTAGATGGACCATTGGTCTGAGCCAGTCTGGGCGTTCTTATGTTCTAAGAGATGAACCTCACTGTTGAGGTATGTTACGGATCCCTGATCCACAGACCATATAAGTCTGTTGTAAGGACAGTTACGATGTCTTAGCTCATGCTCTAGCAGCTCCAGCATTTAGCTCGGGAGGCAGGGTTGTCAGAGCAGGGGAGGGCCCAGGGGGCCATGCCCCCCCCCACTTTTTACGGGCTGTAAAGCTGAGCGATGGGGTGGGAGGCGGAGAGGAGTGAGCGGGGAGCAGGACGTCAATGGGAATGGGAGGTGTGAGGATGGGGGCTCAGGGAGAAGGGGGTGAAGCCATGGTTTGGGCACCTGTGGCCCCCCCCATTTTTAGGACGCTTCCATTGCTCCTGTCTGGAGGTTCCCACTTCAATCCCTGGTGCACCTACCCAAGATGGTGGCCACCACAGAGCCAGACCCTGCCCTGAAGAGTTTACGCTTCCAAGAGCCGAGAGAGATGAAGGATTAATATCCCCATTATACTGCTGGACAAGCGAGACAGAGATTAACTGATTCCCACAGCAGAGCTGGGAATAGTGCCCAGATCTCCCAGTTTGGTCCCTTATCCACTCTACTGCCTCCCTGAGATAAAGCTGTCCCCTCCGTGCTATGATATATCGCTTCTCAACAGAGGGTGAGCCGTAGTGTGAGGCCTTTATGTCCAGGGTCATCTCTAGGAAGTTAGAGAACTCCGAATTTCAGGAGGTGCTTGATGGGAGAAGATGGAGCATATGGAGGAGGAAGGCTCTCTTTCCTTTCCTGCTCCATCACTGAACTCTCCCTGTCCGTGACATCGCTGGCTGTGGTCTCTAACAGGCTGTTGCCGCTCAGCAACGAGGCTCACTTTGAAAAATAAAAGGCTACATTTTGTTCCTGTTTCTACCCAGTTCAGCCCCTGGACTTTAGCATGCTACAGGGGAGCACATTTGCGCTCAGGATACACATTCCAGAGACTCTGTGAAAGAAAGAAAGAATTCCCTTGGTGCTGATTTCAGACGCATGCAGGAGTCCTAATGCCCACCCCCTGCTCCAACCAACAGAGCATACTGCTTCCCAGAGCCAGGAATGGAACCCAGGAGTCCTGATTCTGTCCCCTGCTCTAACCACTATACCACACGGTCTTCCAAAAGCCAGGAATCGAACCCAGATGTTCTGTGGCTTTTTCTGTCTTTCTTTGTTTCTCCACCAGAGATGCAAGAGCGTGGAAATGTTTTGACTTTTTAAAAAACACTTTGACAAACACGATACCTTTGTCCATTAGACACAAGAACTAAGAAAATATTGATCTCTGTCTTGAACAAGCTCCTGAAGTGGTTCTTATGAATAAAGGTTTTTAACAGAGCTCCAAACAGGCTGTATTTTGCTCCTCTTCTTCCCATAACAGCTCCTCATCCATGGGTGGGTTTTTTGTATTTTATGATTGTTTCTTTTCACATAATAACAAGCAATAAAAGCCGGAAACGCCAGATTGCTGGGCTCCTCTGTGTTTGGGCTTAGGTTGCAGTCATAGTTATTTTAGCAGCTTCAGGGGCGGCTCTATGGTTTTTGCCGCCCCAGGCACGGCAGTCAGGCGGCTTTCGGCGGCGCGCCTGCGGGCAGTCTGCTGGCCACGCGGATTCGGCGGCATGCCTGCAGGAGATCTGCCGATCCCGCGCCTTCGGCGTCCCCGCCGCCAAATTAACGCCCTCACAGCAACCGGCAAGCCGCCCCCTGAGCAGCTCACCCCTGTGGCATCTAAATCCTTCCCACACAGTAAAAATAAATAACATCTGCGGTGTGATTTGGTTTTTTCACTTTTTATTCCCCCCCCCCCCACCGTCCTTTTGTCAGTAACTTTTCAAAACTTTGCCAACTGTATTGCTCCCTGGTAAACTACTAGCCACGCATCCCTGTGCAGTGCATTCACCCAACCCCATTTCTCTGTGGCTCAGTGTGTGTCACGGCTCCCTCTAGTGGATACTCCACACAGGATAACACCTTACTACTTCTGCCAGGAAACAAGAGTGGCTTCCTTAGCTTAAGTCGGGGTGGCCAACCTGAGCCTGAGAAGGAGCCAGAATTTACCAATGTACATTGCCAAAGAGCCACAGTAATACGTCAGCCGCCCCCCATCAGCTCCCCCACCCTGCTCCCAGCACCTCCCACCTACCGGTAGCCCTGCCGATCAGCACCTCCCCCTCCCTCCCTCCCTGCACCTCCCGATCAGCTGTTTTGTGGCGTGCAGGAGGCTGGGGGGGTGAGGGAGGAGCGAGGGCAGGGCAGGCTCAGGGGAGGGGGTGGGAAGGGGTGGAGCAGGGGCAGGGCCTGTGGCAGAGCCAGGGGTTGAGCAGTGAGCACTCCCCGGCACATTGGAAAGTTGGCGCCTGTCGCTCCAGCCCCGGAGTCAGTGCCTATACAAGGAGCCGCATATTAACTTCTGAAGAGCCGCATGTGGCTCCGAGCCACAGGTTGGCCACCCCTGGCTTAAGTGATGGAGGTTTGCTCTACGGTGGTGTGGTGGGGCCAAACCCTGCTGATGGGGTGTTCCCCATGCAAAGAGCAGGCACTGACTTCTGACGGGTGCAGTTGCTGGGCTCACTGGAAGTTATGGGCACCCCCCGAGAGGCTGGGTCTGTATTTATCCTTTACAAAATGCAGCAGTAAAGCAAAGATCACCCTTAGTTGCTACATCCAGCATTGCTAATTACCTGCCTGATACTGACTAGATTCTCGAAGCATCGACTGGGTCTTGTATTGGATGATCGGGGAGATGTTTATACTTTGGTTGCCCTGGAAACCGTAGGGCATCTCTCTAGGACATGTAGGTACAGTATTCTTTGCTTCCTGTCCTAACCTCTTGCACAGCGGTCACAGTTCACATCAGAGGTAGATACATATCAGTAGTGGGCAAAGAGATTCTTCTCCACTGTAGAATATGCTCATTTCTATCACTTCCTTTCTCCAAGGATCTCAAAGCCCTTTACAAGCATCCATTAACGAAGCCTCACAATTCCCCATTGTACAGAAGGGGAAACTGAGGCACAAAGAGGGGAAAGTGACTCACTCAAGAACTCACCTCGGCTGCAGATGCCTCTGGCCAGAATCGACCCACTGGGTCTCAGTGCTGCCAGCAGGGGAAGTCAGACCATACCGGCACCTTCGCAACCGGCCCAGCGTTTGCCCCGCTCATGCCACCCGCCGCATGCTGCTAAGATTTACAGAACTGTCGCCCTGCTCTCCAGGAAGGGAATTGTTGCTCCTCTTCCAAAAGCTTCCAGGCTAAGACGCAGCTGAGCAAAGGGCCTCCGCGGCTTGGCGCAAACCCCTTTCCCTGAGCAGCGTGTTGGGAAGCTAATTGGAACATTGAATTT
Organism: Chrysemys picta bellii; assembly: GCF_011386835.1. NCBI lineage: Eukaryota > Metazoa > Chordata > Testudines > Emydidae > Chrysemys > Chrysemys picta. The sequence continues at coordinate 5,707,053 of NC_088815.1, forward strand.
CTTCATTAAGGGTAGCTCAGGGGTATTTGAGTGGAATTAGGCAGCGTGAGGCTCCCGTGGCTGGCACAGGTGTCATTCCTGTCTGTGCATATGCCAGGCTAGTTACTGTCATTAGGGGAGGTAAATGGAGCCTTATTGAATCACAGCTGCTGTTAATAACTTCCCTATTTATTAGCATCAATTACTGCACTACCCGGGTCAAGAGTCCCACTCAGTCTATGCCTAGGGCGGTGGCATTCTAGATAACAAGCTAGGATGCCGTCTCTGCCTGGTTCCCCTCACCAGGGGCAGTAGCTGGCGTGCAGCCTGAATGTGTCTGTCTCTCTTGAAATCTGCAAGTTCTTAGCACCCAGGAGTCCTGCGTGCCAGTCCTTTGCTCTAACCACTAGCCCACACTACTTCCCAGAGTCAGGGACAGAACTCAGGAGACTTACCCCCTGTCTCCTTCTCTAACCCCCTGTCTCCTTCTCTAACCCCAGTCCACACTCCCCAGAAAAGCCAGCGTGAGAACCCAGGAGTCCTGAGTCCCAGCCCCTCTAACCCTTACCAAAAAGACAGCAACAGAATCCAGGGATTATGAGTCCTCGGTCCCTGCTCTAACCACTAGACACCACGCTAGTCTTGGAGCTCAGGATAGAATGCAAGTGTCCTGACCCCCGTCCTGTGCTTTAGCCGCTAGACACCATCCCATCTTGGAGCTGAGACTAGAACCCAGGAGTCCTGACCCCAGTCCCCTGCTCTAACCATTCAGCTACCCTCCCTCCCTTGCTAGCAGAACAGTCAGAGTGAACAGGGGCACTGCTGACAGCAGACGAATGGGGGAGGCCTGGCAGCGTGACCCCCGGGCTCATTCAGAGATGGGGAGAACAGGACAAGCTCCCAGGCAGCCTCATCCCAATCAGCCTCTGATCCCGACAAGAGTGGCTCCAAGTCAGGATCAGAGCCCAATCCAAACTCCTCCAAAGCTCGGGGCTGTTTGGACGCCTAGTTCTGGGCCAGGCCTGTCTGTCCCAGAGACAGACCCTACCCCATTCCCACAGCATGAGGCCCATTCTTCCTCCCAAGAGCAGCAGAGGGACGTGCCCCATTTAAAGGTGGGGAGCACAGAGCGACTAAGGGCAGGATGCACGAAAAGCATTAAGCGCCTAAGTCCCTATTTGAGGCGCCTAAGTCCCTATTTTAGGTGCCTAAGTCCCAGTTTTGGCTCCGCTGCGACTCACAAAACTCCCGCCGAGCCCCGGAGGCGCCCGTGCTCCTGCCTCCCCCTAGGGGTCTGAGCCCCCGTCTCCTGCCTGAGCCCCAGAGCGAGTCACAACAGGGTGCTCGGCCGCCTAAGTCGCGCGCGGGGCCCCATCGACGAGGCGTGCTCAGAGACCACCTGCCAGCTCAGCTCCCGTTCCAAACCCAGCCAGAGAAGCCGGGAGGCGCCCACCTTATAACTTGCAGCCCCGTGGTTAGAGTAGCTGCCTGGGCTGGGGGAGGTCCAGGTTCATCCCCCCACCCCTCACCCCAGGCAGTGGGTGAGAAAGGATTTGAGCAGGGGTCTCCCACCCCTCCGGAGAGCTCAAACCCCAGAGCTTGGGGATAGCCAGAAGTGAGGCTCCCTCAGTCACTTCTGTGGAAGCTGCTCTGTGGTGGATAAATACTGAGGGTTGTACGGGACGTCCTCCTCTGATTGGTGAGCACAGGTCCCGGCTCAGGCCCTGTGTGCCAGAAGAGCGCCCCCACCCTCCAGTCTGTGAATTGCAAGCAGCGATGGCACCTCCCTGCAGCCCAGACAGAAGTGCCTATCTCTGAGAGTGGGGCAGGGCTTAGCACACAGCTCTGCGGTCGGCATCGCCTGCTTAGCCAGCTCCCTGCCTAGTGAATTGCATTGTAAGGCACCCGTCTCCCTGTTTTACAATGCCTAGAGGTCCCATGTGAGATTACAGCCCCGCTGTGCTAGGAGCTGTACACACACAGTGAGAAACAGGCCTTGCCTTGAAGAGCTCACAGTCTAACTGGGCAAGACAGACAAAAGGTAGAGGGGAAACTGAGGCACAGAGCAGCGAAGGGACTTTCTTCCCTGTTTCCCACACCTGCCCGTGGTTCCCTGGTAACTGTGGTTACCCGCCCATACCTAATTATCCAGTGCAGGCATATCCTAGCTGCTCAGTGACTGTTACCACCCAGAGGCCGTGCCAGCCCAGTGGAGCTATTGCAGCCAGAGGGGCCCAAGCTGGGGTTGGTTCTGCCTCAGGCATCACTTCGGCAGCCTCCATCCCCCAGCCAGCACGGCAGATCTCAGCCATGTGCTCCCCTGGGCATAGCTGGGGCCCCTCCCACTGATTTCAAGGAGGGGACCGGGGCATGGGCGGAGGGAAGAAAGGAACAAACACCAAGTCCAGAAGCGGTTTATGGCAACACTACTTTAGACACCCTGACCCGCAGGTGCCGGATTCTGGAAGCTGCAGAGTGCCCCCTAGTGGCAATCTAGGGCCCTCCGCACCTCTCCGAAGGCGCTCAGCGCTTTCAATGAGCAGGCCCCATGCGCAGGATCGGTCCCTTCTGATTTCACCTCCCACCCATCCCAGGCGAGGAGGAGGAGGGAGGTGGGGTGGGCAGATGAGCTCTGTAAATGAGTGCCCTGCTCTGGGCTTTCTGCTTCCCTAGTACTTACGGCCTCACTCCGGCCTCGCACATTAAGGTCACTGGCTAAGCCGTGGGCTTTGCTGAGCTGGGATCCTATTATAAGACCAGAGAGAGGGAAAGAATTTTTAGGGCTAAGCTGGCACTGATTTCAAGGAGGGGAAGGAAGGTTGGACTGGGGCTCCCACGTTACAACCTGGGAAACTGAGGCAGGGAGTGTTTACAAGGTCACCCAGTGACTCAGGGCTGGGAATAGAACCCAGGCGTTCTGCACTCAGCTGCGCAAACCCCTGCACTACCTGGCTTTCAAATGTCAAAGTGCCAAATCCAACCACCCCCGGCAAGTTGCTGCGACGCCCGGAGCCCTATATTCATGGTTCTATTAAGGTTGAGCGAATGAATGGTGCACAAGGGTGAAGGGGGTTGGCCGGAATGCTCGGAAAGGTCCCTTCTGGCCGTCCGAGACCTGAGTCATAATCCCTTGCTTTCAATCAGTAGGGCTCCAAGCACTGTGCAAAGGAGGGCAATGTCGTTATCGCCACAGATGGGGAAACCGAGGCACGGGTGGCAAAATGACTTGCCCAGTGTCACCAGGCCTGGAACCCGTGTGTTTACGGTCCCAGAATAATGCACAGGCTACAAGCAAGCACCCAGCAGAGCTCGGGATAGAGCCAAGGAGCCCGGACGCCCAGTCCCTTAGCTCTAACCACTAGGTCGCGCTACCTCCTTGTAGACGCATCCAGATACACTTTCTGGGCCTGCTTTGCCTCTTTGTCACACCAGTGCCAATCAGCTCTGACTGAGTTACAGCACCACGAGAACAGCCAGTGAAATCTCCCTCAGCCCTGGCTAACCAAGGGCTTGACTATATATAAAGTTAAGCCTGAGCGCGCTGGCTTTTTCCAGCATGCCGGCCAAATCGGTGCTTAGAGGGCCGAGGATAGAAGTACCCCAATTAGGGCAGCTCAGTGGCGCAATGTGCCGATACACCGCCTTTCACCTCCCCAGCCGGCTTTAAACCTTGCCAAGGTCGCATAGGGAAGGGATGGGGGTTAACCCTTTGCTCGCCCAGGAGGGCAAGGCCCTTGTACGCTCCCACAGGCCCCCTTGCCACGTAGGGTGCACGCCAGAACTGGAGGGCTGTACGTCACCTGGAGACTTTAAGCAGAAGGCCCCAAGGCTCTGGTCCCACGTCCCCAAATCTTCAATCTGTGGGGCTACTCCAGAGCCACAGACTGCCCTGGAGTCACCTGGCCTGACCCCTCCGTCAGATGCACCCAGGTTGGATCCTGGCAGGGATGTTGCTCCAGTCACTCCCCTGGATCTCCTATTGCACCAGACACCTGCCCTGGCTGCTAAGAACTTTCATTCTCCCTTGCTGCCGGCGAATGCGCCACATCCCCCGTGCCTCCCTTCTGCTCTGGCCTCGAAGCTACGCACAGACTTGGATCACGTCCCTCCCCGGATCCAGCTCCCTAAGCGTCTCCTCCCCTCCTGGCACCACCGCCACCCTCCTTCGTGCTTTCTCGGGGCTCCTTCAATCTCTCTCCTGCGTCATGGGGACCCGAATGGCATGCGCCGCTCCACCGAAGCCATGTGCTGTGAGCAGGCCTGGAGCTCACTCCTTCAGAAGGGGGGAGAGGTAGCGTCCCTTCTCTGCCTGCTCAGGCCAGGCCAGGGGGAGCCCCCATGCTGATGTTAGGCAGTGAGCAGGAGAGAATCACGGGGTGTGTCTGTGTCTGGCAGCCTCCGTCCAGAACCCCTGCGTCCCAGCCCTGGCTTGGGTCTGCTGCCAGGGGAATAGAGCCTTCCTAAGGGCATGTGAACATGGCAGGCTCGGGGGGCGCCCTCCAGAGGGTCAAAGCGCTGGGACAAGCAGCAAGAAAATCCTCTGGGCCTTGTTCTTTCCTTTAACAAGAGGAAAATGTGGAGTGTGAGACGAATGGGGGGAAGTTCATGGGGGTGGGGAGCGGCTTGAGTCAGGGGAGCAGGAGCATTGCAGGAAGGTAGGCGCGCAACAGGGGTGTGTGGTGAGAGAGGGCTTGAGGAAAGTGCCCGGTCTGAAAACGCCCCCTACACACACACACACACACACACACACACACACACACACACTCCCATGCACCTTCACAAAAACATGCACGCATGGGTGCACAAAACAACTACGGCCACATAAACACAGATGGTGCTGTTGTAAGCTGGGCTCAAACCCAGGGCCTTCTGCACCAAAGCCATGCCTCTCTCCCACTCTATTCAAGGGGCATTTCCTCTTGCAACAAGACAGCAGTAGACTGTACAGTCGCTGGGACCCACCACTGGAGGGAGACATGCATCAAGCCAGCATATTTTACACACACACTCACACGTGCAATCACACGGGCGCACACACACACACACACACACGCTGCACAGTGCTGGGAGATCCTAAAATCGAAGCCCTGTGGCAGTGAGGTACCATTCCCAGGAGCTTAATTTCACCCCCGCACCGAGTGAATGCCCAGCATGCTGGTCAGGGCCCAGGAGGTGATGCTCAGGCTGGCCTGCGAAGCGGGCAGTCTGGTCTAGTGGGTAGTGCACCCCTCTAAGACCAGACCACTGGGGTTCTGTTCCGAACTCTGCCAGCTGTGTCCCTGCTCACGCTTTTTCTGTGTACGCTGAGGTTTCAAGGCAGAGCACGTCTCTCGCTCAATGGCTGTGCAGTGCCCAGCACACAGGGGTCCTGATATCTATAGGTGTCACTTTAATACACACTGTAACAGACGGCAGAGCAGAGGGAGCCAGATGTTTTCTCCAAGCGAAATCACCCTGTCCCTGGCAGGGAGAGGCCAGTGGCCCGGGATCTATCCTCTGATCCAAAGGGACCTGGGAACACTTGCAAACAGCCAGTGCCACCACCAGTTGCAATGCAGAATAGAAAGTGGCCTGCACCCGCTTGCCTGGGTCCCGTACCTGCCTTCCCAGCAGTTCTGGCCTCCAGCCAGCCCAGCGGGGTGAGGGCTGAGGGAACCCATGAACCTGGAAATTGGATAAGCCGAGTGAGCCTTAGCGAGCTTAGTTCCCTCTCTCCGCATTACCGTGTTCACAGCTTTTCCCACTGACCCAGTGATCTTTGCTATTTCAGGCCCCCGAATTAAGAGATTGCGGGGACTAATGCCCAGTAATGTCCCTGGCTCAGAACATGCAGGTAAGAACATTGCAAGGGAGGGCGGAGTGCCGGGGAGGACAGGGACAGGGACGTGGTGGGCACAGCGTCCTTTGTGCAAACAGCGCCACACGCCTCCTCAGGCAGGTTTGCCATTGGCTTCCGCAAGATCAGGAGCTACAAGACATCCCTTGGCCCTGGCTGTCACCCACACCAGCCGCTCTGCGCAGCTAGATTGACGCACGGGATGTGGGGCTGGCGGGGGGAGCCAGGCCTTCCTTTATCATGAAACCCAGGCGCTCCAGCAGTGTCTGGCTCTTTCGCCTCCAGGCGTCGCTGGGCAGACGACAACGGGGGAGGGCACCGGTGCTGATGCTCCGTTGCAGGCAGTGTCAGGGGAGTGTCCAACGTGAGGTCCCTGGGCCAATGCTGCCCAAGGCACGCAGGAAGCGACTGACGCAAACCAACGTGGAGGCAACCAGAGCAGGAAGCCGCGCCATCTCCAAAGGGGTGGCTTGGGAGCTCTGGCCCACAGCCAGCACTGAGCAGGGCTCCCTGGTACTGGCAGGACGCTCTTTGCCAGATCTCCAAGCACCTTGGCATTTCACTCCAGAGTGGCTTGGGGGCAGGGGGAAGGGGCGGGGTGAGAGGAATGGGGGAGGGGCAGGGATGTAGGAAAACAACAAGCTGAGGGGGTCTCATCAAAGTAACAAGTGGGAACCTCTGTGGGGATGGCTACAACAGCACAGCGAGGAGTTCCACAGGCCGTGGGGGCGGGGCCAGGGAGCACCTTTCGCACGAGCCACCCAACAGCCCTCAGGTGCCACTAATTTACCAGCTCCAAGAGCCTGAACCATTCACTGTGTCCACATGCCCCCAAGTAGCCTGCTTAGCATATGGGCAGCATGGCCCAGCGGTTAGCTGCTAGCTTAGGACTCAGGAGATCTGGCTTCTAGCGCTGCTGTTGACCTGGTCTCTGTCTCTCCTCCTACCCTTGGTCAGTTTGGACTGGAAGTTCTTTGGGGCAGGGACCTCACCCTGTGCTGGGCACACCAGAGCCCTGATCTCAGAGCTCTAGACAGTACAGTAATACAAATAATAATTATTATCAAAAAGGAGGCAGAGTCTGAATCCGAATCTGGTGGCGGTTCGATTCGGTCTAGAGTTCTGGATTGGCCCTGATAGCACACACACAAAAAAATCTCTCCATTTGTGCCATGTGGCATCGATGCCCGAGGAGACTGGCCAATCGCACCACTAGGGATACTGAGAAACTCCCGAGATCCCGCCTTGTCGTGAGATTTCGGCTGGGTTCTGAGCCCAGCCAGCACAGAATGGCAGGTCTAGAGCTGAACATGCGCCTAGCGGACATCGGCGCGATTCCAGTCCTGCCTTCCGGCTGTCTGCGCAGTGTGACATATAACACAGCGGATCTGGGTTTCACCTCTCAAGAGCTAAGGGACAGAATTGAACAGCCAGCTTATGCTGAACAACAATATGATTCCTCCTCCCCATGTAGCTTTGCGTCAGGTTACCTTGCTACAGTCGGTTACATTTCAGTAGGACGTTTCCAGCAGACGCACATTCCACAGGTGACTGTCTCACACACCCGAACGGGAACTAGTTGCAGTAGCTCATAGAGAAGCCAGCCAGGCTATGTCCCCACAGCAGCAGTGCTGCGTTTACAGTACATGTCATTTCTCGTTGCTAGTTCAGTAAATATGTTACCCTCAAACCTGGGGGTATTGAGGACTGTTGGAATTGGCAGCTATCTTGAAGAGCAGAGGGGCTTCCTGGTGCTGCTTGCAGACTAGGGGGCTCTGTAGCAAAGTGAGCTATGCAGAATCAAGCTGGAAAGAACCAGTCTACAGCAAGGTGGGATGAGTTGTGTCTCTCGGCCTTAGGGAGCAGCCTGCTTTGTCTCTCTCTGTTTTGGGCTCTTGTTCTGAATTGTAGGAAATAAAAGTCGAGTTACGGTGCAACCTGCCAACAAGGGGATTCATGTTTTTATCTAATTTCTCTGTGTGTTTGCTGTGAACATACCACTAAGCCAGTCGCCACTGAAATGCTACGGTTACTGCATCTCCTGGGCTTCCCCAAGCACTTAAGGGCAAAGCCTAGAAGAAATGAGGTCAGCACCAGATTTACCTACCCCGCTCCCAGGTGAAATGTGTTAGCTGGCAGATTCTTCCCATGCTCCAGAGGAAACTCTTCCAGTGTGTGATGATTTGTCAGCTTCAAAGCTTTGCCCTGCTGGGATAGTTGGTGGTGCTGGCGATGGTGAGGGACTTAGACTCAAGGTAAGATTTTTGTGCTATTCACTTGAAGGCCTCCACTGTATTATTCATCCCACCACAAGACCTTGAAGCACTTATAAACGTTAACAAAATAAGTTTTGTAGCCTCCAGCATGGTTGGTATTATTGTCATCCCTATTGTGCAGCTGGGCATGGTGAAATGACTTACTGAAGTTGGAGAATAAGTCAACAGGGGAGGTTGCATGAGAACCCAGGGGTTCTGAGCTCAAGTCAGTGCGTTCTGACCACTCCTAGAACTAGTAAGAGGGTCCCGGAGTTTTGACTCCCAATCCTCATACACCCCTGCTAGACCTCACTCCCCTCCCATAGCTGAGAACAGAACCCAGGAATCCCGGCTCCCAGCTCTAACCATTAGGCCATACCACCTCCTAAGCATCACCCTTAGTTGTGCACAGACAGCAGGTGTGAATTCATGGGTGACAGGCAACAGCCTTTTCGCCCACCCAGCGTGCATGTGGAATTCGTACATTCATATTCAGCTGGAGCATCGGTGCGGCTGGGTGGGACTCAGCACTGGCTGGGCATAGAGCCCTTCACAGGAGCAAGACACCTAGGGAACCATCACAAGTATCTATCTATCTATCTATCTATCTATCCCCATATACCCCCTCTATCTATCTATCCCCATCCACCCCCCTCTATCTATCTATCAATCCCCATCCACCCCCTCTATCTATCTATCTATCTATCTCCATCCACCTCTATCTATCTATCTATCCCCATCCATGCCCTCTATCTATCTATCTATCTATCTATCTATCTATCAATCCCCATCCACCTCTATCTATCTATCTATCTATCTATCTATCCCCATCCACCCCCTCTATCTATCTATCCCCATATACCCCCTCTATCTATCTATCCCCATCCACCCCATCTATCTTATTTATCTATCTGCTCCTCTTGCTCCTTCAGTTGATTTATCCACTAATTCTTTCATCCTGAATTCTCTAAGAAAAGCATCTAGCCATCCTGTTGTGCGCCTCCCCAGTCATTCAAACCCTCCTGCAGCAACATACAAAGTACAATATTCATACATATAAATGACTAGTCAAGAGGGTTGTATATTCTAGAACAATAATGAATATTAATGCTCTAATAGAACTATCACAGGAGCACTTAGATGTCCCAGCCAACACCAAAGCTCCATTGTGCTAGGAATCGCATGCGCGCAACACACACACACACACACACACACACTACACTTAACATTTAGCTGGCCACAGCTACATCGCCCAAGGGTGTGACAGATCACACCGGCCTGAGCACTGTAGCTAAACTGACCTAATCCCTGGTGTAGACATGGCTAGGCCGACAGAAACATTCTCCCATCTACCTATCTCCTGCTGCTCGGGGAGGTGGAGTCACTACAGCCACAGAAAAACCTCGTCTGTCACTGTAGTGTGTGTGTCTACACTACGGGGTCAGAGTGCAAAAGCTACAGCCCCAGAGCTATGCTGTTATATCCTCTGCCTTGGGGTAGACAAGCCCACAGTGATAGACAGTCTCTGCCCTGAAGCTCTCACAGTCTAAAGGTCAATTAACTCTATTCTACAGAGGGGGAAACTGAGGCACATAGCGATGTCGTGGACTTGCCCAGGGTCACACAGGGAGTCTGCGGCAGAACTGGGAATTCAACCCGGCTCTCCAGTCCAGTGCCTTAGCCACAAGACCATCCTGCCTCTCGAAACATCATGTAATAATTGGCCAAGTGGATGGGACTCAGAAGATCTGGGTTGTGTTCCTGGCTCTGCCACCCGCCTGCTGTGTGGCTTGGACAAGTCACTCCACCAGTTCATGCGTCAGTTTCCCCATAGTACCTTCCCAAATAAGTAGCAGCCCGATCAAAATCCCCTCGAGCCCACTTTCTCCCGAACCCCTGAGAGAAGCCTCAAATTGTGCCTGGGCTGGGGGTGTTAACAAACCCAGGCCGTGAAATGAGGCCCTGCAGACCAGGCCGTGTGAAGAGAACTCTCCTGCTGAGGAAAGCAGGGAGTTGCTCTGGGCGTTGCTTCCGTGAGGGTTCGTTGGCTGAGTGGGCCAGCAGCCCATCCATCGGGCCAGAGTCTGACCTCACGGGACACTCTGCATTTACACCCATGTACCGGAGACCGGAGGCCCATCGGATCAGCACCCCACCCGGCCATAGGCGCGCGATGGCGGGATCGGAACAAGAACGTGGCCCAGTAGGTTCAGGGCCTCTGCAGAGGCGGCCGCTAACTCCCTGGCAGCCCTGAATTAGCAGCCGCTGCTCTTTGCTGAAGCACATCGGGCTGCACCTGCCAGCAGCTGTTGCCAGGTCCTTGCTTGCTCCCCTCGCTCCACTCAGCTTGGAGCAGGGCTGGATGGCAGAGAGGAGAGCCTGAAGTTTAACTGGTCACTTTAGATTCTTCTCGCGCTTCCACCGCCAGGGAGGTGGGCGTCTCATTAGCTGCCTTAATGACACCCGGGGCTGGCTGGCTGTGGCTGGAGAGCCGTGTAGCAAGGAAAAGCCCAATATTTTTCAGCCATTGATCTCAAAGCACTTTCAACAGCTGGGCACGTATCGTGCTCGGCAGTAGCAGAGCCGGGCGGGAACCAGTTTTCCCATCCCACGAAAATCGTCCAGATTTAGAACTTTTTTCCTGGGATGAAAAGTCAAAATCCCGAAAAATTTCACAAACCGATAAAAGGGGGGAAAAAATCGCATTGTGCCAATCAGAACGTCTGGTTTCAATCATTTTGAACATTTCATTTCAATTTTGCCCATTTGCAATGTTCATTTTACTATCGTGAGCGGAAATTTCGAAACAAACATTTATTTGGAACTGGACTTTTTTGTTTCAGAACGAAACATTTCAAGAACTTCAAAACTTGTTTCTTTTCCCAAATCCTTTTGGAGTCGAAACATTCGTCAAAACCAACTCGTTCCCGTGAAGACTTTCCGTTTAGATTAATCAGCATTTTCCAACGGAAAAAAGTTTCATTGAAAAAAAAAATCCCAGCTCTACCCATTATACAGATGAGAAAACTGAGGCACGGACTTGCCCAAGGGTACCTGACTGAGACAGGAATAGAGCCCCGGTTTCCTGCTTGTCAACCCCACGTGCTAGCCGAAGCTGGCCTCTTTATCAGCTTTCCTAATGACCTAGGTGTTCCCAGCAAATCCACGGTGCGATGGTCCATTCCAGGACCTGCCGGTCACTACGGTGTTTGCAAAGAGGCAGATGTCCCCTGGCACAGCAGTTCTCAGTCAGGGGTCTGAGGCCCCCAGCAGGGGGGCCGCGAGCAGGTTTTAAAGGGCCAGCGTTAGACTCACTGGGGCCCAAGGCAGGAAGCCGAAGTCCCTCCACCCCAAGCCTCGCCACCCGGGGCTGAACCTGAAGCCTGAGCAACTTAGCTACATAGGGGCCTCTGTGGCATGGGGTCCTGGGCAAGTGACGTGCTTGCTACCCCTTAATGCAAGCCCTGGCTTTTATATGCAGAAAAACAGTTGTTGTGGCCATGGAGTTTTTATACCATGTTTAGATGGCCTCAGAAAGAAAAAGGCTGAGAACCCCTTTCCTGGCAGAAACAGCCATCAGGTCCCCAAAGCCTGTGAGATTCTTCTGCAGCTGTGTCTCTCGTCCCCACCCACCAACGCACAGGGTTTGCACGGACACAGACCGCTGTGCACAGCCACCATAGGCCAAGGATGCCCCCAGCAGCGCAGCTTCATGGACATTGCACAAACAACCCCCCTCCCCCCCATAGACACGGACCCCTGTGCACAGACATGATACACAAGCATTAGGTTTGTTTCGGTCAATCTCCCAGTCATGGAATTTTAAAAATTGTAAATTTCATGATTTCAGCTATTTAAATGTGAAATTTCACAATACTGTAATTGTCGGGGTCCTCACCCAAAAGGGAGATGTGGGGGGAGGGGTCACAAGATTATTGTAAGGGGGGCTGCGGTACTGCTACCCTTACGTCTTTGCTGCTGTTGGCGGTGGTGCTACCTTCAGAGCCGGGCGCCCGGCAAACAACCGCCGCTCTCCGGCCGCCCAGCTCTGAAGGCAGCACAGAAGTAAGGGCGGCAATACCGCAACCTCCCTAAAATAACCTTGTGATCCCCCTGCAACTCCCTTTTGGGTGAGGACCCCCCATTTGAGAAACGCTGGTCTCCCCCATGAAATCTGTATAGTACAGGGTAAAAGCACACGAAAGATCAGATTTCATGGGGAGAGACCAGATTTCACGGTCTGTGACACGTTTTTAACGGTAGGGCCCTAATAACCATGCACAGAGACATGTGAGCATGTGCACACACACACATGGAGGAATACAAGAACACACATGGACAGAAATCCACACACAAAAACAGAGACATGGACAGAGACCCTCCCTCCTCAGGGCCATGGATGAACCCTGCTTTTATATATACACACACACCCCCACACCGTGGGCAAAACAATGTCCTGTTTCCTCCCAGGGAAGATCCAGACAACCCATTGATTATAAATTGCATAAGCCTGTAAATAGGCTTATAAAGGGAAGCAGCTGTTTGCATCCTTATTACTGCTCAGCGCTGGCTGTCGGGCTAACAAAGCCACATCAGAACGGCCCATTGGAAAAATCTTATTATGCACCTTTGTGGCCGGACAGGAAATAGCTTCAAAATTGAAAGCAGGGTCGGAGCAGGATGGGAGGAAGGGGAAGAGTGTCAGGATGGCTGGTCTGAGGGAGAGAAGGAAAACTAAGAGGTGATTCGATCATGATGTGGGAGCACCTTCATGGAGAGAAAACATCAGGCACTAAATGCTCTTTAATCTAGCAGAGAAAGGCAGAAAAAGAACCAACGGTTGGGAGTCGGAGCCAGCCCAACTGAAGTTAGAAATAAGGCAACATGTGGAATGGTGAAGGCGATTAACCCTTGGAACAAGCTCCCAGAGGCAGTGGTGGATTCTCCGTCTCTTGCTGTCCTCAGATCAAGACAGGCTGCCGTTCTGAAAGACGCGTTAGCCAAACACCCGTTACTGGGCTCCACATGGGGGTAACCAGGTGAAATTCTCTGGCCTGTGCAGTGCAGGCAGTCACACAAGATGGTGTCATCGTCCCTCCTGGCCTTAAACCCTATGAACCTAGGGAAGGCGCACGAGGCGCGTGCAGTCCAACTGTGCATGTTTGCACAAGTGAAACTGGTGCTTAATCATCCAGTGTGCGTGTGCGTGTCTATGGTAACCCAGCTTGCCCAAACGGCCCGAGCAGTTACAGCTGTGTACAGAATTCTGTGGGGGCAAGTCAGGAACTGCCTCCCCCAGCTGGAAGGCAATAGTGTTGTTTGACCATTAAATAACATGTTCCCCAAAATGTGCCCTGAATCAGTGGTTCTCAACCAGGGGCACACACAGGTCTTCCAGGAGGTCCATCAACTCATCTAGATATTTGCCTAGTTTTACAACAATTTACATTAAAAGCACTAGCCAAGCCAGTACAAACTAAAATGTCATATGCGGACGTGTTTATACTGCTCTCTGTACTATGCACTGAAATCTAACTACAATATTTATATTCCAATGGATTTATTTTATATGGTAAAAATGAGCAAATCAGCCCTTGGTCAGTAACAGCACTTGCAGGTTGGGTGATGAGTAACTGGATCATTCAGCCCCTGGGATGGAATAATTCCTATTAACTACTGCCCCGGCCCAAGCAGGCCAGGATGGCGTGATCCCCCTCCCTCGAACTCACACCCCTCGTTCTAGACCTTCCGAGGCAGCTGGGGGATTAGTTTAGGTGCCGCCTGCTTTTCATGTGACTCATAACAAACCCCTAGCAGGACGTGTGCCACAGTTGGACGGGTCGGAGCCCTGCCCCAGCATGCCGGGGATGTCCGCTCCCCACCCTAGCTCCTTGCTCCAAACTCATCACAGCCTCCCAGGCAGGGTTCGACGGCCGTCGGAGTCCACTCACAAGGAGTTGGGGGGGTAGCTCGGGATCAAATAGGGGAGAGGTCTTTAATGTAACAGTTAAATACACTTTTTTTTTTTTAACCATTCACCGGGCGTGCCAGTCCCCGCCTCGCATCCCCCTCCTCTCGCTGCAAAGGCCAATGAAACATTTGGGGGTTGCAGTTAATTCATTCTTGGTGTGCTCGCTTGGGTCAGTCATGCACATCTGCCAGTGCGCTTCCACGCCCCCCTCCCCCCCGACTGCTTTCACATACTGTACTTAATTAGCAGCAAGTAAACCAGCTAGGACACCGGGGTGAAGACTTGCTTGCATGCCTGCTGGCCCTTTGGTTAAACAAACTAGACCCCTGAAGGGGCACTGTTCACTATAGAACAGCCCCATTGAACTTATTGAAAGCCCATTAGAGGAAACTGAGGCAGTGGTTCACCTGTTGCACCATGCCTGGCAACAGGGGGCATGCCCGAGTGACTGCCCTGTCATTACAGGATGGCGCCGATTGATCAGTGGAGAAGTTTTCTGGGACAGATTGTCCATAACATTCCCTATCACCTGCTATTGTGTGCGCTAATTCCCTTTACAGGCGTATATATGAAGCAGCAGGAGCTGCCTGTATATCGCACTTAATCCCCACCCATCGGGATCGATCTCACCAAAGGCACATGCTCCTGAGAGCTTGCTACGTGCCCGACCTCTGCTTCATCAATATCACCATCATTAATAGCCAGGAGCCACAAAGAACAGAGCTCCTTCCCTCACCGGATTCCTCCAGCTGCAACAAGACCCTCTGCGAAGGGAAAAAGCCTGCCTCCATCTGCAAATTGTTCACTGCAGAGGGGGAATATTCCCCCTCATCAAACCTCTGAGCATCCACCATCCTCTGCTAAATAATCCCCCAACGTAAGAGGGGCTGCGCCTTTTGTTTTTACATCTTCCTGATTTAGACACTTGGCCCGAACGTTTTCATTTCTCCTCCGAAAAGAGGGGTGGTTTTCATCTCACTTGATTTTTTTTTTAAACCTTGAAATATTAAATCATCTTCTCTGCGAGAGGAGTCATTGGAGGCTCTCAGCGAGAGCCGGTTGAAAATTTCCCAGTGAAAAATGCTGATTTGACTAAATCAAAACGTTTCGTAAAGACTTCGTTGACCTGCTGTAGGACATTATTGAAACAGTTCATTTCCAGAAGGTCATAGAGCAGGGGTGGGCAAACTTTTTGGCCCGAGGGCCACATTGGAATATGGAAATTGTATGGCGGGCCATGAATGCTCACGAAATTGGGGGTAGGAGTGCGGGAGGGGGATCAGGGCTGGGGCAGGGGGGTGTGGTACAGGGGAGGGGTGTGAGGGCTCCGGCTGGGGGTGTGGGCTCTGCGGTGGGTCTGGGGATGAGGGGCTTGGGGGTGCTTCGGCTGGGATCAAGGGGTTTAGAGGGCGGTAGGGGAATCAGGACTGGGGCAGGGGATTGGGGACAGGGAGGGTGCTCAGGTGTGCAGGCTCCGGATGGCGCTTAAATGGATTCGATGGGCCGAATGTGGCCTGCGGGCCATAGTTTGCTCACCTCTGTCATAGAGTTGCAGGAACAGGTCCATCCCCTATGCTGAGGCAGGACAAAGCATACCTGGACCAGCCCTGGCAGATATTTGTCAACCCTGGTCTTAAAAACCTCCAAATGTTTCATTCTATGAGTTATCATTCTAGTCTAATTTTTGAATGGGTTGAACCAAACTATTTTCAACGATTGACCTTTTGGTCCTAATTTGGGACAAACCCAAAGCGTGAACTCTCAGACTTTCCCACGGGATGGCAGCTCGGAACTGCCACCCTCCCTAGTCCCGGAGATGCTGACTGTGAACTCCGGGCTCATTGTACTGGACTCGTTTAGCTTCCAGGGAGTTGTGTGGCCACACGATCAGAGAGTCACCAGCTTGTCCCTGGTTCTTCCCTGGGAACTGATCTGTGCCAACCCAGCACCTACACCCAGATCCCTTCCTCCTCTGGGCCGGCTCAGCTACTCGCTGGGGCATATGGGGCAGAGCCAAAGTTCTGCCCACTCTGTGCCTACCTACTCCTTACCCACCTGTGCATGGTGCAATCGGTGATAGGATAACTCGCACGGGTGAATAAGGGACCAACTTATGCGTCTTCAGGCCCCTGAGTGGGCATGTAGCCAGTGTCCCAGTGGGGCCCAGTGTGAGGAGGGGATTGCATCGCCTGGCCCCAAATCATTAGCATTCCTTTAGGTTAATTTCAATCCGTGAATCTGGCAGGATGTAACTGGCTGGGATGACGCCGAGTGAGACATTCAGGTGGGGCAATGGAGTTGGCAGGCGAACTCACTGCAGGGAAACGCTCACGAAACGAGGAGCTCGCTTTCTCCCGACGAGGCCCGGAGTACGGCGAACAAGGCTCCAGGAGTGGATGCTGTGGGTTGCAAATGCTTTCTAAAGTGCTCTGCATGGGGAGCTGATGTCGAAGTGGTGGTGGGACTGGACAAGGGGGGATGGACGTGTTCCAGGGGGTCGCTGCACATTCACTTTAAAGCAAGTTTGTCAAGCCCTGAGCGACGGGGCATCCCTGCTTTCGTCTCTCGCTTCCAGGTGAAATGTGCTCAGATAGGGCGATCGGAACACCCCTCACTTTCCTGCTAAGGATTCTGGGTCAGGCAGGCCAACAGTTTCCTGTTCTAAGAAGTACTATAATTTGAGCGAACACTAGGGGGCACTCAAGCCCCCATCTGCACCTATCACGGCATTAGACGTCTCACTTTAACGCTGATGATCTCGGTTCTATCTGAACTTATGGGCAGAAATCCCAGCAATGGAGACACCTCATTCAGTGGGAGCTTTACGAAGCAGCTTAATTTCATGCTCAATCCCTCCCTTTGTCGTCTTGGAGCGTTCGCCGCAACGAATACGATTTACAGTGGAAGATGCTGGAGGATCTCCCGCTGGCCCTGCAGAATCAGCCCAGCTCTGCGACGGGGAAGAAGCCGAATTCCATTCTGACTTGCACGTCAGCAGCGGGATTCTTAAGCTCCAAATGTGGGCTGAATTCTCCCCTCCCTTACCCCCGTGCAGCCCCAGGGACCAGTGCAGGGGTGTTACAGAGGGTAGCGTTTGCTCCTGCAGAGCCTTTATATTAACAGGTGATGTTGCGTGAGACGGGACTGGCCCAGCGTGGCTCTTAGCTCCCAGGGGGAGTTTGCCGGCCCCATAGTTAGAACACACATGTGTTCTTGTAAAGGGCGGGAGCATGTTTGAGCCGGAGGTCCCTGGGAGACAATAAACCTCGAGTCACTCTCCAGAGTGGTGATGTTCAGAGGAGCTACACACGCATCACAATGAGGTGACGCAGGGCTCTATGCAAGCCCTTCTCCCTGCCCCCAATGTCTGGGGTGGATCAGGGGTTTGGCCTGAGTGCCCTGCACTTTAGCTATTCCCAGAGACCACAGGGGATGAGTTACAGCAGCTCTGCACAGCCCCATAACACAGGGAGCACAAAGGGTGCTTTAAAGTAACCTCCATCCCCCCCCGGCCCCAGTCCTGACCCCAAGGGCTGTGGCCCACCTATCTTCCCTGCGCAGCCACAGTGGAATAGTTGCGAATCAGGCTCCTAGATTTCCGATGGAGTTGAATGCTGGGTATTAATACAGCGCCTGGCCCCAGTGCAGGAATGACGCACTTCTGCTGGGCATTGGCATCTCTTCCACAGCTGGGACTGTTTGTCCTTTGAGTATCTGCGCCGCTGTAGGGCCCCTCCCATTTCAGTGGGTGCCTGACGGTAGTGGGGGCAGCAGATCTGTTATGTGCACAGGGCTCCAGGAGTAATCATGCCCTGAGCTGTTCATTGGCCGTCTCCCCAGCCGCGGTGCAGGCTCTGCTCGGTGATGTAAGTTCAGTTATGTGATGTTTACTGTAATTTCAGTGGTGTTCTCTGCAGCGGGTCTTCTGTAATATAGTCTCTTTCTGTATTAGTGACAGGAAAGTCACTGGCGCTGGATAATTGTGTTTGCATTAGCAAATGCTGAAGCAAAAATAGAGAGCTAGAGAAAAGACTGCAGGAGGCCCATGGTTTTTTCTCTCTTCTTTGGGGTATTTGGTATGGATGCAGCTGGCCAAGAAACCCCAATTCCAGGAATCCCTCAACAGTGGAGTGGGGCAGGGGACAAAGGAAAGAGCAGAACCAGGATGTGAATTTTGCTATCGACCCCGCGGTGACAGAATACACCCCTGTACACACTCTATTACAATGATCCTTGTACAAGGTATGATGCCTTGTAAGGTATCATTTGAAAACACATAATTTGCTGATCACTATTGTCCTGCTAAAATATGTGTGGTAACATTGTATGTGACGTTACAAGATTCCCCTGTATGGTGTGAACACATGTTCCAAACCCCACAGCTCTGCTCAGGCAGTAGTCAGGTCTGTCCTAAACAAGAAAGGAATGTGTGCTTGCCTTCATTTGCATTTAAGCAGTAAACAGAGTCATCAAGCAGGAAGGGAAAACAAAGGAAGTTCAAACAGGTGTAAAAAAAACAAACTAGCAGGGAACATCCTTCCACATAGAGTCTTTGGCTCCTGGTGCCCAGCTGTAAATGTTTTGCAAGAGGGGGACTGAAACTCTAAAAATGAGGGACAAACACCCCAAGGGATCCCTCTGTCTCCCTGCCCTCCTCATTCTCTGCACCTGAGAAGACAAAAGGAAACATCCATTGGACTCTGGGGGAGGGGCCCTGACCTGCAAGTTTGGTCAGTAACCTGCTGGAGCATGTGGTGAGGAACTTTGCTTGAATCTAATACAGTTTGTTTAGTTAGGCCCTAGTGAGGCTTTGTCTACACTGGACTTTCGTCAGTAAAACTTTTGTCATTCAGGGTTGTGAAAAAACACACACACACACACACCCCGAACGACAAAAGTTTTACCGATGAAAAGTGCTGGTGGTGGCAGTGGGATTTTTTGTCGGCGGGAGAGCTCTCTCTTGCCGACAAAGAGTGGCTACACTGTGCACCTTTTAGCAGCACTGCTGTAGCAGCACAGCTGTGTCGCTAAAAGGTGCGTAGTGTAGACATAGCCTAAGCGTTTTATCTTGATTTTTCTTGTAATCATTTCTGACTTTTATGCCTCATTACTTGTACTCACTTAAAAATCTCTTTGTTGTCAATACACTTGTTTGACTGTTTTCAGAGTAGCAGCCGTGTTAGTCTGTATCCGCAAAAAGAACAGGAGTACTTGTGGCACCTTAGAGACTAACAAATACTCAAATAAATGCGTTAGTCTCTAAGGTGCCACAAGGACTCCTGTTCTTTTTGTTTGACTGTTTTATCTAATCCAGTATGTTTAAATTGACATATCTGGGCAGCTAGTTAAGGTAATCAACTGAAGGAATAATGGACTTAATATATTTGTACCATCCAGGACATACATTTCTGGGGGAGGATCCAGACTGGGGTGAGGGTGTTGGGGTCACCCTGCAGTACAACCCAGGCTGATGAGAGCCAGAGGGTAACCTAGGTGTGGCTGGCTGGCTGCAGTTACACACACACCCTCAGGGTGTGACTTGCACCCTGGAAGGCTATTTGTGAGCAGCTCAGGTGGGAGCTACTTTAGCAAGGCATTGTGAGGCACCCAAGGGTGCCAGGCAGGGGTGACCCAGCCCCCTGGGTCTGGATTGTGCCCTGGTATGTCACACCCATCCAGGGCCAGAACTTTCTAAAGAGCTCAGAGCGCTGGCTGCTGAGTGGTTAGAAATCTGGCCCTGAGCAATATTGACTGTTTGTTTGTCCCTGTGGCCTAGTGGATAGAGAACTAGACTAGGACTCAGGGTGTCCAGCTCTGCCACAGGCCTGCTGAGCGACCTTGGGTGAGTGGCTTGCTACTCTGTGCCTCAGTTTCCCTACCTGTAAAATCTGGATAAGAACGGCTATAGTGGGTCAGACCAATGGTCCATCTAGCCCAGTCTCCTGTGCCAGGTGCCCCAGAGGGGATGAACAGAACAGGCAATCACCGAGTGCCCCGGTGCCATCAAGTGCTTGGAGCAGGGGCTTGGACTAGATGACCTCCTGAGGTCTCTTCCAACCCTGACATTCTATGATCCATCCCCTGTTATCCACTCCCAGCTTCTGGCAAACGGAGACTAGGGACACTCAGAGCATGGGGTGCCATCCCTGCCCATCATGGCCAATAGCCACTGATGGCCCTATCCTCCACGATGCTGCCGCCCTCGTTTGCGAATTGCTTTGAGATCTAGGAATGAACAGCGCTATAGAAGAGCTAGGGCTTATTACTTCTAATCCGCTAAACCACATCCCTGAACTTCCAGATCCACCCTGTGCCCTCTGTCTCCATCTCTGCTTCCCGCCCACCTCTAGCAACTCCCCTCCCCAGCTCTCAGTGTCCCTCCCTGCTGAACCTTTTCCTCTTGGTCCCACGGGACTCTTGGCCAAATTGCCCCTCCCACCTCCTTTGTGCTCCCTAATGGCCCCAATTAAGGGAGCCCCTCGTTCAGCCATAAGGGAGCATTTCGGAGTGGCTGCAGGGAGACAGCGGAGCAGCAACAGCCGCTAAGGTTCCAGAACCGAAAGGAGATGGAGCTGCCAGGAGCACAGGGCAAAGTTCCTGGCTGGCTCCCAGGTAGCAAGTCCTCTGCTTGTCGCAGTCACAAGGCGATTCCACTAGCAGTTTCAAAGCAGCGTTCGGCAGGCTCCTCGGAGCGGAGAGAGCCTCGTGCAGTGGCATGTGCGGTCTTCTCAGGCTTCGCTAGGGGAGCCCATACACTTCTCGCTCCATGGTAGGAGAAGCCCTTGGTGCCCAAGGACTGGGGGTACCAGGAGAAGCTGAGACTTAGGGTGTGGCTACATTGCAGTCGGAGCTGCGATTGCAGCATGTGAAGATGCACCGGAGCTAGCGCAAACACCAACAGCAGTGAAGCCGGGCTAGCCGCACGAGTACATATCCAGGGTCCCGGGCAGAGTTGTACAGCCTGTGCTGCCCTCCACAGCTTCGCTGCTCTTATTGGAGCTAGCTAGATCCAAGCTGGCTCAGGTATGTCTACACTTGCTGCAAATCACACCTCTGCTTGCAGTGGAGACACATCCTAAGTGGGACATGGACCCACCGGCATGCAGACACCCCCACCCACCTCACCCCCACATGAGCAGAAAGAGGCTTGGTAGCTCTCAAGATGCCATTAGCTAACTTTGCTCCGAGCCCACTGATCGGTCCTCTCAGACAGGAGGACGCATCAGATAGAGCGTGGGGAGGGCTGCTTCCCCCACATTGCACAAGGAGCATCCTTGCAGCCCAGCGGTCGTCGAATCAGAGGCTCTCTCCAACTTTGGGGCTGGGTATCCTGGTGTAGCCAGCCTTTGGGGATGTCAACAGGCCACCGCTGGTAGTTCTGGGAGCTGACCTTTGGGTAGATCAGGTGTAGAGCTTGAAGTATGAATCGCAGAATGTATGGCCACAAAGGCCCACCAGATCCTCTAGTTTGACCTCCTGTATATCAGAGGCCACTGAGCCCCACCCAGCACCTACACACCAACCCCAACGGCCAGCATTAGACCCAAGTATTACAGCCCTCCATCAAAGCAACTGTCCCGAGCGTTCAGGGAAGGGACTAGATCTACTGGGTCTTCTCTCCAGCTGCTGCTCCCAGTGTTGTAGCCAGGGATTCATCTTGGATCTGGATTCGAATCTAGATCCCCCAGGGCAACCACTGGTGGCCTTTGCAAGAACAAAAGGGTGTAGAAATTGGAGCACTTGCTTCTCGGTTCTCTGAATGGCCCCCATCCATCCCCATGACACAACTGAACTCTTCATCTAAAAGAATATTCATAGAATCATAGAATATCACAGTTGGAAGGGACCTCAGGAGGTCATCTAGTCCAACCCCCTGCTCAAAGCAGGACCAACCCCAACTAAATCATCCCAGCCAGGACTTTATCAAGCCGGGCCTTAAAAACCTCTAAGGATGGAGATTCCACCACCTCCCTAGGGAACCCATTCCAGTGCTTCACCACCCTCCTAGTGAAATAGTGTTTCCTAATATCCAACCTAGACCTCCCGCACTGCAACTTGAGACCATTAGTCCTTATTCTGTCATCTGCCACCACTGAGAACAGTCTAGATCCATCCTCTTTGTAACCCCCCTTCAGGTAGTTGAAAGCAGCTATCAAATCCCCCCTCATTCTTCTCTTCTGGAGACTAAACAAGCCCAGCTCCCTCAGCCTCTCCTCATAAGTCACGTGCTCCAGACCCCTAATCATTTTTGTTGCCCTCCGCTGGACTCTTTCCAATTTTTCCACATCCTTCTTGTAGTGTGGGGCCCAAAACTGGACCCAGTACTCCAGGTGAGGCCTCACCAATGTCAAATAAAGGGGAACGATCACGTCCCTCAATCTGCTGGCAATGCCCCTATGTAAGCATGTGGACTCACCCCTACGGCGCCTCCTGCTGGTCTCTCAGGGAATTAGCTCAATTTCCAGCCCGGACCACCCTCTGCAGGCCCGTGATCTGCCACAGCTGGCCCCCGTGTCCCTTCCGGACCCCGGTGCCCGCTCTCTGAGGTGCTGCCGCCTGGCAAAACCTCAACAATCTCTGTGGGTCTCCCCTCCCCAGGGAACCCCCACCCTCCACCCCCACCTCACCTCAGTCTGGGCTACTGCCAGTCCTCACCTAGCCCGCTCACTGGGTGGCTCACTCATAAAAGCCACTCATCACAGGCAAGGGGGTTTGACCTGCTGCCTCCTTCTTCCACCCAGTACCATTATGGGCCTGGAACCAGGCCCTGCAGCCTGGGGTGTCGCCAGGCTGGAGCTCCCCTGCTCCTCCCCAGCCCTGCTTCACTCCCAGGTACCTTCTTATTCCCCTGCAGCCAGGCCGGTCTCTCTCCACAGCTAGAGGAGAGACTCGGCTCAGCTTCTGGTTGCACTGGCCTTCTTATAAGGCCCAACTGCCCTGATTGGGGCGTGGCCCAGGTGTCGCTCCTTCCCCAATCAGCTTGGGCTTTTTCTTCTAGCCCCGAGCCCTCCCCCAGGGCTGGCTTCACCCTGTCAGGGCTGGAGCGGGTAACCACCCCGCTACACCCTACTTATACAGCCCAAAATGCTGTTAGCCTTCTTGGCAACAAGAGCACACTGTTGACTCATATCTAGCTTCTCGTCCACTGTAACCCCTAGGTCCTTTTCTGCAGAACTGCTGCCTAGCCAGTCGGTCCCTAGTCTGTAGCCGTGCATGGGATTCTTCCGTCCTAAGTGCAGGACTGTGCACTTGTCCTTGTTGAACCTCATCAGGTTTCTTTTGGCCCAATCCTCTAATTTGTCTACGTCCCTCTGTATCCTATCCCTACCCTCCAGCGTATCTACCATTCCTCCCAGTTTAGTGTCATCTGAGAACTTGCTGAGGGTGCAGCCCACGCCGTCCTCCAGATCATTAATGAAGATATTGAACAAAACAGGCCCCAGGACCGATCCCTGGGGCACTCTGCTTGATACCGGCTGCCAGCTAGACATGGAGCCGTTGATCACTACCCGTTGAGCCCAACGGGTTCATTATAGGTACATTGAGCCCAACGGGTTCATTATAGGTACATTGAATGGAAGGTCTGAGTCACTGGATAATAACAGTGCAGGGGGGAAAGTCTATTAAGAACTGGGTTATTTTGACCCTTAAAAAGACACATCTCTATTCTTTGGGGCTGTGTCATCCTTTTTGCCTCATGAACCCTTCATAGCTTTAATGGAAGCTAATTAATCGCCCGCAAAGAGCTTCCTCTCGACAAGACCCAGCTAGGGGTCGCTGGGTGATGGACAATTTTCCAAATCAAGAAGGAATTTGCCATTATTGCATGAAATGGTCCAAAGTAGGTGGCTGTCGAATGCGACGAGGCAAGTTCAGCCCAGGGCAACGCTAAGAGGCGATAGAGATTTATACCAGGCTAAATTTGGCCTAATGTGTTAGCAGGCTAAAAAAATAAAAGCGGCCATTAAAGGTGTGAACATAACCCAGTAAAACGCCTTCCTGTTATGCAGCTATAATAGGAGAGGAGCATAGGAGGGGCTCTTTGGCCAGGTGCATGGCTATTTTTCTGGCCTAGGGTGCCTGTCTGCATGCAGTCCCGTCTCAGCGCACAAACCCTCTTTGCCCCAACGGACGTGGAGAACTGCTAGCCTGGAGTTTGGAACTGCCTGGGGTCAGATTCCGGCTGAGCCTCTGGTATCGAAGTGCCACCGAGGGCAAACCACACAGGAGATGAACACACGAGCACGTCAGAGCAATCTGAGATGGGCCCCAGGCGCAACGTGAACCAAAGAACGGCGAGCGCTGGGGTTGGGTTGGCCTCATCTGGATTACTGCTCGTTGGTCTCCTAGTAGAATGGGATTTGGGAGACCAGGGATTCTATTCCTGGCTCTGCCACTAACCTGCTTGGTGACCTTGGGCAAGTCACTGCCCTGTGCCTCAGTTTCTCTCCCAGTCTTGGTCTAGTGACACTGTAAGCTTGAACAGTGCCCAGCACAATGGGGCCTCTTGGTGCTACAGTAATAACAACGGCCTCTCTCAAATAACGTCAAACGTCATACAAGGGGCTGGTTTAGGGTTAGGGCTGATATTCCGTCTTTCACCATGGCAACCTGCCTCTTTTGCAGCACATCCTGGAAATGAACTGACGAGGGGTGAGCCTCCAGAGACCCAGAAGCTGGACGAGCGATTGCTAGGCCCTAGAGTTGGTCCACAATTTGCCGATGGAACATTTTTTCCAATCAGAAAATGCCAATTTGACAAAATCGAAACATTTTACAGGGATGCATCTATTTCACCAACTGTAGAGGAGCGGACTCACCCCTGCGGCGCCTCCTGCTGGTTACTTCCGGGAATTAGCTCTTTCCAGCTCCGGAGCGCCCTCTGCAGGCTGGTGATCCGCCTGTCCTCTGGCCCTGTGTCCCTCCCAGGACCCTGGTGCCCTTGTACCTGGGGTGCTGCCCCCTGGCAGTAACCCCTCAATCTTAAGGTTTCCCCTCCCTGGGGAACCCCCACACACTATTCCCACCTCACCTCAGTATAAGGCTACTGCCAGTCATCGTCTAGCCCCACACCCTGGGGCAGACTGCAGTATCAGCCTACCCATCACTGGCAAGGTTGGGTTTGGACCTGCTGCCCTGGCCTACCCCTGGGCTGCCCTCTGCAGCCCCCAGTACCCCTTGGCCTTCTGCTAGGCCGCAGCCTGGGGCTTTCCAGGCTAGAACTCCCCGGCCCCTCTGCCTTCCCCCAGGCCTGCTTCACTCAGGTATCCTATCTCTAGCTCCTGCAACCAGGCCCATCTCCCTCTACAAACAGAGAGAGACTGTTCTGGGCCTCTGGCTCCCAGCCTTTTTATACAGGCCAGCTGGGGCCTGATTAGGGCGTGGCCCAGCTGCAGCTACTTCCCCCAATCAGCCCAGTAGCTGCTTTCCCCTGCAACAGCCTTCTCCCAGGGCTGTTTTAAGCTCTTTGGGGCAGGAGCGGGTGTCCACCCCGCTACACCGACATTTACGATGGGAAATTATGGAATCCTTTTGTCTCCGTATGGCTGGAATATTTCATTTCCGTGTTTCATTTTGACTTTTACATTAGCTTCTAATATAAAAAATAGAAACATTTCAAGAAGATTGAATTGGAATATTTCGGTTCGCGAAAAATTCCGAGATTTCTACATTGCGTTCCTGTTGTGTCTGTGCTCTCTACACAGTATTAATAATTCACAGAGGCATCGATTCTAAGGCCAGAAGGGACCACTGTGATCATACAATCTGACTTCCTGTACAACTAGGCTTGGAAGGATTCGATTTTCATAGGGTTACCATATTTTGTGCCTCCAAATGGAGGACACTCCACGGCCCACGGCCCCGCCCCCAGCCCCGCCCCCAGCCCTGCCCAACCCCGCCCCCTCCCCAAAGTCTCCGCCCCCTCCCCTGCTTCCCGCGAATATTTGATTCGCGGGAAGCCTGAAGCAGGTAAGGGGGGTGTGGGGGGAGGAGGCGCGGCCCAGGCTGGCCCCCCGGCGTTTCCAGCCTGGGTCAGCTCGGGCCCTGGGGTGCCGGCCCCGGCCGACCACCCCCGGCCTGCCCAGCACTGCTGGCCCCCGGCGGCCCGGCGCACCTCCCGGCCCCGCGGGCCCGGCTGACCGGCTCCCCGCGGGCCCGGCCGGCCCGGCTCCCCACCGGCCCGGCTCCCCGCGGGCCCGGCTGACCCGGCTCCCTGCCGGCCCGGCTGACCCGGCTCCCCGCCGGCCCGGCTCCCCGCGGGCCCGGCTGACCCGGCTCCTCGCCGGCCCGGCTCCCCGCGGGCCCGGCTGACCCGGCTCCCCGCCGGCCCGGCTCCCCGCGGGCCCGGCTGACCCGGCTCCCCGCCGGCCCGGCTGACCCGGCTCCCTGCGGGCCCGGCTGACCCGGCTCCCCGCCGGCCCGGCTCCCCGCCGGCCCGGCTGACCGGCTCCCCGCCCCGGCTCCCCGCGGGCCCGGCTGACCCGGCTCCCCGCGGGCCCGGCTGACCTGGCTCCCCGCCGGCCCGGCTCCCCGCGGGCCCGGCTGACCCGGCTCCCCACCGGCCCGGCTGACCTCCCGATTTTCCCGGACATGCCCGGCTTTTGGGGATTTCCCCCCGGACGGGGATTTGAGCCCCCAAAAGCCGGACATGTCCGGGAAAATCCGGACCTATGGTAACCCTAATTTTCATTGATAACCATCAGTAAATGTCAATTTCACCGTACACACACAAATGGAGGAAAAAGGATGTCCATCAATAATAATCAAAATTTACAGATAGGCAACGTTAAGAAAAATGCTGCTGGAGAACTTATGAGAGTTTGATTTAAGGCTCTTTACTTTGTGTATTTTGACACGTGATGTTGACAACTTATGTTTTAACGGTTATGCACCTTTCACTGTTTGAAGCTCAACATCAGGTACCATGAAATAATTATTGTCTGACCCCCCTCCCCCACAATTTCCTGCAACTGTGACAATGTAAATCAATTAACATATTTTAAAATGCTCACAAATAACCCTCGATGTTCTCCATCAAAATTATTTTTTATAAAATCAAATTTTGACACACCTGTGCACAACACAGGCCAAAGGACTTGCCCACAATCATTCCCATTTGAACTGGAGCAGAATATGCCGACACCATACAGATGCAGCTAGGTTCCAAATACCCGAATTTACTAACTACGTATAAACATACAAGGCCTAGTGAGATACGTAAGCTGCTGGTCTACAATGTTCTGTTGGCTTCTGCAATAGAAGACAAGGGAGGCTATGTCAAGGCTGATTTCCCCACTCTGGCACTCTGAGTGCAGAAGGTGGGGCCCATAAGGATTCTAAAAATTAATACTGGCCACTCCAGGCTTGTATTAAACTCCCAAGGTTACAGCTTCTCTCTGACCTTGGCTTGGTAAACGCTGAACCCCTTTGAGAGACCAGGAAGGTACACATGGGAATTCCTTCCTGTGGGTACCCTCAAGCCCTTTCACCGCCCCCCCCCCCAGGGAAGAGCTGAGAAAGAAGAAGAAGAAGAAAAAGAAATCAGCTGTTGCCACCAGCTAATTAAAAAAAAAAAAACGTGCACAAACCTCTTAAGACACAGAACTCCAATCCTGTTCTTAAAAAAGGTAAATTTTATTAAGAAAGAAAGAAAATGCATCTGAAAAACCAGGCTATTGCTAGATTTAAAAAGAGCAAATACAAGAATTAAGCATCAAGAATAGCTTTCTTGAGGTCCACCTTAAAGGTCACAAGCAAAACAAAAGCACCGGGGGTTAGCACAGAGGAATCCACAAGCCATAAAGAAATAAAAGGGATAAACCTAATCGCGTCTTCCTAGACATTTTCTGATCTACTTACATAGCTGGGGTTTCAAAGGTATGATACCGATGATTTTTTCATACCTGACCCAAAGCTTCTTACAGCATCGCTGCTCTGTCCCCCTCTTCCTGGGAGAACAACTACAGACAGACAACCGGGAAGTTTTTTCTCAATTTTTAAACGTTCTAGCCTTCCCATTGGCTCTTTCGGTCAGGTGCCCACTCACTTCCTTTTACCTATGCATAGCAGTGAGACTTTTTAACCCTTTACAGGCAAAGCAAGTAGAGAACAGGTACTAAGAGGGATTTTATAGCTAACTGGCTGGCTGGGTGTCCATAAAAGGGCGCTACCTCCCCCTTCCTTCATTTATCACAGGCTATTAGAGGGCATCCAAACTATCTAAGGGTATGTCTACAGAGCCCGGGCCAGCCGTGGGTTTTTCTTTGCTGTGTAGACATACCCTAACAGAGATCTTACCCTACTCCTATACCTAGGGTTACAAGATAGCAACTGTGAAAAAACTGGACAGGGGTTGGGGGGTAATAGGCACCTATATAAGAAAAAGTCCCAAAAAACCAGGACATCTGATCACCCTACCTCTACCCGACCATCCTGGGATGAAACGAAATTTCCAAAGCTTGGAATTCCCTGGAGGATGGGAATTCTGTTTTCTGACCAGATCTACTAGGCCCCATTTCCTCCCTTGCAGTGGGGGTAGGGGGAATTGATCTCTGTTCCACGCCCAGTCCCAGGGAGGGGAGCATGTAGATTTTGCCAGGAGAGATGAGTCAAGTGACCGCCGTGCTCAATGCCCAGACCCCCTCCTCTCTTTAGGGTTTGGTTTTTCTTCTGACTCGGTGGGTGGCACATGCTTGTCCTGTACGCCATGGGGATCCTGCACTGGTCTCTGCCCTCTTACACTTGGGGTGCTGCCTGCTGGAGCACAAAGGAGCCTTGGGTCGGATGGCTCCAAAGGCCCCTGTTTTGTTCCCTCCCACGATTGCAGTTTTCAGTGTCTTTGGGGGACTGGGATAGGATCGGGGTTGGGGGCAGGGATCTAGCCATAGCAGGCAGCGTCAAGGGGAGTGGGGCGACGGAGGTAGGAACTGAGAGCTACAAAGAACAATCAACCCGTCACAGGTGCAGAGCTTCAGAAATCGCTTCCCTGGCCCCGGGCAGTCATAAGAGCGGGCCGGGCTTCCTGGCTACCTCTCCCCAGACAGTCACCCTCCTCCGCTAGCTGCTCCAGGCACGGGAAAGGAAAGAGCTCCCTGCAGATCACTGCCTCAGCTCAGGGTGAGAATGAAGAGGATAGGAGGAGAAGCTGCAAAGATTCCCGCCACAAACAAGTCCGGAGTCTCTGCTACTCTGTTTGGGGACAGCCATGGCCTGGCAGATTCAGCATTGCTGCTGAGTGCCAGGCCTCCTGGCTTCTAGGCCCAGCTCTGCCCCTGATTTATCATGGGTAAGTCCCATCCCCGCTCTGTGCCTCAGTTTCCCTCCCCTGGTTAAAACGGGAGTCGAGAATGCTTGCCCAGCTCTATCGCCGGGATCTTGATCTCTGGTCCAGCCCCTATATGATCCTTTGGCACTGGCACCATAAGCAGCCCGCTGGGGTGGGCATTGCATTGGCTTGCTGTACACAGCCAGAGGACAAGGACCGTAGCTATGGTACACGCTACCAGGCCAGTCTGGCTCGCAGCACTGGAGAGGCTGCTGTAACTTAGATCACCCCCAAGGCTGCCCTAAGTTATGCTGGGGGCCAGGGGCCTGGCCCCTGCAGCGGCCCAGGGTCAGCATCAAGCCATCTGCGCCCACCCTCCCTCTGGGATCAGCCACTGCGGGTGAAGTCCTGGCTCCACTGAAGTCAATGGCAAAAGTCCCATTGACACCAAACTAGACAGCTGTAAGCACAATTCCGCCTCTGAAATTCCACCCGTTAATAAAGATTTTCATGAATGATGCCAGGACCCTTCGTTCCTGCCTGATCTTGGGTACGTAGGGCTGGGGGGGGGAGGGGAAAGCGGGGGGTGGAGAGGCTAGGGTGGGGAAATGAGAGAGAGAGAAATTGGGTGAAAAGCAAATCACTTGAAACGTGCACATGTGTGACTGTGGCTTGGAAGTTCAGAAAGAAGAAGGGGAAGGAAAAAAGGCAATACGAGAACCCAACTCTTTTGAAGGTGTCTAGAAATTAGCTCAAGGCCACGACGGAGGCACAGAGACTTTTACAGTAAACCTCATTAACTCGCAGAGCGAGTTAGAAAAAGGGTAGAAAAAAACCTTCTAAGCAACATGGAAAACGTTTGATTCAGCAAAAACAAGTGTGGGGGAAAGGCCCCTCCTCCCCGCTCCTTCTCTCCTTTTTATCTGTCTCGGGGGAATTCAGGGTGAATAAGAAACCCGGCCCCTTTTTTCTCTCCTGTTTATCTCTTAATTATTACACTGGAGATTCGGCTGAACCGTTCGGCATCCGGGCCAAAGGAAAATATAACAACACTGAGAGCCGCTGAGTGTCTGCAGCTCTGGGAGTCCAAGGCCAGTGAGTTGGTGGGACCCCCATGGAGATATTGCCCCAGCCATGGGGCATGGATTGGATTTAGTTTTGCTTTCTTAAGACGCACCTGCATTTTTTCCACACACCCTCCACCCCCTTCACTGGAGGCTAGAAGCAGAGAGGGGCAGAGGATGAGTTTAACGAGAAAAAGGGGAGGGGTTGTAGGAGTGAGGGGTGGCAGGATGCTCTTGTGATCAGACACAGGCAATCTGGATTTAAATCCCAACTCAGCCTGGTGTGTAAGGTTGGGTAAGTCATTAGAAGCCAGATTTCAAAAGAGCTTTGCTCCCATTTAGGGACTGAAATGAGCAGCCAGATTTTTAACACACTGCGTGCGCACTCTTAAGAATCTGGACCTTATTTAGCTGTCTAAATAGGAGCTGAGCTCTCCAGAAACTTAGGCCTGGTCTACACTGAGGCCGGGGGGGAGGGAGGGGGATGTGGGTTGTTCACACTGAGTTGACGTATGCTATTTGGTGCGCTCTACATCTGCCATACAAATAGGGTGCACACGGAATGGCGGTGTGGGCTCTTTCAGTTTGCATCATTGAGTACGCATGGCGGGGGCTTGCTATGTACTAAGCGTGTGGCATTCTGGGAGGGTATCCCATAATCCTCTGCTTCTCTCCTGAGCAGCGTGCATGCTGGGATTTTTCTCGCTGTGCATTGTGGGCTGCATAGCAGAAGCCAGGTGGACGCCAGTGGAATTCTGGGATTTGGGGTCAAATTAAAAAAAATCTCATGTTTCCTCTCTTTCTGGGCGGGCTAGTGCCATTTTCAAATCGCTGTCGGCCAGCCTGCACCCAACAATGCACCATGCTGCTAACTGAATTTAGTTCGGACTAAAGACCCCATGTGGACAAGCCCTTAGATGGGTACCTAGTAGATAGCCCTTAAGTAGGTAACTAACTTCCATTAATACCTTTGAGGATCTGGGCCTAAATATCATAGATAGAGCGATAGTCCAGTCCTGACTCTGGGAGCTAAATTCCTTTGAAAATCTAGCCCGTAATCTCTCTGTGCCTCTGTAAAATGGGAATAATAATTTCCTGCTTCACAAGGGGCTGTGAGGATAAATCATTGTTTAACGCTCTGGCACTGGCGGGAGGCCAGCTGAACTTTTTCAGAGTCGAGGCGTTGGCCCCAAGGTGCGGGTGCTTCGGAGCCTCATATTCAGTGGCTGTAGCGCTTTTCACCTGTAAAGCAGCGAGCTAATCCGCTTGTGCAAGGACGTACATCTCCATCTGAGGCACAGAGAGAGGAAGTGATTTGCTCAAGGCCACACGGTGAGTCAGTGGCAGAACAAAACCCAGGGACTTCCCAGCTGCCAGCCCTGTAACCAGCTTCTTCATTAGTTCATCCTTCAGCTAGTGACCGAATGAACCTGAAAATGTTCAGCCCCCCACACTCCAGGCACTTCCTCCAACTCTCAGCCCCCTGGGGCCGCAGAACCGGGCGGCAGTGCGCATGTGCTGTGGACCAAGTGAGTCCCAAGGCTCTGGCATCCCAGAACTCGGGAGACGTGTCAGTCGGAACTTTGCACCTCAGGCCTGACTTGTGAGATTCCTGCTGCTCCCGGTTTCCGGTCAGGCTGAAATCCCCCCGAGCACAGATTTCCCCGCGCTGCCCCAGCTCCTGCCTGCTGGCAATGAGAACAGTTAGAGAGCTAAAGGATAGAAGGGACCAATCTGTGCAGCCCGGGCCAGAGGGCTGAGTTTGGGGTGAGCATGCAGGGGGGCTCTCGTCTTGTCTGGACTGGTTGATTCACCTCTGCCTGGCGCGTAGGGCTGAACTAAGAACATCTGGAGCCATTCGCTCCAATCTCAGCCCCCTCCCCAAACAGACTCTGCCAGGGCTCCCCCTAACCCCTTCGTTTCCTTTTCATAGCCACACCCCACCCCAATGGATCCTTCCTCCCAGACCCCTTTCCCCAGATAAGCTTGATCTTCTCCCTACATGGCTGGGATCTCAGAGAGGCATAGGAGCCCTCTGACACGGCACAGCCATGCATCTAACGTTCCTGCCTTAATAAACACCTGCAGACGCACCTAGAGGTTTCAGTGGGGCTTAGGCCTTGAACGGGTTCTAGCTATCTCACCCCATACCCACCCTTCTATCTGTCTAGTCCCATACACGTCCTTCTGGCTAGGGTAATTATATGGACCCATCCCCATAGCATCAGGGCATCTGATAATCTTTAGTGTATTTTTCCTCCCAAGCCCCCTGTACGGTAGGGCAGATCTATTAGCCCCATTTTACAGGTGGGCAACTGAGGTCCAGAGAGACCAAGAAACTTGGCCACAGTCACTCAGGGAGTGTGTGGCACAGCAGGGAGTTGAAGCTGGTGAACTTCAAGTAGGAACCTGGACACTGACCTGAACGAGCTCCTAGATGGAGCCTCCCTTGACAAAAGCCCACCATGCGCTGGGACCTGGGAGTCGTGATGTATTATTGTCCTGCTGTCGCACACAGGAGCTCCAGGCATGGCTCAAGCCCTCAGGCTGCTAGGCGCTGTACAAACACAAAACAAAAAGACAGCCTGCCCTCAAGGATCTGCAATTCAAGTAAAAGTGGTCAAAGAAAACTGATGTGTTTGTATTCAGTATTAAGCCCTGCTGGGAATCAAACCCCCAGACCTTTAGTTACAAAACAAGCACTCTAGCAAAGTGAGCTATCTAAGGAAACCTGTCACCACCCCCCTGCTCCTTCCATTCAGCTCAGCCGTGTTGGGCTTGAGGTATGGCTGGTGCTACCGAGGAGCTGGGCTGCCCATGTGCCCTACGCTGCAGCTAGATCAAACTAATTAGGAGACACGGCAGCTGTGTGATACTCACCATGGGGACACTCGCATCCGGTGGGAAGTAGTGCTTTATTAATGAGTCTGTTTTTAAAGGTGGCTGGTGACGTCTGAAAGCTTCAGCTAGCTCGCTCAGAAAGGGCTAGGGTGTCTTTTGTCTCCACAGATGTGACGACAGAAATACATATCAGACATCGTCAACATGCTGGGTTTTTCCCCTCATTTATCTACCCAACCCCTCCCCCGATTTTGCACTAGAATGATCCACAAAGAAGTCTCGTTATGATTGATTAGAGATGCTCAGAAAATTGTCACCACAACAGGTTTTCGGTGGCAAAGGTAGTTGTGTTGAACTGTTTTGTGGGAAAATGGCAGTTTCAGTGACATTTTCAGCGGAAAAATGTGGAAACTATCCAAAATCAAAGCGTCTTATTTCGTTTTCTTCTGACTTAATCATTTTATTTGGGCTTTTAAATTTGGTAAAACTTTTAATATGATGTTATATCATGTTTAATATATAGAAAGGGGGATGGTTGTACCGGGGTTCTGAGCTCATGGGAGCCCCCAAATGTCTGCGAAGGCTGTATACTGGGAGTGAGGTGGGATGATGGACCGGAGCCCCAAATTTCTCTCAACGGGCCTAGATCTCCTCACTAGACCATCCTTCCTCCGCAGGAGAGGGGAAAACCCAGTCACAGAGACTTTCTCCTGCTCATCCGGTAGCAGAGCTGGGCCGACACCCCAGGTTTCCTGGTTCCTAGACTTGGGCCATCTCCTTTGGACCACAGCAGGGGGGACAAACCACCACCTCATCCAGGGGGGACAAACCACCACCACGGAGGGCTACTTTCCACTCCTCCCTCCTGGCCCCCCCTGCCTCATGCTGCATTAGTGGGAATGCAGGGGAGGGATCGACATCTAGTGGTTGGAACACAGGTGCCCCAGGCTGCGGGGACCCTCCTGACCTCCACTGTCAAGGCGCTAAAGCCAGTCACTGCAGCTGGGCCAGCGCGGGGGGGAGGGGGTCCCACCGGCGCTGCGTAGGCAGCCGTGCAGCACTAGTGAAACTCGAGTCCCGGCCCAGCATGCAATGGGCTCTGGGTTAACCCCAGTTAGGCACTTTGGGGGAAGAAAGGGATGACTGCTTCACTTTCTCCAACTATAGCAACGCGGGCATGAGAAGGTTCATGGGTAACCCAGAGTATTATGGGACGGAGCCAGGGTCCTCAGCCTCTGCCCCCTTACTTCCTGTTTACTTCCTGGGAGTTCCCACACCCACCAGGTTCTTGCTGTGAGGCACCTAAATCAAGCAACAAGTTCCCAGCCTGCAGTCCTGTGAGTAGGTGGGTTTTGCCCCAATTTTACTACCCCAAAGACCTGGGGCACAATCTCGGAGGCCATTTTCCCAAGACAGGAAATTAGGGCGGGGGGATCAGGATCCCACAGTCCTATTTCTAGCTCTGCCTTGGGAGAGCCATTGCCCTGCTCTGTGCCTCGGTTTCCCTATCTGTAATGGAGAAAAATAACATTTCCGGGTCAGGGCTTTTTTGAAGAAAGGGAAAGGCCTGGGATCTAACGTTAAACAACCCCCCAGGTTTTATTTTTCACTTTCCCAACAGAGAAGCTGCTAAGCGTCCTGGGTACTTCAGTCCATCCGACATTGTCTGCACTAAGAGCAACACTCAGACCCCTCCCTCCAGGGCATGCTAAGGGCATAGGCTGGCACGACGATGCTTGCCCACAACACACCCCTGGCCTGGTGACAGTTACTGCGTGTGTTCCCACGAGCGGGGGCAAGGGCTGCACCCCTCAATAAAGGGGTGAGGGTTATTTTCTCTCCGAGGCCCCTCTGGGAGCGCAGGACAATGCACTCCCCTAGGAGCCACCTTTTCCCCACGGGGATCTCTGCTCCCAGAGGGGTCCCCTTGAGGAACAATCCCAGTCTGTGGAGCAAGCGAGTCCTGGACGGCACCATTCCTTCCCAAGGTGCTGACAATGCAGGATACCACCTGCATGTGGTCCCTGCCCTAAGGAGCACATGATGTCCTGGTCCAACTCCCTTGGAAATCCCCATCCAGAGCCGGTATCACCAGCAAGCAGTCTGGGCCTAAAATACAGGCCTAGCCGGGGACGTACTGGGAAGGAAAAGGGGGACAGGCTTGTGGGTGAGGTTAAGACGTGGTGGGCTCAGTTCCTAGCTCTGACTTAGCCCATGGTTTGGTTCGCTGCTTGTGGGCATGGCAGGAGGGTCCGGCTTGACCTGTGCGATGCTGAGTTCCTGCTGCTCCCGCTGGAGCACCTTCTGGACACCGAGCTCATCTGAGCCTTCAGCACCTCAGGGTGCGCTGGTGGGATGAGGAGGGTGCAGCGTGGGGCGGAGACGAGACATTTGTTCTCGAAGCCCTGGAAAGTTTTCTCTGGATGTCGTTTCCTTAAATGTCGCTCGGTACGTAGGTGACACGCAGCCAGTGCCTGGCCCCGGCCCCCTTTCCGGGATGTCCTCGGCTCACCCCTGACCGAGGCGATTGCAGCTGGCAGTCAGCGCCGTGTTGTGAGAACAGAGGCTGTTTTCCTCCGCGCTGCGCCCAAAGGGGACAGATTGTTGCAAAGGAAAGGGAGTTACATAAGCCGCTCCCTCCCTGCCAGGTGTGCGGTCGAGCATCGGAGAGGCACTCTTAGACTGGGCTGTCTGGTGAGGAGAGGCTGCTGTGTGCTGGAGCTGGAAAGCTGTCTGGTGCTAGGAAGGGCCTGATTGTGGGGAATCCCTGCGGGTGGCTGGATTCCAGCTGGGGGGGAAGGCTCGGACTGCTGCCGCAAATGCTACGGGGAGCAGGGAAGGGGCTAAATTGCTTCCTTTGAACGTGTCTCATTTACGAGGTGAAATAATGAGGCAGGAGCCCAGCACTTCCCAGGAGGGACCCGCTTCCCCTTGGGATCTGCAGAACATCCAGCACAAGGGAAGGGAGAGAGACAAGGCTGAGAAGGTGTCGGGATGGGGGGCGATGTTATGGGGTGCTGAGGGCAATCAGAGAAGAGATCCGAGCCCCGTAGCCTGGTCATTTCCTGTTCCCACTGGCTCTGATCTTGCGTCCCTTATCCACATGTGTAGCCCCTTACTCGTATTAGGCTCCTGTTGGCTTTGGCGAGTCAGGATTATTCACAGGAGTGAGGGGTGCAGGATTGGGCCCATACAGGCCTTCTGCCTTTCTTCCAGGAGGGTGGAACCATCCCCACTAAGATGGGGTTCGTGACCCTTCGGGGCTCCTACAGCTCTGTATGAGTGACCAGGCGCCTCACGTATGCATACGGCCCTACCAAATTCAAGGTCCATTTTAGTCAATTTCCGGTCATAGGATTTTTTAAATCATAAATTTCATGATTTCAGCTATTTACATCTGAAATTTCAGGGTGTTGTTATTGTAGGGCTCCTGACCCAAAAGGGAGTTGGGGGAGACGGATTTCAAGGTCATTGTAGGGGGGGGCTGTGGTACTGCTACCCTTACTTCTGTGCTGATGCTGGTGGCGGCGCTGCCTTCAGAGCTGGGAATCTGGAGAGCGGCGGCTGCTGGCCGGGAGCCCTGCTCTGAAGGCAGAGCTGCTGCTAGCAGCAGCACAGAAGTAAGGAGGGCCTGGTATGGTATTGCCACCCGTACTTACCCGTACTTCTGTGCTGCTGCCTACAGAACTGGACCCTCAGTCAACAGCCACCACTGTCCGGCCGCCCGGCTCTGAAGGCAGCAGTGCAGAAGTAAGGGTGGCATGATATGGTATCACCACCCTTACTTCTGTGCTGCTGCTGGCGGGACGCTGCCTTCAGAGCTGGGCGCCCGGCAAACAACCACCACTCTGGCTGCCCAACTCTGAAGGCAGCACAGAAGTAAGGGTGGCAATATCGTGACCCCCCCCTAAAATAACCTCGCGATCCTCCTGCAACTCCCTTTTGGGTCAGGATCCCCAGTTTGAGAAACGCTGGTCTCCCTCATGAAATCTGTATAGTTTAGGGTAAAAGCACACAAAAGACCAGCTTTCACGGGGGAGACCAGATTTCACAGTCCGTGACGCATTTTTCATGGCCGTGAATTTGGTAGGGCCCTATGTATGCAGGATGTGGGCTGCATTTGAAGCACCAGGTCCGATCACTTCAGGAGGTGGAGCTAGGAGAACCAATGGTTCGACCCAGTGTGGGGAATCCTGCTGTTCTTGTATGTTTCCCTACAAGTGCTTTCAGATGAACAAGACCCAAGGTTTGTGAACTAATTCTCCAGTTATCTATAGCGTCTTCCAAGACAGACTGGTCAAGGCCTGAAGTTATAAGACAGACAGGAAAGAAAAAAACCCAGCCCCTTTCCTTCCCATCTTCCAGGCTTCCTTGCTATCCATCATAATGAAGCAAAAAAAAAAAAAAAAAAAACCAAAAACCCCAGTTTGCATTCCCCCTTAGATCCCTGAAGAGACGGTGGATGTAAAATACGGCCTACCTATGGGTGGCAGCCTAGAAAGTGCCAGACACTTAATAGTTAAGGATGGAATTGTCAAAATGGCTCAACCTCCACACCTGGGAGTAGATTTTCCAAAGTGCTCAGCGCCCATTATTATTAATCACGTCTATTACAGCAGTGCCTAGAGACGGGCGCTGTACAAACCCAGAGCAGCGGAGAGGCCCCACCCTGAAGAATGTCCAATGCTCAGCTCTTGAAAATCCAACTGCATGGGTCCCGCTGGGAGGTGTGGTGCGCTTTTGAAAACCAGAGCCTTATTTAAGCGCCTTTTGAGAATCCGGCACTACTTGTGGGTGAACTCTGGGAAATCTGGCCCGGGGCATCAGCTCCTCCTTGGAGAGTTCATTTCGCCGCGCTCCGTCTGAGCATGCGAGTCCTGATTCCCAGACAGATGCAGAGGCGTGCTGGGAACAGCAAACAGCGGCGCGGGCCTTCCCCCGGGAGAATTGCGTACAGGACAAATAAAAATCTTTATCCAGGGCTATAGGTGGGTGGCTGTTAAAGCACAGAATAAGCGCGTGTAGCTAGAACTTCCCTGGACAGCAGCTGTTGGAATGGGCTGTATAACAGTCATTGGACTTTTTATTAACATTACAGTTGTGCACAGAAGCCCTAATCAAAATCAGAACCACGTGGTGCCGGGTGCTGCACGAACACAGTCCCTGCCCTGGACAGTTTACAGTCTAAAGAGACATGACAGGCAATGGTGGGAGAGTAGAGAGGCTTGGCCAAAGCAGAGCTAGCAATCGAACTCCGCAGGCGTGGGGCCTAGTGCAGGGCCGTAGCCCCTCGCTAGGTGTACAGAAGGGGGTGAGTGGTGGAGTTTGCTTTGAAGAAGTATTGTCTAATGGTTCGGACAGGAGCTTGTGAGTTAGGACTCCTGGCTCTGTGCCTCGGTATCCCCCTGTAAAATAGCCATGATATTCCTCCATCCCTATGTCTTAGGGGTTATTGTGGGGTGTAATTTGTTAATGTTTGCAAAGCCCTTTGAGATCAGTGCTAGATTTTCAGCTCCCACTGAGGCACTTAAATAAGCATAAACATTTTCAGAAGAGTACAGCACGCAGAGCTCTTCTTCAGGTCCTGAAGCTTGAAAGCTTGTCTCTCTCTCCAACAGAGCGTGGTCCACTAAAAAAGCTTGCCTCCCCTGCCTTGTCTCCCCGAGATGTTTTGGTAATCTGACCCTGCATGTGTGGCTACCTTACAAAGAAGCATTACAAGAAACACAGTCAAAGATCTGGGGGCCCACAATTGGACCTAGAATGGCCAAGGAAAGATTTCCACATTCCAAAATATCCTACTTCGTTTGGTTTTTAGATTCTCATTTTTAAGTAACCCAGATCCGTTATTTGTGTGACCAACAAAAACCCAATATGTGAGCACCACCTCTTGGCTCTGGCGTGGTAATTAACTAGTAATTAATTCGGATGCATTTTGGTGTTTGTATTGTGTTTTGGTGGGGCAGGACGTGGGGTTTTCATCCCAGCAGCTGTTGGTGAGTCAGAACTCCTGGGTTCCAGTACTGGCTCCGTCACTGACTTGCTGCAAGACCTTGAGGAATTCACTTCCCTCCCTGCTCTGTAAAATGAGGATAATTATACTTGTGCAGTGCTTTGAAATCTATGGGTGAAAAGGGCTAATTAAGTGTTATTCGGAGTATATTCCAGGACTCTTAGCTCTGTAATTACATTTTAATTATACTCTGTTAGGGGGCTCATTGATCTTCAGCCTTAAGGCTAAAATTATTATTATCATTATTCATCTCACCTCCCAGCAAAGTGCTGACTTGCAGCGGGGAGGATATGGTGGGATACAAACACTGCACAAAGTTTAAAAACAAACAAACGAAACCCCTCGTGTTGTTCTTTCCAGTCCCTGTTTGAAACATAGGAAGCACAAATCTGCAGAGGGTCCGTCAGAATATGGAAGAAAAGCACCATTCAAATGAAGGGCAGTAATCAGACACCTTTGACATACTGTGTAGGGAAAACACTTAAAGAAGTAGTATTTAGAGCTGATCTATCTATCTATGCGTAGGAGGGAAGTGAACTCTATCTATCTATCTATCTATCTATCCTCAGACACCCTCTCTCTCTCTCTCTCTCTCTCTATCCTCAGACACCCATCTAGCTAGCTAGCTATCCCCATACATTCATCTATCTATCTATCTATCTATCTATCTATGCCCATACACTCTATCTAATCTATCTATCTATCTATCTATCCTCAGACACCCTCTCTCTCTTTCTCTCTCTCTCTCTCCTCAGACACCCTCCCTCTCTCTCTCTCTCTCTCCTCAGACACCCTCTCTCTCTCTCTCTCTCTCTCTCCTCAGACACCCTCTCTCTCTATCTATCTATCTATCCCCATACACCCATCTAGCTAGCTAGCTAGCTAGCTATCCCCATACATTCATCTATCTATCTATCTATCTATCTCCATACACCGCTCCCATCTAATCTATCTGTCAACAATAAAACTTTCTTTCTTTCTTTCCCCATACACTCCCATCTATCTACTAATCTCCTCCAACCCTCATTACTTTAGTAGTGCTGCACCTTCTCACAATAGAAGCAGCAATCACCATCTGTCTCTTTCTTCCTTCCCATCCCGGAGAAGCCATACCATGATGAATGTAAAGGGTTTCTTTGTATGATGTTTGTTTTGGGGTGTGAGTGGGCGCACGGTGTGGCTGTGAGTGGGTTAGGGATGAAGTTCTTGTGGGAAAACTATGCCAGACAGCTGAGAGTTTTGTTTAGCTCTGAATGTGGGGAGGCCCGTGGGCTCTTTTTCCTTGTGGCAGGGAGTTCCATAGCCCAGCTCCAGCTCCCACAAACCGTCTGTCTCCATCGTTCACCTGGCTCCCCCTACTGGTTAGCAGTGTCTTTGTCCAAGTGGAACATCGTCTTCGTGGGAGGTCATGATAGCAAGGAGAGGGGGTCTCTCTGGTAACTCAGGTCGGTCATGAGAGTCCTGTTTACACACTAGCAAATTTACCCATCACTGACAACAGGTGCCAGTGTAACGCCGCCAGATCCTCGTTGTCGGCGGGCTGGATCGAACCTGGGATCTCTGGAACTTAGGGCATGAGCCTCTACCGCATGAGCTAAAAGCCAGCTGGCTGTTAGCGAACGCTGTAGAGCAGATTCATTTTCTCTCTCTCTCTAAGTGGTCTCGGTACCACTAGATGGGACGGAACCCCACCCCCGGCAGGCGTGTGGGTTACATCCAGGAGCGGCGCCAGGGTTTTTGCCGCCCTAGGCAGCAGCGCTCCTCCTCTGAGCATTCGGCGGTGGAGGTCCTTCCGCTCCGCGTCTTTGGGGCACTTCGGCGGCGGGTCCTGGAGCGAGTGAAGGACCCGCTGGCGAATTTCCGCCAATGACCCGGAGCGGAAGGACCCCCCCGCCGCCGAATTTCCGCTGAGGGCGGCAAAATGCCGCCCCCCAAATCCTGCCGCCCTAGGCGACCGCCTAGGGTGGCCAAGTAGAAGCGCCGGCCCTGGTTACATCAGCAACAGGCGCAGCTGAGCGTGGTTTAACTGCAGGTATAGACCAGGACAAACCGCAGTCAGCACCGTTACAGAAATGCTGGCCGAGCTCCCTGGAGAAATTGTCCCAGCGCGGTTTATCCAGGTGACAATACAATCCTTGTGCCAGATGGGCCCTGTGTAAGCTGCTCTGAGGCCACTGGGAGATGGCTTGGTGAGGAAAAGGCCTGGTGCTGGGGTGAACCAGTCCTTCCTTTCTGTACTGCTAACGTGTCACGAACTGCCCTCGAGGTGCAGCTCCTGGATGAGGATTAGGGTTCTTGCCGCTCCCGCACTGAAAGCAGGAGGTGGGGCAGGGGGGTCACCAGGAGGAGGGGTGATGTTTTTGGTGTGAGAGCCCCCTAGTTAGGCCAAATCCCTCATCCAGCCCCTTCCCATTGGCTGAAGTTTGGTGATGCGTCCTGGCTCCCAGCCGACAGCTCCCGTCTTTCCCCGGACGGCCATGACATTTACTGCCGCGCACTTAGCGCTGCCGAGGACAGACAGCCCCGAAATAGCAGCTGTACCTGTGAAGCTGCAAAACCAATTTGCGGCTGGGGGTGAAAACACATCATCCCCCAGAAAATCAATAGGCAAAAAGCTTTCAGGGCGAGATAATTGCAAGAGGAGTCTCTTAACCAAGAGCAAGAGATGGACCAAAGCGGAATAGAGAAACCATCAATAACGTCTCTAAGATATAATATGTGAACAGGGCATACTGGGGGCCGCGGGGCGGGGCAAAAGAAGGGACTTGCATAAAACAGGACCTAAGCCCAACTGTCATCCCAAATCTCGACTCAACGTCAGACTGAATTGATGCTCCCAAACCTTACCCGACTCCAAATGGAGCGTTCCCTCCAAACCCTGATCCAGCCCCCAACAGGAGCCGCCTTCAAATCCCAGATCCCAAGTTCAGCCCCCAGGGCCGGCTCCAGGGTTTTGGCCGCCCCAAGCAGCCAAAACAAAACAAAACAAAAAGCCGCGATCGCGATCTGCGGTGGCAATTCGGCGGGAGGTCCTTCGCTCCCAGGCGGAGTGAGGGACCGTCCGCCGAATTGCCGCCGAATACCTGGACGTGGCGCCCTTCTCCGGAGCGGCCGTCCCTGCTTGACAAGCTGGTGCCTGGAGCCAGCCCTGTCAGCCCCAGCCCCAAACTGACTCTTTGCTCCAGAGTTTAAGCTGAATTTGTCCTCCCCCGCCCAGTACGGAAGCAGCTCCCCGTACTCCACCCCAAACCATTCCTGCAACTCAGAAAGTCTGGCTAACTCCCCCGGCCCCCAGGCCCCTAGTCCCTCCACTGCTGGAGCCTGGCAGCTTCTGCCCTTCCCGGGCACAGCCGAGGCCCGACGTGGAATCCACCGGGCGCCTCTGTCCAGGCTGGTGCAGCGGCTCCACCATCTTGTTTTGTCCCCGGCTTCCTCCGTTGATTCCCTTGCCCTCCTGCACGCTTCCCCCACCGCTTCTGGGTGGTTGTGGAAAGCCCAGAGCTGGGGTGGTTTCTGCCTCCCTGGCCAGCCTGTGAGCGTTCCCCTCAGCAGGGTTCAGCGGTGCCCAAGCGGCTACCACCCCGGGCCCCTCCACCTCACACAAAATGTCGAGGGTCACCCACAGCAACCGGGTCTGACCAGGCTCCCTCTTGCCCCAGAGGCCTTGATTTTCCTTGAAACAGCCCAATACAGAGCAACCATCCTCCATCCCTTCCCTTGCTTCCGCCTCAGGCTCACTCTCAGACAGCAGCCACTCAGTACCAAGGGTTTTGCTTTAATCCACTAGTCTCCCCGGCCTCCCAGGGGAAGCAGAAGGGACCGGGGCACCATAGGAAAAACTGGGCAGTGCCAGCAAACCCTGCCTCTCCTCCGCCTTCTGCCACTCCCATCTTTATGGCACTTCCTCCCCCCGGGTCCCTCACCTCTCCTGGGTCCCTCACCTCTCCTTCCGGTGCCAGTTTCTCTTCGTTCAACTCCCACTCGTCAAAACTCATTTCTTCCCCGAGGCCAGCTCAGTGCAAACAGTGCCGTCAAACCTAGCGTGTCCATGTCTGTCCGGCCTGGCTTCGTCACCCCCTGGCCGAGGGCCCAAAACACTGGAACCAAACACTGGAACCGGTTTTATCTACACACGTGCTCCACCCAAAAGCTCTGGGTCACCCGGTTTTGTTCAGTCCATCTTTGTTCACTGCCAGTTCGTCAGACGCGGCCGTGTCTCCAGCATGGAACACACCTCAGGAATAATAAAAACCATCCTGCCCCATCCTACCATCTCCAGGAGGTTGCAGACCCCTCCGGTGAGCATCCGGCTGCTGGAACCAATGCAAGTCCCCATCTCACATCTCTTGGGGCTCACCCATGGTGAGAAATGCTGTCACTGCACTTTGCCCAGCTCAGCTCTGGAAGTAGAGGTGCGGGAGGTGCAGCAGCACCCCCTGGCTTGAAGTGGTTTCTATCATATACAGGGTTTACAATTTGGTTCAATGGTTCTCAGCACCCCCACTATACA
Organism: Chrysemys picta bellii; assembly: GCF_011386835.1. NCBI lineage: Eukaryota > Metazoa > Chordata > Testudines > Emydidae > Chrysemys > Chrysemys picta. The sequence continues at coordinate 5,750,787 of NC_088815.1, forward strand.
AATTGTTCCAGCCCCCCTGTCTAGGCCTCATTCCCCCTTGGCCTGCCCGTTGTGTCATCATGTACACGAGTGAAAAATGTGTGGGAAATGCCACCCAGTCCGACTGGTGGTGGTTACATGTGCTTTGCACACCCTTTGCACTGGTGTAAAGGACAATGGGAGATTCAAGGCAACAGAGCCACACCTACACCCAACTTCTGACGTGATCCTGCCCTGCCTTGCACCTTGCTTGACGCTTGTGCAAAGTTCATAGAATCATCGATTTCAAGGCTAGAAGGGACCACCGTGATCAGCTAGCCTGCACTCCAGACCATACCACTCCCTGACTTAATTCCTGTTTGAACTAGAGCAGATCTTTTAGAAAAAACATCCTGTCTTGGTTTAAAAAGTGCCAGTGGTTGATTCCCTGCCCTGTTACAAATGCACCCTTATTTCCAGTCGGATTTCCTGGACAAAGCTCTTCCAATGAGCGGAGTATTCGGACGGGGCAGTGTTTTTACAGACACTTTGCGCAGAGACCACACAAGGTGCAGCGCGTAGGAGAATCAGATCCGGAACCTCCAGAGCGTCCCCCAGCGACAGCGTCTCTAGTTCGTTTGTGGGGGGGGGGGGCGTATTTGAGCTGGATCCCAGTTTGTTTTTGTTTGTTGACAAAGACAAACAAACAGCTCATGGGGGGGGGGGGAATTTCCCGTGGACGTTTCTGACGTTGCGTTGGAAAAACGGAAACTTTTCAGGCCCAGAAACCGATTTTCGAGTCTGGTTGGTATTTCTAGGAGGTGGCAAAGGCCAGGGCGGTTCATGCTCTTGGCGACATACGGCCGGCGTGATAAGATCGGAGGTGGGAGAGGGATGTGGAAGAGCTCCAGCTGTGCTTCACCGGGAGTGAAAACAGAGGGGAGGACAATGCCGTGCTCAGTGGTTTCCTAGCACCCTGGCCCACTAACCTACTTTGAGCATAATCATAGTTAAGAGCTTGGAGATGGCCCTAGCCGCAGGGCTATTATGTTTATAAAAACAGAGCGGGAGAGAGAGGGCCACGCGAGCGAGGAAGCGAGGGGTTGTTTTGCTAAAGCCGATACGCTGACATCCTGCCTGCAGCTTTTGTAATAGACTGCCAGGGCGAAATTTAACTGGGCAGCAGGATAGGATGGAAGTAATCAAAACAGGCCAGCAAGGCCTTTATCCAGGAGCTGGGATGAGCGGCGCGTACTGCTAGAGCCAAGCGTCATCGTTTCAGGGTAACTGCACCTGGACCCCCGCCCCCGTGGTCCACTCCAGGATGCTCAGGTCTCCAGCCATCACCTGGATCCGGGCAGGGACCCTGGTCCCACTCCCTTCTGACCAGGGGGTTTTGAAGTCACCCAGCTCCCCGCTGTACATTGTGATATTTCCAGCTAGCCCAACTGCCTAACAGGCCAACGCCTTCGCCTTGGTCTCCCCCCACGGGCTCCGAGCAGTGTAGCGCCAGCAATGACAGGCTCCGACCCAGCTCTTTCTAAGCAAGCACCTTTAGTCTTAAGTTAAAAGCATCACCGCGCAAATATAATCAACAGCTCTGAACACACACCAGGATGGTATCGAAAGCCACGTCTTTGTCTGCTGGGCTCTGGAAAGCCCAGTTTGAAGCAGTCTGTGAAAGCTTCCCTGGGGGGGTCCATCTCTGTAGCTGTCTACAACCTGCGAAATTCCCCTTAATCACCCCCCACACACACTGTTTTTGGTTCCTGGAGGAGCTGCGGTAACCTCCCCTCCCCCGAGCGGCATACATCCCTGGTTCACAGCGATACAGACGCTTAACCCAACATGGTACCCAGCAATGCTGCCTGGGGTTGCAGTATTTTCCCACTAACAGTTGCAGCTGTGCAAAGGGGTACAGTGCGGGATGCTTCCCTCTTCCCCAAACACACCCTAGGCCAGGCCAGACTGATCTTTCTCAGGAGCAGGTCACATACAGCGAACCAGGGATCTGATCCAGCTCCCAGCAAAGGGGTCAGCAATTCTCCGTGGAGACGGGTCTGAACCAAAACCACAGTTCCACGTGTCTTTGGGGGAGTTCGGATCCGGATCCAGCTCAGAATTGTGCAGGCTGGGCTCATCTCTAGCTCTCAAGAATACATAGATCTTCAAGCCAGAAGGGACTGTTCTGATCATCTTCTAGACCAACCTCCTGCATAGCGCAGGCCAGAGAACCGCACCCAGTCATTCCTGAATCCAGCTCATACCTTGGGGTTGAGCTAGAACATGTTTTTTAGAGACATCCAATCCTGATTTTTCTTACCAAAAAATTGGATTTGGGGCAGTCCTGACACTGGGGGAGAGGGTGTTGATCCATGGGGCACGCTGAGCTCGCAGTTTCTGTAAGAAGGCCCATGAATAACACCTTCAGAGGAAGCTGTGATTGGTGGGAGGCATTTCCATTTCTTGCTGGCCCTCACCACCATCAAGCACCGATCAACTTCCCACAACCACCCCCCCGCCCTGTGTGCCCAGAAGGACAGACAAGTTCTCCCTCGTTCACTGGAAAAGAATCAGAGTGGTTCAGTTTGCGGCTGTGCTAAGAACCGTGGGATGTGCCCCCAGAACTGCACGTGACACACAGCGGAGCGCAGCCCCAGTGAGGATGCAGTAACTCGAGAGTGGCTGCTCACCCCCCGGCTAGGCTGACCTGGGTTAATCTGAGTTAACTCTGCAGTGAAGATGAAGCCTGAGTCAGGCTTGGGGCATGCTGAGGCATTACTCTGCTAACAGTGTCAGTCCATATCAGGCAGGTATGGACTAGCTAGTTAAACACTGCCCTGGAACCAGGAAGTGTGTTATTTTGCTTCTCCAACCGCTGGCTTTGCTCTCCCTGCAGACCACGATTCAGAGCCAAAGGCAGGAGTGCGTTTGTGTGTCCGATTGAACTGCTATTGTTTGTGATGTTCGACCAAGGGATGAAAGGGAACAATCCTGGAATGAAACGAAGGCCAGACTCTGGGGTCAGATCTTCCCCTCACACCCCCCACTCTCCCTAGTCCGATTGACCAGACTTGGCAGGAGCGGGGAATTCTCCCCAGCCGTGCAGAGGACCATGTCTGGGGGGGTCTGTGTAGTGGGGGCATCCATCAGCTCCAACCTCACTCCAACCTCACTCTTCCACTGCCTCCCCCCTGACCTGAAACCCCACACAAGGGGGAACCCCATTGAGCTGGACTCCCCAAAGCACTGGTCAGTGCACCCCCATGCCTTGCACCATGGAGTCACCTCGGTTGTGCTTTCAGCTGGGACAGCCCACAGCCACAGCTCTGGGGGGCGGCATCGTCCATGTAGTAACCGAGAGGAACAAGCAGGTCCGGTGGGTAAGAAACGTGCCATCCGCCCCCCTCGCTTTGCTCTGGGCGACCCACAAAGACGCTCCAAGCAAATCCCCTCCCAGGGGAGGGCCTGCTGTGACCTCGCTGGCTCCCCGTGGATGCAGGGCAGGATCGGGGCCCCCCTGCTTCATAACACTGGAACCCGCTGCTAATTGCTCCTGCACCCCCCTCTGTGCTGCGACCCCGGCAGTGAGAGTGGGGGGGTGAGTCAGGCTGCATCAAAGGCCCTGGCTAATGGTTCACACACACTCAGCATTAGCTTTTCATGCTACGGTGCCAATTAGTCCGCCCTGATTGCCCTGCGGAACTGACGCTGAAGGGCCCGGTGATTGTCCCCGTGGTTATATGGCCCTTACATAGTCGCTGGAGTGTGGCTATTACATCAGTGACGGGTGTTACATGACCAGGCCGTGTGAACAAAGGATGTTCCCGTTTTAGCTCAGACCCCCAAGAGGAGCGTATGTGGCCTTACGTAGCACAGGGAGCGTGACGGACCAGCCAGCTCCATGCTGGACTGTCTGAGGCCATCTGAGCTGAGTCCCTGCATCCTGGGCTTCTGAACAAGGTCTCAGCTACCCCTGCTACAAGGAATACGCAGAGGTTGTCAGATCGGATCAGACCGACAGCCAGGGGAGCTGTGTGGTCCAGTTGGTAGAGCAATGGGTTGTGAGTCAGGAGGGCTGGGTTTTGAGCCCAGATCAGCCCCCAACCTGTTGTGTGACCATGGGCATGCCCCCGTGCCTCAGTTTCCCCTGCCACTCCTTGTCTATTTAGACTGATGCTCTTTGAGGCAGGGACTGTCCCTCACTGTGGGTCTTTACAGTGCTTGGTACAATACAGTCCTGGTGGCTGGAGTCGGTAGGTGCTACTATATTACAGATCATAGATGTGTAGGACTGGAAGGGACCTCAAGAGATCATCTAGTCCAGTCCCCTGAATTCAAGGCAGGACTATGTAATAACGACCATCCCTGACAGGTGTTTGTCTAACCTGCTCTTAGAAATCTCCAATGATGGAGATTCCACAGCCTCCCTAGGCAATTTATTCCAGTGCTTCACCACCCTGACAGTTAGGAAGTTTTTCCTAATGTCCAACCTAAACTGCCCTTGCTGCAATTTAAGCCCATTGCTTCTTCTCCTATCCTCAGAGGTTAAGAAGAACAATTTTTCTCCCTCCTTCTTGTAACAACCTTTTATGTACTTGAAAACTGTTATGTCCCCTCTCAGCCTTCTCTTTTCCAAACTAAACAAATCCAGTTTTTTCAATCTTCCCTCACAGGTCATGTTTTCTAGACCTTTCATCATTTTTGTTGCTCTTCTCTGGACTTTCTCTAATCTGTCCACATCTTTCCTGAAATGTGACCCCCAGAACTGGACACAATACTCCAGTTGAGGCCTAATCAATGTGGAGTAGAGCCAGGGCCGGCTCCAGCTTTTTTGCCGCCCCAAGCGGTGGAAAAAAAAAAAGAGAGAGTGTAGCGAGTCGGTGTGGCTCCCCTCCTGCCCAGAAGAGGGAGCCCACGTGCAGGCACCAGAGTGGGTGGGACCACCACCACCTGTCCCCGCCCCCCGGAAGTCAAGGGGCGGGACAGGAAGTATAAAGGCCGGCCGCCAGAGCTCAGTCGGCGGCCAGCCACCGCAGGGAGCAGACGTGTGGCCGGAAGCTCCCGGCCAGGAGACCGCCGAAGACTGAGGCCTGGACCCTAGCTGGCCCGAGCTACCCCGGGCACACTACGAGGAGGAGCTACCGGAGCCCGTCCGCTCCCGTCACTTGGAGAAACCCTGGGAACCCCACCCCAGCAACCCTGAGGGTGAGACTGTACCCGAACCCCTCCGCCCCTGCTGCTATCCAGAGGAGCCGCCTGAGGACCGTTGGCCTGACTTCCCGGCAGAGCTACCGGACCTGCCACCGAGCCCTGGCCGAGAGGAGCCCATGCAGATGGACTGGCCCGAGCCCGGCGCGACGAACGAGGTAGGCTTTGAGGGGTATCGTGGAAGTAGCCCGGGGGTAGCCGACCCCGGTCTGGCTGCGACCGAGTGTGAGCCTATGTCAGTGTGTTGCGGTCTGGATACCCCACTGACCAGCAGCAGCAGTAACCCGGGCTGAAACGCAGTGGAGTGGGTGGGCCTGCGTTCCCCCCTGCCACCCCCGCTCACGGGTGGCAGGTTTCCCCCTCACCCAACGCTCAGCTACAGAAAGCCTAGGTGTGCCTTACCTGGGCTTCTGAACTGCTTGCTCGCTCAGCCCCCTGCAAACCAGGGCCTGAGCTTAACGGTGTTTGCCCCGCCCTGATCCAGGGCCTGGGCTTCTGAACTGCTTGCTCGCTCAGCCCCTGCCAACAAGGGCCTGAGCTTTAACTGTAGTTGCTCCGGCCCTGCACCAAAGAGCCGGAGCTTCGGGACTAACTGACTGCTTGTTCCCACAGTAGCGAGTCGGTGTGGCTCCCCTCCTGCCCGGAAGGGTCGAGCCCCGGCTAAGACCTACTACAGAGAGAAAAAAGAAAAACCCGATTGAGCTGCCGCTGAAGACTGAAGCGGAGCGATTGAGCTGCCGCCGAAGTGCCGCTGAAGAGGAAGAGAGGGACTGAGGGACCCGCCGCCAAATTGCCGCCGCAGACCCGGACGTGCCGCCCCAATAACGGACGGAGTGCCGCCCCTTTCTATTGGCCGCCCCAGGCACCTGCTTCCTTCGCTGGTGCCTGGAGCCGGCCCTGAGTAGAGCAGAAAAATTACTTCTCATGCCTTGCTTACAACACTCCTGCTGATACATCCCAGAAGGATGTTTGCATCCCCCCCCCCGCCTCCCTCCTACCCCCACATCATAATAATATCCTGGCAGTGGACAATGATGACCGAGGCTTCAGCCAGAAATCCCACGCTGCTCCTGCCCAATCGGACAACACTGCAGAGCATCCTAGGAGATGCTCTTGCCGGGTTGGTTCATTGTCCATTTAACAACACAAGGCAGATGCCCCTGTATCAGTTTAAGGATGTCGGGTGTGGCTGCAGAGACCAATTGCTGCCTTCCATGTTAGAAGGCCGGGCTGCAGGGGACCTGCAGCAGGTTCTGGGTTCGGGGCGCTAGACTGTTGGCACAGAGGGAAAAGTAATTGTTAAATGCTGGCTCTGGTTGCTTTGATACAAAGCCAGTATTGACACCATCAAGAGAGGGAAAACAGGAGTCGGACCCAGAAATCAGGAGCTTGGCCTCCAAAATCATAAGGTTTATTTTAAAACAATCGAATCTTGGTTTTTAGTCTGTCCCGTGACTTGTTAACTCACCTCTGCCCGTGGGCGGGGGAGAATTTCAGGTTGAACCGTCAACCTTTAATGTGCACAGAAATGCACGTCTCTCCCTGGATGCTCTGATGGCGATGCCACGGATCCTCCTCACCTTGCCCCTGAGAGACGGGGAACCGCCAATCCTGTCTGTTACTGTCGTGACCCAGCAGCAACATTTCTTTGCCTCCTGCTGTCCTGGGACCCAGGAGGACCCCCTTTCCCCCCCCCCCCCCACACACACACCTCCTGCCACACCAGAACCTCCTCTCTCTCCTCTAGAGCCATACATGAAGGCAGGGCTCTGTGGGAGAGCAGGTGGGTGTCTCTAACCCCGAGGCACCGGCACAGAGCTCTGCCTGAGTGCCAGCCCTGAAAATCAAGGGATCAGAGGAGCTTCTCGTGTCACTGCAACAGCGCCTCCTGCAGGCACCCAAATCTGGTGGTTCAGTTCGTGAGAGTTGCCAGGGGATGTTGTGAAGGCCAAAAGTATAACTGGGTTCAAAAAAGAATGAGATAAGTTGATAGAGGTTCGGTCTATCAATGGCTATTGGCCAAGATGGTCAAGGCTACAACCCAATAGTCTGGATATCCCTAAGACTCTGGATGACAGGGGGTGGATAACTCGATAATTGCCCTCTTATGTTCATTCCCTCTAAGGCAATTGGCACAAGCCAGTATCAGAAGTCAGGCTACTGGGCTAGATGGACCATTGGTCTGACTCAGTACGGCCGTTCTTATGTTATGTTAAATAATAATCCCTAGTTCTTATACAGCACTTTCATTCACTAGATCTCAAAGCTCTGTACAAAGGAAGTCAGTATCATTATCCCCATTTTACAGATGGGGAAACTGAGGCACAGAGCAGGGAAAGTGGTGTACCCAAGGTCATCCAGTAGACCAAGCCAGGAATGGAACCTTTGTTTCCAGAGTCCCAGGCTAGGGCACTATCTACTAGGCTACACTGCTCTGAAGGGAAATGAGGGAATTAGGGGAGCTATTGGCACAGTTAAATACCAATCATTAGGTTGGCAGAACTAGGTTCTGTACAACCAGGGCCCAAGAGATTTGTAACCGATCAGCTACAATAACAGACAAATCACCGTGTTTCAGATGACGCTGCCAGTTGGCAATCACTATCAACGTCACATGGGGCATTTGTCAGCTTCTGGAGTCTCGCGTCCCGAAAGGGGAGCCCAGCACTCTGAAATATAAACTATTAACTGGCTGTATTTTCAGCTGTTAGCTAAGGGGTTTTGATGACATGTCCAAACCAGCACACTTATTGCCTTCCAGAAACATAAGAGCCCCGTCATTCGAGGCCACTAGGGGGAGACATGCCCACACACTGGTCCCAGGGGTTCTTGCCACACGTTTTTTGGTGGCCTCAGAGTGCGGCCACCCACTCTTGCTGGTGGCTGCACTGACACATTTTCCTAAAATACTCGGTTAACTTTAGGAAAAACAATTCTACACAAACACGTCCTGGTCATTTATTTACGTAGGGTTGGTTGTTTTTTTTTTTTTTTTTTTTCAGACTCAATAATAAAAACATTACTGTGAAAAGTGATATTTGTATGTTTGTCAATATCACTTTTCTCAGCAAGTCCCAGGACAAATTAAGCCCTGGATGGGGGGCGGGGGGAGGCAGTGGGGGATGTGGGGGGATGGATGCGGGCCCAGGAAGGCAGTGGGTTCCGGGGGCAATGGGGAGGGGAGCATAGATGCGGGGCCAAGAGAGAGGAGGGTGGGTGGTGAGCCCCGCAGCTGCGTGGGCTGGAGCTTGGTGCTCGCTGCCGTGCGGCCGGGGGTCAGTGCCCGGTGCCCGCGACCAGAGCCTGGGGCTGCATGGCCGGGAACCAGTGCCAGCGCCCGGAGCAGGAGCTGCATGGCCCGGGCAGGGAGTTGGCGCGCAGAGCCAGTGCCCGCCGCCACACGGCCAGAGCCTGGAGCTGGGTGCTGGAGCCGGGGGCCATGTGGCTGGATCTGGGGGTCAGTGCCCACCAGCACGAGGCCAAAGCCAGCACCTCCTTCCACTCGCCCAGGGCTGGGGATCAGCACCTGCTGCCATGTGCCCGGTGCCGGGGATTGACGCCCAGAGCTGGTGCCTGCTGCCATGCAGCTGGGACTACAGGTCAGCGCCCTGGGTCAGCGGGCAGGACTGGGGGTCAGAGCACGCGGCTGGAGGTCGGTGCCCAGGGCCAGCGGCTGCTGCGGGGGTCGGTGCCCAGGGCCAGCGGCTGCTGCCGGGGTCGGTGCCCGGGGCCAGCGGCTGCTGCCGGGGTCGGTGCCCAGGGCCAGCGGCTGCTGCCGGGGTCGGTGCCCGGGGCCAGCGGCTGCTGCCGAGGTCGGTGCAGGTACCAGTCCTGGTCAGCTCTGCCTCCCAGAGGCCAGCAGCCCTCCTCCTCTCCCACACCATACAGCACCCCCTGCTGGCTTCCCAACATCCTGGAAACTAGCTTGTTCTCCACCCCACCCCCCAGAGTCACCTGGGAATCGGCCGAATTCCCAAGGTTACCATGACCAATCTGGGAATGGTTTGTCTGAGGCTGCAGCGATAATGGGTCTGCTCTGGCAGGAATCCTGCAGAGAAAACTGGCCTCGTCCTGGAGAGGTGGGGTGGGGGTGGGGGACCATCTGGACCGACCTAATCCTACATCTGAAGAGCATTTTCCCAGACATGGGCAACTGAGCTGCAGAAGCACCAGTGGCTTTGGAGACTGAGGAAAGCTGCCGAGAAGCAAGGGAAGCGATTTCTTTAGAGAACGGGTCCGTTATCAAGCACTGTTGACAAACGCCCTATGTGGGACAGACCCAAGTTCCCGCACGCTCTCTGGGATAAAGGAACCTTGCTCCTCTTCCCTCTCTGGACTAGTGGCCCAAGCGATGGGGTAGGTGAACTCTCTCTATATCCTTCATTCCTTGGGGGCAAGGTTTCAGCCTGACTTGTGTCTATCTGTCTCCAGCGTGGGCTTGACGGCAAGGTGTCCTTGCTGGCAAAGGTACTTCTTTTCTACAGAAAAGGATTAAGGCGAATAATGTTGTTTGGAGATTAAAACTCTGCTGGGAGATGGTGCTTTCAGCTCCTGGGCTGAGGAGGGAGATGCTCAATTTATCAGCGAGATGGTTAAGGGGGGACTTGATAGCAGCCCATGAGTACCTACGTGGGGAACAAATATTTAATAACGGGCTCTTCAGTCTAGCAGAGAAAGGTCTAAGGCAATCAATGGCTGGAAGTTGAAACTAGACAGATGCACACCGGAAATAAGGCATCAGTTTGTAACCGTGGAACAGGTTCCCAAGGGTCCCGGTGGATTCTCCATCACTGACCGTTTTTAAATCAAGACGGGATGTTTTTCTAACAGATCTGTTCTAGGAATGATTTTGGAACAGTTCACTGGCCTGTGTGATACAGGAGGTCAGACCAGATGATTCCAATGGTCCCTTCTGGCCATGGAATCTAGACAGGGCCAGTGCCTCTCCCTGGTGATGGATGATGGAGAGAAGATTAGGGGAGGTCAAGGTTGGGCTGGTGACACTTTAGAATGAGCTATAGGGTCAAGGCTTGATGGTTTTCTTAGGGCCAAAAATGTCTTGGATCCATCCACCACCTTGAGTGGCCGGTGGGCACCGCGTGGGAGGAACCGACAGCAGTATTATTAGGGCTGGAATGCAGGCCCTTAGGTCTTGGGTTGATCCCAGTGTCCTTGATTTGGGATGGGATTTAAAGCCTCGTGCCAGGTTCTGAGCCATGCGGTTCTATATTTAGGTGGCTTCCATATCTGCCTCTGGCTCTTGGAGATGGAGGCTGCTTGTAGCTACAAGGAGCCACCGACCCAACAGCTCTCCTGGACCATGATCCAGGGTGGTCCAGGGGTGAATCCCGCTAAGGATTTCAGGTTCATTAGCCAGACTTGGGCCCCTGTGAGAAGGTTTGGAGCTGGGTCCAGGTGTGGATGCCCCCAAAGTTCATGGAGAGGCTTGGAGGTGTTTGGCTTGGGGCCATCCCCGATATTCACTGGCGATCAGGTCTGAACCAGCGCTCTCTGGCGCCAGTAGATGTCGTTCCATTGACTTGAACGAGCTTTGAGTCAGGCCCAAAGTGCCCACTGGGATGACATTTTCAGCTGCACGACAGAGGCAGTGTGGTCTAGTGGATAGGGCCCCTGCCCAGGGAATCAGCTGACCTGGGCTCTGTTCCCAGCCCTGCCACTGAGCTCCAGAAAAGGCCCCGAGAGGCCAGCCAGGCCCAGAACGCAGGTCTGCTCTTTCCATGCAGGTGTCAGCCCATTGGTGCTCCCAGGGCCCCAGCGAGTGTCTGTGCCCTCTAGCGACGAGTGCTTTGCTTTAGCAATGCCGACAGATGAGCATCGGGATCGAACGGGGACATGCTGAACTTCGCCCGGGAAAAAAACAGCATCTCCAGTCTGTAAACCTCAGCCCCCTTAATCCTGTCCTCAGATTTGTGTTCCCGCGGTGTTCTGGGTAATCCTCTTTAGCCTGGGGCGCTTTTCCTGCTTAGCTCTGCCAGGGCTCCAGCATGGAGCAGGGGAAGCCCATCCAACACACCCTTGGGCTCCCCACTGGCTTTCTGGAGCCTCCACAGACCTCTCAGGTCTGGTAGATGATTCAAGAAAGAAGCAAAAGAAAGTCTCCCCCTGTTTAAGGCATTACTAGTATGTGGGGATCTGGGTTTAAGAGGATTCAATGGCCCACTGCACAGTCTCCTGCAACTGATCAAAGAGGAGCCTAAGGTGTATGGGGGGAGGCATTTCCAGTAGAGAGAGGGACGTATTCATGCCATTGGACAAGGCCCGGGTGAGATCTCATCTGGAATCCCGTGCACAGCTGTGGGCACCCACGTCAGAGACGCTGAAGTCAGACTGGAGCCGGGGCTGAGAAGGGCTCTCAGGATGAGCCGGGGAACAGAAGCTGATCTTACCGGAGGAGACTAGAAGAGCTGGACTTGGTTAGCGTGGCCAAAGGCGGAGAGAGACGGCGACGGCTGTCTATAAACACACCGGGAGGCAAACCCAGGCAGGGAGAAGAGCTATTGACGCTAAAGGCCAATGTTGGCACAAGAGCAAATGGGGATCAACTGGCCAGGAATAAACGCAGGCTGGAAATGAGAAGAAGGTTTCTAACCGTCAGAGGAGGGAGGCCCTGGAACAACCTCCCCCCAGGATCGGGGGGGGGGGGGGGGCAAACATCCTAATGAGTCTGAAGATGGAGCTTGACACAGGTCAGAGCGGGCAGGTGTGAGATGCCGGGGGTCCTGCAATAGCAGGGGGCCGGACTCAGTGTGACCCGAGACATTTGGCCGTGTCTGTCCAGTAGGGGGCACATGCCCAACAGTGTTATTGCAGGAAAGACACTGCCAGAGTTACCATATGCCAAACGAGAGGTAAAACTGAGTCCTTCGAAACAACCCCAGGCCTGTCTCTTTGAGTGAGAAAAGGAATGTTACCCTATCCCTGGCCAAAACCTGCCTCATGCAATTCTATTCAGCCTCCCTAACCGGCCCTGCAGTTTCAGTCATAGACAGGATTCTTCTCAGCTCCCCACCTTACACTGTTGCTGTGCGCTGTTAAAGGGGGGCCCTGTGTCGCCCCAGAGGTGGCTGCTTTTCAGTAGTGGGTGATGGAATCATCTTTTCTTAGAGTGAATCAGGGGAGTAAGGAAATCCCTAACTAATCCCAGGCTAGATGGAGACCGCGCAGGCTCAGGGGGATGGTCCGAACAGAAATCAGGGCCCTGCGGTGCTGGGCGCTGCACAGACACAGAGCCTGCCCCAAAGCACATACAATCTAAAGAGTCAAGCCAGACAACGGGTAAGGAGAGAGGGTCACGCAGGAGGTCAATGGTAGAGCTAAGGATTGAACCCGGGTTTCCTGGACCAGGCTGTTTCTCCATGGCCAGCCTCACACAGAGAAAGCTCCCCTCTGGCTCACCCCAAGAGCCCATCGCCAACCCTCCAGGGCCATCGATTGCATGGTTGTGCCATCTGCGGCTGAGCTTCAGCCATGAGGAATCCAGAGAGCAATGCAGCCCATGGAGGTAGCTCTTCCAGCCAAGGGAGCAGAGGCTGCCCGCACACTGCCGGCCAGGGGGAACCTCTCTTATCTGCAGGAGAGGTCATGGTTGGGCTGGTTGACCTGGTCCTGCCTCTCTGCTGGGGACCTGGCACCCGCCGTGCAAAGCGGCCCTGTGTGCGCACTGCACTGGAGTCACTCGAGTGCAGATTTCACCAAGCTGGGCCAACCCTGGCCTGGCGAGGCCGGGCACTGTAGATGGAGACCAGCAGGTCGTTTCACACAGGCCACTGCCCAGGTCTCAAAGGCTAGTGGGATGCAGCCTCCTCACACCAGGGGCTTTGGGCCAGATTTTGAAGGTATTTAGGAACCTAAAAAGATGCGGAGAGGTGCCCGGGTGCGTCTGAAAATCTCACTAGGCGCTTAGCATCTTTAGCACCTAAATCCTTTTGGAAATCTGACCCTGCCAGGGCAAAGGTTCCTTCTGACCCCTCAGCCATCCCAGCCCCACGGCCCATGCATTTTAGGTATCAGCCCAGTCCTCATTACCAGAGCGTCTGAGCACCTCGTCATCTTTAATGTATTTAGTCTCACAGCCCGCCCGCCCCCCCGAGAGGTAAGGAAATGCCATTATCCCCATTGCACGGATGGGGAAACTGAGACAGAGAGTGAGTAAGGCCCAGATCCTCAAAGGTATTTAGGTCAATGAGAGTTAGGCACCTCTAAATACATTGGGTGATCAATGGAAGTTAGGTGCCTAAATACCTTGGCTGATCTGAGGTTAAGTGACATGCCCAAGGACCCACAGGAAGCCTGTGGCAGAGAAGGGGACTGAGCCCGGTGCTAGGCTGGCACTCTGACTGCTGGGCCATCCTTCTCAGAAAGCTGCAAGTTCCCAGGAGAGGAGTTCAGCAACTCAGCGTGTCCTCTTGAGCCACCCGCCTACTCCGACAGCAGGCCTTTGCGTTGATGGGCTGGTTTTTCTTGGTTCCAGGAGCGTCAGTAGGAGGACAAAATTAAAGAGGTTTGATCCAGAAGCCGGGATGAGCCTCATGGAAAATTCCTAATGACAGGCTTAGCTTTTTAACCTGTTCTTGGGTGGGGTCTAACAGGAGCAAACAATTCATAATTAGCCCGACTAGCCTGGGGAGATGGCGTAATACCAAATTCCTATTACTGGGGAGAGAGACAAGGTGGGGGAGGTGATTTCTTTTATTGGACCAGCTTCTGTTGGTGGAAGGGACAATCTTTTGAGCTTACACAGAGCTCTCCGTCAGGTCACAGAGGGGATGTCAGCACTCCAGTTAAACCCATGGCTGGCTCATGTCAGCTGACTCGGGCTCCAGAGATATTCAGGCTCGGGCTGGAGCCCGGGCACTGGGACCCCGCGAGAGGACAGGGTCTCAGAGCCTGGGCTCCAGCCCACCCCCAAACATCTGCACTCCCCGTAGCCCGAGTCAGGTGACACAGGCCAGCTGCAGGTGTTTAATTGCAGTGGAGACATAGCCAGAAAGCTTGTCCCTTCCCACCAGAAGAAGGTGTTCCAATAAAAGACCTCAGCACCTTGTCTCTCATATCCTGTGACCGACATGGCTACCCCGACACCGCAAGCAACATATTACTGCTGAGAACAGCCTGGGCATTGCTTTCATAGAATCATAGACTATCAGGGTTGGAAGGGACCTCAGGAGATCATCTAGTCCAACCCCCTCCTCAAAGCAGGACCAATCCCCAGATGGATTTTTGTCCCAGATCCCTAAATGGCCCCCTCAAGGATTGCACTCACAATGCTGGGTTTAGCAGGCCAATGCTCAAACCACTGAGCTATCCCTCCCCCTTCAAATGCCTCCACGGAATATTTCTTGGTCTGAATGGGCACATTTGCCTGCGTCCTTCTCATGCAGGTCTCCCTGGGCCACCGTCCGAGGGGAAGTGTAAGTCTGTGTATATTACGCACCGAGGGGCCAGGAGACGGGAGTACAGCAGACTGATTGGCAAGTGAAAGCAGCCCCTTGACCTTCACCTTCTTGCAACCCCATGTCAGATCAGCTCCTCCAACCTGGAGTCCGAATCTGTCGCCCACCTGTCGAAGGGGTGGCTGGGAGGGCCTGTGGCTCAGCTGCAGGGACGTGCTCCAGCGCCAAACCCTTCTCCAGGTGCTTTTCCTGCAGGAGCCCCTGACACGGGCATTCCAGGAGGGGATGGAGGCATGTTGGGATGAGAGGAGCTGTTGCTAGAATAGTCCCAGGCCCTGGCCGTCCCCTGCTGCTGCAAGCCCCTGGGGTGGAGGTAGATTGTTAGGGCCAGAAGGGTCCATCCAGGCTGCCTAGCACAGGCCAGACATCCTCCCCCAGCCATTCCTAGATCCGTTCCTGGAGGATAGGTCTGTCAATGGCTATTAGCCAGGATGGGCAGGGATGGTGTCCCTAGCCTCTGTTCGCCACAAGCTGGGAATGGGTAACAGGGGATGGATCACTTGGTGATTCCCTGTTCTGTTCGTTCCCTCTGCGGCACCTGGCATTGGCCACTGTCGGACGACAGGAGACTGGGCTAGATGGACCTTTGCTCTGACCCAGTGTGGCCGTTCTTACGGTCTAGGGGCCAAGCCCGCCATGGGCAGCCTCTGGCTAGGGGAAGCTCAGGCCATCTCCCCACAGTGTCTCTGCCCAGCCGCAGAGGGATGAATTCTGCCGACTGCACGTCACTTTCCCCACCAGGGGCCCGAGTCAGAGGAGGCGCAGCTGGGGGCATCTGAGCTGATGTAATGTACGAGGTTGCTGGGGCACGGGTGCCCGTGACTCCAATTTAGTATGTGGAAGGGGGTTGTTGGCCCCTTGCTAAAACTCAGTGTGTGTGAGGGGAGTGGTTTGGTTGCCAGCTCCCAGTACCAAAAGTAAGGGGAAGGGTCCACGGACCCTGAGACTGACAGTCCCCAGGGGTAATGGGGAGGGGCCAATGTTCCGTCAGCCTGATTGACAGGACAAGCCAGCCAATGAGGGAGTCAGGAGGCCAGGGGTCCCGTCCTCTGTTTGAGCTGGAGCTGCCTGAGCAGGGCAGAGCTAAGGGGAGAGCAGGAGCCTGACCTGAGCTGGAGGCAGAGCTGCTGGCCGGGGCCAGAGGGGCAGCCCAGGGAGCCGCGCTGGAGGCAGAGCAGTAGCAGTGCTGGGGCAGGGGGGAGCTGGAGCTGGGGCTGGAGCCGTCCGGAGCCGGGTGCGGTGAGCAGCTGGGGAAAGTGAGGGGGACCCTGGGCAGTGGGCCCAGTGCAGGGAGACGCCCCCAGACAAGAGCCCTTGCAGGTGGCAGCGGGAGAGGGTTCATAACCCTGACAGGGGGGCGCAATGGGCCCTGCCACCTAGAGCCTGAGGGCGTGTGGCCACCGCCAGAGCAAGTGTCCGACCCGCAGCGTCCCTGCAGCACAACCAGGGCCTGGGCAGGGGCCTGGGCCGTGAGGAACGGACGGTGACCTGCCCTGACATCCCAGAGACGCTGGTTGTGACGTCCCCGGGCCACAGAGCGGGTGCCGTGTTTTCCTTTAACCTTTCCCATGTTTTCCTTATTTTTTTAATTGGTTGCTGTTTAATACGTTGTATTTGCTTTGAGCTGTATGCCATGATCGGTGGGTCAGGGAAGCGTCCAGTGCAGAGAGAGCACCCCGGCGTGGGGACACCCGAGCCCCTGCCCAAAGTGACCACGACAAGGTTGGGGGGTCGAGCCCCCCTGGAATCCTGGGCCCAGCCTTGTCGGGGTTACGAGGGCTCTGCCGCGTGGGAGGGAGGAAGGGGAGCCCTCGAGGTCAGGCCGGCCTCTGGGTACTCAGAGGGGACTCAGATCCTTTCGCTAGCCAATTCCACCAGGGCGTGTATAAGCCCAGGAAAGTTCCCCACAATAGCGTGACCATTCCCCTGCTTACATAGGCATTGTTCTTTTAAGGCTGTTCCCAGAGGCCCTGGTCAGGGACAGGACCCATATGTGCGAGCTGCTGTCCACCTGTGGGGGTAGCTCGCTGTCCCAGGGAGCTTAGACTGAGGCTCCCCTCCTGGGGCTTTTTTCCTTTGGAGACCCCTCAGCTTGTGCCCCTCCACAGAAGCCACTGGAGAATGGGGCAGACGCTCTGTCTCTGCTGATGGGGTTGACAGGTACGGCTGAACCAATGTAGTTTCACCTGTGCAAACCCACACTGCAACTGCACTGCATAGGGCTTGCACGAAGTGTGATTAACCTGCAAGCCCCTTTTGCACAAGCGTGTATCCACGAGAGATTTCCATCAGTGTAATTTACATGGATGTAGTTACCTCCGTCCGAATTTCCTTAGTCTAGACAACCCGATCGAAGCTACTCCCTGCCCCTGTTAAATTCACTCTAGAGTGACATGTGCTGTACATCCAAGACACTTTAAGATCCATCTCACTGTTTGCAAATACTGTTTGTAATTCACCTGTTTGTTTGCACCCGTTCTTTTAGTTTTGCAGCCAACCTGCTTTGGAGATTTATTTTAATAAAAAAGATTCTGTTAACACACACAAAGAATAACTGAAAGCCAGACAGACCTGCAGAGTCACATAGCACCTCGCAGCCAGAGCATGTCAGAAACGAAATACAAATTATGCGCAGGGGTCAGGCACTGAAATGCAACCATCACTGGGGTGGAACAAGGGAGCTGATAAGCCCTCCACAACCGAACAGGCTAATATGTCCAACTCATGATTAAAAGGAAAGAAAAAAAGTGTATCCAGTGGAAAACGCAAGGGGAATTTAGGTCAGCAGAATGTAATTAGCCAAGTTGGAATTTGGCCAGGCGGGCAGCTCTCGTTTTGGTTTGCTCTGTTCCACCATCGTAAAGTTTTTATTTCTCTACTTCTCTGCTTCTGGATAATTACTTCCTCCCCAGCTGGGTGAGCTTGACCTCGTTGCTGATTTCTAGAGCCGTCTGTTCCCTTCTGTGATATGGATCGATCCATACCCTGCTGTTGGCATTACTTGGTTATATATGATTCCCCAAATTGTCTCCAAGGGCACAGTGGGTGCCCTTTCCGAGGGCAGGACATCCTAGCGTGCTGCCTCACACCCACGTTCTGTCTCTAGGTCCCCCTTCAGCCTAGGCTCCGGGCGCTTGCGGAGAGAGGGTATTTGCTAGTGGGCATCTTTCTTGTTTTGACTCAGACTGGCCCCCAGGAACTGCAACCCAAACGCACACATCAACCAAAGCCATGGTCTCTGTTGGACCCAAACAAGAAACCTCCCTCTGAATCACAGCCAGCCCCCCACGCCCCACCTGCCCCGCCCACTCCAATCATTCAAATGATTTTCAGCGAGGCTCGGGCAGTTCTGATCATTGAATTACCGCATCCAGATGGATCCGCTGGGTTACACAGCTGGCAGCAGGCCAGCCAAGAGCATTAATCCCTCGAAATGTTGGCAAATGACCAGCATGGGACAGAAGGTCCTGCTGGGCCCTCATGGATCTAGGTGTGCCCTCATGGGACTGGGTGTGCCCTTGGAAACCAGAGTGGTAGCACGCCAGTCTTTGCTTCAGTGTTGTCTTTAGATGGTGGACAGGACACCTTGGGGAGTGTGGGGATGAGCAGCTGACATATACACCAAGGGGGGAAGCCGGATTCCTTCGGCATCAACTCCTGTGTTGTGCCTGGCAAGGACTCCCATCAGCTCTAAAGGGGAAAGACCTGCCGGGCCTTGCTCTGACATCATAGACAATAGCCTCACTGAGCATCAGTGTGTGTTAGGATTGAGATGGTTCCGGGGGGTTAGAACCTTTCACGTCTAGGAAGCAAACCCTACCCTCTGTGACACCGGCGTCAATCCAGAACGGTTCCCTGGAAGCCAGTGGAGTGACTCCACATTGGCACCAGTGTCACTAGGAGCAGAAGTTAGTCATACGTCTCCCGTTTCAATCCAGGCCAAGTCTGTAGGAACCAAGAGTCGTTACCCATCTCCTGGCTGTCCAGTGGCCCAGAGGTGAAATGAGAAGGGTGGTCTCAGCCCACTTCATGCTTCATAAATGCTCTTCAGAGTTGGGAAAGATACACCTGGGTGGTGGCTTGTCATCCCTCCCATGGTAACCAGAGATCGTCTGGGATAGGATATAGGGATGGGGGCTGTTCAGGGAAAGAACACAGGTGCTGGTTAGTGGGCTTGGTGCAGATGATATTCTTTCATTTGACCCAACACTGTCCTAGTACATCAACATGCTGTAGGAGAAACTGTCTCTGAGACATGATGGAGGCACGTTCTTCAAGCCAAGCCACAATACCAAAGGGCAGGGTCGCTTGTGGTCATTATGGTCCTTTCTGCAGGAATCAGGTGTTTAACTCCTGTATCCCAGCCAAATCCCAGTTCCGTTCTGCCCCCTTAAAATTCACCCCTGCTCTTTCCCTGGGATACTGTAGTTGTCTCCTTTTGACAGCATTGCTGTGAGCTTCCAAGCAGTGACCGTGTTCCACCCCAGAGGTGGCTAAATTTCAGCACTGAGTGAAGGGGTCTCTGTGTATGGTCTGTGATTAAAAATGTACAAATCAGTACTGGTTTTTGGGCTCCAGCTATGCCAGGAGTGCTCTGTGTCTGTACATAGGTAAGTGTGAATGACTAGATAAGGTGCCAGTAGGTGATGTTCAAGAATATCCCTCAGAGTTCCTAGTTTTTGTAGGATCGACATAGTTTGTTGTGCATTGTGGAACGAGGATAATTAATGGGACACAGTAATACCAGGGTACAAAATATATCAGAAGGACAGAACAGGTCGTGCTGGTGGGGGAGTGGCACTATATGTGAAAGAAAGCATGGAATCAAATGAAGTAAAAATCTTAAATGAACCAAACTGTATCATAGAATCTCTCTGGATAGAAATTCCATGCTCTAATAATAAGAATATAGCAGTAGGGATATATTACAGACCACCTGACCAGGATGGTGATAGTGACTGTGAAATGCTCAGGGAGATTAGAGAGGCTATAAAAATAAAAAACTCCATAATAATGGGGGATTTCAACTCTCCCCATATTGACTGGATACATGTCACCTCAGGACAAGATGCAGAGATAAACTTTCTTGACACCTTAAATGACTGGTCTTGGAGCAACTAGTCCTGGAACCCACAAGAGGAGAGGCAATTCTTGATTTAGTCCTAAGTGCAGCACAGGGTCTGGTCCAAGAGGTCAATATTGCTGGACGGCTTGGTAATAGTGACCATAATATAATTAAATTTAACATCCCTGTGGCGGGAAAAACACCACAGCAGCCCAACACTGTAGCATTTAATTTCAGAAACAGGGACTACCACTCAAGAAAGAGATCTTGGAGTCATTGTGGATAGTTCTCTGAAAACATCCACTCCATGTGCGGCGACAGTCAAAAAAGTGAACAGAATGTTGGGAGTCATTAAGAAAGGGATAGATAATAAGACAGAAAATATCATGTTGCCTCTATATAAATCCATGGTACGCCCACACCTTGAATGCTGCGTGCAGATGTGGTCGCCCCATCTCAAAAAAGATATTTTGGAATTGGAAAAGGTTCAGAAAAGGGCAACAAAAATAATTAGGGGTATGGAACAGCTTTCGTATGAGGAGTGATTAATAAGACTGGGACTTTTCAGCTTGGAAAAGAGACAACTAAGGGGGGATCAGATAGAGGTCTGTAAAATCATGACTGGTGTGGAGAAAGTAAATAAGGAAGTGTTATTTACTCCTTCTCATAACACAAGAACTAGGGGTCACCAAATGAAATTAATAGGCAGCAGGTTTAAAACAAACAAAAGGAAGTATTTTTTCACACAACGCACAGGCAACCCGTGGAACTCCTTGCCAGAGGATGTTGTGAAGGCCAAGACTATGAGAGGGTTCAAAAAAGAACTAGATAAGTTCCTGGAGGTCCATCAATGGCTATTAGCCAGGATGGGCAGGGATGGTGTCCCTAGCCTCTATTTGCCAGAAGCTGGGAATGGGCGACATTGGATGGATCACTTGATTACCTGTTCTGTTCATTCCCTCCATTGGCCATTGTCGGAAGACAGGATACTGGGCTAGATGGACCTTTGGTCTGACTCAGTATGGCTGTTCTTATGTTCTTACTGCAAGTGGCTTCCTCAGTGTGGTGCTATTAATACCAATGGGGTGCAGCGTGCTATAGATAGTTCAGCTCCAGGTGATCATGCAATGGCTTACCGGTAATGGGCATTTTTAATTACAGGTGTGGCTTGTTTAGTTATGTAACCCTCATGCTTTTGTTTTCCGTCTACTGCATCTTTACATCTCTAAGGCCTGGCACAATGAGATCCAGGTTCGTGATTGAGGCTCTTAGGTGCCACCCCAATAATAATTAACAATAATCATGGTCTAGTGGATAAAGCACTGGATTGGGAGAGCTGAGGTCTATTCCTGGCTCTGGCACTGGCCTACTTGGGCAAGTCACTTCCCCTCTCTGGGCCTCAGTTTGTCCATCTGTACAATGGGAATAAATGATACGGACCTCCTTGGTAAAGCCCTTTGAGAGCTACAGCTGGATAGCGCTATGTAAGAGCTAGGTGTAATTAAGGACTCTTCTGTCCGTGGCCATTTTGTG
This sequence comes from Chrysemys picta bellii, assembly GCF_011386835.1. Lineage (NCBI taxonomy): Eukaryota > Metazoa > Chordata > Testudines > Emydidae > Chrysemys > Chrysemys picta. The sequence goes on from NC_088815.1 coordinate 5,772,027, forward strand.
CTAGGGCAAACACACACTGTGCTCTCTCTTACGGAGACTGCTTTGGTTCCTTGTTGTTCTCTTAGACTCTCCCGTTGTTTGTTCTCAGAACAGAAGCTAAGATCAACCCACCTACTTTTTCTCAGGGTGGGGTGGGAGTTTAAAAAGCTCTAAGCACTGCTCTGCCATGGCGGGAATGCCCCTCTCTCCGAGCTGCCAGGACTACCTTGCCAGCATCACGGGACATGCTCTCGGGACTCTGGTGGAAGCATAGTCTATAAATACCGAGCGGATGTGTCATCCTCCATCTACGTCTACGTGTCTGTCCATGCGGAGAAGGCTCTGAGGAGGAGGTGAAAGGGCGGGAGGAAAAGAGCGAATTCAAACGGCATTAGAAATTAATCAGATCCTATTTGCCCTCAGCAAAATCATGCCAGGCAGCAGCATCTGAGGACAGCAGGGCGCGATGCCCCTCCCTCCACTGCGTTGGCACTGCTTGTTTGGGGAGCTACTGTATATTCCACTCACCCCGGGCAGCACGACTTCCATTCCTTTGTGTTTCACTTCCTGTCCCGGAAACCCTCGGGGGCTGGTGAGGAGTCAGGGGACAGTTAATTGCACATTTGTGTTTACATGGGTGTCTGAGCTCTGTGGGGGGGCCCGATTCTGCAAAGAACGTGCGTCATTTTAATGGTAATACTGCCTAGCTCGTTTCTTCAGGCGATCTCAATGCATTCTACAAAGGGAGGTCAGTATCAGTCCCCATTTCACAGAAGGGGAAACTGAGGCACCGAGCCAGGCAGTGACTAGCTCTATGTCACCCAGCAGACAAACCAGGACTGGGGGCTCCTGAGTCCTAATCTAGGCCACACTGCTTGCCCTCGAATAATCCCATCCCTATTCAACAAAGCACTTCAACACAAGTGGGACTGAAGCGCCGAGCTCACTCAGGACAGATTAACTTGAACCCCATGCTCTGCTGAATCAGGACCACACTCCTGACCATGAGCAGTTGTCAAACTGGGTGGGGGAAGGGGGGTGTTTGCTTTTTGAGGTGCAGGCACCAAACTCACCTTGTGACCTAGACCAACATTAGAACCCAGGTCCAAGCCCATCTCAGGCCTGTACCACCTACGCACCCACCACATCCCTCAGCCTCCCCACTCTCCCCCAGCCACTTTGCCTCCGCAAATCTCCGCTCTCTCCCTTCCATTGACCAAGGAAACTACCCTGGGTATTATCCCCTCCAAGCCTCGGCACCCTGGGCCTTTGCACAGCACCTGCACATGGTCCTATGACACGCCCATTCCAGGCTGAACCTTAGCTGGCGAGCGCGTTAGGTAAGACTTTACTGTCACAAGCAAAGAAAACAAGACAGATGTGTGGAGCAGATTATATAAGGGGTGGGGACAGCCCTGGCTGCCTGAGCGGGTGCAGGGTTCACAATGGGGCTGGCATAACGTAAGGTCCCCAGCTGCCAGTTACGGAAACCAGGGCTGCGAAAGACCTACTGCCGTAGTAGAGACAGACCCTTATACTCTGCCTGGGTTGTTCCATGCAGCATATTCTCCGCTGCTTCGTCCAGTCTAGTAGAGCTTTCAGCACTTCCCCATGGAGATTATTCCACAGGCTGCTAGGTCTCATTGCTTCCTGTATCCAACAGACATTTTCCAGTGCTCCGAAGGCCTGTTCCAGTGGTAAGACTCATGTCGAGCTCAGTGGGCATTGGCTCAGGCCGCACGTCCTCCCAAGGCCCCCCCCCCCCCCCCACACACACACACACAGCTCTGGGATAGTAGTTTGCCCTTCTGTTGGAGGAGCTCAGATGGATTTGCAACCAGCCATGCATGGGGCATGTGACTTAGGGGGCCAAACACCCATCTCCCCTTGGCTTGGGACCCGCTCTGGGGCTCAGGCAGGAGATGGGCGTCCGGGTGCCTAGAGAGAGGCAGCTGCGCACGTGCCCAGAGGCAGGAACATTTTACGCCAGACGCATAAGCGCAGAGGGAGTTTAGGTGGCTGCGGGGCTCGGTGGGAGTTTTGTGGATTTCGGGGGAGCCCAAGCTGGGCCCTATCTTGCATTATTATTACTTGTACTTGCCCCAGCAGAGACCATGGCCTGAGAACATGCATGTGTAAGCGGGGGAACGGTCACACTATTGTGGGGAACTTTCCTGGGCTTAGACATGCCTCCGTGGAATTGGCTAGTGAAAGGATCCGAGTCCCCGCTCCCACTCCCTTTACCCAGAGGCCGGCCTGACCTCGAGGGCTCCCCTTCCTCCCTCCCACCCGGCAGAGCCCTCGTAACCCCGACAAGGCTGGGCCTTCTGTTGGAGGAGCTCAGATGGATTTGCAACCAGCCATGCCTGGGGCAAACACAAAGCAAGAGACAGCCCCTGCCCCAGTGAGCGTCCCGTCAACATAGACAAAGGGCAGGTGGGAAACGGGCACAGAGTGGACAAGGGAGTTGTCCAAGGTCACCTGCAAGGTCAGTGGCAGAGCTTCCCACAACCCCCTTCTTGAGACTGTTCAGGTGTCTTCTGTCTCTCCTGCAGTTATGCTTGGGCGGTTATGCTGGATGCTGGGATTGTTACCTGGGCAGGTTGCCTGGCACCCTCTGGGATCTGTCATTCCCTCTCCCTCGCACTGGGCGGAGCTGCTGGGCCCTCTTGATGTGGTATTTCTTTGGCTCTAGTTTCCTGCTCCGTAGCTTCCAGGAGAATCATCCTTTGGCTCAAGAAGCTTCTCAAATGCTGGCACTACAGTGTTCATCCTTCTGTCTGGGGATTGAAGTCAGGGAAGCAGGGAGATGGGAGCTCCCTCACCTGTCCCTGGCTGGTGCAACTCAGTCTCACTTTCTGTTTCAACGTCTATTGACCTCTGCTCCTGCCCGTGATCTAATAAACCAGTGCGAGTATTGCAGCATTCGAAGAATGGCTCCCCGGAATCTACCAGGGCTTTGCAATGAACCTGGGGCCAGGCCATGAAGACCAGTCTTCCATGGTCCCACCTTTGTTTCGCCATTGGAACCAGCATTCCTGCATTGCACCAGGCAAAGTCAAGGGAAATAGGGCAGATTAAACTCATCCTTCGGTCTTTATCCCCCGCTTCACTCCCCAGCATGGCAAAGCACATCAGCAGAACTTCCAAGCCTGCCTGGGACTTTAGATGACAGGTTTCTATTTAACATGGCTGCTCACACTCTGCTATCCCACTGCTGACACCACCTTTTTAAGGCATGGCACACAGTAGCACTAATAAAAGTCTGGTCTTTGTGTCCGGGTCCCAATCAGCTGGTGTGGGTTGGGGTTATAAAAAGGTCATGCTCTGGCAAATGGCCTGGGGTGTTAGCCATTGATGCCAGAGGCTACCCCCACCAGGGTCACGCAGAAGCAAAACTTGGAGCAATTGCACATGCAGCATGGGATCCCATTGGTCTTGTACCCTCTGCTGCAGTGATGCATTGCTGGCTCACACACCTCAAGGTCTCTTTCCACACTGCGGAGGGCACAGAGCAGTGACCTCCACCCCCCCATTCACTCTCGGCTCTGGCTGGGAAACAGCAGCTAGCCTCGGCTCTTGTAAAAAGATACTAATTATCCAGGCCCAGATTCATGATTAGGTTTATTTATTGTTTGTATGATCGTAGCACCAGACCAGACACCCCTGTGCTAGGCGCTGTACAAACACAGGACAAAAAGACAGTCCCTGCCCCAGAGAGCTTCCAATCGAAGTATAAGACTTAGAGACAACAGATGGGGGAGTACGGGGAAGCAATGTTTCTTTATGATCTCTTAACGTTTTATTCTTAAGCGTTGTGGAATAAGAAGCAGTTTTAGGGTCTATGGCCAGAAAGGACCATTCTGATCATCCAGTCCGGTGGTTCTCAACCCATGGCCCGCGGGCCATTTGCGGCCCAGTCAGCACACAGCTGCAGCCCGTGTGACATCCTCAGGGCCGCCCAGGTAGTGTATATATTGTGTGGATGAGGCCCACCTAACGCTCAGAGAGCTGCATATGTGGCCCACAGTGGGAAATAGGTTGAGCACCACTGGTCTAGTCCAACCCGGTGGCACAGGCCCGAGAATCTCACAGCTGATTCCAGCCTCGAGCCCATCACTTGCGGTTGAGCTGGAGCACAGCTTGTAGAAAGACAACTGTGGCCGCTAACACGCAGGCACAGATGCACTCGTTAGCCCTCTCGCCATGTCTTTTTCAACTCTAACTTCCCCTTTCTGTCAGTAGCGTGACCAGATGTCCTGATTTTATAGGGACAGTCCCGCTATTTGGGTCTTTTTCTTATATAGGCTCCTATTACCCCCGTCCCGATTTTTCACACTTGCTGTCTGGTCACCCTTTCTGTCAGTCTCGGGGGTTCATGTTGGACAGGTCCCCCCCATGGGTTTTAAGGTCAAGGGAAAAATTGACGATGGCGGATGTTTGCATGCATGTTACAGAGCCCGGAGCTGCAAACACAGGTGCTGACGCGTGTGTGGCTCCATGCTGAAAGGCTGATCCTGGGAGACAGTGTCAGAGGGGGGTGGCTCCTTTAAGAGGGAATGGGGGGAGAGCACCTGAACTAATCACGGCTGCCTAGTTGGGCTTTCAGGAAGGCAGCTGGGCCGGAAGAGCAAGGCCAGGACAGCTACAGGTGGCATTCTCTCAGCCCCAGGAGGACAGGCAAAGAATGAGAGAGAGGGCGGCTGGGAGGGTCCTGAAGGAAGCAGGCGGGGAAGCTGCTGAGAGCACGGAAACACAGGCCCCAAGAAAGCAGAGCTGTGCAGCCCCCTGACAGGCCAGGGAGATTTCATTTTGAGTCTGGACGGAAGAGACTTTATTAGGACTTAATAGAGTAAAACCCCTGCAGGGGAATTTCCCCTTATACCTGTGGGCTGTGTGGCGTTCTTAAAGGGGAAACCGAGGCAGGTCTCTGCAGAGCCATGCCCAGCCAGCAGGAGGCGCTTACAGGGCTTGCACACCGTGTTCTAGGTACCCAGTACCTTCCGCTCCAATGGGGCAGGGATCAGGAGCAGCGATCTCAAAAGAAGTAGAGACGCTCAGGACAGGCCCTAGACTTCAGCAGGGCTACCTACTGGAATAAACCTACTTGTGGGAGGAACTGCCGGAAGGATCAGGCCTTTCCGTGCAATCCAAGGGTAAGTTTGGGTGGCTGGCGATGCAGGGCTGGTATGACAAAGCCTCTGGCTTTCCCCGGTTGTCATGTTCCTTCATTTCCCCTGCTTTAAAAAAGAAGCCAGCTACCTACCAGGCCTGATTCATATCAGAGGGGAGGGTGTGAGAAGAGGAAATATGTCTAAGAAAGTGGATACAGGGAGCTGAGGATGCAGGAAGGGAGGGAGAGAAAAGGGGGCGGGGCGCAAAGTGAAACTGACTTGAGGTGGGCGGGGTCTGAGCAGGGATTTGTCATGTGAATTTCCACATGCTCCGTCGGCTCCAGCGGAAAGTAGGTTAGCAGAGCTGTGGCAGGGACTAGCAGCCCAGGAGAGGGAGAGAGAGGGGCAGGTACCTAGAGTGGCTGAAGAGGCAGATCCAGTCACTTACCCATAATTAGGAGAGCAAAACACCATCCCAGAACAAGGACCCAATCCTGGAGACTTAATTTATCAAAGGAATTGCTGCTGTCCTAGGCACCTGGGCTGCGTGTTTTCATGATATTCTCAACCCAATCCTAATACCAGAAAGCCCCAAGATGCGAGGTAAGATTATTATGATGCATGCGTGTCTACAGTGCAGGCAACTTTCGCTTGGTCACCCAGATGAGCCTTTTTCTCTTATTACCAGCCCGGAGAGGCAGATAGCTGTGCATCACTTCAACTTGGCTAGCCAAGTCCAATAACTTTATCCTTTGTGACTGTTAAAAATCCTGGAAGGTTGTGTTTTTTGTTTTTTTTTTAAAGTGCATTTGAAAAAGCACAACACAGAGTGTGACTTGCAATGTATATTGTTTGGTCTCTGGGTGTTGAGAGCTCTTGGAGAGATTTAGCCTGTTATGTATATTCCTGGGGGGTGTTTTTGGACTTTCTTTATTTTCAATAAAAAGAACAGGAGTCCTTGTGGCACCTTAGAGACTAACACATTTATTAGAGCATTTGTTAGTCTCTGAGGTGCCACAAGGACTCCTGTTCTTTTTGCGGATACAGACTAACACGGCGGCTACTCTGAAACCTTTATTTTCAATGTTTTTGTAATTTAGGGTGCACATTTTTCTGACATTACGGTTGTTTTTGTGGGATTTGGACAAAAGATACATCCACCCATCGCTTGGCACTCAGAACACACACACAGAATCATGTTGGGTTTTTTTCTTCTATAATCTAAAAGAGCTGCCTGGTATTTTAGTCTCTGGTCAAAAAAAAAAAAAAAGTCTTGCAAAGCAGATGAGGGAAAATATTTTTCCACTGCTAAAGTTGTTTGTTGCTAGGAGGGGTTTGAAACTGACTGTCCATTTGCGTGGAAATGCATATGGGTAAATCTGGCTTTTCGGGGGGGGGGGGGGCGGTGAATCGTTTGTGAGTATGAATCCAATTCTTATTTGTTTTGTTCCATTTTATGCACCAGCTTAGACCTCACTTAGGATTTCAGTGCTAGGAAAAGCTCTTAAGCTCCTTTTCAATATGTTGCTTCTGTTATAATTTGATTTTTTATTATTATTATTAAGGATTTTGATTATTTTCCTTTATGGGAGGGATGGAAGGGGAGGCTGAAAACAGTATTTTGAAGCAAGTGATTTCGTACGAGGAAAGGGGCAGGGAGTAAGTATTCATTTGGGGGTAGGCTTGTCTGATAATATCTGACTTGGTCAGAAGGCACTGGCATGACGATCTGACAGTTCAAATCCCCCTTCATTTATTATTAAAGATTATTCCCAGCCTTCCTTTTTAAAAAAAAAAATGAAAATAGGAATCAAAAGAATTAGGCGCAAGGGGGGAAGATGGAGGAGAGAGAGACTGCGTTGGGAACGATCCTGGGGGAAGTAATGGATCCAGCTGCAAGACTCGGGACTGATTCTGCCCCTCAAGCGTAGAAAGGGTCCGATGGCTGAGGATTGGACCCTTCCTGCTGTTCCCCACCCCCACCCCCCCGCGGTAGATGTATAGAGTGTGATGGTCGTGTTGTGCCGATTTCTTTCTTCCTTTCAAGTGATTTTCTGTTTCTATCACGTTCCGGTGACTTTCTTGGGTTTGGTGTTCCCTGGAGGAGCTGTTGGACGTTTCAGTGTGAGTGTGTGTAACCAGCCTCACACAACTCCTTACATAGATACATATGGGTCTGATTTTCCTCTTGCCACATAGGTCTTCATTTTCTCCATCTCCTTGTGCCCCGTGTCGTCATTGGCACCAGCGTGAGGCAGATGGAAAATGTTGCCACATCAGAGCAAAAGCGTTCTATACGCAGGGGGGTACATTGACAGCACAGGGCGCAGGCTGATGGGGAATTGGGCCCGTGTGGCCATCGACTGCCTTTTCTTTCTCTGCCTGACGTCCAGGCTCGTTGACGGGGAGGAGAGGGTTAACGACCTCCCAATTAATAACAACGCCTAGCCCTTACGTAGCGCTTCATGTGGCCAAAGCGCAGCGCAAACACTGAGCAATTAATTAGCAGGTGGGTGAAGTTTCCTTCCTTTGAATTTTGGGGGGGTCATTAGTTGCCTCGGCTGTCTGGAGTGACGCCGATATACGCCAGTGGAGGATGGCCCGATATACCTGGCAAGCTCAGGTTGGGTTCTCCATTCGAATCCAAACCAAAAATTGTCTTGATCTGAATTCTCTTTTTACCACCTCCTCTGTACGGATACCCTTCCCTATTAATTATACTCAGCTGTTTGCTTCTCTCTGTGGCTCTCCCCACCCTTCCCTGTTTCAACTGGCCAGGACTGCATTCTGTACAGATTGAGACGCGCATTGTATAATCCTATTGGTTTTATAAACCTCCTGGTCTCTTGTTTTGAAAGACAGCATGGCTAAGAGTGTGCTGTGGGCTTGGCAAGTATTAGAAGTTGTCCTAGTGACCTAGATCTGTCATTGGAAAATCAGAAAAGGGGGGGGGAGTAGGAGGAGCTTCCTTTTGCATTTATACAGTATGTGTACACTCATCTGGGCGAGAAGGGCCCTAGCTCGAGTTACTCGCGATGTGGAGTAGTCAGGGAGTCTCAGCCTTCCTGGAGCTAAGAAGGGCCAACACACCCACCCTGTGCTGGGAAAGAGATCTTGTGTGTCGGGACCCAAGTGCGGAGCAGGCTGGAAAAGTAACTCTCCCCACTGGGTAACAGCCAGGGAGCCAGTTAGGGCAGCCCCAAATGAGCCTTAAAACTCATCCAGGAGATGTGTGGGTGCAAAGATGATGATGGCCTGGAAGTTTCAAAGAATCCAAAGAGAATTCAGCACCCAAGTCCTGTTGCAATACAGCAGAACTTGAGTGCCTAACTCCCTTAGGCTGGGATTGGCAAAAGAGCCCGTACACACGTCCCCACAGGTATGCGATGTCTGATAACAGGAGTGATTCTAGACCCCTGCTGGTGTGTATGGTGCTGTATAGACAAATAAAGGGACCCAAGTCCTGGACCCAAGCCGCTTACATCTTAAGGGCCCAGCTGCGTCACCGTTACCCACAGGAGTAAAGGTGTCAGGATCAGGCCCTCGGCTTATGTATAAGAAGGGTGTGTTTGTGTTTGTGTAGCGTGTCAGTGCATCCGTAATATGTGTGTGTGTGCGTGTGTATAATTTGGGTGTCTGTGTGTGTTAGGATTATGTGGACTGGAACTGCAGTTTATATCAACCCGGATAATGCTGAGCCACTGGGAAAATGGACTCCAGATTTAAGGTTTCAGTGGTCCCGGTTGAAATGTAGCTGGCTGAACCTGGCAGCCAGCTGGTATCTGATACAGACCGTGTGTGTGTATGCGTGTGCGTGCGTGTGTGTGTGTGTGTGTCCCCATGCAAGGATGGCACTTTGTCAGTATCTCTGAGCACTGGCTGGTATGTGCAGTGGGAGTCATTTTATAGGCATGTGCACTATACGAAAACACACCTCGCTCTCGAGACGCTGCCTAGCTGAACACACCCTCTTGAGTCTCTTATGTAAAATCTGGGACGCGGTGAAAAGGCCCCATGCGCTTCACTCTCGCCCTGCGGTGAATTTGGATCTGGGCCTAATGTTATAGCAGGTTGCGCTGCATCAGAATAAACAGGACCGTGTGCCCCTCTCCAAAGATAGCCCCGTGCCAGGGGTCTAACTAATGCAGTTATCTAAAGCAAACCACCCTTGGTTTGCTTCTCTCTGAAGCTGCGATATAGAGGACAGACCGTTTCTGTGTCTTGCGCCTGGGGGCTGCCCTTTGCCTCAGATCCCCGTCGTCTAGAGTGGGGAAAGTGTCGGCGCTGGGGACCCTGGCACACAGGGTCTGATCCCACCGCCTGCCCCTAATGGGCAGAGTGACTCGTGCCCTGGCTAGCGCACTGCAGGGGACCTCTGAGCTGCCGACGGGTGGGAAAGCTGTGCTCAGAGCCAGGCTGCCGCACCGGGTGCGATGCCTGCCCTGCCCAGCCCCCAGCATGGCAATGCCCGGCTGTGGGTTTGCCAGCTCCCCCGGGCAGAGGTTTATTTGCCCCTGGCAGCGATGTCACAGCACCCCCCTATCAGGGGGTCAGGCACGGCATCATGGTGTTCGTTCTGGCCTGGCACCACCTCGCTGGAAGCAAGTCAGGGAGTCCGCGTCAGGGCACCTGCGTCCAGGTGCCTCATGGATCATCTGAGCCGGTGCCCCCCCCACCCCCCCCGAGCCGCGTGTGGAACCTCCTGCGCTGTTAGCCAAGCACAGGTTTGCTCGGCGAACTGCACAGACCATTCCCAGCAGACGCTCATAAGAAGAGAGCTGCTGTCCCTTATCCCAGGGCCCCTCCACCTGGGCATCACAAACAGATGTCAGGGGGTCACAGCCATCCTGCCCTTCCCATATGGCTAACTGAGATGGGCGGGGGATACATCACAGCGTGGAACCCCTTGTATGAACCAGTACTGCAGTGATTGCCCCAGCATTGTGAGCCCCGATGGGGGACAGCTGCACCGTTCGGTTATTAAGGGAGAGCGCGTTGCTTCGTGAGCTCAGGAGACGAATGAGCCCTCGTCTGAGCTCCAGAGCTGCTGTCAGCAGCAGGACCCTGTGGCTCCCAACCTTTCCAGATGGCTGTCCCCCGTTCAGGAGTCTGGTTTGCCTTGTGTCCCCCACAAGCTTCACCTCACTTAAAAACGACTTGCTCACAAAATCAGACATAAATGGACAAGTGTCACAGCACATTGGGTCTGAACGGTTGCTGACTTTCTCATTTTTACCGTGTCGTTATAAAATAAATCCATTGGGATATAAATAGTGGCCTTGCATGTCAGTGGATAGTACATAGAGCAGTAGACACAAGTCATTGTCTGGATGAAATTTTAGTTTGTACTGTCGCTAGTGCTTTTTCTGTAGCCTGTTGTAAAACTAGGCAAATGTCTAGTTGAGTTGCTGGACCCCCTGGAAGAGTTCTGTGTACCCCCAGGAGTATGCGTACCCCCAGGAGTATGTGTACCCCCAGGAGTATGCGTATCCCTGGTTGAGAACCACTGTTCTAGCATATTTAGCTGATGATCTCAAAGCACATTTTTAACCCTGGCTACCCCCTGGTCAGACCTGTTGAGCCTTATATTAGCTCGCTTATGCCAGTGTAGCTCTGTTATCTTCAGCAGCGTGGCTCCTTGCCCGCGCGAGAGGTGAACTGGGCCCTTTATCCCCAGGGAGGAACTGAAGCAGAGAGAAGGGAAGCGGCTTGTCCAATGTCACGGCGCGAGTCATTGGAATTGAACCCAGGAGTCCTGGTCACCAGTCCCCCCTGTTTTAGCCTCGGAGCCACACCCTTTCCGGCGTCCCTCCCCAACTCCACTCAGGGTGTCAAGGATGTTGGAGCGACACCAGCCAAATAGATGGCAAAAAGCTGGCAATCCCACTGCAGGGAGCGACTCCCAAACTGCATCAGAGCTTCGGTAGGGCTGCACCATGAACTAATGCTTCCCAGGCAGCCAGCCCTCCCGGCACCCTGGGTAGGGTGTGGGAAAGATTCCCTCTGCTGTGAATTTACATCAGCTGGGCTCAGTTCTGTCCTCACATGCACTGGAACAACTCCACCTCCACGTCCTCCCCTTCATCCTTGAGCTGAACCTCGTTGTGCTAGGTGCTGCACAGACCCGTGTGTTGAAAAGACAGTCCCTGCTCCCAGGAGCTTCCAATCGAAGGCCTTGTCTACACCAGAAACGGTGCCAATGTGACTAAACTGACTTGGAAACTGACTTAGCTACATCAAATGCACCATCATAGCAGGGAGGTCTTCTAGGGATTGAAGATCTTGGAGATATTTCACGTAAGCTGGGAAGAAACCAACTGCGGCGAAATCGGTATTGGGCACTCGGAAACCGCGTCCACACAGAGAGGCAGCGCTGATTAAATTAAACCGGTTTCTAACCTGACTCGGTTAAACCGCTTCGGGAGATCGCTGCTCAGAGTAGCACCGTCTGGTTCTGACCCGGACTTGCCGTTGAAGAGCTGTTCAAGGCAAAGGAGAAGCACCTGCCGCAGGGCTGTGAGCAGCTGCTCAGTCCAGTCTCGTCGAGCAGGGAGACGGGCCTGGAGCAGGAAGATCGTACACCAAGCCCCAACCCCCTGCTGCTCCTGTGTCTCTGAAAATGGAAAGTTCCTGGGGCCCACCTGCGATAACCGATCCACTTGGATAAGAATGCAGGAGGTACCCTGGGATTAGGAGGCTCTCGTTAGCTGATGGGGTCCCAGCCTGCAGTGGAGGGTGCTCAAGTCACTGGGGGTGCTCAGCGGCACATCTCAGAATCAGCCCCCACATCTCTCAGTGGTTTTGTTTTCCTCCTGCACTTTGTCAGACTGATGACGACCACCCCAGCCACCTAACCAGCTGGAACCAGCCTTCATTATTAACCTTGCCTGAAGTTTGAATGGCAAGCGAAGAGTCCCCAAATAGCCTGATCCATCCCCAGTGGAAGCCCATGGAGATCCACTGGGGTGCAGCGTCGCTTTCCCCCCGTGGCCCGGCTATTAGAAATTAACTGAACCCTCGGGTGTATCAAGAGATCTCGTGGAGTGAACAGCTGGCCTGGAGCAGGGTGCTGGAGTAGGTGGTCCATTGATCTGTCACGGCCTGGAACATCTCAGATCAAAGACACATGTAGAACAGGGGAGGGACGGTGCCACTGGGGGAGAATTTGCTGGCTCTGAGCATGAAGGTGGGACCTCAGGAACCTGGTGGGTGACTACCAGCCTTTGGGGGGAAAGATGCTCCCTCCCTTGTGGCATTGTAGCCTAATCTCTGGATGGCCCGCATCTGGCCACTGGTGCAGTGGGGGTAGTGGAGATACAGGACAAGGGGTCTATAGAGCCCTACCCACCTACAGCAGTAACTTCCTGGCTGTTACACAGAACTTCCCAGTAACAGCAGGGATAGAACCCAGATCCTGCTGATCCAAAGGCCCAGGGCCCTACTACTTGAGCTAAAGGAGAATCTTAGGACAGGGGTAGCAGTATAGGGGCTATGACACCCATCTGAGAAGTCCATTCTGCACCCAACAGAAGGCAGTGGGGCAGGTACACATTAGCCTGTTCTTGATATGTAATTGGATATTTCGAGTGGGCAGCTGAGCCTTGAAAGCCACCAGAGGCAGGTGCTCGGAGACCATAGGGAATGCAGGGTAGAGGAGCCAATGGGGGACCACAGAGTTCCCCTATAGCGGGTTCCTGGAAGATACAAACAACAACATATTTAATCAGAGCCACTTTAATTTTTTCTTGGACGTCTGTGCCCAGAGGCCACTGGGCTCCTCGGCAAATGATGATAAACGATAATTGCAGCGAAAAAGGCCCACGCGATCTAAGGAGGAGCAAAGAACGGAGAGCTTAAGGGCGGGTTTCAGACTCTCCTCATTTTCTTGGGGTGCGGTTGCCAGCCAAGGGCAGGACCCGTGGCTGTCAACGTGGGTGCTGTGGTTAGACCTGGGTTCTAGCTCCAGTTCTGGGAGGGTCTAGTGGTTAAAGAAGGGGACTGGGAAACACAACTCCTAGGTAGCAGCCCCAGCCCTGGGAGGGCAGTATGGTGTAGTGGTTAGAGTAGGGGAGTGGGAGTGGGGATACTGGGTGCTGTTTCCAGCTCTGGGTAAAGAGGTGGGTCTAGTGCTTAGAGCACAGGGGGCTGGGAGTCCGGTCTCCTCACCTGTCCTGACGTCCAGTGGTTAGACCAGGTGGCTTGGTATCAGAACTCGGGCTCCGTTTCCGGGTCTGGGAGAGGACTGTGGTCTGCGAAGTGGGGCTGAGGACTCTAGAACTCTGTTCCCAGCACCGGGAAGGGAGCGGGGGCTAATGGTTAGAGCAGTGGGGCAGCAGGTGCTGAGTGCAGGCCCTGGCTCTGCTAGTGACGTGTGTGACCGTGAGCAGCTCCCAGTCTCCCAGCTCACAGGACCTTCCTCATTAAAGCCAATTTTCCCCTCAGCGAAAGCCATGCCAGTGCCCCCCACTCTCGCTAACAAACTTGCTCTCTCTCCCTATCCTCCACCCCCACCCAGGGCCTGGCCCGTTTCCTCTTGGCACGAGCTGAGCCAGATTTGCATTCCCCAGGTTGGCTGGTGGGATTGCAACGATCCAGGGGCTCCTTGGCAGCAGGGAAGCCGAGGAAGTTACCTCTTGGGACACGGGGAATCTCGGATGGGCTTTCCAGCGGGGGGAGCCCCAACCGGCCAGCTTCCCACGTATCTAAGCCTCCAAGATTTACCCTGGATGAGCCAGCCAGCAGAGGATGGTCATGGCCTCTTGTACCAAACATCCCAGACCCCTCATGGGGCTTCCGGAGGGCTGAAACTGACAGCATTCTCCACGGAACAGCCTTCATCCCAGGGAGCTCGCGGAGCTGCACCATCGTCTTCCTCATTAAAGCTAATTTCTCCCCTGCCCCCGCTGTCTCCTTGGCCTGAGCTGTTTGCAGCAGTGGGATCTGCTGGGGGAAACGGACGCTAATTGCCACTCGCTTCCCCTGCCCTATTCGGAGGCATTGATTCCCCGCAGCAGGATGGGGCAGGGACCTACTTTCCCCACAGGCCTGCTGGGTAATTAACTGCAGCGCCATGACACCATGACGCCCTAACCAGACTCCTCCAGTCGGAAACAAGGCCAGGGAGGGTCTGATCTCGGCTCTGCCAGCGGCAGCGTCCGCTCCGTGCTGCCCAAAGCCTCTGCAAGGATGTACCCCGCAGCTGAGAGAAAAGCCGCAGCCGCGTGGGGCATTGCACTCGCAAAGGGGGGCGCTGGCCCGAGGGCAACGGATCCTGTGCAGAGGGGCTGCTGTGTGGTCTAGCGGTTAGGCAGGGCCCATAGGGTGTGCCTGCAATCTCAATTAATTAATCAATTATTAGCACCTTCCATCCGAGGCCCTCAAAGCGCTTTTGAAAGGCGAGTACCCACTGTTTTACAGCTGGGGAAGATGAGGCACAGAGCAGGGCAGTGACTGGACCCTCAGCGGCTGTAAATCGGCACAATGTGGAGTCACACCGGTCTGCACTGGCTGAGGATCCAGCGCAAGGGATAGAACCCAGGAGTCCTGATTTCTGCTTCCCTCCCCCATCATCACAGAGCAGCCCCATGGCAGAGCTAGGACGATAAACCAGACCTCCAGCCTCCCTGTCACCTTCTGCAACCACTAGACCACACAGCCTTTGCCCCCAGCATCCCTCCTCTACATGCGTGTCTCATAACCAATAGGGAGTCTGGGGCTTGATTACAGACTTTCCTCCTTTCTGTTCACCCACCAGATGTTTCGTAATTACATCATCCCTGGAGACACCATCTGATTTAATTAACCCCGGCGCTGCTCCATGCAATCTGGGCATTCGGTTATGAAATAGCAACAGAGAGTCGGGATTCAATTGGAAAGGGTCTCGTGTGGCCACGGCACCGCTGGGGGTGTCTAAGCCTCATGCGGGTGGCTGGGATTTATGAATTTGATCCCTGATGGGGCAGGGACACAATATGGTGGACATGGAGAGGTGATGGGGGGAGAGGCAGGGGTGGGGGACCCAAATCTTTACAAAACCCTCTGACGTATTGATACTTCTGCTGGGATTTAAATGGGAAAGGGAGCCAGGTGGGGCCCAGATGCTGGGATTGGCTCCCTCCCCCCCCCCCCCCCCCCCGATTCCCCAGCGAGCCCTGCAGTGGGACAGCAGCTCCAGCAGCATCTGTGGGGAGTTTGGCCAGCCAGCCCATGGGGGATTTCCTTTGGGGGATTTCTGGTTCTTGCTCCATCTCTCTTGGAGGATGCAGGGAGCTCCCATGCTTGAGCTGAGGTGTCCTGCACCCACAGCGGGGCTGGGGACAGAAGGGAAGGGATTCAGGGGCACAGGGAGAGGCCATAGCACAATGCACACAACTCCCCTCCCCAGCGATCTCAAAGGGGAAACTGAGGCAGGAGGCAGGGAAGTAACTTGTCCCCATTTCCGCTGTGAATCAGTGGTCAAGCTGGGAGCCCTGATTCCTAGCCCCCCGCGCTGACGGCTTGGCAATGCAGCTCCCCCAAACAGGAAGGGAATGGGCAGAGCGCAGGCACCCCCTCCCATCACAGATGTCACTCTCTCTCCCCTCCTTTCCTCTCTGGTCCGCCACCCTCCATCCTCACACAATCGCAGCCCCCCACCAGCCGGGAACCTCCCAGCTCCGCCCCGCTGCTCAGAGCAGGACTCCACGACTGGCAGCAGGAGGCGCTGCTTCAACCCAGAGGGCGAGACTGCGTGGAGCCCGGGAAGGAATCAAGGAGATCTAGGCGCCTAATTCCCAGTGAAATCAAAGGTGCCTAAACCCCTTTGAGGAGCCGGGCCATAGGCTTTGCCAGGGATTGTCTGCCGGGTTGTCGGCAGAGCCCTTCCTCTCTTTGTGTTTTCCCCTCCCACCCTTGGGCCGATAGCGATTGTAATCTCCTGGGGGCAGGGACTGCGTCCCCCAATGTGCACCTACAGCGCTTAGCCCAACGGGGCCCTGACCTTCATCGGGGCCTCCAGGCACTTCAGTAATGTAATATTCATTATGAGGACCCCCTCCTGCCTTGCCAGCAGAGATTAATGGACCCTCTACCGTGCCCTCCCCAAGGCATGTTCCATGTAGCATGAGATCCTGCCATAACACACTGATACTCCATCGCGCCCAGTATGCTGCCTTGGACACTGGACACTGCTACAGGATGACCTCTGTGCTACGCTCTACTGTTCTGTACATTAGGCAGAGGGACTTCCTTCCTGACCCCAGCCAGCCATCAGCTCATGCCCTGAAGCATGAAGGCTGGTCGCCCACATTACTGTGTCCCTAAGGGTGACAGATAGGCCGGGCTGTAATTGTCCTGCCAGCACAGCCCCGACTCCAAGGAGACGACTCTCTGGAACTCCTGGAGGGAACTTTGCACTTCTTCATGGGGCCGTGTCTCCATTCCTTTTCCCTGTTACAGCGAGACATGCAAGGACTAGCTCACTGCTTCCAGGGAGGCAAGCGTTTCCTGCCGGGTAGCAAAGTACTGCCATGTGTGTGCATTGCGGCCGCTCCATGGGTTGTGCTCTGGGGCTTCTGGATGGGCCTGGCGGAGAGAGAGGGCCCCGCCCTGTTTTGTTTATAGCGATATCCCAGCAACGAGTGGGGACGTTTAGCCGGGGGGGCGGGAGCGGGCGGAGGAAGAGGATGAGGTGGAGGGCACGCCCTGCTGCCTTTGCCAGCCTGGGAGGAATGCAGTTAGGTTGCCCATGCTGGTGCCAATTCCTGCCTGGATGAGGGCGTTGCCTGCTCTGCCGAAACCTTGGGAGTTGTCTCCTCCGAGCAGCGTGTCCCCCTTCAGCGGGGCCTCGGCCCCAGCCGCTTGGCGCAGCTTTCAGGAACCGGGACTGTGAAGGATGGCGATTTCTTGGCTTCGGTGTTCAGGGAAGTGCAGGGAGAAATGCTATGTGTGCATGCGGGGAGGAAAAGAGTTCCTTAGACTGGGGACCTCTTCCAGACAGGAAAGGAAAGGTTCTTTCCCAGCTAGGCCGTGGGCCTGTTGAGTAGACACTTAGTTGTGTTTCCTAGCCTGCAAAAGTATCCACGCAGGATTACCAACATTGTATGTCAAAAATAAGGGACTGTTTTCTTAACACCCCCACCCCGCCTCCTGATATTATCAATTAATAATAACAATAACCAGTATTCACCTACATTTAACATAAGAACGGCCATACTGGGTCAGACCAAAGGTCCATCTAGCCCAGTATCCTGTCTTCCGACAATGGCCAATTCCAGGTGCCCCAGAGGGAATGAACAGAACAGGTAATCACCGAGTGATCCATCCTCTGTTGCCCATTCCCAGCTTCTGGCAAACAGAGGCTAGGGACACCATCCCTGTCCATCCTGGCTAATAGTCATTGATGGACCTTATCCTCCATGATTTTATCTACTTTTTTTAACCCTGTTATAGTCTTCACAACATCTTCTGGCAAGGAGTTCCACAGGTTGACTGTGTGTTGTGTGAATAAGTACTTCCTTTTGTTTGTTTTAAACATGCTGCCTATTAATTTCATTTGGTGACCCCTCATTCTTGTGTTATGAGAAGGAGTAAATAACACTTCCTTATTTACTTTCTCCACAGCCGTCATGATTTCATAGACCTCTGTCATATCGCCCCTTAGTTATCTCATTTCCAAGCTGAAAAGTCCCAGTCTTATTAATCTCTCCTCATACAGAAGCTGTTCCATACCCCTAATCATTTGTCTTGCCCTTTTCTGAACCTTTTCTAATTCCAATATATCTTTTTTGAGCTGGGGCGACCACATCTGCACGCAGCATTCAAGTTATGGGCGTACCATGGATTTATATAGAGGCAACATGATATTTTCTGTCTTGTTATCTATCCCTTTCTTAATGAGTCCCAACATTCTGTTCGCTTTTTTGACTGCCGCTGCACATTGAGTGGACGTTTTCAGAGAACTACCCACAATGACTCCAACTATCCACCGTGATCTCTTTCTTGGGTGGTAACAGCTAATTTAGATCCCATCATTGTATATGTATAGTTGGGATTATGTTTTCCAATGTGCTTTACTTTGCATTGATCAACACTGAATTTCAACTGCCATTCTGTTGCCCGGTCACCCAGTTTGGTGAGATTTGCAGGGGGGTTTTCTTGCTGCATTTTGTAGCACTCGGCAACTCCCGATCTTGTTGTAGAGATAAAAAATAAGGGACGTCCCTTGTAATAAGGGACTGTTGGCAACCCTATATCCACATTTCATACATCCCTTTCCTAGGGGAGGGCACCCAGGAGATTCCAGCCCCCGTCTGCACCGCAGCAGGGACCCCACTTTGCATTCAACCATGTGTACGCTCCTCTGAGGCCACTTCCCTGTTAGGCATATAGACTCTGGGACAGAATCTGGTCTGTCACACACCAGTGTGAACCTGGAGTCACTTCCTATGTGTCCCGATTTACACTGGTGCGGGTGAGTTCAGATTCTGGCACTCTCACGGGGGGGGTATGACATGATAGGAACAAGGTGTGAGCGGGCAACAGCAGGCACTTGCTTCTCCCCTACGCTACGCCACAGTAAATCGGAGTCGCCCTGCAGAAGCGGAGGTGCAGTGGGGAGAGAGGGCGTGAGAGCTGGACCAGGCCTGAAAGACATTGATTTCCAGTTCCTTGCTGCCCCCCAGGGAGCAGTCGGCTGCCAGAGATTCCCAGTCACCAAATCACTGATTCTCAGCCCTGGCGCGAGGGGGCGGCTGGAGAGAGACCCAGTCCGCCAAGGCCAGGCGAGCAGGAAGCAGTGAAAGCACCCCGGCTCAGGAAGGGTTAATCCAGAGCGGCCCTGCTTATACAAGCGCATTGTTAAGTGATATTAGAAGCTGAAAGTGTGTTAGTAGGACAGCATGACTTCATGAGCTTGGCCCAAGCCTGACTGACAGGTCCAGGGACCAACCGCGGCCGGCACAGAGTCAACAAACAGGCCACTTGTTCCAGTGGGCGTTCGGAAGCGGGGCGGGTCCCGGCTGGTGTCGTCAGCGTTATGTTTAGCTCAGGCTGGTTATATAACCCAGGCGGTTTCAGGGACTTAGGCAAGACGTACTGACAGTGGGAGGGAGCAAATGCCAGGGCTGGGACATTTTAATTGCTGGCTGGGTTTGGGTTTTTTTTAATCTTGACCCCTTCCACTGATGGTCCCGTAAACACCTCGTTAAAAACCAGGATAATTCATTGCGTCAACCCGCCGCCGGTCGGGTGTTTGGAAGAGGCTCCAGCTGTCCATCCTAGGCACTTACCTGGCCCCCATCCCCGAGTGCTTCATGATCATCGATGTGTTGATCCTCACCGCTCCCTGGCAGGCAGGGCTGGGCTATTTTCCCCATGGCACAGAGGGGGAAACTGAGGCACAGAGAGGCTAAAGATCAGCTCCTCGGGGATAATTAGGCCCCTAATGCTTTGAGGATCTGGTTCCAAGTGACTTTCCCAAGGTCACACGAGATGTCTGTGGCAGAGCAGGGAGCTGACCCAGAGGATGCACCGGTCTCTATTGGAGCCATCAGAATCCCTCCTTGACCAGCTAGGGTGCTGGCCCGGGACTCGACTGGGGTGCAGCCCTTGATCCACACACAGCCCCTTTGGGTCTCAGATCCCCATCTATGAAAGGGGGTAACATTTCCCTACCTCGCAGGGGGGAAGGGGAGAGTTAAAATTCCTCGCTGAGGTGCTCCAATAGCAGGGTGGCGAAGGCCAGGTAAGTGCCTTGCTGGATAGCTAAGAGGACGGAATCTCCTTCTCTGGCCAAGGGCCCTTAATTCACAATAAGCAGGGTGTTTGCTCCATGTAGGAATCAGATTACGTTCCCTAACTTCCTGCTGTAAGGAAGTCATGTTCATCAGCAACAGAGACCGGCTAATGAATCCGCACATGCCCAGCCCTTGTCCTCTGGCTTCGGACCTTCATGCGGTGTACAAAGAGATGGAATAAATGCTACAATGGTGTTGCCTAGAAGTTAGCGCAGGCAATTGGTTGCCATTGGCCTTGGGTGTGTCACATGACCTCCTCATGCTCTGTTTAGCGGCTAATGGGACCCACTACATGGGTAACCGCCCCCTCGTTCACTGCCAGGGCTGGGGAGGACAGCCAGTGTGACGGGTGCCAGGTGTCGCCTATAAAGCCACTTGGTTTAGTCACTGGCTGCCATCAGCGTCTGAAAACACACACTCTAGGATGTTTTTCTCCTCCCAGTGCCCCGATGAGGTCAGGCAGGGCCACTATGCCCAGTTCATGCATGGAGAACAGACGCACAGAAAGGCTAAAGGATTTGCCCAGGGTGGCAGAGCCGGGAACTCACCCCAGCTCTCCTGAGTCCTTGGCTAGCACCCTACCCACTGGGCCATCCTGCCTCGGGGGGCTCCTTGCCTCTGTACAGCAGAGGCACGAGTCTCATTGTTGTCCAGCACTGTAGAGTTGTGTGCGAGGCCACACGCTCTGTCTCCGTGCAACGCCAGCACGCTGGGGACCAGGCGGGGGATGTTCAGCCTTCATCGCTGCCTTCTCTTCCCTTGCGACGTGAAATCTGCCAAAGGGCTCTGTTGATTTGAAAGCAAAGAGCTGGGGGAGGGAGTGAGGGGAGGAAAAGACCAAAGAACAATTTAGGAAACCACACCTGACAACCGGAGAGGGGCTCAAAGCACAGTGGAGATCTAAACCTCCCCAGGAGAAAGCACCGTCCCAGCTCCCGCTGTCGCGGATCGGGCCCATTGGTCACGCTAACCTCTCCCACGGCTGTAGCGCCTGCAGCAGAACTGACACTGTGGGAAAGTCGGATTTGATATTTACACTAAAGATGAGCCCTTTCCTTTCCAACAAGTCACCAGCTCCAGCTGTTAGTTTAATTCCCTCCTTTTGTTTACTCTCAATTGTGGGTTAACAGGATACACGGGGCTAATTGGGACGTGTTCTGCTCTGGCTTGCATTGAAGTGATTTAGCAATACATTACAAACAGGATCGCCGTTAAAGGCCATCTCCACGCACAAGCGCCACAAAGTTCGAGTTGAGGTTGACAGAGGGTCCTGTGGCACCTTTAAGACTACCAGAAGTATTGGGAGCATAAGCTTTCGTGGGTAAGAACCTCACTTCTTCAGATGCAAGAGTTGTATCTCTACCTCAATTACCGAAGAAGAGTATCTCATTAGACTGTCCTGTGTGTCCTAGCGCAAGGGGGCTGCAATCCTGATGAGGACCTGAAGAAGTTACCCTAATACAAATACATTTGATTGTTTTTTCTTCATAGCCGCTCGAAAGGCAAAAAAACTTCTCAGCTAAGATTCAAGATTAAAAACAGATTGGAAGTCTGGAAATGTGTAATTCCCTCAATAATCTTAACTCTGCTCTGGTGTTTTCCGCCCTGTTTCTTCTGGGAAGTGGATTGTTTATAGGTCTTTTTGGACAATATAGTTTCTTCTTTGCTGTCCACGTTTTCCACCATGAAATCAAAATGCCTTCAGAGTCCAATCTGTTGCAGATGGCTGAACTTATGAACAGCTGTATTCACGTACAGTCATCAATGTCTCCACATATACCTGTGCAGTCAGAACTGTCTCCATGGCCGTGATGTCACAGGCTGGGCATGTTGGCATCTGCTCCAGTTGCTGGGTTTCCTGCCAGGCCATCACATCAGTTCTAGAAAGCAAATGATCTGTCAGTGTTCAGCTTGGCATGAGGTGGGTTTTGTTGTTCTTCGGCTCCGCTTACTTTGGGCCCCGGAGGTCTCAAACCTGCCGAGCAGGGCACAGTGGGAGGCGCGGGCTCAGGATCAGGGCCTGAGTCACGTAGGAATGGGTGATGCTTTGGAAGCAAGCTCTGTGATCTTCCGACTGACCTGCCAATGGGGCAGGCATGGAGGAAGAGGAAGATATAAAAGGGAATGAAACACTCCCCCAATAACTCCTTCCTTGCTCAAATGTTATATGCGTCGAGTCTCAGCTGCAGTCTAACATGTTCCTCCTGCCAGCACCCCCCGGGTGACAGAGAGCTCCCCAGCTCCAGCTGCGCACTCCCACGTGTGCTCGCACAAGTACACAGGGTTTGTCCCAGCCTGACTGACAACCCCTTCCGTTCAGAGGTGCCCTCGCTCACAGCACAGCTGGGCCCAGGGTTCTCCCGCCTTGGTCCTCAGACAAACTCAATTCCTTTTGAATTGCTGGTGGGAGGGTCGGGTCGGCTGGGGTGGGGGGATGGGCTGAGGTCTGGAGCGAGGTTCAAATGTGCATCCCTCCCTTGGCATTCCCATCCCATTGTCGTGCCCAGCTGACACACCTGTGCCACTTCCTGCCAGGGGTGGCCCAAGGGCTTATACCCGGCCCACCCCGTCCTCACCCAAAACCACCCTCGCCTAAAAGAAGGGGCATGTGTGGCAAACGCATGGACACACACCAACGCACAGGCACAAACACATGGACACACACCAACGCACACGCACAAATCTATGCGTGCGCGCACACATGCACAAATGCATGTACACACACAAACACATATGAACAAATACATGCACACACAAACGCATGTACACACAAACACGCACAAACGCATGCACACACACCAACGCGCATGCACAAATCCATGCGCGTGCGCACACACACACGCACAAACATGTACACACACAAACACGTGCACACACAAACACACACAAACGCATGCACACATGCACATGAGAAGAGAATCTATCTGTTTCATTGGAAATCCTAGGCCACCGCCTGCAGGAGATAAGAATCAGGGTGACGGGAGACACAGATGATAGGAGCATTGCATGCTGGGAATGGCGCCCCCTGCGTTGGGAAATGAGCATTGCAGGGAGTCTCCCTCTCACAGTACATAGTCTATGCATCCGATGAAGTGGGCTGTAGCCCACGAAAGCTTATGCTCAAATAAATGTGTTAGTCTCTAAGGTGCCACAAGTACTCCTGGTCTTAGTACATACAGAATGAATCACGGTGGACTGCTCTGCCTTTTGCAGTGCTGTGTTATCTTTGCTTAGCGCTGGCATCAGAGAGGCGGGTATCCTGGTGAGACCTGGGGTCTAGTCCTGGCTCTGCTACTAGTCTTCTGAGGGACCTTGGGTGAGTCATTGCTCCACTCTGTGCCTCAGTTTCCCCATCTGTGAAATGGGGATAATGATACTGGGTAAAGCGCTTTCAGATCTCCTAACTGTGTTCTTTTTACGAGGCGAAGTCTGCAAAGCTGCTTCTCGGCCACTCTTGAGAAAGGGACAAGTAACAAGGTTAACGCTGTGCTGTAGGGAGGAAGGATGCTCTTGTGAGTGGGGCCTGGGCTAGTGACTCAGGAGATCTGGGTTCAAGGCCGGGCGCCTTGGGTAAGTCACTCGATCTTTCTGAGGGAAAAGATCATTCTCCCCGTACTGTTATTGTGAGGGAGATTCTCCACTCACTGATATCGCTGCGTGACGAACTGCACCAAGAGCCTTACTGCTGGGCTTTTGTGCCAGGGCCCCCTGCTGCCGGGGCTTTAAATAACAGGATCTCCGCACACGTGTGCACACTTGGTGGGAGGCAGGCGAGAGGGAGGTCAGACTCCTGGGACCCGTTTCCACTTGAGGCCCTGGCTGCAAGTGAGCATGTGCCTCAGTTTCACCTCCGTCGAACGTTGCAGTTGTGTGGCTTCGTTGACGAGAGTTGGCAAGATGCCCTGAGATCCCGTGCTGAGTGAATTCTGATTGATTGGTTTGCTGATGTTGGGCTGAATTAATATAGAAAACAGAGCAGCAACAACCCACGATTGCAGGATTGTTACGTAGTGTACAGCTCTTCTCTCTTGCTCTCTGTATACACCCTTCCACCCACCCAATGCCTTGATTTATAACATCACCTTGGTATGTTGTCATCTGCCCCGCCCCCATTCTGCTTCCTTACCTGCTGTGCTTCCCCACTTCTGTCCCCCCCATTCTTCCTACTTGGACTCACTTCCATCCTCTGAACCCCCCATCAGCCAGAGCGGGTGAGGTATTTGACTGTGGGATCCCCTAGTGTCTCTGTTTGTGTTTGGGCCCCATCTTTCTCCAAGCGGCGGGGCTCTGGCAGCAGGCGGGAAGCCACAGGGTCAGCAGGGAGGTGGCTCCTTGCCCCTGGCACCCCTTGAGCATCTCCTGGGCACCTCGTGTCCCAAGCGGGTCACCGGAGCAGATGCGAATCTAGGCGCCCGTGGCTTGTGGCAGCTTTTCTCGGGGACGTCCCCGGCATCCGGCAGCAGCAGCCGGGCACCAGTTACTGTCCATCTCTTTCCCAGCAGGGCTGAATGATAGAGGGTGCCCCATTGCCCGCCAGTGACCCCGGTCGGAGAGCTGCGTAGCTGGGTCACCTTCTCTCAGGTGGTCATGCAGGAATTCCAGAGCCACCCATGAGGATGCCGGACTGGATGCTAGTTACATTTCTCAGAGTCCCGGGCAGCTGGTGGGGGACCCTGGAATGTATACAGAGGTATCTCAGAGGGAGTATCTGTGTCCAGCCGAGGGGATAATGAAAAGTCCCGACATTCACTGAGCTGCGTCCTCTGTCATGGGCATACATGTCTTAATATCCTCGTAGAGTCTGCCAGGTGATATTACTGTGCTTTGTCAGTAATAAACCTGGCCTGGCGCCTTCGTACCTTAACGGATCTTGTAGTCATTGGGCAGTTCGCTCGAGGTCTGCTGTGCCGGCTGTCTGCGCAAAGCTGGGGCAGCACACACGGAGAACACACATACGCAGCCGAACATCTAACATAGCCGGGTGACAACAGTGCAGGCCAGGGACGGTACTACCTGGAGATGTGATCTTGTGAGGTTCAGCTGGCCTTGGTGAGGTCAGTCCTTAGATGAAACCTCCAAGGAGCATATAGACGGCACACTCACTAGGGGCACTCTTCACCCCTTGTGAGAGCTGAGCCCCGGTCCAAAGGTGGAGTTAGGGGGCACTCTGCCACTAGGGGATCTCTCTTGTGGACATAAAACCTTGCCCTCCTTACAGGAAGATAGCTGCTTCATTCCACCCCAGAGGTGGCTGCATGTCAGCGGTGGATGGAGGAATCCCTGGATATAGTGTCTGATTTTTTGGGGGGTGCTAAGCCCCCGTAGCTCCCACTGACTTCAAGTGGACTGGTGGGTACTCAGCACTTCCAAAAACCAGGCTTCTAGTTTCTGAAGCACTTTGGGGTCCTCTAAGATGAAAGGTGCTATGAAAACATGGGTTAGATGGGGGAGAACAAAGAGCTGTACAAAAGCAGCCTCTGGCGCCGGAGAATAACAACAACAATAAAGGGGATGATTTCCCTAGTGTCGTTCATCTCAATGGACCCCAAAACACCCGGGATAACTATACACCGCACTGAACCCGCCACCTCTGGGGTGGAACACAGCAGCCACCTCTGGGGTGGAACACAGCAGCTGTGGAACACGCAGTCGCTAATCAAGAAGAATCCATTGGAAATGCAGAGGGGAATGTAGGGGGGTAGAATGGAATTACCTGAGCTGGGGATTTAAGCAAGACCGTGGTGGAGCCAAAAGCAGCCTGGGATCTGTAACGACCGTGAATGACCAGGGCCTTGGTTTAAAGTCTCTTGTAAAAGATGGCAGCCGAGCGCCCCCTAGTGCCACAACAGGGCGTTGAGTCAGTAGCGATGTAATGGGCAAGGCCTGATCCGAATGGCATGTGCTATTTCCCAGGCGGCAGGGGCCAGGCCCGTGTAATGCCTACTAGGAAGGCCAAGGGCTGCCTGGGTGAGGGGGCTGTAGATCACCCCCTGGATCTGGGGCAGCCTGGAAGATGGAGGGGCTGAAGCCTGTTCAGCACAAGCCGAGCAGAGAGTGGCTGCTAAGCCCTCCCCCAGGCTGGGAGAGCAGATGCAGGGCAGTGCTGCCGGGGGGCCTAGTGCCAAGGCTGTTTTCCATATCGGTCCCAGGTGGCTGCCTGCTACAGGGAAGGGGCTGCAAGCAGACCCCTTAGGGTCATCGTTTCCAAGCCAGAAGGGACCAATGTGGCTTCCCTGGGTTCCGTCCTGTGGGAACTACAGCGGCTCTTCTAGAAATGCTGCCAGATTTGCAGGGATGGAGAATCCAACTGGCAAGTGGTTTCCGCGGTTGGGAACCCAGCCCACTGCAGCAGCCGCAGGGAAGAGGACCGTGCTCCGGCTGCCGGGAGACACAATCTAGCCCCCGACTCAGCATGGGGCTTTAGCGGCAGGGGAGCCATTCAAGGGGCTGGTTCCAAAGCCCAGTGATGTCCGTGAGAGACTTTCCACTGGATCAGGCCCCAGAGGAGAAGAGAGAGCCACTCCCGGGTATTTCCACCCAAGGTCATTGCAGGTGGGCAGCGGAATCCACCCCGTTCTTTATCCCCTGGAGCTCACTTGTGCCACCTGGGACAGTTGTAAGCAAGCTCTGGACTGGATTTCTCTTTGCCCTCCCTCTGGAATGGCTCCTTTCTCTGCCAGGCATTTGCACAGGTTTTAACCACTATAATCTCTCAGGATTCGGTGGCTTTTTCTGCTAGAGACAACCCTGCTGTTGTGGCCAGATGCCAGCTTGGCTCATTCCATTCAGTCTCCCTCCAGAAATTCCCTTCGGTGGATTCAGTGTTTTTCTTTACTTCCTGGGCTAACCCGGTGCTGTGCGTTGTTGAACAGCTGCCATGTTCTAGCACAGAGGTGGCTGCATGGCAGTGCTGGGTGAAAGAAAGCATTCAGAAATCCCGCTAGCACAGGAACAGAGGAACTTACTTTGTGCTGAAGGGAAGGCTGGAGCAAAGCTGAGCATTTGCTGAGAGGTTTATGCCAAGGCACAGGACACTTGAAGGCAGCAGTCCTCTCTACACACAGCTGTTCCCTGCAGCAATGCCTTGGCTCTAATGAAAAGCCTGGTTATTATGCAGCTGTTAATCAGGGTCTGATAAGCCCATCTGGAGGCCTGTTCCTGCCCCCTCTCCATCCGCCCCAGTGCATGGAGGTTTGCAAAGACAGAGCTGTGTGAAAGGAATGCTTCCAAACCCCCAATGTCCCTTATCCGGGATGCCCCAAACGCTGGCAGTTTTGGGGGTGGGGGAATGAGTGCAGAGGAGCTGTGCTGGTAGGACGCTCTATTCCCTTCCCCCCTAAACGCTCCCCCCCCCACGTGCGGCCCAGGACACAGACGTGCTGTAGACAGGCCGAGCCCACGGACACAATGACTCTCACACTGGTGGGACTCCATTGACCATACTTTGGATTTAACACTCGTGTGAGGTCAGAATCTGGCCCAGTTGTTCTAGCCAAAGACTCCCAGCCCCCTCCCACGCAGTATCCTGGGAACAAGCCCCGCCCTGCCCTGCCCTGCCCTAGACACAGCTGGGCCCCACTGGCCCAGGCACTGGGAGTTCCTGGTGTCACTCCTGCATGCCAGATCCCTGCCCCTCCCCCTCTAATAGCCCTGCTATTGCCATTATTGTGGTGCCCGGGACCTGCCCAGCCGGGCCAGTCTGCTGACCAGCTCCCTTGGTACCTGCCTTACATCGCCTCCTGCCTGGTCTTTTGGTTTTAAAACCACCCAACCAAAGCCTTGGCGGGTCAACATGCACCCCCACTGCAGGGGCCCCCGATCCTGCGGAGTGCTGTGGAAATCAGTGCAGGAGGTGCAAAGCAGAATCAGGCCCGTTCGGCATCCCCTTCACTACCAGACCCCATCCCAATGCTCGTCCCAACGGGCCGGCCAGCGACCTCACCAGGGACACCCGAATGACTCCAGCTACGGCAGAGATGGCCTGTTGTTGTTGGCTCGTTGTTTCCTTGTGCTCCCCTGTCTGTCTGTCTGTGTTGTCTCTTGTCTTATACTTCGACCGTAAGCTCTTTGGGGCAGGGACCATCTTTTCCTTGTGTTTGTACAGCGCCTAGCACAGTGGAGTCCTGGTCTGTGACTAGGGTCCCTGGTGGTACTGCAGTGCAAATAAATACCATAATATTTAGCTCTCATAGCACTTCTCATCTCTAGTTCTGAAAGCACTTTACCAAGGAAGGCAGAATCATTCATTTTGCGGATGAGGAAACTGAGGCAGCGGGGAGGGCAGGTGGCTTGCCCCAGGTCACCCAGCAGCAGAGCTGGGGCTAGAACCCAGGTCACTTGAGTCCCGGTGCTCTATCCACGAGACGAGCAAACCAGCAGAGATGGCGTGAAAGGCGTCACCCGCACAAACACCAGGGGGCGCCCCAGGACAAGGGCTGCAGATAGAAAGGGCTTGCAGGGGTAGTTTGACGTACTGTGGGGACCAGGCTTGCTGGCAGTGCCCCCCGGAACTACAGTGCAGTCAGCGATCCCATTCCGCGGCTGCCGAATCCAGACTGGGCCTTAGGGCTGCCCTGTATAGTGACCCCAGGCTGCCAGCTGGAGAGCCAGAGAGGACCACAGTGTCTGTGTCCAGCAGCCTCACTCCAGGCTCCCCTGCAGACTGATAGACTTTAAGGGACTATCATGGTCATCTGGTCTGATCTCACCCGCCCACTCCTGTAAGAGACCCCCAACCTCTGGCTGAGTTACTGACGTCCTCAAATCATGGTTAAAAGACGTCAAGTTACAGAGAATCCACCACTGACACTAGTTTAAACCTGCAAGTGACCCGGGCCCCATGGTGCAGAGGAAGGCGAACCCCCCCCCCCTAGGGTCTCTGCCAGTCTGACCTGGGGGGGGAATTCCTTCCCAACCCCACATATGGCGATCAGCTAGACCCTGAGTATGTGGGCAAGACCCACCAGGCAGATTCCTGGGAGAGAATTCTCTGCAGTAACTCAGAGCCCTCCCCCTCTAGTGTCCCATCTCCAGCCGTTGGGGATTCTTGCTACTGGCCGTCGCCAACGGGCCACACGCCATTGTAGGCAGTCCCTTCATACCATCCCCTCCGGAAACTTCTCAAGCTCAGGCTTGAAGCCAGTTAGGTTTTTTGCCCCCAGTGCCCCTCTGGGAAGGCTGTTCCAGGACTTCACTCCTCTGATGGTTAGAAACCTTCACCTAATTTCGAGCCTAAACTTGTTGATGGCCAGTTTATCTCCATTTATTCTTGTGTCCACATTGGCGCTTAACTTAAATAATCCTCTCCCTGCCTGGTGTTTATCCCTCTGATGTATTTATAGAGAGCAATCAGATCTCCCCTTGGGCTCCTTTTACTTAGGCTAAACAAGCCAAGCTCTTTTAGCGCCAGCCCAGCCCAGCCCTCCCTCTTGCAACGGTGGGGACACTTACAGGGGACATAGGAATTCCCCCTCCATGCGGCCTTTTGAGCCATGAAACTGCAGCACCCTTCTGCATTCGCTGTTGCCTTTGACTGATGATATCCAGTCCCTGGGTGCCTGCAACTAACTACACCCATGGCCTCTGGGACCTGCCCCGTTTCTCCCCTGCCCTCCCTTCCCTGCTAGCTGTGTGTGCATACAATGGGAGCCCACCCAGGAGGAGGCGGCCTAGGGTTTGAAGCACCACCAGTGCACACCTGGTACATTACCCTGTGCCCGACTGGGACATGCACACACCTGGTACATTACCCTGTGTCCAACTGGGACATGCAGGGCAGCCCCGTACCGGGAACTGGTAGCTATGTGGAGGGGGGGGGGGTTGGGGAGCCAGTTTCAGCACAGGCAGATGTGGCTCTGGAGGGGTGGGTGTTGGGGGTCAGGGGACGGCGAGTCTTTGGTCAACTGAGCTGTGAAATCCTCGTCCTCGCCTTGCGACTGCTGCTAAGAGTGAGAGACCTTTCCCTTCACGCACCCACCCAGCTGTAATCCATCCGATAATGGCTTGGAACAGCACTTCACTGCCATCTCCTGAGCATGTTGGGAATTGCAGCCCGATTCACTGTACTGATTCATCCTTTGCTCCTGTATTCGCTCCTACCTAGGCAGGTAACCCAGGTTCTGAATCCCCTTCAATCCCCGCTACCGAGAACACTGCCCCAATAGTCTGTAATGTGTGTACATCTATACCACTGGGGCAGCTCAGGACTTCCATGGCTGTGCAAGGCTCTGGGAGTTGTGGTGGATCACCACCTCAACCGGAGCCAGCCATGCGATGCTGTTGCAAAAAAAGCCAATGCAATTGTGGGTTGCATTAACAGAGGCAGAGCATGGCCATGGGAGGTGATAGTACTGCTCTACTCGGCGCTGGTTTGGCCTCAGCTGGAGAAGTGTGTCCAGTTTTGGTCATTGATGTGTAGAAAGGACGTAGAGAAACTGGAGAGGATCCAGAGGTGACTGACAAAGATAATAGGATATCTCCATTAATTATTATTATCTCCTAGAACTGGAAGGGCCCTTGGGTTATCAAGTCCAGCCCCCTGCCTTCACTAGCAGGACCAAGTACTGATTTTGCCCCACATCCCTAAGTGGCCCCCTCAAGGATTGAACTCACAACCCTGGGCTTAGCAGGCTAATGCTCAAACCACTGAGCTATCCTTCCCCCAATGATCAAAGGCGTGGAACACAAGCCATATGAGCAAAGGCTGAAGGAACTGGGTATGTTTAGTTTGGAAAAGAGGAGATTGAGAGGTCTTCAAATACTTGCCATAAAAAAGATGGAGAAAAGTGGCCATTTAAGCGCTGCAGACAGACTGCACCTGGGTGTGTACCTTAAGCTAGTGCAGGGTAGCGCTTTGTCTCCCGCTAGTGGGTGGAGCAGGTCTGGATGGTTAATACGGGCTTTTAGATGGAGAGGTTCCAGGATTCAGTCTCTGCAAAGAGACTCAGGTAGGGCAGGTGTGTGGGATCCCCGCAGGCCGAGATCCGTCCCTTCTGAGTGCTCAGATCCACTCGTGACTATAAGTGCAACCAGCACAGGTACAGAATCAAGCCAAATGTTAATGAGTCCCTCAGCCTCCTCACTCCCCATCAGGAATAAGGAAGAGGAAAACCTGGAGGGGATCCCGTGGCCACTTGGCACGGGGCCTAGGCGGGGTCTTGTGGTGCTTGGAGTGAGGCTGGGAAAAGAGCGTCTGCTTGCCGAGCTGAGTAGTTGGTGTTGCTTGTTTCCCAGGTGTGCTGAGCAGGGGGGCTGGACTCGTAAGAGGATCATTTCAGAGGGTTTAAACGGTGGGATCTACTGACTAGAGTACAGGATTAGCAGACCTGGGTTCTGTTCCCAGCTCCATTGCTGGCCTGCTGGCTGACCTTGAGCAAGTCACAGCCCTGCTCTGTGCCTCAGTTTCCCTCAAGATGGGGATGATACTACCCACCTCCCAGAAGGTTCCGTTAATGTCTGTTTGTAAAGCGCTGTGAGGTCCCTGTCTCCGCACAAGGGCCCAGGGTCTTAACTGCTCTGTTCCCTAGAGAGAGAGACGCCGCAGTGAACTGACCTGGGCTTGTCTGTTTTGTTCCCCTCCCGGCTGCAGCCCAAATCGAAGTGATCCCGTGTAAGATCTGCGGGGACAAGTCTTCGGGGATTCACTATGGTGTCATCACCTGTGAAGGCTGTAAGGTAAGTGATGGGCTATGTCCAGCCCTGGCACTCAGCAGGTGTAAGGAGTTGGGCGTTCTCAGCCCGGTGATTCAGGGGATGGTGGCCTTGGTTTACACAACTCTTTGGCGTGAGCCGTCTGCTCGCCCAGCGCTGGGGCAGGGGTTTCCAAAGGAACCTACGCCAGCCAGACGCCAGCTCCCATTGAAGGTCCCAGCCTAGGAGCATTGCCGGGCAGGAGCCGGATACACTGGTTGAGCTGCTTGGGGACAAATCGCAGGGCAACCTCCCTGGCCCTGGTCACCATCCTACTAGCAACACCGCTGGCCTCCACCTCCCCCATCCCTTCCTCCCTTCCCTGGGTCTGGCATTGCTCCCTCCCCACTCTGGAACAGCCCCCGGTTCCCATTGCGTGGGCCAAGGCTGGACAAAGCACAAGAGACCGTCTCCCCAGGAACAATCTTAGGCTGGGATGGGCCAGGTGCCCCCGCTGGGCCTTTTCCATCCCCACCCTCATACAAACCACAGGGCTTTGGCTATGATAGAAGTACAAGACCAGACCACGTGGGGGATCCCCACCCCACCCCTTTTTGAACCGTCCTCCTTCCCGCACAGGGTTTCTTCCGGAGAAGCCAGCAGAATAACGCCAGCTACTCCTGCTCGCGCCAGAGGAACTGCCTGATCGACCGGACCAACCGGAACCGGTGCCAGCACTGCCGCCTGCAGAAATGTCTGGCGCTGGGCATGTCGCGTGACGGTGAGTCTGCTCCCAAGGCCTGGGGGTCGGCTGGGCTCCTGGGGGATCGGGGAGTTGCAGGCCGGGCCGCTCAGTGCGGAATAGTAATAGGCTCTGAGCCAGGACTCTTGAATTCCTGGCCGTGCCAGGGATCTTGGGTATGTCTCGTCAGTTTCAGCTGTAAGCTCCTTGGAGCAGGGACTGTCCCCCTATCTGTGTGCTCAGCACCTACCACAGTGGGGGCCCTGATCCCAGCTGGGGCCTCTGCTCGCTGCTGCTAATCAAAGGAGGGGAAAACCCCATCATCGGAATGTACCAAAATAATCACCCCAGCCCTGGAGCCTCAGGGCATTGCCCTGCCCCACTCCTACTCCTTTGGGATCTGCCTGGGGCAGTGGAGTTGTTGTTAACCCTTCGTTTGCCACTGCGCCCCCATCCACGTGCCCAAGCCCACTGGCCCTGCTTCCTTCTCCCCAGCGGTGAAGTTCGGCCGCATGTCCAAGAAGCAGCGGGACAGCCTGTATGCGGAGGTGCAGAAGCACCAACAGAACCAGGAGCAGAACGGGGTCTCCAAGGACGACTCCGAGGCCCTGGCACGGGTCTACCCCACCAGCGTGAGCAGCGGGGTCTCGGACCTGGACGATATCTCCCCACTGTCGGATGGGCTCCTCTTCGACTTCCCCCTCACCCCTGACGGAGGCAGCACCTACTACAACCTCGACCTCCTGACCTCGGCCCAGCCCTCGCCTGACCAGTCCAGCATGGACGTCAGCGATGCCAAACTCATCAAGCAGGAGTCCATCTACGAGCTGATGCTGGAGCCCGGCCTCTTTGCCCACGGCACCCTGGAGGGCAGCCAGCTCGCCTCGGACATTTCGATGCTCGAGATCGGTCAGTACCTGCTCCCCAACCCCAGACATAAGAGAAGGCATGAGCTGAATTTTGCAGGGCTCAGAGCAACCACCCATCGGTAGGGCTGACCCCCAGACCTTCAGCATTGAAAGCGCAGGCCTCTATGCTTGAGCTAAAGGAGCATTTCTGCTAGTGGGGAGCAGTAGTAGGCTATCATCTCATGTGGGCCCATCCCTAAACGGGGGCTACATGCTGATAGCGGAAGATAAAGTAGGGACTCCCAGGCTCTGGTCCTGCTCTCTCCTGGAGCCTCCTGCAGTCCCCTCCCTGTGAGTCTGTCACCCACCTGTGATTAATGTGCACAAGCCTTGGCAAGTAGTGTCAGGCTAAGTACTGTTAGGCCTCAAACTTCCGGAAGTTGTAAGAAACGAGTACAGTTGAATCCTGCAAGCATAAGCATAATCTATCTGGGAAGCTTCATAGACTGAAAAGGAAACTTTGTAAATATAGATACAGACTGTGGTTACTATGCTGTGCAACCAGACACCTCTTTAAGCTGACTGGGGCATTTTTGAGTCTAGCAAATTGACCACAATCCATTGGGGTTTCCCCGCGCAGGTTCGAATCCTGCTGACTACGCCATGTGGAGATTAATGGAAGGAGGAGGCACACATCAGAGCTTTAGGGGGGCTCACATCAGGGCCCTAGTGGGGTTCTGGGTGATCGCTACTTCCCACCACCCAACACAGATGTAATGCGGTTGAGTAGTGTCCGCAAAAGAGAAACTAAACTAATTATTCCTCAAGAAAGGTTTTTAATGACTTATGACTATAAAGGCAACACAGACAGAATGTGTCTAATGACTTTACGTGTACTGTAACCATCCCCAACCAACACAAATTCATATGCAATACTGATACATTAATCAACGATGGTTTACTAATTTTAACCTACCTATTAACTTATTTAATAACTTATAAACTTTTACTGACTTTTATGATAAACTTGATGGTAACTTATACTGAAGACAGGCACAGTGACTTGTAAAGCTTTTATGATTTATAAATTGCTAACTTCACCAATGCTGTACCCGGTTTCAGCAAGGCACAAAACATATACAGTTACTATATATTGATTAACTGTTGACTACTACTATTTTTTAACAACTTAGACTTAACCTATAGTATTAATACAGACTTAAGATTAACCAGCTCGAGCAAAGCAGACCTTTTAAAAATCTTACCCTGCCTTCGTCCAAAGATGATACATTCCCTTCAGTTGACCATTTCCTGCACTGGCCAGGTACAGATAGTCAGTGAAGCACAAGTCCCTTTGGTTCAGGCAGGTGTATGTGAGCCTGACAAAGAGTGATCTCCTTTAGGTGTACACACACACACACACACACACACACACACACACACACACACACACACACACACCCATCTTATTTATACGGTATTTGCTGGCCGTGCTTCAAAACAAGTCAACCAATCAAGGTGCCAAATATTCCAGGGTGCCGTTTGCCGACACTACTCAACCTCAT
Source organism: Chrysemys picta bellii (assembly GCF_011386835.1). Taxonomy (NCBI): domain Eukaryota; kingdom Metazoa; phylum Chordata; order Testudines; family Emydidae; genus Chrysemys; species Chrysemys picta. The sequence continues at coordinate 5,806,677 of NC_088815.1, forward strand.
TACATCTGTGTTGGGTGGTGGGAAGTAGCAATTACCCAGAACCCCACTAGGGCCCTGACGTGAGCCCCCCTAAGGCTCTGATGTGTGCCTCCTCCTTCCATTAATCTCCACACCGCCCACCTAAAGCGCCCCACTCTGGGAGTGTGTCCATGCAGGGCTAATGCAGCCCCAGCTACAAGGATGGAGGCTGGAGAAAGCCCTTTGGGGGGTAGGGCAGCTGTGGCAGGAACTGTCCTCTCCCACTCCCACCAGAACTGAGCAGCAGCAGGAGGAAAATAGTTCCCCCAAACTCTGCTCCTAACATCCTTGAGACCCAGAACATGCCCCACACCCTGCTAAGCTGCCGTCCAGCCTGTACCCCACTGATCAGCCAACTGCCTGAATTTCAGCACACTCACAACACATAAATCCTGTAACAAACCCAAGGCAGCTAAGAACTTTGAAGCAGGGACAGACCCCAGAAAACACAAGGCCCCTTGCACCTGAGCTAAGGAGAATCCCCACTGGCACTATAGGGCCTAAGACACACAGCTGGATCAGTTCTGACTCCACCCAGGAGAAGGCAGTGGCACATATAGACACGCGACAGCTCATCACAACACATCCGTAGCTGAGGGGCTATGCTGGCAACGCGCCAGGAGCTCTGGGGCTGCCTATGCGCTGCATTAGTCCCTGGGGCTGCCCTGTCTTCGAGGAAGCCTGTCTGCCCCCCGTACGACCCAGGGCCCTGTCTCCCAGGCCCTGAGTCTCAGCTGTGCTTTGTGCTTCCTTCGGCAGACCGGATCGCTCAGAACGTGGTCAAGTCCCACCTGGAAACCTGCCAGTACACGACGGAGGAGCTCAAGAGGCTAGCATGGATGCTGTACACCCAGGAGGAGATCAGGAGCTTGCAGAACAAGGTAACTTCCCTTTGCTTCCTACCAGCCCCCGGGGCCTGTGCCTCACTGCCCCACACAACAGGCTCCTCTAGATACCCAATCCCCGGCACTAACCTCTCCCGGGTCAGGGCGCACGTATGGGAGATCGTCATGGGACACCCCTCTGTCTCAGAGTGCCAGCTGCCCTGGGAGTGGGATGGCAGCTTTCCAGCTGGAGAAGCTGTGCAGCCCGTAGGGATGGGGTTGGGGAAGGGATATCGGCTGTGATGGGGATGCAAAGTCACTGCCTCATGGAGCTGGGCACGCCCTGCGGTTAGGGGCAGAACCCCACGGCGTGGATCTGCGAGTGGGGGAGCACAGCTTTGTGGTTGGGGGTACACATGCCCTAGGGTTGGTGCAGCAGAATCCCCAGGCCACGTACCCTGGTGTTCCAGACCATCACCTAGTGGGGCAGGGGCGTGGAGACAGGGGTGAACCAGGCTGGGTCACAGCAAGGCAGGGCTCTTTCCGGAAGCCATCTCCTTGAGCTCCAAAATCCAAGCTAACATTTTGGGGGGGCAGGAAGGGGAGTGAACATGGGGGGGGGGGGGCGGAACCAGACGCCTTTAGCCTTAATATTGTGAAATAGACATAATATCCCAAGTGTAACTGCTGCAGCCATGTCTGCCTGAGTCTGCAGGCAGCGTGAAAGACTGGGGAGGAACCTGAAAGACTGCCTTTAAGGGCTCTGTGAAGCCCCTGTCTATTTCAAGGGGTCGTTCACTCTGAAGTTTAATGATAGCCAATTTAAATGGCTGATCAAAGCAAAAAAGAGGCGGAACCATCATATTATGAAGATCCACTGCGAGTGGAATCTCATTTTGGTGACAAGTGGGTGGAGCTTAGTTAGTGAGTGGCGCCTGGGAGGGAACCACTACTTATATTCCCCACCCCCATTTAAATTCGGTCCTTGGATGAAGTAAATGGCCCAGGGATGCCTTGGATTTCAGTGGGAGTTGAACACCCTGGGAAGGGAGATGCATGAAGATTTGCGGGTGGGGGTGTGCATTCTGGGGCGTGGGGCACAGAACCCCATACAGTGCACCCCCCCAGGATGGGACAGTACACAGAGGAAACCCTGTGCTTGGTCCCCTGTGGCGTGTGGGGGGGAGGGAGGGTGATGTGCGGAAGGGAGCTGGCTGCCCCTGATGCGCCCCCTGTTGTGCTCACAGAGCTGCGAGACCATGTGGCAGCAGTGCTCCCTGCAGATCTCCAACGCCATTCAGTACGTGGTGGAGTTCGCCAAGCGCATCGACGGCTTCATGGAGCTCTGCCAGAACGACCAGATCATCCTCCTCAAAGCAGGTGAGAGAGCGGGGAGACGGACCCCACCGCGCAGACAGGTTCCTCCCCACGCCCTTCTGGGGTGGCAAAATCCCCCCCCAGCCTTCTAGGCACTGATAGACAGTCTGGCCCCTGGCCTGGTCCCCAGGCAGCACAGTGGGGCTGGCCCAGTGCCCCAGGGGCTGGGGAGCCAGGCACAACCTAGGGCCACCCTAACTAGCCCTTACATGCCCCCATCGGAACCTCAGTGCTGGGTGGGGGCGGGGCTAGGGTGGGAAGGGGCGGAGCCAATGTGAAAGGCTTCAGCGCCGTTTAGCACAGAGCACTATGGAGATTCTGGGCTGCTCTGGTCTATGGAGAAGCCCTACACTAGAGCCCCTTGGGGCTGCTCTGATTTACGGCGGGGCCATTCCCAGAGCTGCCCAGATTGAAGAATGGCTGAAAGCCGCCTTCTCCGCACCGCGCCTCGTAAAAGATTAGGGTTGGAAGAGACCTCAGGCGGTCGTCTAGTCCAACCTCCTGGAGGCTCAGCCTGGGATTTCAACAGGGGGACGTCCACAGGGCCACTTCCTCGTTCCTTCCCTTCTCTGCTCTGCCTTTCTCTTCCTCCATTCTCTCCTTGCTGTTCTCTCCACTTTCCCCCACTAATACTTCTCCCTCTTACTCACCCCCACCCTCCTCCTTCCCCTGCCATCTGCATCCCTCCTTCTTCCTCGCTCTGATTTCCAGACTGAGGTGGGTCTGGCTCACCTTCTTAGCACACGGTGAGCCCCGCTGCCCCCCCCCGAATCTCCCACCTCATGACACACGCAGGTCCCACTTCCCACTGTGGGCAGGTGGAGTGGGTGGTGGGGAGGAGGATCCCAAGAACTGGCAGGAGCTGGAGCCCCGGTGGCCTGGGCAGCTTGTCGTCTCTAGAACTAGCTTGGAGACACATCTTCCTGCCTGGCCTCTTTTTGATCACAACCAGCAGCTGGTGGTGCTGGGTAAGAGAGAGAGAACAGGAAACATGAAGGCGCCGGGGCGGAGAATCAGGACCATGTAGAGCCTCAGCCTTGATGGTCCTTAACCTCCAGAGGTAACGAGCCCCAGGGTGCCAGGCTGGGAATGTTCAGGGATTAGCCGAGTCAGGGGAAAGCACAATCCCCCTGTTCACCAAGCTTTCCCCATTCCCAGGCCCACAGGTGGGCCTGACCTTTATTAAAGGTCCTGCGTGTAGATGGGCTCAACTATTCACGTCCAGGTCTGGAGTTCATCCCCCACCGGGTTTGGAGGGGTTCAGATCCAGAGTTTCGCTTTGGCTCATTAGGAAGCTTAGAGAAAGCAATAGATTTTGGATCCAGGTCTGGTTTTCAATGCCCTCCCCCCACTCCCCACAAGTACAGGGGCGTTGGGATCTTGGGAGGCACCAGGTGTGTCTCTGCGGCTTCCAGCTCCCATAAGCATCCAAGTGCATTTCAGATCCAACCTCTTAACCCCTGGGGATCCCCCTCCTACCCCATGACCACTAAGGAATAGACAGAAGGAAACCATCCTGCACCGATAATCCTGGACGAGACCTGATAAGTCTCTTCCATCTCTGCTTCCTAGGGGCCTGACCTTCAGCAGTGCTCCAACTCCAGCTGTGTCAATGGGGGCTGCAGATGCTCGGCCCTTCTGAAAACCCTTGTGAATCTAGCTAGTGCTCACAGCATCCGTCTCTTTGGTATCTTTGCCCACATAGAGTCAGAAGGGACCTGAGTTCTAATACTGATTCAGCCAATGACTTGCGGGGCAAATTGTGTCCCCTCTCCATGCCTCAGTTTCCCATGCCTACCTCCCAGGGGTGTTGTGAGGGTAACTTAGTGAACGTCTGAGCAGTGCTCTGCAGCACTGTATAAATGTCGTCGTGACAATGCTGGCTGTTTTATACGCTTTTAGGCTTGAATAGCGCGGATTCTCTCTTGCCAGCGCAAAGCGGGTATAAAATGATCCCGCTGTATTCTGGTAGCACTTGGCACTGGTGTAAATAACTGTCCAGAACCAGGGCCGGCTCCAGGTTTTCTGCCGCCCCAAGCGGCGGAAAAAAAAAAAAAAAAAGGCCCGATCGGCGGCACTTCGGCGGCAGCTCAATCGGCGGTGCTCCATTCTTCGGCGGCACTTCGGCAGCGGGTCCTTCACTCCCTCTCTTCCTCTTCGGCGGCACTTCGGCGGCAGCTCAAAGAGGAAGAGAGGGACTGAGGGACCCGCCGCTGAATTCCCGCCGAAGACCCGTGCCGCCCCAATAGCGGACGGAGTGCCGCTGCCGCCCCTTTGTATTGGCCGCCCCAAGCACCTACTTCCTTAGCTGGTGCCTGGAGCCCGCCCTGTCCAGAACTACTAAAGAATTAGGCCCTGGGTTTCTAGTCAGTTTCACCTTCCAGCTCTCAGGCACTAACTAAAGCTAGTTGGAATTTTTCGTTCGCAATGGGGGAGGGGGTGTTTCCAACCCAAAATGGCTTTTTCGTCAAAGGGGAAATTTCCCTGGGAATTGTCGAATGTTGCCGAAATTTTTAATTGAAAACCCAGAAAACGTTTGAAGAAAAATATCAGTGAAAATGACACGCTCTTTGTGCTTGTCTACGTTTTCCTGGGAATTAAGACACCTTTCCTGACCGGCTCAGACACTAACCCCACGCTGGAGGCTCAGATTTTCCATTACTGCAACTACTGCTCCTCTCTGAACTCTAAAGCGACTGCTCTGACCTTCTTCCCACTAGAAATATCCCAGCAGCCAGAGCCAAGCGTAGAATCCACTTTTACTATTATTATTTCTGGTGTGGATTGCAGGAGGGCCCTCGAGCCCCACTCACAGATCAGGTCCCCCTGTGTAAGGTGCTGTCCTGCCCCAAAGAGGCAGAGGTCAAAGCAGCAATAGTGCCGCAATGCTGGTCTCCAAGCCTTCAGGTTCCCAGATCACAAGGCTGGCCCTGGTCTGTATTGCATCAGCAAGGTCACTCCCTTAAAGGAAACAGTCCTGCACCCACTGAAGTTGAGGGGAGTTTTGCCTTGACTTGAATGGGATCAGGTCCAAATGATGAAGCTACAGTTGTTCATTCAGCCAATGTAACAGGTCTCTCGTGGCACACAAAAACTGTTGATGGACTCTTAGCAGCCGATTTGAATTGGTGGGGCGCTTCCTTATGGCTGGATATTAGCTTGTTTTGTTTTAAGGGCAGTGAATCTCACCGGGAAAGTGCCAGGTTAAAAGTTGTTCTTTTTAGGAATCAGCAAACAGAGAAACAAATCCCCTAGGTTTCTAACGACCCCTTGGTGCATTTAAGAGAATGGATGGTGCTCATTGGCTTTCTGTGCTATATTCGGCTCTCGGGGGAAAACAGATTAATCCATTTCGCTTTTGTGTTCCACTCCAAAGTCCCAAGTTAGTTTTTTGTTTGCGTCGAGCGCTGGTGCAATCCCAATACATCAGAACTGGCTTAAAATGCAAAACTCTGCTTTCACTGCCCTTTATAAACTACAGCAGAAGTACAGGAACATCTGTGCACTTTTGCTACTGAGAAGGAAAGGTGAAGGAGGAGCCTTCGACCCTGGGGCTGCAGCCAATCCAGTGTGCTTTCTGATTGCGTACAGATGATTCTTTACCATTGAGAGCTCTCACCACATGTACAGTCCCCGACACTCCCTTCCTGTTAGATTTTCACACATGAAGGCCCCGATCCTACAGTCAGGTCCATGCTAGCAGATCAGACTGCGGGATTGGGGAGCCAAAATTTGGTATTAAGCTCCCCCCGGGTCTGATTCTCCCTTGCACTGCCATCTACACCAGGGAAAAGCATCCGTCCATTTCGCCCTGATGTAAATCACCCCACGAGGGGTAGGGTGATGGAGAATCAGGCCGCGTCTTCAGTGCAGGCTAACTGCGAGTTGGGCAATCCTAGGTTAGTCATCTCACAGTAACCCAGCGTCCTAGAGCACAGCCATACCACTGCCGTAACACGCCCACATCCACCCTGGCGCTGTGCATGGTTGTGAGAGACAATACAGATAGCTGGGCACCTCCCGGCTATATCTGTTTATATAGCAACCTGCATTGGTTCCTCACCAAATGTCTTCCCTCCTGCAACCCATGCTCCTCCCTCCAAATTCCATACAGGTTGCTACACTTAAAACCAAATGCTGCCTAGTTTATAAGCCTTAGCACATGGAATCTAACCAACCTCTTCATTTCTTCCTTCCATTTTTTTATTTTGTTTTTACCTGCTCCTTTCTTTGTAATCCACCGTTACATTGATCATTTGATCTCTCTGCTTTCCGTTGCTAACTGACTGGGTCATATTTCCCTTTGTTGAAATATCATGGTCACAAATGGCTCTTTTTAAAAAAAAAAACAAAATTGGGATTTTTTAAACACTTTACAAAAATCATTTGGAATTTATACTTGAATTGGGGGTGGCGGGGTTGTTGGTCTGGATTTTTTTTTTTTTTTTGTCCTTGGATGACGGAAATGCTCCCTTACCCTCCTCCTTTCCCTCCTCCTCCTCGTTGTCTGTTGTTTTTCTGCCTGCATTAGGTTGCCTGGAAGTGCTTCTGATCCGAATGATTCGGGCATTCAACCCTTTAAATAACACGGTGCTCTTCGAGGGGAAATACGGTGGCATGCAGATGTTCAAGTCGCTTGGTAAGAGCTGGTTTGTTTGCTTTTGTCCTTGCGGGGTGATGGGGGTGAGTTTATGACTCTTCTTTAAAGCTTCTTATGGTGAAAACATAGCAGTGAATCCTACAGAAAGGGTCCCAGTCACTGCATTAACTTCATGGCAAGGAGTAAGGGGGAAAGCATCAGAAGCACCAAGGGGGTTTAGGAACATAATGAAAGTCACTGAGTCTTGTCCTCCTGTCTAGCACTTCTTCTTGCAGAATCCCATAGTTTATATTCTCAGAGGCTGGCTAGCAAATGGGACAGTGGCTAATGGGCTCTAGGCTGTCATTCTGACCCCAGCCTAGATTGGGTGTCTCCCAAAGGTGTATCCAGCTAATGGCTGGTTGGTCTTTGTGCCGCAAGCTGATGGGTCTCAGTCTGGGCCCTACTGGACGTGTGCTAACAAAGTGTAGGCCCCAATCCTGCAATGGGATCCACATGGGTGGACCCTGCACCCATTGATTTTAATGGGCATTGCCATGTGGAGGTGGCCTTCACCCCAGTGCCTTTGGCTTGTGATGCAGGGATTCTTTCATTGGAGACCTGCTGGGTTCCTCCCCATTTGCCTGCTTAGTCTCCGGGAGCCTTCTAAGTGACTCCCTTCAGGAGAGGAGCCCGGAGACTTGGGGACAGAGGCAGATTTCTTGCAGTGAAGGGGTCTGCGGCACTGGAACGTAATGTGCTTCTCGTTCCCATGTCTTCTCTTTAGGCTGCGACGACCTTATCAATGCCGTCTTCGAGCTCGGGAGGAACCTGTGCCGGCTACAGCTCTCGGACGAGGAGATTGCTCTGTTCACTGCAGCCGTCCTGCTCTCTCCAGGTAGGGGGACAGGCGAATGGCCATGTCTGTTCTGCATTCAAGGAGCTCGCAGAGCCGCGAGCTCCAGGAGAGAGTGTTTTGGCTGTGATTCTGGGGAGAGTTAACCCTAAGCCTTATCAGAGAAATTGAAGACCCACTAGATCATTGTCAGGTGGAGCAAATGAAGCGCATGGATCTGACTATGGCAAAACTCCCCAGTGAGAGCAGGACTGAAGCCTGAGCTTCCGCTGCTTTTAGGGTTAGCAGAGGTGGCCCTCAAGGAGCAAAGCAGTTGCTTGGGAAGTTGCTTGCATGTAGCGCCTCCTTCAGCTCTTTGCTGTAGGGACGGAGCCCTTTAGTTGAAGAGGCTTGTACTAAACAGAAATCCCACTCCAAGATCCAGGGAGAGCTGCCTGATGTTCTCCAACTTCGCTCTCCTCCTTCAAGTCTCCAAGCCTTGTAGTACAAGGGTAATCCACTCTCATGCTTCAGGGCGTAAAACTGATGGCTGCTGGGGTCAGGAAAGAACTGCCCCTGTACACAGTTGGGCGCTAGTGGGGGCTGAATCGTTCTCAAGCATCAGGCATTGGCCACCAACAGAGGCAGCATGTCAGACCAATAGCCCAGTGGAAAATCCTTGTAACCTTAAGTGCTGTACTGAGCCCTCTTTCCCCCCCTCCCCCCGCCCCCTTTTCTCCCCTTCCTGCCAGATCTGGTTCTGGAATTTGGAGCCCTCTCCAGCCAAGACAAATGTGTGAGGACAAGCGAGAGGTGTCACTGGGGGGGTGGGAAATGATCACAAAGAAAAGTAGTGACCTGTAGCTCCCTGCATATGAAGGGCAGGAAAATCAGTTAAGGAAATACACACACACACACACACACACACCCCCCGCAGCGTTGCCGTGCTATGCAGGATTCAGAGCCATGTCTCGGGGCTGACGTGAGCTTTGGCTATCGATTCGCAGATCGCCCTTGGCTCACGGAATCCAAGAAGGTGCAGAAACTCCAGGACAAGATCTATATAGCCCTGCAGCACGAGATCCAGAAGAAACACCCCAGCGAGGATAAGCTCTCGAAGGTAACGGAGCCGACTGGGAGCAGCCAGGCAGAACGGGGGTGGAATTGCACTAAGGAAAAACAAGGGCTGAACATCAAGGGGAAATGGTCCCGATACCAAGGACCGTTGTATTGTGGGATTGGCTCTCAGCGGGGGAGGGTAGCCTTACTCCTAGGGACATTTACAACTCAACTGGACAAAGCCCCTGGTGGATAGACCGTAGGGATCCTCCTGCGTTGGCTGGATTCGCTAGGTCCTACGGGAATAATTCTCACTTCCTAAATGTTAAGGCCATTAGAATCTTCTAACCTGACTCCTTGCATAGCACAAGGCCTCTAGCATTGAGTGAACGGGCTATGTCCTTTCTAACAGCGCTTCATCAAGGCTTGATTCTGGCATGATACAGCCTGGGCTGGGGTGGGGGGGGAACAGAGCATCACAGCAGAGTTGTTCTCCCACAGCCCGGGGTGAGCTTTGTTACTTAATTATAGTGGAACCTGCTGCAGGGGCCGGCCAAGGAAGCTCTCCTCTCACTCAAGTGCAAGAGGCCTGTGTGTTAAGAATGGAGGGGTTAGGGTTCGAGTACCAGGTGTGGGTGAGGTTTACGTATCAGCCGTCTGTAGTGCAAGGGCTCGTTTGTGACTCTCAGGATCGAGTGATTATGGTACCGTCGGGTGGGCAGGAGGAGGAAACCTCAGCCGTAGATTTTTCAGGGCTGTTGAAAACCAACCCAGCTGCTCCTTTGATTCTCCCAGGCCCCAGGGAGAGCCAAATCATTTCCCCCTGAGAACAGCAAGCCCCTAGGATAGACACATTGTACCGGTTCAAAATGGGGCTTGACCTGGTGCCTCTCAGCCCTGGTCCGTTCCCAGAGGCAGTCACCCAGGTGCAGCACAGCATCTTCAGGGTTTCACGCTGCTGTAGCCACATCGCTGTCATGACACCAGGCCACATCTAGCTAAGCCCCATCCAGTGACCGCAAAGCTTGGGCATGACTGATCGCAAGCCCAAATCTCACTTCCTTCCCCTGCTTCTCTCCTCTGCAGATGATTTCCAAGCTGCCCTTGATGAAAACCATCTGCAACCTGCACTTGGACAAGTTGGAGTTTTTCCGGCTCCTGCATCCGGAGACCGTTATGAACTTTCCGCCCCTGTACAAGGAAGTATTCAACTCGGAGCTCCAGTACAGCGACCCGCGAGAGAGCTAAGGCTCGGAGCGGCCAGACCCTGTTTCATTTCCCAAAGTTTGGAGGGAACAGAGACACTGGGGGCCAGGGGAGGTTCATTTAACTCAAATAACCAAACCCGAGAGACCCTACGGGGTGAGGTGATCTGCCCCTCTGCCCCACCTCCTCGCTGTGGTTTGCAATAGCTCTTGAATGTAATGCACCTTGAAGGACAAGTGAACTGACTTTGCCATACCGGTGAAATGAATGTGAAATCTCCACTCCCTCGAGGAGACGCTCCAGTACCGTACCAACACCTTCCCTTAGTGCATGAATCACCATGGGGCAGACACACGCCCATGCAACAAAGCAAAGGAGCCCAGCTGCCAGCACTCATCCCAGGACCAGCCCTTGTTCTCCTCTTGTTTCATATGTATTTGTTTGTTTTAAATTAAATAAACACCAGAAAGATGGAATGAAAAAGGGGCAATACAGACTTGGTGGGATAGGTGGCTAACCGAAAACAGGCAGGGGATGGGAAGAGAAGTAAAGGCCGGAGTTGAATTGGACTGAAGCGTGGAGGGAAAAGAAGACATAAGTAGCATCTTACTCTTAATGTGCCCTGGGTTTAATGACTACCCAAGGAGCAGGGGGACAGAGCCAGGCCTGTAATGACTGGGCCGCTCGGTAGAAAACAGGGAAGTAGAAATTCAACATCGTATCCCCTTATGAAGAATCTAGCAGGGTAACTGTCCAAATCTAACCAGAAGGGATGCTAGTGGGGTCTGCACAGGGGTAGACTCCCTGTGATCAGTGGTTTGAATGAGGGTCAGCTGTTCCCGTCACCCCTCCGAATGCCATACCTGAGTCTTTCAGGGAAGTTCCCGCCTGCCCTGTAGGATCCTGGGCACTTTCTCTAAGAGAAGGGGTTTACCTCTCTACCTGTGGCCAAATACCACTCTCCGGCTCCTGTGTAGTGCTGCTGTGCGTTGCCCTCCCAGAGGCAGCTGCATTTTAAAGGTGCTGTGTGTCTATAGTGTCCGTGCTTTGGGGCGCCAGGCACTGCTGGAACTGTTGTTGTTATAAGCAGTCGTTCATTCAGGCCATGGCTGTCGTATTTATTTATTTGTATAGAGTCCCCTTTTAAAGTGAACTTCCCCGTCTCAGATCAGGTCTGGTGGCCTTTTCTTCTCCCTAACTGCATCCAACGCGGCCATGTTAACCCTTCTTCTCCCAGAGGTGTGACCCACTCAGTGTAGCGCGCTGTCCCATTTTAGTGGGGGCTGGGCCATAGACAGAGGTTATTGAGCCTACTGCAGTGCTAGCTACCTAACTGTGGTCTTCTTGCTTGGGCAGTAGCGGCTTGTGCTTTTTAGAACCAGAGGTCCCAGGTCAATCCCTGCTACTGAGATCCCAGCTGGGAATGCAGTGTTACCAAAGCATCCCGGGTCTCCTTTGGTGCTGGCTCCCACACCGCGCCTTGCATCTCCCTGTAAGGATGGTTAATGCTCTCGTTCTCTAGGCAACATCTGCTGCAAAGCGCGGTACCTGCCAAGTGTAACAGGGTTAGGAAAAAACGGCGTGCAGCTGCTCTGTTCCTGGAGGTCGAATCATCCTCGACCCCATTTTTCAGGAGCTTTTAGCTCCTGATTTTGATGTGTTTTAGGATTCGCTCTCTGAGTTGAACCGAAATCAGGGTTCTCTCTCAGTGGATCTTTTTATCACAGCAAAGTTACTAGGCGGTGATGGGGGCAGCGGTCATTATTCCCCCCTCTAGCATCTTCTCCTCCCCAGAGTTTCAGTTTTGGAAGCAGCTGATGCCTCTAAGGAAAAAAAAGAGGGACTATATTTGTGCAATCATTTGGGTGGAGGGATACCATCTCCTTCCACACTGTGTAACAGCCCATAGGTTGGTTATACTGCTGGAGAGATTAAACTGTCACCTACTGTGGATTATTTTTTAGTTCCTGCTCCTGCTCCCATTGTTGCCAATGCCAGATCGTACAAGGAGAAAACCTTCTTGCCAGAGGAACAGTGGTTCCTACTGATAAATAGTCAAACTCCCAACTCCTTGCCCTTTTTCTTACTTATTTCTTCTGTAATTAACCTCCCCCATCCTATAAGTCACCAAGAAGGTTTGAACCTACTACCTTCATTTCTATAGTACCGCCCGCTCCATCTCTTGAGGTGAGCAAGTAACTCCATTAGCCAGCACTAGTCATAACTTTTTCTTCTGCGGGTGGCCCAGCTTCTGGAGAGGAACACGCTTTGCACTTATTCAGGCAAACCTCCCCATGAAGTCTATGGGAACTCTGCCTGACTAAAGGCAGAGTAAAAATGGAGTAAGAACTTGGGACTTTCATTTTCCCTTAAAGCCACCATACACAAAATAAAGCTGGACCTTATTTCTTGTTTGTTAACCACTGTTAGATGTCTGTAGGGGAATATCAGAATTCTCCACCTCCGTTTATTAACATGGCATTTTTCTCCACTGATTGCATGTTCCTAAATTCACTCATCTTTCAGAAGAAGGCTGCTGGCTTTCCCAGTAGCCCGTTGCAGTATCTAGTGCCATATATTGTTCTCCAGGACAGTGTTAGCAGGGGTGGGGACGTGATATTGCTTTTTTTGCTCCACCCTCTGATCCCAGAACTTTGTGGACTTGAAAAGTCAGTATTGCCTTTTTCATACACGGGGTTGTGCCTTTTTAAAAATCATTTCCAATTGCACCAATTGCTTATTGGCTATCTTCCTTGATGGACGGCAGACCTTAGGGGGCTAGCACAGCGAGGAAGGAATGTGCTTTGTTAAAGAGGTTTTTGTCAGTTTCTGCGAGAGGACAGAAATCCCTTTCTTGAAGGCAATAGCCACAAGTGTTCCGAAATGTTTGAAAAAAAAAAAAAAAGGCACAATTCCCGCCCCTCCCCCCTTTTGTGTCTTTGATGTTCTCCGGACAACGTGCACAAGGTTAAAAGTCGCCATTTTCATTTCATCAGCGAAGAGGTCAAGAGAGCACCTTACATCTGGAAAGACTGAGCCCTCGCCACTGAAATTGCAATTTCCCTGCTTGCGACACAGCGTATGTCAAATGGGAGAAATTTTGGATTCTGAGCAATAAAAGCCCACAGAGAAATTTAAGGAAGAGACTGGAAACATAAGACATTGTAACCCAACCTGCCAAACTGCAGGAAGCAGCAATTTTCTTTTTCTTTTTAAAGGCACCGAATTGTTGGTGAAATTAAATTTTTTTTTTATAAACCAGTTTGTCAAAACTCATGGAGTTTTGGCCCTTTTCACAAGTAATCTCAACCTCTAACAGCTGAACGAAAGTAGGACATGCGTGATTATTTAAAACAACCTGTTACGGCTGAGATCTTCAAATCCACCTAGGGGATTTAGGCATGTTGAAATTAATGGGAGTTGGGCATCTAACTCCTCTAGGCGCTGTTGCAAATCTCCACCTACATGTGTACCATATATACTTGCGTATAAGATAACCCTTTGTATAAATCACCCCCTAATTTAGAACTGCAAAGCTCAGTGTCCCACATAGGCCAGTTTCCATATACTCTTGTTCTGGCTGCACTGTTCAGCTCCGGGCTTGGGACCTGCCCTCCAGCCCCCACAAGCGTTCCAAGCCTTGTACACCTTTCCCTCTCCTTCTCCTCTCACCTTTGCCCCTTCTGTTCAATCTTATTCCCAGTGTAGTCAAAGGTAGTTATGCCAGTGGGGCCTGATATGCCGAGCTGCTGAGCATTCTCATCTCCCACTGACTTGTATGCCACTTGAGGGTGCTCTGCACCTTGCGGGATCAGGCCCCAGGTTCAGTCACTGGGTTATCATAATCACCGTAGGAGTGTGTCACCCGCCTGCCTCACAAATTAATGTCTTGGCATTCTAACAGATGTAATGAATGCTCCCATTCCCCCATATGGGATTGAAACTGGGACTTGCAGGCCTCAAAGTAGGGACCTCTATTGCTTGAGCTGAAGGAGTAACTCCACGGGCTGGTAGCAATTACCCACTTATGTGGGTAAGAGATTAGAGGCAAGGCCTGTAACATATGCTGCATCATTGGGGTATACATACAGTTTATATGCCAGTATACATGGTGGGCCTTAATGTAAATGGGATTAAGGCCTTTTTACACCACTCTGCCAATATGAAGTGGACTTAAAGTGCAATTACACACAGTTTAAGGCCCCTTTATGCTGCCAGAGTGCATTAAATGAGGCTCGGTGTAAGTCAGGCCTGGTGGATACACACACACCAAGCGATATAAAGATAAGATCACAGGTAAAATTTTCAAAAGTGCCTATGTGACTTAGGCACTTAAACCCCTTTGAGGCTCTTGGTCTGAATGCTACAGATTTCGGTGGGAGTCAGACGTCTACATCCCTTTGAGAATGGGGGCCTAGGAACCTAAGTGCTGTTTTCAAAAGAAACTTGGGCACTTAGGAGCCTCTAACTTTCAATGAGACTTAGGCTCCTATGTCATTTTTGACAAGTATCAGAGGAGTAGGCGTGTTAGTCTGAATCTGTAAAAAGCAACAGAGGGTCCTGTGGCACCTTTAAGACTAACAGAAGTATTGGGAGCATAAGCTTTCGTGGGTAAGAACCTCACTTCTTAAAGCTTATGCTCCCAATACTTCTGTTAGTCTTAAAGGTGCCACAGGACCCTCTGTTGCTTTTTGACAATGACTCTTAAGAGCCTAAGTCAGGTGCTTTGGAAAATTTCACACCTTGTTTCTCTGACTCATAGCTCCATGCTGAGCAGGCTTTAGATAGTTGGATGGGTTTCATTCGTTTGCTTTCCTTCTTTATTTAAAAAAAAAAAGTTGAATTGCGGAACCAAACAAAAAGCGAGAACTCACTCTTTCCCAGATGAAGATCTAATATATATATATTTTGTTTTATACGACCATTTAGCTGAGTGTGTTTTCCCACCTCTAGACCCCTCGCACTGTGTATAAAAAGAAGAAATGGCTAATATATATTCTTGTGAATGTTGGTGCAAAAGAGAAAATATATAACATTGCAGTCAGTCTTATGTTATTTTTATCTATATGAATGAAATGAAGAAATGTAAAGCATTTTTCCATCTAACACAACACACACACACATCCCACCCCCACCACCTGTAGATACAGACAGGTTTTATGGAAATGTTTTACTTTTTAGACTTAGGAAAACACTTCTGTTCTCATTGAATGTCCTGTCTTGTAAGATTGTAATTTCTATTTTTTTAAAGAAAAAAAAAACCTAACAAAATAATGAAACTTCCTCTTACGAATTGGCCAGCTGGGGGGGGGGGGGCGGAAATGTCAATTTAAGGAGCTGCGGGGCTTTGTTTGGATATTTCATAAAAGTACTATAATGTATGGGGGCGACCTTTTAATGAGGTGGATTCTATAGAGATATAGATGTATATTGCACAAGATTTATGGAAAGAAAAATAAAGTCTGTTTTACAGGAGGAAAATGTGTTGAAAGTATTGAATTTGACTCCTGTTTCTTAGCAGAAAGCCCAAAGCCCACTTGAATCCAGGGAGAGTCTTTTCATGGATTTCAAGGGGCTTTCTGGGACAGGCTGTCATTGAAAGCCCATTCACAAGGTACTCAGTGCCTGACTTTAAGACCTATGGTACTAGTCACATGCTTACAGTTAGGCATATGCTTACATGCCTGGTTGAACTGGCTAGTGGCCTGAGGGAAAGCGCTGAAGGGAAATTGTGAATGGTGAAAAGCAACAGAGGGTCCTGTGGCACCTTTAAGACTAACAGAAGTATTGGGAGCATAAGCTTTCGTGGGTCAGAACCTCACTTCTTCAGATGCAAGAATGGTGAATCACTGTCCAGTTCTGGTGCCCACAATTCAAGAAGGACGTTGATAAATTGCAGAGGGTTCAGAGAAGAGCCACGAGAAAGATTAAAGGACTAGAAAACCTGCCTTAGGCCTGGTCCCCACTTAGTCCGGACTTCGGACTAAGGTACGCAAATTCAGCTACGTTAATAACGTAGCTGAATTTGAAGTACCTTAGTCCGAACTTACCGCGGTCCAGACGCGGCCGGAAGTCTCCCCCCGTCGACGCCGCGTACTCCTCTCGGCGAGCTGGAGTACCGGCGCCGACTGTGAGCACTTCCCGGATCGATCCGGGATCGATTTATCGCGTCTTAACCAGACGCGATAAATCGATCCCAGAACATCGATGGCGTGCTGCCGGACCAGCCGGTAAGTGAAGACTAGGCCTTAGAGTGACACACTCAAGGAGCTCAACGGGTTTAGCTTAACAAAGAGAAGGCTAAAGAGTGACTTGATTACAGTCCGAAGTACCTGCCTGAAGAATAAATATTTAATAACGGGCTTTTCAGTCTTTCAGAGACAGGTCCAATACAATCCAATGGCTGGAAGTTGAAAGCCAGACAAATTCAGACAGAAAATAAGGTGTACATTTTTAATTAGCAATTTACCATGGCCTCCATCGCTGAAAATCAAGATGGGCTGTTTTTCTAACAGATCTGCTCTAGGAATGATTTGGGGCCAGTGCTCTGGCCTGTGCTATACAGGAAGTCAGACTTGAGGATCACAATCATCCCTTAGAATCTACGAATCTAGGGAAAAACTGTGAGTTGCTGCTGAGTTCTGAGGAAAACTGCTAGGAGGCCTGGGTAAAGCTGGGGAACCCTGCCAAACGGTGGGGAGGCTTGTGCAGTGCCCCTAGGAATGAGGGGAAGAATCTGCATGGTCAGTGGAAGGCAGGCCCAGAAGCAAGGGGCTGACTCCAGAGGGAGAGGCCAAGGAGTAGGGGTAAGAGGATTCCCAGGTTTGGAGGTCTGGGGAGTATAAACACTGCAAGGAGCCCTCTGGCAGAAGACCTGAATGGAGGGTTGTGGGAGGAGCCCAGGAATAAGGGTTGCTCTGAAGGGAGGTTCCCCTGAGCAGGGGGTAGGAATCACAGGTGAGGAGGCCTGGGAGAGTGAAATACTGCAGGGAGCCCTCTCATGGGAGACCTGATTCGGGACGACAGGAGAAGACTTGTGGGAGAGAAGCGAGTCTGGGAACTCTAAGGTGGATGTCCTGGAGAGTGGGGCCCTGGAACAGGGGCTAAAGGAATGGGGACAGACTGATTAATGACCGTAAGGTGAGTGACCTGGGAAAAGTGACTTTTGAATGGGATTGAGGAGCTGCTGCCTTGTCACTTTGTTTTACTTTGGGGAGGAACTGTTTTCCTATGAGGGATCTGCAGTCTGTGGCACTTTACATGAATAAAAAGGGGTTGAATTTCCTACTGAGAGACAATATTCCTTAGAGAGGTGAAACAAAGGGGAGCTAAGGCAAACATGTGTGTTGTGGGGCTGGAGGGTGTTCAAGCAGGGGCCGCCCAGGGACAGGGTCTGAGCTGCTATTTGTCTATCTTGGATCAGCACAAAATTCCTAGCACATCTTTTCACCCCTGCAACACAGCCTTAACTGGACCCTCTTTGAACAATACCTCACTCACACCAGGCGATTTTTGTACATGTGATTTTTAGGGGGCTGTATCTCACAAACACCTGGCTCAAATAACCCCAAATTTGGACCACTAGCTCCACCCCATACCCACACGAAGCCCAGCAAGTTTTGAGACACTCTGAGTTGGCACATAGATGTTAGAGCACTTAGACTAAGCCATCTTCTAAACAGTAAGCAACTCTCATTCTTTTTTGTTTGTTTGGGGGGTTTTCTGTAAAAAATGCTTTTGATAAAAAAATGTTCAGTTTTACAAAACTGAAACTTTATATAGAAAATGCTCAGTTTTTGATTTTTCATGGACACTGTCAGGAAATTTCAATACATTCAAAATCAGAAAATCTTCATTCCATTTGAAATAACCTTTTTCATCAAAAAGAAAGTGTTGAAAAATGTTCTTGCCAGCCAGCTCTACATATAACAAGCTGGAAATCCATTAGATGAATGTTTAATATCCACAGATGAGTGCAAACTGGCTAAGAATTCAATTATATTGAAAGTGCTCCTCAATAAACAAGGACACATTTAAAAGGTGGCGATAGGTCTTGTGCAATGAAACTCCCCTTCTTCCCCAGCTGCAGCCCAGTCAAGCTTCCAGTCTTGCTGGGTATTCGGCTGCTTCACTAGAACAGCAGTCCCCAAACTTTTGAGGGTCGCACCCCCCTGGAGCCAGGGCAGGAGCAGGGCCACAGCTCCGTGGGAAGAGGGGAAAAGTGGACAGGGTTAAGGGGGTCAAGGCTGGGGCCGCAGCTGGGGGTTGGGGCTGGGGCCGTGGCTGGTGCAGGGCCAGAAGTGGAGCCACGCCGAGACTGGGGACGGGGCCAGGCGTGGGGCCGAGAGCCAGGGATGTGGCTGGAGGCAGGACCAGAGCAGAGCTGGGGGGGGCCTGGCTGGTACTCCCTTCCCACCCTCCACAGGGGCTGGCCCAGGCCCTGCCCCCTAGATGTTCCTCCATGCCCCCCTAGGAGGGGACACCCCCACAGTTTGGGGACCGGTGCACTAGAGGCAGAATGATCTCTGCTGGTTTAGAGCTGAAATCCTGACTTCGCTTCAGCCATTCTCACAGAGGGACGTGAGACATTGGACCTGATTCTCCTCTGCCTTGCATACTTGTTAACTCTGGAGTAGCTTCACTGGGTATTTCTACACTACAAAAAAAGGTGTGTTCTTAACTCAGGTTAGCAAACCTGTGTTAGTTAATTCCGATAAAATAGCAGTGAAGACACTGCAATTTGAGTTGGCAGCATGAGCAGCTAACCCAAGTTAAAGGGCAAGTTGTAGTGTCTTCACTGCTATTTTAACCTGAGTTAGCTAACCCGAATTAAGAACAAGCCTAGGCAGGTGCCGCTGCTGGAGAAGAAAAGGGATCTTAAGTGGCCACTAATTGCCAGACACTCTTTTTATGCTGCCAGAGGGGAGTTGGTGCATTAGCCAGGATAGGTAAGGAATGGTGTCCCTAGCCTCTGTTTGTCTGAGGGTGGAGCTGGATGGCAGGAGGAGATCACTGTTAGATTCCCTCCCTCTGGGGCACCTAGCATTGGCCACTGTCGGCAGATAGGATACTGGGCTGGATGGACCTTTGATCTGACCCACTACGGCCGTTCTTATGTTCCACTGCTGCCAAAGGGCAGTGAGATCAGGCCAGACCAAGCCTGTCAGTCTACCAAGGCCCAAATGTGAGACACAGTATGTGCCAGAGCCCCACAACCAACGGTACACTGGAAACCTGAAATACTGCAAAGTTATTTCCTTCAGTGTCAACAGCTCTTTCCATAAACTCAGTGTCAAACTTCTTTAATTCTGATGTAAATAATTCTCAACAAGAAGGCCTTGTTTAGAAAGTTAATTCGGATTAAGGTAGGGTCTGAATTTACAGGACGATAGCTATTCTGGAATAACTCCACGTGTAGCCACTCTTATTCTGGAATAAGAATGCCTCGTTCCTGTTTGGTAATCTGCTTTCAAAAGGGGATTAAGCTAAACTGAAACAAGGCAAATTTACTTGAGAATAAGAGTGTCCACGCATGCAGTTATACTGGAATAACTCCAGGTGTAGATAAACTCTAAGAGTATGCGTACACTACAAATGCAACAGCAGCACAGCTAGCTACACTGTTGTAGTGTGGACACCTGCTACAGCCATGGAAGGGGTTTTTTCCATCATGGTAGTAAAACCATCCACTCAAGAGGTGGACGAATTCTTCCATTGACCTAGCAGTGTCTATACCAGGCCTTATATTGGCTTAACAACTTTTCTCAAGGACAACGTAACTTTTTGGTGCAGACCAGGCCTAGGGTTGCCAACTTGGTAATATTTAAAAACCAGATACTCCAGCAGGAGTGCCAGAACTTCCTCTGCCCTGCCTCTTGTCTTCCCCCCCTGAGGCCCCGCCCCCCACCTCTTCCCTCACCCTTGCCCTGCCCTCAATCTATTCCTCCTCGCCCCATCATTAGCTGCTTTTCCTCTCCTGCCCCCCACTCGGGTCAGGAGGGACTCACCTACTTCGCCGGGGCTGGGAGCTGCAGCTGTCTGATGCAGGTAGGAGGCAGCCCTTGCTGAGTAGGGGCAGGAGGGATTGACGACTCAGCCCCTCCCCACGGCAATCGGACTAGAGCTGACTGGACACTGTCAGGTCCCCTTTTCGACCTCATTTTCCGGTCAAAAACTGGGCACCTGGCCAGTGCCACCCTAACCAGGCCTGACACTAAAGGGGATGCCCAATCGGTGAGGAAAATAGGTAACTTGGTTAAGTCTTCACTAGAGGCGCTTCAGCAGCACGGCTGCAGCGCTGTTGTGTAGCCGCTCACTGCGGCGCCGGGAGGGGAACATCCGTCGCTGTAGTAAATCCGCCTCCCTGAGACGGGGCAGCCGGAAGAATTCTCCCCTCGAGCGGGTACTGTCTAGGGGGGCTTAGGCCGGCTCGGTGACGCCTCTCAGGGGCTGGACTGTTCACACCCCTGCGCGCCGTGGCGGGGTCCGACCGAACCGGCGTTGATCGGCCCCCTGGGCACAAAACCGAGGGGCAGGGACGTGCCTTGCGGCGAAGGGCGTGGGCGTCTGGCGGCCCCGGAGCTGCAGGCTGCAAAGGCCAGGTGGAGGTGCTAAGGGGCAGAGGCCTAAGCTGTGTGGGGGGTGCAGATGCCAGCCCCATCAGTGACCTCAGGCGGTGGCCAGCAGCCTCCACACTCCCCTGGTGGGCCCAGGCAAGCCCTGGCTTCGCCTTTCACACCCCCGCGCCTTCCCGCCCTTATAAAATTGTCCCCCACAGGCCGCCGTAGGCCAAGATCCGCCTGCCCCCTCCCGCCCGGCTTCAGACAACCCCCCCCTTGGCCCGCTCCTTAGTCACATGATGGAGGGACGGCCCCGTTGCCGCCGAGGGGCATGTTGGGAGAGGTAGTCATCGTCCCGGCTCGCGGCGGTGGAGCTCAGCCGTCCTGGAACTACAACTCCCGGTGTGCCCCGCGGCTGTTGCTAAGGGCTGGAGGGAGCGGCGGGCTTCGGCGCCTGATGCTGGTAAGGGCGATAAACAGCCGAGTCGGTAGCTGCCCCCGGCGGGGAATGGCTTGGCGGCCCGGGAGCGGCCCCTCGCCCCGGTTAGTAATGGGGAGTAACCGGGCCCCTAGCGCTGGCGAGCAATTAATGGGGGCGGGGGGTGTAACCAGGCCCCACACACCCCTAGCGCTGGCGAGCAATTAATGGGGCGGGGGGTGTAACCAGGCCCCGCACACCCCGAGCCATTAATGGGGTGGGGGGTGTAACCAGGCCCCGCACACCCCGAGCCCAGGCGAGCAATTAATGGGGCGGGGGGTGTAACCAGGCCCCGCACACCCCGAGCCATTAATGGGGTGGGGGGTGTAACCAGGCCCCGCACACCCCCACCCCAGGCGAGCAATTAATGGGGCGGGGGGTGTAACCAGGCCCCGCACACCCCGAGCCCAAGCGAGCAATTAATGGGGCGGGGGGTGTAACCAGGCCCCACACACCCCGAGCCATTAATGGGGTGGGGGGTGTAACCAGGCCCCACACACCCCGAGCCATTAATGGGGGAGGGGGTGTAACCAGGCCCCACACACCCCGAGCCATTAATGGGGGAGGGGGTGTAACCAGGCCCCACACACCCCGAGCCATTAATGGGGGAGGGGGTGTAACCAGGCCTCACACACCCCGAGCCCAAGCGAGCAATTAATGGGGGGCGGGGGGTGTAGCCAGGGCCCACACACCCCGAGCCCAAGCGAGCAATTAATGGGGGCGGGGGTGTAACCAGGCCTCACACACCCCGAGCCCAGGCGAGCAATTAAGGGGGGCGGGGGGTGTAACCAGGCCCCACACACCCCGAGCCCAAGCGCGCAATTAATGGGGGGCGGGGGGTGTAGCCAGGCCCCACACACCCCGAGCCCAAGCGAGCAATTAATGGGGGGCGGGGGGTGTAACCAGGCCCCACACACCCCGAGCCCAAGCGAGCAATTAATGGGGGGCGGGGGGTGTAGCCAGGGCCCACACACCCCGAGCCCAAGCGAGCAATTAATGGGGGCGGGGGTGTAACCAGGCAGACCTCTCTCCCCCTGCCCCCTCCCCGCCCCCCCGGCACTGGGGACTGATTGGATTGGAAACACTTCTCCCTCCAACCCCTCTGCCCTAAACAATGCTCTGCCCCCCAAGTGTGACTATTCGGCAACAAGCTGTCAGTGGCTGGTTCCCGCCCATATTTCCTCTACCGAGTTTTGCACCTTGTTGCCTTGTGATTTGTGGCGAGTTGGGTGTGTAACTGCCTGGTTTGTGGATGCAAATGACCATTTTGTATGTGTGGCAATTGAGGTAATTCTGTATTATGAGTGTACAGCAAGTAAGAAGGGTGGGGTGCTGTCTTGTATGCTGTGCAGGTGGAAGGAGAGGCTGCTTGTACAGTGAATGCGAGGGCAAGTTACATCTGTAATACATGGAGGTTTTGCACATGTGGTGATTGCAAGAAGGGTGAAAGTTTTTTCAAAGTGTGTCTTGGGCACTAGTAGTTCCAAGAGGGATGGTTTTCCTCCCCCCCCCCCTTTTTTGCTTTTTACTGCGATACCTTTTGCTAAATATATTCTGAAACTGTATTTCTCTTACACTGTAGTAATGAGACCTTTGTGGTATTTATCTGTGTTGTAGACATTTGACATAAATAATTGATTATTTTTGTGTGTGTTTTTAATTTTACTTTGTGTGTTACTGTTGTCTGCTGCAGAGGTCCCATTTGCTAGGCCAATCTGAGTAGTTCACTCCTGGGGGAATTCTGCATCACTGCATGTGTGCAGAATTCATGTCCCCCCACAGATTTCTTTTCTTCCCTGCAGAAAAATGACTTCTGACAGGGGAGCAAAGGGAAGCCACAAGAGCAGTCATGCATCCCTCCCCAGCAGCACAGGCAAGTCAGTTCAGGCACCTGGAGCAGCCAATAGAGACATAAATCACCACCAGGTGTGTGTGAAGGGGTGGGCAGTTGTGAGAGAGAGACACTGTCCTTGCTCACTATTGTGGCATGCTTGGCATGGAGGGGCAGTGCTTCAGAGTGTGTCTGAGGAGGTAGGTGTGGTGCAGGCTGTCCCCTCAGAAAGAGCAGAACATAGCAGCCTGCCCGCTTAGTGAATTGTTCCTATTGTCTTTGTGAATTCCCCCAGGAGTATAAAACCGGTGTGTAAGTTTTAAGGCTCCTTTACATGGTCAGAGTGGTGTAAAGGACAGTATGGCCTTATAAATGCGCATGGTGCTTTACTGATTACAACTGGTCTAAATTTTTGGACTGAAAAAAATTCTTATCAAAATGTGCTCTATGAACTGTTTGCTACTGACTTTTCTGGAGATGGTCAGTAGCCAATACAAATTGTGAGTTTGATTCCCCCGCCCTCACTTGCTCTTCATGTGCCTATGATGTAACACTGAGCATATGGCTGCATATATTTGTTGACTAATAACTAGAAATAAAGGGTCAAACCTTGCTACATTACTATTAGGCAAGGGAGTTTGGGGATTTCCTCCAATGCTCCCCACTCCAATTCTCCATCCCATTGTATTGTACTTTAAATAAATTACCTAAATAATTGAAACCAGCATGATTATATTGTTGTTTTAACAAATAAAATATGCAGAATTTTAAAATGCTGTGCACGGAATTTTTAATTTTGGTGCAGAATTTTTAATATTTTTAGCGCAGAAGTCCCCCAGGAGTAGTAGTTGTAATGCAGTGCGAAAGCACAGAGAAACACATGTTGGAAAAGCAAGTCTTTCTTTCCTCCTCTGAGGCCCACTCCTGCAATCTTTTACTCATGTGAGTAAGGCTTAGTCACAGGAGTAATCCCATTGAAGCCAATATCTGTCTATCATGGTTTTGTCGTGTGGGATCTTACATAAGGTAGGTAGGATATGGGGCTGTAAATAGTCCACCAGAGGTATGGGGGAAATTCCTCCAGAACAAGCATTGTGTTGGGCTTCCATAAACTGGCTTCTGCAAGTACCAGTATAGGTGTTGAGAGGGAGGATGGCAGTAGCATATATTGTTAGTAGGCTTGGCAAAACTTGGCTTTTATTTTTTTTTATAATTTTGACAGATCATATTAATGTCTATTTTAAATGTTTGTATCAATTTAAATTTTTACAGTTGCAGGAAACTATGCGGGGCAGGCAATAATTAATGACTGTAAACATCAAGCTTCAAAAAGTTGAAGTTTTATGATTGTTAAAACACAAATTGCCAACATCACATATCAAAATATACAAAATAAATATCCTTCAATCAAACTCTAATAAGATCTCAACACCATTTTTCTTTCTTTGCCCATCTGTAAATTTTGCTTTATTCTTGATGGAAATATTTCTTCGTCAGTTTGGCTGTGTGTGGTGAATTGACGTTTATCAGTAAAAATTGCATCCTTCTGAGCCTGATTGTAAGCTATAGACATCCTTGGAAATCTAATTAACATAGAGCAGCCCCTAGGCTGTCTAATTGACAGAAGAGAGAGGTTGTTTTTGTCCCATCTTCCCAGCAACTCAGGATTAGGAGGGTGCAAAGGTAAAAGCCTGTCAGTTACGACTATGCTCCCTCTCTAGCCTGACAGTGAAACTGGCTATAAACAAAAGTGAAATTAAATTCACTTATTTTGATCATCCATTTTCCTATTTCTCTTTTAGGTACTCATATGGCCCCCATTATCTGAGTGCCTCACAATCTTTAATGTATTTATCCACACAACACCCTTTGTGAAGTAGGGGAGTGCTTTTATCCCCATTGTACAGATGGGGAGCTGAGGCATAAGGAGACTAAGGGGCAGATATCTAGAAGTAGTTAGGTGCCTAACTCCCATTGACTTCAATGTGATTTAGGTGGTGCCTAGATACTTTTTAAAAATCTGGCCCTAAGGGGCTTGCTGAAGGTCACACAGGCAGTTTCTGACAGAGCAAGGAATTGAACCTGGCTCTCCCAAGTAACTCTCTAATCTAGGAACAAAGAATGTAGGCCATACTTGCAAGTTGTCAGGGGAGTCTATCTTGGGGCAAGCAATAGCTCCATGGGGAACAAAACATTGATAACTGGTTCCTCAATCTAGCAGACAAAGTTAGAACAAGAACCAGTGTCTGGAAGTTGAAGCTAGAAAAATTCAGACTGGAAATAAGGCACACATTTTAACGGTGAGGGTAATTAGCCATGGAACAATTTACCAAGGATTGTGGTAGATTCTACATCACAGACAATTTTTAAAGTAAGATTAACTATTTTTCTAAAAGATCTGCTCTAGTTCAAACAGGAATTAATGGATGGAAGTGCTATGTCATGTTATCCAGGAGGTCAGACTAGATGATCGCAATGGTCCCTTCTGGCCTTATTATCTATGATTATAGATAATATAATCATGCATCTGACAAAGTGGGTATTCACCGACGAAAGTTTATGCTCCAATACGTCTGTTAGTCTTGTGGAGGAAAAATGGTCTAAGGCCTAAACTTTAGTCAAGTGAACTGTATGTTTGATCAGGTGAACTGTATGTGTGGCCTGGAGGAAGGAGAAAGGGAGGAGGGGGTAAAAGGAGAAGGGCAGAGAGAAATCATAAAAGCAGAACTAACTGTAGAAATTATAAAAGTAGAATTAACCTTTGTAACAGACTATGATTAATAGATGTCAGGTGGCAGAGCAAGAAACCGCGAAAGACAAAACTAAGAAAAAACAGGAAAACTTGTTTTGCTTCATCCCTTATATGGATGTAAAACTTTAATGAAGTAGATGTAATTTTTGTGGTTTTATCCTATATAATCTCTCTCATTTTATCTGGCGGGGGGGGGGGGGGGGGGGGTTTCGGCTGCCTAAGCTGACTTCCCCCTTGCGTGCATGTTTGATCAATAAAGGAGCCTCAGGCTGTCTGATCCAAAATCAACCATGTGCTCAATTTTCCACAACAATTTGGGGGCTCGTCCGGGATCCACAGAAGACTCCCCCAGACCGGAGGACCGCGGGTAATCTCCCACCAAACCCAGGGCTCATCTGAAAGGTAAGAGACCTTTTGAAATCTCTATCGTGGGTTTCTGGTGGAGGATTTGCCCGTAGGCTCAGGACTGGGTGAGTTGCACGCTGGATCTGAACCTTTTGCTGACAGACACGCCTGATGCCCTTTTGTTTTGTCTTGTTCTGGTTGTTTTGTGTCTGTCATAGGTTCGGGGCTGGAACCCCCCCAAGGTAGGGTCCACTATGGACCCTGGGGCAGTGAGTAAGGTCAATTACTCTGGTGCCCTCGGAGTGGCCCTAAGGTTGGCCAGCGAAAGTTCACGCCAGCAGTATGTTGGTGGTGAACGCTGTAAAACTAGCCGCCAGTAATTGGGGCTAAAAGCCAGTTTAGAGGGTGTGCCGTATGTTTGTGAATGAGTGAGGGTCGCAGGGTCCCCTACCCTTGTTTCCCTCCTGGAGCCCTAGGCTCCCTTCCCTGCTCGGAGAGCGAGGAAGCCCTGGGAAACCGTCCACAAACTCCTAGTCAGTAAGGTGACTGTCTCCGCTCTCTCGAAGACTGAACGATGCCCTTTGCTGGGGGAGGTGTGTGCGGGGACCGCGCCTTTCCAGACCCTTTCTGGTATGGATGTCTGAATGTTTGGGTTTGGGTCACGCCTCATCGGTATAAAGAGGGGGCACACAGTGAATGGTAAATGTTATATGTTTTGGTGTTGTATGTTTTGTCCACTGTGCTAGCCTACCTGTTAAATTAGCCCTTTGTGGGTGCCTGTCCACTTGGTTGTGGTTGTCTGTCAGGTATCCATAATGGGGGCGGGGGAATCTGAGCGGATTCCCATGCCAGAAAAGGGCACTCTTGCTGCGTGTATATATACTCCAATTATGGTCCCTCAACCTGTAAATTTTTAAACAAGTGGAACTGGTACACTAGGAATAACCCTAGCCTGCAATTCCCCCCAGATGAAACTGGGCAGGGAGCTGCTGTTCAGACCCCAAGGGCAAGAAATATCAAGCGCCTTAAGTATCAAAAGGCCTTACAGGTACCCCTCAGACAGTGTCTCCCCGTACTGAAGCAATGTTCCCTTCCGCCAATTCCCGGGCATTGGTGCTTCAGGTCAGGAGACCTTGGTGTCTGTGCATGCACTTTGGTCTCCCCCGGAATTGTATAATCTGTTGTACCCCAAATGGTGTGTATCTGGATGTGCCTGATCCCGCTCACAATGAGGTCCTGGCAGTTTTGCAGAAGGACACTCTGAAAGAGGAGACTGACCCCAGCCCTTCCTCGTTGCAACAGGAACTGCTGGCTAAGGTCTCTTCCCCCCCTCCCCCCATTGTGGGCTGATCATGCCAACCTAGTTGGGCACATTGGGTCTGCCCAACCAGCTGAAATTCACCTAAACCCAGCAAAACCCCTTCCCAAAGTGCAATAGAACCCTCTCTCAAATTAGACCGAGAAAGGGATTTAACCTGCAATTACCTCCTGCATTCAGCAAGGAGTCATTATTCCTATGGTCAGGGAGTGTAACTCCCCCATTTTATAGTGCTTTTAATGCGGCTGTTCTCCCTATTTTTCCCGTTGTCCCTAACCCTGCTATTTTCCTTTCCTATAATGTACTGATGCTGAGGGGTTGTTACCGCCTCAAGAAAAGATTGTATTAAGTTTGGACATAGAGAAAAGGTTATTAAATAAGATGCATCTAGAGGTAATGTGTGTATGTAAATAGATAAAAGGGGAGTTAGTCAAAAGGCCCACCCTCCTTGCTAAATTGGTAGTGAAACAATGCCTGTGCCCATGGAAAGAAATAATGCAGCAAAGAAAAAAGAATCGGGCCCAAACAATCAGGCAACTGCAGTTCGAGGAAGTTGAAAGAAAGTCAGAAGTTAACTCTGTAGTTATTAGAGGGAATTAAGCAGTGAAACTATGTACAAATGTTAAAAGAAAAATTTGTGGTTTCTTTGCAGCCATTCCTTTGGGAATGTCTGTAAATAATCCAGGCAAGAGATTATATAAGTGAAATCATTTGACTATGAAAAAGTTAGTCGAATTTGCTAAAGAACACTCCTGGTGTGTACACATCTTTGTTTTATAAGTTTAAAATAAATTGATGTTGTTTTGGGGTGTTAAAACCAAAAAATACTTTTGCCAAACAAAAGAAATCAGTATTGTTTAATTTTGGTATTTAGCATTTAAGCCTTAAGGTGACTTAATGCTTTATAAGATTTAAATTGTTTTAAATAAAGACCAAAGTTGTGGCTGCAGCAGTGTAGTCAAAGCCAGGAGAATGGAAGATTTTAAATCTGTTTTGGGAACAAATAGCAAATAAAAGTGGATATCAACTAAAAAGCCGCAAAATTGTTCTTGAAGTGTTGCTGGGTACACCTTACACCCTGATCACCTTTGGCGCTCCCCGGACGGTTATGCCTCAGGTGCTCTGGCCCTATTTGCTCGCGAGCATCACCACGTGAGCAAAGGGTGGGTTGATTGCTGCACTTGAATAAGACTTTTCCTCTGTGGCCCAGCACTACTGCCAGCAACATAATGTTAGGCAAGCAGCATTTTCCCCTCTCTGGGGATCTTTTATAAATACTCAAATTGATTTAATTCAAATGTTTAAATGTTATAATTGTAAATATGTGTTAGTTTTAGTAATGTATTTTCTTGTAAAAAGGCAGATGCCAAAACTGTTGTAAAACTTTTGCTTAAGAATTCTGTATCATAATTTGGCATACCTGGACAGATTATAAAAGAGTTATGTGTAGCTTCACAGATCCAAGATGGCCAAATGCCCTTTGAAGGCCACTCCAAATTGAAAGACCGGACTCAGCCCTCATAAAATTTCTATCAGGGCTCCCGATGCGACTACCGGCAGTGCCCTACTGGCCCTGGCTCAGATGAACATTCATTTAATGGATGACACAATGCTTGATTATCGCCAGGCCCTAATGAAATGTGTTATATATATAGCAGCCCTGCCACTCGCTAAAACCAGGAGACTTGATCTACATAGAGGTCCATCAGTGAGGAACCACCCTGGCCCCACGCTGGAAAGGCCCATACCAAGTCCTGTCAACTATCAACGCTGTGAAGTGCCAAGAACTGACTGGACCCTCGCTTCACACTGCAAAAAGGCCCCTCCACCATGAGAAGATTCTCCGACTGATCCGCTGTTTCTCCTTCTGGTGCTGCTGTTTCTTCTGGACAGCAGGAGAAAAGCACAAGATAAAAAGCTGGTAACCTCTCCTTTGTCCGCTGACAGACCCACTGTGCCTTTGGATCTTGCTAAGAAAACAACCTCTCCACCTGAGCACATAATAAAGCCTCCAACCAAGCCAGGTGATTGTGCTAGTAACCTCTCCCTTGCTGCCTCACTGCCGGACAGCTAAGTGAACTAAGACTATGAAATCTCGACGAATAGCTTGCAAAAGCTAGCCAAAACTACCTGAAAATGAAACTTTTAATATTCCGTAGCCTCTCCTTCTTAACGAACGTAGGGTGGGGATGGGGAAATAATATTTTTTTAAATCTTAGCCAATCAGTAGCCTCTGATTTAGCCTGTACCATATTGTAATATACCCCTATTTATATTATTGATATTAATGCCTTTCTGCCCTTTATAAAGGTGTTTAACCAACAGATGTGGTATAATACTTCGCAAAGAAGAGATGTATTAGGACATCGGTGGACTGTAATTAATGCCACATTAGGGACCATTAAGTTCACGCTGTTCTTATCCAGTTTTCAAATTATCTTTATATATCCAAGTTGCTCTAAAGGAGCTGCCATTTGGCTAGCACAGCAAAAGACCTGGGCTTCTCCCAGAAGGAAGAGATTTGACTGGATACTTGTGGGATTGGGCTAATGGCGCAGCTGCAATTTGGAATATTCACAAAAGCCAACACCATAAGGAAAAATTAGGTCAATTAGAAAAAAGCCACTGGTCTTATTATTGAAACACAGCTAACGCAGGTGCAGGCCGGGGTGGGCGAATTGTATGTTCTTTCCGCCCTTAGTTCTATAACCCAGGAGTTGCTGACAAAGATGGTCTTAAATATCACTGGTGCTGGGAAGGCATCGCAGTGGGACTTGGCATGTTCAGAAGTTCAGGATTTCCTGAATGACCAGCTATGGCCATTCGGAGTGACCTTGAGCACCAGGCCTGGCCCACTGCCCTTACAGACACTTCAGGAGTACCATCTGATCTATGGCCATGAAGGCGTACTTGGAGGTTCTCCGGATGGAGATGGGGATATTCACTGTGCTCCTTCCAAACATACGGACCGGTTGGAGGGATGTGGGCTCCCACGTACCGAATCCTGCCGGGTCCATGGGGAGGATGCATGTGGGATTGGGTGATTCACAGACACATTTGGGAAATCAAGCCACCAGTCATAACCTTATTATGACTGTGGGCAGCCATATTGTCTACTGGCCTGTGGATAAAAATTTGTAATCCACTCTCCGGTATCAAATGCCCTTTAGCTGGACGACCCTGGTACCTGACCGTTTCCAAAATCTGCTTTCATTATTACCAGAGGTCCAAAGGATTTCTGATTTATAAGGGCAAATTCATATACTTGAAAATGTATAGCAGGTAGAAAAAGGTGCCTTTCAGACCGCCTATAGACTGTCTTCTTTGTGTATTAGTTGGGATTTGCTGTGTGTGATAACCAAAATTATACACGAACCCCATCATATTGTTACATTGAGTGGGCTAACAATTGTGGTGATGTTGCTTGGTTTGGGATTGTGCCTTTGTTATTGCCGTTGCAAAAAACATTGCTGTGCATATAATTTTTCTGCTAGGCAAGGGAAAGAGTGGCATTAATGATTGTTAATAAAACTTTTGATAAAAGTTGGGATGAGAAAAGGGAAAGGAAAAGGAAGGAAATCAATGGGCTCATGAATGTGGAAGTTTAGGCCAAAGGTGGCGCCAGAGAAGCACCAATTTTCCACAACAGTCTATAAGGTGCCACAGGATTCTTTGTCGCTAAGAGTCTCAGGTTAGCATCCTAACAGCTGGACTGTCCTTTCGCCAAGCTGAGAGAAATTCAAAAAATCAACGAAAGGCACAAACAGTGAGAAATAAATCTGATTTAAAATTTTCCCTTCTGACAACCTAAGATATTAGTAAAATAGGTAAAGAAATACATTTATTTATGACCTACGACTTTAAACATGATGTATCCCTTTAATGTAGTTTTTTGCCTGCTTCCTGTGCAGACAACAGTGTCCTGTTTCTTACATTTTTAAAACAGAAAATGTTACCCTCAACAGGATACAAGGGCATTTTGTATTTTTGAGATGGAGACAGTAGCAGCTTTCATTGAACCCCATCTTGGTTTTGTGAGTCATGTGAATTGGACTGTAAACTTTGAGTTATTCATGTTTGCTTAGGAGCATAGTGGAAAAGGGAAGTGCATTTTACATCCAGGTTTCCTTTAGTTCCCCCCCCCCCCCCCCCGCAAGATAGATTTTAATTGAAAAGTCTTGGCTGCAGAGAGTGGTGGGGTGATGCATTTTTAATCTGTTTTTTTCAGTTAACTTAAAGATTCTACATGAATGTACAATAGAACTTATGTTTCTGTTAATATCTTTCTTACGACTGCATCACAAGACATAAGTCAGTTACGGTCTCTATGTGCAAATGTAACTGCTCATCCGTATCTCTTCTTGCTTAACTGATCAATATTTGCAGTGCAGCTGTTTCACAACACTTGTATCTTGCAGCTGGAGTTGAGCCATTACAAACATTGAATCTATCTCCCCTTGTAAGTATTCTCACACTTCTTATCAAACTGTCTGTACTGGGCTATCTTGATTATCACTTCAAAAGTTTTTTTTCTCTTACTTAATTGGCCTCTCAGAGTTGGTAAGACAACTCCCACCTGTTCATGCTCTCTGTATGTGTGTATATATATCTCCTCAATATATGTTTCACTCTATATGCATCCGAAGAAGTGGGCTGTAGTCCACGAAAGCTTATGCTCTAATAAATTTGTTAGTCTCTAAGGTGCCACAAGTACTCCTGTTCTTTTAACTGATGGCTAAGACTTCTTCAAATAGAAATATAGCATTGTACGGGCTATATATGCTCAAGTCAATGGGAACTGAGCAACGTTGTCACCTTGCAGGAGCAGGATCTTTCTTCTGTTTTATCATAAATCTAAGGTGTCTTCTCCTCTAACATACAATCAAGTATTTGCAGGAGTCCCTGCCAAAATAAATGACAAGTTGGCAATGTGTAATAACGACTCAATTACCAAGCCATTTCAGAGCACTAAAGAAAAGTACTTCAAGGTCCAAGCCAACAATGTAAGTGCATATCCTCATACAACCAGTAGAAGCAAGCTCAAACTCAAGTCCATGGCAAAATTTCCATGGACTTCAGTGGGAGCAGGATTGGGGCCCAAAGCCAACCAAACTAGAGGAATCTAAATAAATCGTGGAACCTGATCCTGCAACACTTAACTTGCTCATTGGCTTTGTCTTAGTTGCAAAAAGGTGGTTGGGGGGGGGGTTTGTTTTGTTTTGTTTTTTTTACATTGAAATTGCTGTTTCAAAAAACCACCCTTTTTGGAGTGAAAACATGGACTTCAGTGAGATTACTCATGTAAGAAAGGGTTGTAGAACAGGGCAGGCTACTGTATTCATTCATGTGCTGTAGTATAAAATCATATGTGAGATTTAGTAAGAGTTTGAGCGCGGTCTCCGCTTAAAATTTTAGGTTGACCTAGCTACCTCAATCAGGGGTATGAAAAATCCTCATCCCTTGAGCGCCATAACCATGCCAACCCAACACCTAGTGTAGATGCTGCTGTGTTGACAGAAGAATGCTTCTGTTGACCTTGCTACCGTTACTCAGGGAGGTGGTGGTCTGTACTAATGGTAAAATCACATCCATCAGTGTACAGTGTGTGTACACTAGGGGGCTATGCTGGCATAGCTATAATGACATAGCTATGCTGGTATAGTCCCCATAGTGCAGATATACCCTAGGAAGGTTTAATGAGGATAAAGAGTTAAAGTGGGCAGTAGCCCATGAAAGCTTATGCTCTAATAAATGAGTTAAGAAAAGTTATCTTCTCTTAAATGCTTTTTAATTATAACACTTTTTAGTGAAAAAAATATATGGGGAAACTAAAACTCTGGGATGCTGTGACATGGCTCTCTGCAATGCCAGAGATATAATCCAGGAATTCTCCTCGGTTCCATGCTCTAAGCACTATACTGTTCCCCTCCCGTTAGGACTTTAAGGACTGATTAGTGTGCTCCCACACTATCTGCATTCCTCCGGCCTGAAAAAAATAACTCCATTTGTTTACTGATCTTTCTTTCAATAATAGATTTTTCTTTCTATTGACATTTTAATGTAATTGGTTGAATTGTGTGACTTGTTCTTTCCAAAAAATTTTGTTCTTTGTTAAAAGCAGCTGCATGTGGTAGGGCCAAATTTAATTTGAACTTCTGTCTTCATGCTTTATTTCCTGTTTACACAATACAAAAGGAACAAGGCAAAGCAAAAAAATAAGCCTCAATTTATGAATCATGTTTTAAGTTTAAAATGCCTGTCAGACAGAGTGTGAAGAGGTGGTGGTGGCTGGTTGTTTGTATTGTGATAGACCTTAGGGCACCAACTCAGATTGAGGTCCCATTCTGCCAGGCACTGTGTGCAAACATGTAGTAAGGGACAGGTCTGGCTCCGAAAAACTTACAATTTACATAGGTCTCGTCTACGCTAAACTGTACCAGTAGAGTTAAAGTGATGCAACCTCCCTAGTGAGGATGCAGTTACGGGGTATAAGGCACCTTTATAGTGGTGTATCTCTCTTCCTGGATGGGAAGGGGAATAAGCCATACCAGTATGAGTCATCTTTGTACCAGTATAACTGTCCACATTAAAGCTATGTCAGCACTAGCACTTCTGTCGTTAAAACTTACGTCACTCAGGGGTGTGACCCCGACTGACCTAAATTACACTGACAGAAGCGCTGGTGTGGACAGCGCTCTGTTGGCAGGAGATGGGGGTTGGGATGGTTTAATTATGTCGATGGGAGAGCTCTCTCCCGTCAGCACAGAGCAGATACATGGGAGATCTTACTGCAATGCAGCTGCAAGGTGTCTAGTGTAGACATAGCCTAAAGATTGTACCAGTATAACTAGATCAGTGTTAAAATAAATAAATAAAAATCACTAAGCAAAATAGATAAACTGGTGCAAAATGACAAGTTTCAGGGGGGTAGCCGTGTTAGTCTGTATCAGCAAAAACGAGGAGTCCTTGTGGCACCTTAGAGACTAAAAAATTTATTTGGGCATAAGCTTCCCTGGGCTAGAACCAGGGCCGGTGCAACCATTTAGGCGACCTAGGCGGTCGCCTAGGGCACTAGGATTTGGGGGGCGCCATTTTCGTCGGCAGCGACTGTGGCGGCCGGATCTTCTGTCATTTAGGCAGAGGGAGCTGGGGCAGTGGAGCACGGGGAGGGCCGCCTGCAGCGGGGGGTAGGAGAGGGCAGCACGCAGGGGAACTCCATGCCCCAGCTCACCCCTGCCCCGCCTCCTCCTCCCCGAGCACGCCGTGGCTGCGTCACTTCTCCCAGGCTCTGGCCCAATCAGTTTAGGCGCCGCAAGCCTGGGAGGCGGGAGAAGTGAAGCAGCGACAGCGTGCTTGGGGAGGACGCGGGGCAGGGGTGAGCTGGGGGGGGGAGCTGCTGCAGGGGGGTGCCTCAGGGCGGAGGGGGGGAGCTGCCGCGGGGGGGTGCAAGGTGGAAGGTTCGCCTAGGGTGCGAAACATCCTTCCACCGGCCCTGGCTAGAATCCACTTCATCAGATGCATGGAGTGGAAAATACAGTAGCAGGTGTATATATACATAGTACATGAAAAGATGGAAGTTGCCTTACCAAGTGGGGGGTCAATCTAACGAAACAATTCAATTAACAGTACCAAGGGAGGAAATATCCCTTTTGTAGTGGTAATGAGGGTGGCCCATTTCAAATAGTTGTCAAAAAGGTGTGAGTAACAGTATGGGGAAATTAGGTTTTGTAATGACTGGGAGTGGATGGGTCATTACAAAACCCAATTTGTCCCTACTGTTACTTGGTGTGCAGACCAAGCGATAGACAAGACTGATAAAGGGTGGGAGAAGAAACAGAGGGTCAGAGATGTAAAGTGAGTTGCCTCAAGTCACAACAGTTTAGTGGTGGTTCTGACTCACAAGTTCAGTGCCCTAGTCTGGAGATCACACTGCAGTGTGAGGTGCAACTTTGTACGTGTCTGTCGTATTAAAGTAAGGGCTGACTTTTTTTTCTTTCATTTTACCAGTTATTTTTGTTGGTACTTAAAATTCTGGTTTAGAATTGTGGCCAAAACAAAGGTGTTTTTTGTTTTTGTTTTTTTAAAGTATTCTTTGTTTTCAACTTGGGTTTTACTGAAAGCATTGGCACACATTTTCTGTCTTTAAATATCAAGTAGATAGAATCAGCTATCTGTGGTTCAGGACCCAAACCTGCAGCTTTTACTCACGTGGTTAATTCCACTGAAGTCAGTGGAATTGCTGAGGAGAATAAGGATTGCATGATTGTCTTCCAAGAATTGCAGTAATAAGAATGGTTCTCCACCCCTCATTAAATAATCTTTATTTGTAAAGTCTCTGAATGGTTTTGCATGATTATTATTTTTTTTAATTAATGATGGATGTGTGAATTCTGTGGGAGTTCTGTACTGCAGTCTGGTTCCCTGCCAAACTTTTGTGTAAAAGAATTATCTGGGAAGATGAACTATGTTGTCAGTTTCTGTGTTGCATCTGTGATATTGTGTGTGTTTCCTAGCAAACAATCGGTTAATAATTAAGGCCTGGTCTACAGTGGGAAATTATATCAGTATAACTACGACCTCTCTCAGCATGTGTCTACACCGAAGCACTACGGCAGTGAAGCTGCTGCTGTAGCATTTTAAGTGTACTCACACCCTAACCGTTCTGAAAGTGCCATGGTGAGCTGGGGAACAGTCAGACCATTACGTCTTTTTTTTTTTTTCCCCTCTGACCTGAGTCCAAACCAGGCTCATTTGTCTCAACTTGTTGTCTGCCTTCAGCTGGACTGTGCATGTGTTCTGGCAGCAGTTTCCTGGGCAACCTCGGAATGCGTCAGGTACATTTAGCAGCACGTTTATACATTGCTGAGCAATAAAGCTGCTAAAGTTGTTGACCGTGAGGTTGTAATTAAGCCTTCAAAGGTAGCATCCCATTAATACAAATAGGAGTAATTCATATTTCTCTTAGTGATGCTGTTTGAGGCTGCCTGCTCTGTCGAGTTAGAAACAAACGCTTTGCACTGGAAAGGCTACGCTGGCAGGCAAGAGCTAGAACGATGAATTTTTGAAAAAATGTGGACTTTGGATATTGCAAAAATGCCTTTAAAATTGGGGTTTCTGTGGATATGGGTTACAGTTATATGCTATTAATCTGATTTCTTTCTTTAATAGATCCATTGCTGTCTGATTTCAAATTTCTCCAAGGAACATTTCTAGCAGAAATGGCAGGTAAAGAGCAGTACTAAATACAGAGAAACAAAAACGATTGCAGATAACGTTTTAACAGTGTACAGCGCTCAGCATAGTGGATTAGGCATGACAAGCTTTTCTTCTTCTCTCCATGGGCCCTTTGCATCCCTTGTAGAGCCTTCTGGCTGCTCCGCTTTTCCTCCCTTCCACGTACTCCTGTTTTACACTGTGTGTCCCCTTAGGATCATTAACTGAGGTCCCCATCCTGGCCATAGAAGGCTGGGTGTGACTTAAATGCTTGTGTGGAGGAAATTGGTCACTGCAGTCCCTACAGAGATTAAACATCTGCTTCCACAGCACTCCTAGCTGCATTATGAACTTAAATCAAGGGCTTAATTCTGCTCCCATTGAAAACAATAGCAAAACTCCCATTGACTTCACTGCGAGCTTATACAGGCTCTAAAATTGACAGTGTTTTTTAGCAGACATTGCACTTGCTGTAGTCGAACAATCTTGTCCTAGAGCAAAAGCGAGTATTGTAGAAATCTCGGTGGCATGTGATCAGATCTGAGAGAATATTCTTACATTTCTATTGTCTTTCCTCTGAAGAAACCCCAAGCAGTTTAAAATTACATATGCACAGCAACCCTAAAATGCAGCCAACTCTGGGGTCGGCGGGTAGCAGCCAACTGGCACACCGCATGGTACACAACAATAGAGGAGAATAATAGAAGAGGAAATTTTGGCCACTGACAAACACCTTTAGCCAACTACCATGGGGTCATTACTTTCCAGGCAGTGCAAAATGCAAAGTAAACATTATGGTACTAAATGTATCTGCCTGAGAAAGCTGGAGGGCTTATCTGAATCTGCCGGGTTTTGAACCTGTGCTTCAAGAAAATCTATGGGCCAGATGCACTGGTGGCTTGCAGTCACGGGAAATGTTGGTGAGTGAGACCACCTTGCTGGGAGGGAAGGAGAGAGGGATCTGCAGTAACATAAAGTGGCTGCAGCTACATTTTGGGAGGGGGGACAAAGAAGGGGCTAGCAGAACCCTGATAAAGAGGCTCTGGCCAGACTGTTCATTTAGCATCACAGTGAGGTTGTTCCTATTGCTGGTGTTTCTATAGAGAGCACTAATTTTCTATAGAGAGCAGTTAATTTTGCCAGAGCAGCTTTTTATCTTCTCACACAGAGATGATGGCAAGAGAGGGGGAACTCTCTGGGCCTGAAAGGTCATGTTCAGACGCTTGTCTTGTCTTCCGTGCCATTTGGAAGTTTTCCCAGGACATTTTTCTTCTCTTCCTCTGATTGTTTTTAATTCTGTTTACTGAAGCTGAAGACTTGAAACAATTAGTCACAATGCCCTGGAATCAAACTTTAATCAGCACTCAAAGGCAAGAACAAATATTCCCAAACATGTAGAAATGCACACATGGTTATATTCGATATTCACACGTGCATATCTTCCCAGCAGCTAACAGCAGTTTGGATTACACAATTTAAAGAGCCCTATTACTTATTTAAAATTTTTTTAAAAATCAGAGGCTTAAAAAATAAAATGCATATAAGAAGGTATGTATCTCTCTGCTCCTCGTTGTGTGGCTGTCCCTAATATCTGTATAACGGTGTCTGAATTTATGGCTTGGTTTGCTAAGGGCAGGGCTGAATGAGAATAGAAATGTTGGATTTGGAAGGCAAGAAGGCCACGACTTATGAAATTCATAACAATGCATCCCTGATATCTGCAGGGCAGATAGTCCATGAAGAGTTAGTGTGACTCATTTTCCCCTTTGACTGGATGGCATCCTTTTTAGAATAACCTATTTCTAGAGGATTGTTCTCCTAAAGTCACCCCTTTCATTGTTATCAGACCATATCAGCTGCAGGCCACAAGTCCTGATCGCTGTACCCAGCAAGACCTCCTCTGGGAATGTAGGCTCTTCTGCAAGCAAACCTCCATCTGTCTCTGTCCTGTGGGAATCCCTGCTTTTCATCTGATTTGTTTGGTCTGGGAAACCAATATCCATCCCTGCTTGTGTGCCCTAATGGATTAGATAAAACCCTCCTACAAGGGCTGCCACCACTAGATGCAGCTAGAGACCTGCTTAGCTGGCCTCTCACCCTATCTAAGCTGCTACGCTCTTGAGCAGAGTCTGGAGTCTATGTTGCGCTGCACCTTTTGTGGTCATTTATGCCAGTCAAATGCAATTGAATCAGAATGGTGGTGCTTTTCCCCTGGTTTGCACTGATGTAAATGATTACACAGGCTACAAAGCACCAGAGAATGAGCCCTAAATATCCAGGGTGAAGAGAAGTGCTGATGTTGGCCCATTTGAGTAAATAAACTGGATACTGGGAACTAGGGATCCTCTCCTCTCCTAATGGTGGGCATGTTTTTCAGGATCATTCCAAGCTTCCACACTCTTTTTTCTGTGCTTCCTCTGGATATTTCCAGGCTGGGAAAGTGCAGCTGAGTGGTCATGTCATGATGATGATTCATTAATTTAAGAGAATATGTCTGAGTTAGCTAAACTGTGTGTGTTTTTTGTTCTGTAGAGAAAGTGAATAACTTCCCTCCGCTCCCCAAGTTTATTCCTCTGAAACCGTGCTTCTACCAGAACTTTGCCGATGAAATTCCCATAGACTATCAGAGTCTGGTGAAGAGAATTTACCATTTATGGATCTGTAAGTGAAATTATGACATTTTTTGAGAAATTGTATATATTGGGCTCAACAGCTATAAAAAAGGTAGATTCCCATGTATTACACGTTTTAGAGTTTCACTTCTGTTCACTTACCAAGAACAAAATCTTCCTTCTATGATGCTGTGGTGTAGATTGTGCCTGAATTTTAACCTGTTGTCCCTTGAAACTTACTTCAAAATTAACTAGGGGCTGTCAAGTGATTAATTTTCCTGGGCAGGAGGAGGAACCGGGGTGTGTAGCTGGAGGGGGTTTGTTTGGAGCTGGCTGGGGAAACTGAGGGAGACCCGGGGCTGGGGTCCAAGCTCCCTGCCCCCCAATATGGACCTGACTGAGGGGGTCCTGTTGTCTGTACCTGCAAGACCTGTTTTGGACTGTGTTCCTGTGGTCTAATAAACCTTCTGTTTTACTGGCTGGCTGAGATTTGTGGTGAATCGCAGGAAGTGGGGGGTGCAGGACCTTGTCTCCCCCACACTTTCTGACAACAGTGTAACCTGAAAATGAGAACAGGCATTCTCATGGCACCATTGTAGCCGACATCGCAAGATATTTATGTGCCAGATGCGCTAAAGATTCATATGTCCCTTCATGCTTCAACCACCATTCCAGGGGACATGTGTCCATGCTGATGATGGGTTCTGCTCGATAATAATCCAAAGCAGTGTGGACTGACGCATGTTCATTTTCATTCTCTGAGTCAGATGCCACCAGCAGAAGGTTGATTTTCTTTTTTTTGGTGGCTCGGGTTCTGTAGTTTCTGCATTGGAGTGTTGCTCTTTTAAGACTTCTGAAAGCATGCTCCACACCTCATCCTTCTCAGATTTTGGAAGGCATTTCAGATTCTTAAGCCTTGGGTCATGTGCTGTAGCTATCTTTAGAAATCTCACATTGGTACCTTCTTTGCGTTTTGTCAAATCTGCTGTGAAAGTGTTCTTAAAATGAACATGCTGGGTCATCATCTGAGACGTAGCGATTGGCTGAACAAGAAATCAGGAAGGCCAAATCACACACACAAGAAGGGTTTCTACAGGTATGTTAGCAACAAGAAGGTTAGGGAAAGTGTGGGCCCCTTGCTGAATGAGGGAGGCAACCTAGTGACAAAGGATGTGGAAAAAACTAATGTACTCAATGCTTTTTTGCCTCTGTCTTCACGAACAAGGTCAGCTTCCAGACTACTGCACTGGGCAGCACAGTATGGGGACAAGGTGACCAGCCCTCTGTGGAGAAAGAAGCGGTTCAGGACTATTTAGAAAAGCTGGACGAGCACAAGTCCATGGGGCCGGATGCG
This sequence comes from Chrysemys picta bellii, assembly GCF_011386835.1. Taxonomy (NCBI): domain Eukaryota; kingdom Metazoa; phylum Chordata; order Testudines; family Emydidae; genus Chrysemys; species Chrysemys picta. The sequence continues at coordinate 5,847,037 of NC_088815.1, forward strand.
CTGCATCCGAGGGTGCTAAAGGAGTTGGCGGATGTGATTGCAGAGCCATTGGCCATTATCTTTGAAAACTCATGGCGATCAGGGGAGGTCCCCGATAACTGGAAAAAGGCTAATGTAGTGCCCATCTTTAAAAAAGGGAAGGAGGAGGATCTGGGGAACTACAGGCTGGTCAGCCTCACCTCAGTCCCTGGAAAAATCATGGAGCAGGTCCTCAAGGAATCCATTTTGAAGCACTTAAAGGAGAGGAAAGTGATCAGGAACAGTCAGCATGGATTCACCAAGGGCAAGTCATGCCTGACTAACCGAATTGCCTTCTATGATGAGATAACTGGCTCTGTGGATGAGGGGAAAGCAGTGGACGTGTTATTTCTTGACTTTAGCAAAGATTTTGAAGTTGAATATGGTCTCCCACAGTATTCTTTGCCAGCAAGTTAAAGAAGTATGGTTTTATTTTGTCGGCAGGAGAGAGCTCTCCTGCCGATAAAGAGCGGCTACACTGCGAACCTTACAGCGCAAAGATGTGCAGTGTAGACATAGCCTAAATGTTGTGATAGGGATCTGGAAAGGTGTGTTGGGGAGGGTATTGATCACTGTGTAAATGTGTGAGAGTTCAGAGGCTTTAGTCAACAAACAAAACTGGAGGTATACAAAGCATCGTGTTGTCAACTTTGTATGCATGCGAAATCTGGATGGTGTACAGATGCCACGTTCTGAAGCTGAATCACTTTCCCATGGGCTGTCTGAGGAAACTGATGAGGCTAAGATGCAAGACAAGGCTCCAGATACTGAGGTTCTCATATGGGCAGGTATTCCGAGCATTCATACTCTGTTGATGAAATCACAGATGAGATGGGCGGGCCATGTCACCAGAATGTCAGATGAGCAACTGCCAAAGAAGATCTTTTATGATGAACTAAAGGAGAGAGCTCTCAGGGAGGCTATAAAAAACGTTTCAAGAACTCCCTCAAGTTATCCTTGAGGCATTTCAACGTTGACCCAGTGTGTTGAGAAGATCTCGCTCATGATCGTTCTACCCAGCGAAGTCATCCATACTGGAGCTACAGTCTATGAGCGGAGCAGAAGCGCCAGCAGCGTAAATCTTGCAACAGCAGCTTGTCCACTGTTAATCAACTAACCCATAGGGACATCTCTTGTTCAGTGCACCACAGACCGTTCAAAGCTCAAATTGGCCTGATCAACCACTCAGGGGTTCACAGAAACCAAACCAGTCAGTGACGTCATGGTCCTCTTCGAACTGGAAGGATGAACAACATCATCATTGATTATTTTGGCAGTGGAGATATGTCTGCAAGTTTTGCATCTGTTATGGTTGGGTTGGTGCTGCTTTGCATCGGTGTGTCCTGGTTTGTGCAGAGCTTGTTTGTAATGATGAGCTTGGTGAGGTTGGGGGTTGTTTGAAGGCCAGAAGAGGGGGTTCAGGAAAGATATTTTTTTTTCAGGATGTGATCCCCATCAAGTATGGGTTGTAATTGTTTGATGATGATCTATATGGGTTCCAGTGTGGAGTGGTAGGTGACAACAATTGATAGGGAATCCTATTTTGAACAGAAGATACTGTTGGATCTCACCGTCCACTGAGCTTGCACTCTCTAGCTGAATAGTTCTGAAACCAGGAGTGGAAAGTAAGCTTTCCTCTCTGTGGAATGAAATTTAGACTAGACCTCAATGGGCAGACCTGTAGAAAGGGAAGCCTGGGCCAGGGAAATGCTCTTGAACAGGGGTTCTCAAACTTTTTTTGCTGGCACCCCCTTTGAAAATATTTCAGGCTCTGATTCCCCTATAAAAGTGGCAACCCTCCACCATGCCATCCTTCCTTCTGTGCTGCTGCTGCTGGCAGCAGTGCTGCCTTCAGAGCTGGGTGCCAGGTCAGCAGCTGCCACTCTCACAACCCCCCTACAATAGTCTTGCAAACCTCCCCTTTTGGGTCAGAACCCCCAGTTTGAGACACCCTGCTCTTGAAGATGAAAAAATCCCTTTGCCCTACCAACCCTTTCCTCCCAAAATACCTGTCATCCCAGCTTCCCTTCCAGTTACAGAAATAACTTTCTCACTGAGGGACACAATACACACTTGATGCTATGGGTTTTATTCCAAATGTACAGTGTGTGCGTGAGAGATTTCTGTGTGTATAAACAATAAGATGATCTGTCACTTCATTGTTCTTTCGTTATTCAGAGATGCTGAAAAAAGCTCTAATTTTCTTGCCTGAAGAAACTGCTGGTCTCCTCCAGACTGACTAGTTAAATGTTGCATGCTGTAAAGCTGCCTTTGTGTGTGATTTTTACTTTTTAAACAAAGCGTCCCTCATTCAATTTAGTGGAAAAATGGAAAGGTGCCAGCCATTTAGGCAAGTGGGCCACGTGTATGTCTGAGCGGACCTGGGCTTTCCACTCTGCATTTTAGATTTCCATCTGCTGCACGTTTTCTGTTTGGGTCATGCTGGGTTTCTGGGATGGGTGTGGGAGAGAAACAGATCCATAGAGGAGACAGTGAAAAAGAGAAGACCAATATTTAAAATAAAGCCATACGAGACGGCTGAGAGGTCATTATTTTAATTGGATTTGAGCATTTAATAACAAAAGGTGTATTGAGATTTGGGGAATCCTGTACCAGAGCTCCCACTACTGGAGAACAAATGCCTGTGTAAATCACATAACAAACCTCTTTTGCATCACAGCTTTATAAGCACCATTGGTTTAAAGGGTTTGTATTATTTGCTTGTTTTTATAGCCCACAAGTTATCAAACTAAAAATTCTAGACTTTCCAGTTAGTCACTGTAAATAGGATTTAATTTTTAACTTAAAAGTGAGTTTTCCCTTTGCTGAACTTTAAGACGTATGCAAACCAGGGCATTTAAAGCAAGTCTTTTGTTAACCTCTTACAGTTCACTTATATCATGGAAGTGAAACCTGCATAACTGAGAGAAGGGTTTTTTTAATTAAAACGGTTGTTTTGGATGTTGTTAACCCCCATTTAACTTAAATGCCTGAATAATCAGTTAGAAAGAAACCTCTCGTATTAAAGATTGAGCTATTTATCTTCCCCGTATGATGTGTTGGTACACAATCATTTATTAATTGCTCAGTGGGTTGGGAGGGGGCGTATAATTGGCTGAACTTGCGAGACACTCAACTCGATGGTATAAGATATCTCTGTTTGGGTGGTTAAGCATTGGAATTAATTGCCCAGGGAGGTTATGGAATTGCCCAGGGATGGTCTAGATAATACTTAGTCCTGCCATGAGTGTACGGAATTGGACTAGAGATGACCTCTCTAGGTACCTTCCAGTCCTACAATTCTATATAACTTTTTAATGCTCCATCCTATCCGTTTTAAAATTTCTGGGAATTTTCTAGGTATCAATAGGCAGAACTCAATTAATATTGCAGGAGGGAATCAGAACGCCAGAAGGTGGGAAATGGCATCACACTGAGCTCCTGGCATCAGTTTAGCATAGCCATAGCTTCAAGCCCCTCTGTAATTGTCTTTAGATTGAAGAACCACTTGATGGAAGTGATTAAAACATTCCAGCATAACACCCTATCACATCTCTGCTCATCCTCCCAATAGAGTTAAACAAGTTGAAACCTTGAATGATGCTTCTCCCAGACAGGAAGAAGTAAAATAATAATGTTGCGGGGGAGGGAGGACATGTGCAGACCCTGGCATTGAGGGATGTGGAATCCTGTTATGGGAGTTGGGGGAAATAGGGGGACACAGAGTCCCTGCCATGGAGGGCGATTGGGAGATCCTGGTATAGGAGAATAGGGTGTCCAGAGCCCCTGGCATGATGGGGAAACGGTGTGGTGTGCGGGAAACCCCCCATAGAGCCCTTACTTGGACTCGATGTGCTAGCCAGGGAAGCTACTTGTGCAGGGGGTGTTTTTTCAATGGGATGATTCCACTCCTTTAAAGACCCTTCTATAGCATTCTTGGGGCATTAAGGGACCTTGGTGTAATTAAAAATCTGTCCACTCAGTTTCTCTTTGTAACAATAGAGGTCCAAGTCCTGATCTTCCACTGATCCCTTCACTTGCAGAATTATCCACCCAGTTTTCCTTCCACTAACCTATGCTCCCAAATGAGTCCCTTGTTTCCTCTCCTGGTATCTGCCCCATTCCAAAGCTGACAATCCCTAGAGCAGTTCTGCCAAGTTACAGTAGCAGCCTTGCCTCATGGTCCGCGTGTTGATAACATCCACCCCAATCATTTCATTGTGCTAACGATTCCTCCCGTGACAAGGTCTCTTTGTATTATAATACAACCCATTTGCTTCCTCTTTTTCTGAAGCCAGCAAACAGCATTACTTATGCCCTCTCCTGTTCTCTCTTTATAGTTTACTGCATCACACTAGTGGTGAATCTAATTGGCTGCCTGGCCTGGTGGATTGGTGGTGGTTATGGCGTTAATTTTGGCTTGGCCATCCTTTGGCTTTTTCTCTTCAGCCCCTGCAGTTACATATGCTGGTTCCGGCCTGCATACAAAGGCTTTCGGTAAGTAGACACTCACCTTCTTCCTTTGATCAAAGGGTTTCCTCTGGGAGGTTCGTTCAGTAAACGTTGATCAAGAAGACAATGCCCGCAAGCTGTTCTATCTGTCAGGGCAAAGATTAAGGAGAAAGTAAATGGAATATTCAGTTACAACAATATTTGGTTAAGAGAGTTTTTGGCCAGCGCGGGAGCTTATAGATGAAGCTATAGGGCTTCTCATCTCTGGGTGGCTGGTTTGAATCCAGCCAAGGTGGAGAGCGACTGAAAGTTGCTGCTGTCTGTTTGTTGTTTGGTGGCCTGTTGTTGTTTGTATTATGATAATGCCTAAAGGGATCCCATTGTTCTAATTCTGTACGGATATGGACTAAGAGCTAGTCTCTGCCCCGAAGAGCTTACAGTTGAAATAGACAAGACGGACAAAGGGTGGAGGTAGTGGGGAAGGCTATGTCTACAAGCTACGTATGAGCACAGTGAAGAATACGACGATTAGTGAGAAGTATCCATGCCCACAAAACACCACCCTTGACCCAAACTGACCCCTTGTTGGCAGAGAGGTCCAGGCCACAGAAACTTCACTTCTCTCTTGTCCCCATAAAGGGTTCCTTCAGAACAGAGCTAATTCATGTTGGTGAAGGGGGGCTTGCAACAAGATCTTGCATTGCTGATGACCATACAGTTTGACCTATTCCGTGGTCATCGCAGCACTGATTGGTTTTGCACTTTCACAAGCATGAAATCCATATTTTAAAAATTGTCAATGTATTGTGATTATTAAATATCCCTAGGGTTACTTAAGCATTCACATGGCTAATGGTATGGGAGACATTCTTCTAAAAGCTTGTTTAAGATTTTTGGTTTCTCGGTTCTTTATGGGAAAACTGTACAGAAATAGCTTGCTAAGAACTGTTCTGCTTTTTGTCTCTAGGCCCAGCATCTAGTTACTCATATTGGGAGGGGGTATTTAAATAAAAGTAACCCACAAGGACCAGGGCTCTTCTCAAATGGCACAGATATATTTAAAATCATCCTACATTTATTTTTTTATTAATAATCATTTGCATGTCTCTAGTGCCTGCTGGAATTGCAAAGCACTTTGCAAACATTAGTGCATTGAGCTTCACAACATCCCTTTGAGGGACTTAAGTTTAATCTCCATTTTGCATAGGGACACTGAGGCGTGGAAAGGGGAAGCTATTTTCCCAAGGTCATGCAGCAGGTCACTAGCAGAGCTGACAGGAATCTGCCATTCCAGCTTCCTAGACAACCCTCTCCCCTCCTTCACTACCAATGTATTTTTTTTAATTGGCTAACCATCAAATTCTATGGTAAGAGAAGTTAATTTAGAAGAAAGCGGAAGCAGCTGACAGGAATAGAAGCAGACAGACTAAGGCCCTGATTCTAGAAAGCACTCAAGCATATGCTAAATTTTAAGCATGTACCGGTGGGACTTAAGCAATTACTTAACTCTAAGCATGTGCTTAAGTGCTTTACTGAATCTGCATCTAAATGCTCACCTCAAATACTACCAAATATGTGTGCTAATGTAGTGGATATTATTAAAACCATAGCAACTAAGTTTACGTTCTAGAATTCAAAGGAGGATAACTTCTAAAAGGATATGAAAAGCAAAGGAATTGAATCATATGAAACTCTTAAAGGAAGTGAAAAATGAAATCTGAGAAGTGTTACTCTACTGGGCTGTGTTTTGTTTTTTTCCCCTTCCCCTTTCTTAATTCAAAAGTCCCTGGGGTTTCCAAGTCACTAGTAGAACTCTGTTCAAAGAGCACTTTCCATTCCAAAGTCTGGGAAAAATTACTCCTCCACAATGCTTTCCTCTGGGCTTTGTGGAGTCAGATTCTAATTATTTCTTTAATGCTGTTTGTATGTGTTTGTGCAACCGAATGCTGAAAGGCCCTTGAGATTACCCTGTGTAAATACTTGTATATAAAATCAATACCCTAGGGACAGACCAACAAGCCACAGAGCAGTTAGTTTGACATTAGTTTGGAGGAGACTTTAAAGAAAATAGCGGTGTAATCAGAGAAATATTTTTATGGGAAAGGAATACTGTAGCCAGATTCATTAGACCCACTTGCTATGCTTATTCCCGGCTGTTACAGCCATGGTAGATATTGGGATACCATAGTCTGTGGATGCTTTTGTGAAACATTCACCATATGTCCACATCCAAAGTTAAATTAGATGCAGAACCTTGGCGTGAGAGCAGAATGGTGGCAAATTTCCAGTGGAAAGGTGGATGAGAATTCACCTTTTCTACATGTTGTAGCTCAGTGGTGTTCCACATTTTTTTTTTTATTTGTGGGTCCCTAAAACTATTTCAGATGGAGGTGTGTACCCCTTTGGAAATCGTAGACATAGTCTGCAGATCCCCAGGGGTCCACAGACCACAGGTTGAAAACCACTCCTCTAGCTGATTTATTTGGGCATAAGTTTTCGTGGGTAAAACCTCACTTAGGTTTCACTCTATGCATCTGAAGAAGTGAGGTTTTTACCCACGAAAGCTTATGCCCAAATAAATCTGTTAGTCTTTAAGGTGCCACCAGACTCCTTGTTGTTTTTGTAGATACAGACTAACACGGCTACCCCCTGATACTTGACACTCCTCTAGCTGATTCCCATACACCCCTTCAAATTGAGATTTCTTCACTATTGCCAGGTCATTGTCATGAGAGTCCATTTAAAGGTCCAGCCTGGAACGTTGTCCTTTCACTGTGATTTGATTTCAGTATTGAGACAGAATTACCTTACCCATGGACTATTTATCACAGGAAACGTGTTCTACTCGGATCCAGTATTCGAAAGGAGAATGCCATGATGGTAGCATTTTGCTCTTCTGTAGCATTGTTCAACCCAGGCTATCTAGTCTCTTTCACAACACCCCTGGGAAGTAATAATACTATTGGAGACAACGGGCCACATCTGCCATTGACCTGCCCTTTGTGTAGCTATTCATGCAACTTGACACGCACTTTGCACTGGTGTAAATGACTGTATAAGGTGCAGGGCAAGAGAGAATCAAGCCCTGAGACTTTCCAACTTGCCCAAGGTCAGTCCCATTCTTTGCTCTCGCCATTAAGTACCAGATTTACAACCGTATTTAGATGCTTAAACATGCAGATAGGCCCCTAAGAGGAATTACATACTCAAGGGGAGTTAGGTACCTATCCTGCTTAGGCACCTAGGGGATTTAAAAAAGCTCCTCTCTGCATCTTTAGGTGCCTAAATACGTTTGTACATCTGGCCTAGAACACAGACCCTCCCTGTTTCTGTGATTCAATGGATTTGATGTAAAGAATTTGCACTATTAAATATGTCATCAGGTATGAGTGGGTCCAGAGCTAACCTTCAGTTTAAAATAACAGTATTCCTTGCCAAAGAATGGCGGACTAATATGGGTGGTGTTGCTAGATGAAGACACTGCATCTGATAGCACCATCTGTGCTACTATTGCTGTACGGTATAGCGAGAGCTCTGGTAGAGCTATGTGAACCCCAGTGATGGAGTGGCCATTGAGCACGCCTAGTTTTGGTAGCCACCGTGCATACCTGGACCACAAACATAAACTCTACTGATCTCGTTCAGTAGCTTGGCACCTATCCATCCCAAAGGCATAGATGCCGTGGAGTTACAAAAAGCAGCGTTGCCTCTGAACGCCACTTATTTCCCCAGGCAGCATTCCATCCCATTCGTTAGGCTCAAATACACTCTGTACGTGGCTGCCAGAGCTGTTTTTCTTCCTAATCCATCCCAGGGCTGGGTTGTCAATGGCTCACCTCCCTTAACCACAGGTGTGTAAACTGATGACAAACAGCCCCTGAGATATTCCCAGCTAGGATTCTTGTTCACAATAACTGCATGTAATGCACATATAGGATCTGTCTGGCTGCCAGCACTCGTACCCATGTGTTCCCGGGGCCTTGTGCCTGCTCACAAATGGATGGGTTGCATTATGAAAAGCACAGGTGTCAAACTGCATTGAGTGTAGACATGCAATCAGGATAATGCTGCAAGTGTCTTCTCCTCTACAAGAGGCTGCTGAGGTATTGGTGGAAAACAACATGCCTCTCTGAAGGTGGTCATACGTGTAATTAGTTTGTTAGATCAATTTCAGGACCTAGGTTTATTGAGGGAGATGAAGTCCTGATGATGCAGAGATCTGTATGCTTCCAGCCCTAGAGAAAAGGGGGTGGATATTAATCTTCAAGGTATGAGACTGAGTGGGGATCTATTGCTTCATGATAAAGTGTGTATGGAGAGAGTGGGGACATAGTAACTTGGTACAGTACAAGGTGATAAACCCCATGCAGTCTCCCTAACATCCTCTCTCATTTCACAGGTCTGACAGCTCTTTTAATTTCATGGCCTTTTTCTTCATCTTTGGTGCCCAGTTTATTCTGACTGTCATACAAGCGATCGGTATCTCCGGCTGGGGAACATGGTAAGCAGCATGCTCCCATGGTCTTTGAGTGGAGCACTCAGTCCACGTCTTCTCTCCGTCTAGCTGCAGAGATTTTGTCTCATAGATTCAGCTTGTGTTCCACATTTCCATGCATTAAATGCTGATGTTTGGGGCGGGGTGGGGAGGGAGAGTTGGGGGAGATAAGGAAAGGAGTTGGACAAAGAAAGGGTCCTGGTTGGAGTGAGGGCATGTTCTCCGCTCCTCTCGCCTCGCTAAGGTAATGACTGAATGTTACATGATTTGAGCCTCCATAGGATTTTCATCCTTCTGTTCTTTCAGGGCTACATGTGCCCCCACCCCAATAAATAGGGCCCTACCAAATTCACGGCCATGAAAAACGCATCATGGACCATGAAATCTGGTCTTCTGTGTGCTTTTATCCTATACTATACAGATTTCACAGGGGAGACCAGCATTTCTCAAATGGGGGTCCTGACCCAAAAGGGAGTTGCATGGGAGTTGCAAGGTTATTTTAGGGGGGTCACATTATTGCCATCCTTCCCCAGCTCTCAAGGCGGCGCCCCACCAGCAGCGGCACAGAAGTAAGGGTGGCAATACTATACCATACCACCCTTAATTCTAAGCTGCTGCTGGCAGCAGCCCTGTCTTCAGAGCTGGGCTCCCGGCCAGCAGCTGCCGCTCTCCAGCTGCCCAGCTCTGAAGGAATTGCCACCGCCAGTAGCAGCGCAGAAGTAAGGGTCGCAGTACCGCAATCCTCCCCCCCCCCCCCCCCTTACAGTAACTTTGTGACCCCCACAACTCCTTTTTGGGTCAGGACCCCAACAATTACAATATCGTGAAATTTCAGATTTAAAGAGCTCAAATCATTAAATTTATTATTTTTAAAGTCCTATGACCGTGAAATTGGCCAAAATGGATCATGAATTTGGTAGGTCCCTGTCAATAAATAACCATTTTCCCCTCCATATGACCACACCATTGCAACAGAGAAGCCACCTGGGAGTTTGCAGCAAGGTTCTAACCTAGCTGCTTTGGGGGGGTGAGTGAGGCGGTCAAGACATCTTATCCTTTCTTACCATCTTCCCCATGCACATAAGTTTCACTTCATCTCCAGTCTACAGAGCTAGAGTCCCAAGGTTCATCCTTAAATAATAATTGGAGGTTATGTTCTTTACCTTCCCGGTTTTGGTCACAGAAGGTTGGTAATTTAACCTGCCATCTTTAGAGCCTGGATGCAAATCCTGCTGAAGCTAGAAAAACAGAAAAGAAGGTGCTACACAGAGTGCTGGGTTTATACACTAATCCTCAGAGTGCCCCATGAGGCACAGTATGATGACCTGTGGAAATGGAGACTCTGAGCTAGGTCAAGGACTCTCCGGTTCCTGGTTCTTAACCCTAGCTATATTCCACTAGCCCCCACACTATCTCTGCACAAGTGAAAATAAATTTGGTTCCCTTATGGACATTCGTTTACCTCCTAAAACCTCACCATTCAACTGGCTTTCTCTAGTGGCCTGGAATTCAAATAGCCGGGGATGTTGCAGGTCAGGACTTGAGGTGCATTAACAGAGATGTGCAGGGGAAATATTTACCTGTGCTGCAGCTGGTTCTTGCCCTAGTTCTTACTTTTCCATTCATATCCTGGAACTTTACAACTCACTTGCAAATATTTTCAGGTTGGCGGTGAAAACAAACTACAGTGATACTTCTCTGTATTTCACTTTCTTCCAGTGGATGGTTGGCAGCCACTACTTTTTTTAGTACCAGTGTTGCAGCTGCTGTGTTCATGCTGTTTCCAGCCATAATGTTTACGATGTCAGCGGTTGCGATGTCCTTCTATCTCCTAAGGGTAAGTGCTTCAGTTGCCTTTCTGACGTGGAGTATCTGTCAATTCTGTGCATCAAAGCAAAGTGAATCCTCAGCTTAGTGGTCACTGTAACCACTCACGTCCTAGAAAGTTGAGAGTATAGACAGTGTGGGGGCTGTCCCCCTGCCAAGCCAGATCCCCCCTCCAGGACAAATCTAGATGAAAGGTTGAGAGTGCGATTGAGGGTTCTCTCCATGCAATGGAACCATGTCCCTCCCAGCATGAATCCATGAACAGCCATTGATTCTGAGAATTAAACCTGCTGAGACCCACACAATGACAGACGGGGGTGGTGGGAGGGAGATTCATGGAAGGATCTTTCTCCTTAAAGTGGTCTGCAGAAGGATAAAACTGGAGAGCCACTGTCATGGGCAATACAACAGGAGAGACTTCACCAGTGTTGCACTTCATGGGAGGAGAAAAGCCAGAGGGGTAAGATCTGTCACACAACAAGATGCCAAAGCTGACCAGTCCAGCAAAATATGTTCTCTACCCCAAAGCAGCTGCCATCAGGACAGTTTACCTCTGGAATGTGGGAGCATACTGCCGCCTTTGAGATCATGGATAGTGCCACTCCAGTCATGCGTTGGTTGGCATCTGTGTGGTAGGGTGGCTGAAAAAAGTCACTCCTTCTCCTGCACCTCTATACGCCCAGCTATATAATCCTTCTATTGTGCACCCAAGCTTTGCCAGTCTGGGATGCAGCAATTTCAGTAATGCTGAATTCTAGGTAAACTGACCTAGTTTGGATGAATTGCCTCTAACATCATTACTATGCAATTCCCCAACCTGAGTTAGTCATAATGCTGCGGTGGGTTAAAAGACTGTATGTAGATCTTATCTAGCTGCTTCTCTGTTGCCATCTGCTGCACTGTTCTGTTTATAGCACCCTTGTTCCTTTGGAATGTGGACACTTGAACAGAGATGTTACCAGATACATGGGACAGCACTAGGAAGTGTCTAGTATATTGGGCATTAACAAAGTGACCGTAGTTCCTATTGGAAAGGAAACTAGATGCTCGTTGCTGATTCTTCCCTTGCTCTCTTGATTACCTACTAGGTACATAAAATTTACCGAGGGGCTGGCGGAAGCTTTCAGAAAGCCCAGGATGAATGGAACAGCGGCTCATGGAGGGACCCCCCGAGCAGGGAAGCTCAGTACAATAACTTTTCTGGAAACAGTCTGCCACAGTATCCCACGGTGCCCAACTATCCCACGGGAAATCAATGGCCTTAAGCAGCAACAGCTGTCAAACTGCCTGGATTATCTTTTTTGGTCTCCTCATTATTGTTTTTATTATTTGAAAAGATCTTTTTTTTTTCCCCATCATCTTTGGGTTTTTTTAGTTCCCTGCTCCCCATGACTGCAGAAAATCTGTGCACTCAGCCTGTACTGCCTCCAGGGCTTTGCCCATCTCTATTGGAACGTTTTATTTTGTGCACAGTTGCCAGTATTTGCCTTGCTGCAAACCGCAGAACTATTCGCTGCCCTTGCTTGGGGGAATCCTCCAATGATCAGTACCCGGAAAAGGCTGATTTTCCCCCTGCGAAGAACACTTTAAGATGCTCTTTCCCCTGCCCTCTTCATTCTTATCAGATGCACAGTACACCACCACCATCTTCCTGTTACTGAGCAGGGGACATAATTTGAAGTGGGCATCAACTGGCATCTCCTGATGAGTTTTCTGGAATTTCTATTTCTCAAAGGGAAATGTCTCATCTATTTTATTTTGTGCCTCGTAAGATTGAAATTGGCGGCCAGGGCTCCCTTTTTGTTCATAAAACCCTTGAAGGTCTAAACTGTCTCTTGAGTTCTCTGTAGGGAGAGAATGCTTTAGATAACTCTGCCCACAGTGAGTGAGTGCTGGACACTGCATCTGATTAGCAGAACCTCCACTCAGCTGGTGAGGTATCGTTCTATTAGAATTCATTTTCTTCACCCCCAAAGGTTTTTCTTATGATAGGGTCTACATGTTTGAAAGTACCGGTTCATCTCACTTGTCTATAATCCTTGCTTGCTAATGGCCTGATTGAAAGCCCAGTGGAATCACTGGCTTCAGTGGGCTTTGGCTCAGACTGCATCGGTTATAGTCACTCTTATGTAGACAGCCAACACAAGACATAGGCACCACTTAAGTCCCACTTATGCAGTGTCTAGGTTTTGTGCTGGCCCCACATGTGCAGGCCCCTCTTCCTCCTGATTGAATCTCGCCCCATTGACAAACCCTTATAATGTAAATAATCTTCTGGCTACAGTTCTGTAGCCAGGTGGTGGATAACTCTAAATCTGAATACTAAGAATGACTTGTGTGATTTGGGAGTAACTCCGTTAAAATTGATGGATCAATCCTGATTTATTCTGACATAGCTGACATCCGAATCTGATCAAGTTTCTCATGCTTGTGAATTGTTCTCCTGCAACATGTCACCTGTTAGTTTACAAGACTATTAAGCATTTTGTAGTCTATCCTTTATTTAGTCATGCAGGACCACTCCCCATGTATACAGCCAAGTGTACAGCTCTTCTCTCTACTTCAGCATGCAGGCAGAGAGAGGTGGAATTTTCTTTCCCTAAGAAGATGGTTGAGGGGAAGATAAAGGTTCTGTTGAGAGGGTCTTTTCTTGCTGAGAACGAGGCTTTGTCTACCATACAAATGCTTTGCTGGCCTAGCCGTACTGACCAGAGCACCCTAGTGTAGACATAGCGTATGGCGACAGAAGTTTTTCTGTTGGCACAGTAACAGCACCTCGCTGAATGACATTAACTACGTTGACAGAAGCACTCTAATGCCTGCTTAGTTGTGGCTGTACTAGGGGGGTTTGCTGACATATCTATGTTGGCTGGGGGGATGTTGATTTGTTTTTTTGTTTCACACCCCCATCAACATAGCTATGCTGGCAAAACTTTGTAGTGTAGACCTGGCCATAGTGTGTCATAGTGCTGACTTCCATCCTCTTATCTATTTCTCATGTCACAAGTACTGGAATCTGTAGGCAGAGCAGTCAAATTCCTTTCCATTTCGTACTAGATCAGCCCAAGCAGTACAAGCTACAGTTTCCCGTTTCTCCTTAAAAATCTGCTACTCAATGTTGAGATTTTTCCAATCAGCCTGTGAGATTTGGATGCCCAATTTCCGTTAATTTTTATGGGAACTGAGCCTCCAAAACCCTGCAGCAGCTTTCAAAGCCTCTGCTAAAGATCCCGTGAGGTGCTAAAAGCCTTCAACTTCCGAAGGAGACATGAGGGAGGTTTTGTATTTGTTCAGATCTGCAGACTAGTGCTGGATTCTGCTCTCAGTCGTGTTGATGTGAATCCAGAGTAACTCCATAGCTATCAGTGGAGTTATGCCAATTTTACATTGAGTAACTGGAAACAGAATCTGCTCCTGAAAGGCTTAGAAAAGGTCTCTGAGCTGGATGGAATCCATTTGCAAATGATCCTTTGAAAATGGTCTCAATAAACAAGTGCCTTATTCAATAATATATTAGCTCTTAGGGGAGAGTTCTTCTTCCCTCGGTGCCCCATTCCCCATTTTGTTTAGTCTTAATTTTTTCCCTATATGCATATATTGTAAATATTAGGTAAGTGAAATGCATTACCATGGGATTTGTGTGACATCTTTGTTATCAGATGGGCCAAAGGAAAAGCAACTGATTAACACTGGAGGCCAAAGCCTCCTTGAACTTCAGTTTAAAAGCAACATTTCCCATTGCTGCAAAGCCAGCCCTTTGCTGGGCCTCTCAAAATATCTTTCTAACACATTCCTAACGCAATGACTTGTGTCTGTGTGTAGGTGTATGTGTGTATGTGATTTGCTCATAAACACAAGGACAGATGCTTGGAACTTTGCTAACAGAATACAGTCCAATCATGTTGCCGAACTTTTAGTTGCCTTCATCTTGCATAGAGTGTTGTGTGCCTTTTCTTTGTGTGCTTGCCATCGAAAGGGTGGTGAAAGAGAACTGCCTGTCATTTAACTCCCTGGAAATACGAACATGCTGCCCAGGGGATGGGTCAAAATTCCCAGTGCTTGGATCCTGTTAATGAAAACGGGAGTCCTGCCTGTGATTTGCCACATTGGGAAGCCTGAATATGGCGTGCCTGCCTAATCTCATCCTTGGAGGTGCGGAATATCCTCCGCCCCTCTTGGCCATTCTTTTCAAGATGGGGTGACTGAGGGTGAGTCGTAATTCCAGAAAGTTGACTCAATCAATGTGCTGCCAGAACTGTTGTGGCTTATTTTTGGGATCAGAGCTATATTTTTATAAATGTGATGTTTACATTAGATTTCCAAGGACCTACCAACGTTTTGGAGAATTGTTAACCTGGACTTAGCCAACTTTAATTTTTGTTCTGCATCATGTTATGTGGGATGCTTTGTGTCGTCTGTGGGGTTCTTTGTTGTTTTCCTTGCAGGCGTCAAATAAATCCTCATTCTATCCTCCGTGAGAAAAGCCTGGCTACCTTGGAGGTGTGTATGTATTCATGATGGTTGGAAGAAAATAGTGAGGTCTGGTTATCCCCGTTCAGTATTTCCCTCTCTTAGAAAACTCCAAAGCCTTCTGGGAAATAGGGGGTTTGGACAAGTAAAGGAACAATGCATTGTGGGTGAAATTCACCCCTTTGCTGGGAGCCAGTGCAAGGCATATGCACTATTTAATTTATCCTCTTTTTGCGCTTTTCAACTATAGATCTTTGCAAAGTCCTTTACAAAGGAGGTATCGTTATCCCCATTGTGCAGATGGGGAAACTGGGCAAGTCACTTCTCTGTGTGCCTGGATCACCCAGAAGGCTAGTGGCATGGCTGGGAATAGAACCAAGATCTCCTGAGTCCCAGTCCCGTGCTCTATCCACTCGATAGGTGCTACTTAGGAAAGGTAGTGCTAGGATTCAAGCTGGTCCTCTGCACGGAGATGAATTTCAACCTGAGGGGGTGTTGATCAGCCTTGGGTTAAACAGGCTTATGCTGAATTCAGTCAAGTTTACACACACACACACACACACACACACACACACACACACACACACACACACACACACACACACACACACACACACACACACACACACACACACACACACACACCCTTAATGTTATCCTGAAGTTAAGGTGCCTCCTCAAGGTTGCTTAACTTTAGCCATTTTACTCGGCGCCAGAAAAGCACTTAGCAGAGCAGATGACAGTGAAAGTCTTCTGTCAACAGTGCAGACCCATTTGGTGTGTTCACCTAGGCCTACATTCTGGCCTCAGGAGGTCAGTGGCAGCTTTGCAATTCCAGTTGACTTAGTGGAAGCAGGATTTGGCCCCAGGGTGAAATTCACTGTAGTCTGGAGGACTCGCACAAGGCCCTAGGCACCATTTAAGCAGGGTGTAAATAGCTTGTGCTGACTACCTGCATGGGGGTGTCGGGAATATCGCTGCTAGTGCACCTCTTTGCACTGTTGGCGATTCGTTAATGGTAGTAAGTGGCAACTGCTTCATGGGGTGGTTTGCTGCTGTGAGGTGGACTTTCATCCCCAGGTCTCTGTTCAGTGCACAGGGATAGACTCTCCTCTCAGCCATCGATCTTGCAAATCCTTGCGTGGACCACCACAAGTGTCACAAGCGTGCCGCTCGCCAAGCCAAGTGTAGATCGGCATAGTCCCTTGCAATGAGTGGTATTGCAGCAGGAGCCGCTGTGCACTCACTCCCTAGTACACAAGAACAGAGGGTGGCGTGTGGGCAGAAGTTGGCAATGTTTTGAGATGCAGGCATGACCATGGCCTTCATTGTGCTACTGAGGAACTCAGATGCTCCCCTTTCAGGCCTCCCTCCAGCTGGGGACAGGTGTGACTTGGCACCCACCCAGTCGTGCTCCTGTTATTTGTATTGCAGTAGTGCCTAGGAACTCTAGTCATGGGCCAGGACTCCATTGTGCCTAGGTGGTGTACAAACCGAGCACAAAAAGTCCCTGCCCCAAGGAGCTTGCCTGTGGGATCAGGGTTCCCAACTAACTCCCTCTCAGCAGTGGTTACATCATGCCCCTACAGTTGGGGAAGATCAAGCCCTGTGTGTGTGGGCCTGGCCCCTGTGACAATGTGTACCTGCTTGTTTGCCTGACTTCTGCCACATTCCCAATGCCTGTGTGCATTTTCCTTGAGCCCAGACCACGAATGCTGTGTAACAGAAAGATTAAACTTGGTTGAGCAGTTTGCTTTTCCCTCTGCTTTTAAATGGGTGGATTTTGTATTCTCTGCTTATGAATTAGCCCTAATTAGCTTATGCCCCCTGGGATGAATGGAGGGTTTGCAGATGTATGTTTTCCAACAGTAATACAGTGGCTTTTATAACTAGCTTACTAATGCGACGCTGGATGTAGAGCATGAGTTGTATTGATCTCTACACTACATGTCTGTGCTACCCTTTCACACCACTGTATTTGATGCTGAATTACAGCATGCTGGAGCATTCTAGTTAAATAAAAGTCAAACTGTGGTGCTTTTCCTGTCTTCAACTCCAAAGAACGGTCTAAGCTCTCCAGCCAAGTGTCTGATCATGGTGGGTGTTTTGTGGTACCAGATCAGAGCACTGGCCCATCTCCTCCAGTGCCCTGGGTGGGGGCCTAACCTGCACAGGAGGAGCCTGCAGGAACTCCTGCTGAAGACCGTGGACGTTTTGGCTGGGATGGGAGGTGCTTGCAGTAGTATTCTGTCATGTCCTGATACTCAAAGGAACTGGGAGGGGGGAGAAAACCCCTAAGGCTGGTTGTGTAGTACTTTACAGAGAGGGAGGGACACCATTTCCACCCCCTGCAGCAATCTGCTAATGCCCTGCGAGATGAGATTTGATTACTCAGCATGCATATCTATAATAAAAAATTAAACAGGACCTGGGCTTGCTTGGCTACAGAAATGGCTGCAGACGCTACCTCCTGGGAGCAGAATGAATAAAGCCCCATGGAAAACAGGAGTCCCTGCTCAGCCTAGTACCTTCAGTAAGGACCACAGGCCTATTCAAGCAGGCCAGGCTGAGACATCAGAGTGCAGTCTCCATTGCAGACCTAACTTGCTGGCTTCTGCTTAGCCACCCCCTGATCCCAGGCACTTGTTGCATATGCTTCCAAGAACTGGGGAGGAGAACAGAAGGAGCAGCATGTGTTCCCCTTTGGAGAGATGCTGTTGAAGAGCAGAGGAGATTCGGTATGAGGATAGACCCATCACCCTCCTCCCAAGACCCTGGAGCCAGGGAAGGGAGCAGAGTCAGCCATGTGCCCCTACTTCTATGAAAAAAATTTGCCCTGGATCTGTGCCCTGCACCCTAGGCTACCTGAACAACTGGGACTGGCTCCCTTTGTATCACGTGTGGTGGAGTGGGTCAGGCTACCACCCACATTCAAGAGAATCCACAGCATGAGAGAGTGGTGGCCTTCTCTGGCAGGTGCTCTGGTGGAGGCAGGGGGAGGAATCCATCAGCTGAAGCCTCTGGGTGAAGGGCCAGGGGTGGGCACCTGCTAAAAGTGAGGCAGGCTTGGTGGAGGCGTGAGCCGGAGAATTAGGTCCCGCAGTCAGATCCAAACTGCTGTCCGGGGTTCAGATAAAAATCAGGTAGATGCTCCCACCCCCCATGCATCCCCAATGGGCCTCCCCCAATCTGTGGGTGAGTTCAGCCTGAAACACTGTGTGGCCTTTCCCCTGTTGATCTCTGGAGCGGGTGATGATTAGGGGTATGTCTACACTGCAATTAAAACCCCACAGCTGGGCTGTATCAGCTGACTTGAGCTCAGGGGCTGTTTAATTGAGGCGTAGACCATTCGGGCTCAGGCTGGAGCCCAGGCTCTGGGTCCCTCGGGGTCTTCGCTCAAGTAAACAGCCCTGTAGCCCAAGCCCTAGTCTGCTGACACAGGCCAGGGCAGGTGTTTAATTGCAGTGCTGGAAACCATAACCAGGTCTGATGTGATTTAAGACTTGTGGCAAATTCTGCTCAATACAAGTCCAGGGAGCAGAGAAACAGGCACCATTGCAAGTGGCAAGGGAAGTGCCATGGCAGAGCTGTTGGCCAGTTCCACTGCATCTGTCATAGGCCTGACCCTCACCACTGCTATTAACCCTTCTGTTTCAGGGACACTAAACTTACACCAATTTAAGAAGGTTTATATATACTTGTAACTGTCATTTGGAACCTTAAAGCTCCTTTTTGAGACTACATGTTTGGGCAAATTTGTAGTAAAGGAGACATCATGACCCAAGCAGGCATATCACTGGGCTGGGGCGCAGGACCTCTGGGTTCTATTTCTGGCTCTGCTACTGACCCGGTGAGTGCCCTCGTGGAAGTCCCTTCCCCTCTAGGCCTCAGTTCCGCCATCCATACAATGCGGAGATTTACCCCCCTTTGTAAAATGGTTTGAGATCACTGGCTAAAAGACCCTAGATGTGAGTTGATTATTGTTGTTACAAAAGGAATCTTTGGAAAAGTAAGTGCTTAATATGTGTGCTAAACCTTAAAAAAATGAGCTGAGTAGAGCTGGTTGGAAAATGGGGTTTTATTCCCCCATGAAAAATTGCAACTTTCTGGCAAAAAAACAAGTATTTCTATTTGGGACTGTGGCTATGGTGCCTCACGTGCGCCTGAGTACATCTGACTAGTCAGACTACACCTTCCAGGATGCACCACTGTCTGCCTTCATGGGGAGGGACACCATTGCATCCTGGGAGTTCCTGGTCATGGTGTCTCATGAGAGATGATGTACGACTGGGGATCCGGAACCATAGAGGAGAATGGGAACATGAGGTGGCTGAACTACAAATCCCATGAGGCACTGCAGCAGACTAGCCAAACCTGAATGTTTTGATTTTTCAACAAAAAATGGAAATTTTCTTTCAAAAGCAGACACTTCTCATGGAAAAAATTCAGTTAATGGAAAACCCAATTTTCCTTTGAAGAACAGTTCAGATAGAAAATTTTTGACCAGTCCTACCGTGGGGAGATTTAATTTATTAAAATTAATCAATAATGAGTAGAGTGACATTTGGAAAGATCACTTTTGGGGGAGAAGCTGGTTCTATTTTTGTAAAATCAAAGCAAGTGAATCCAGTTGTTTTGTTTTAAATGTGGGACTGACTGAAAATTTTCCTTGATGATTCTGTCCTTGAGCAGACGAGATGATCATAATGGTCCCTTCTGACCTTGAAAATCTATTAGTGTACTAAATACAGCTTTAAAATGACAGGCCTGCAGTGATTCTTGCATCATTGATAAACAGGAAACATTCCTCTAGTCTGTGACCTCATTTACGAAGTTAACACAAGGAAGGAGTTTTTATGGCTGAATTATTTATTTGGGTGTTGTCATTTCCACAGTGTTCATCTCTAGCAGAACTGAGTTAAGCCTCAGAAGTTCCCAGAGATGGGTGCTGCCAGGCCCCTTGTCCAGATTGGAAAACAGGGGAGAGCTGGTTGAAAGCCTTCATTTGGAACTTTGTGACAAAAAATAAAGCCTTTTGTGGCCAAATGGAAATACCGAATTTCAGCATCTTTTTCCCAGTTGCTGAAGGTAAAATTTCCATGGTCAGGTTTTAGGTTTTTCAGTGAACGTTTCTGATTAAATCAAAAACTTCAGAGAACTTTTTCAATTTCTTTCATGGGAACAAAAATAATTTCCTGCCCTGCTCTGACTGTGAGAGTCAGTGAGGTGAAAAGACTCGTCAAGTCACACAGACAGTCTGCTGGAGCATCAGGGATAGACTCCTCATCTAAGTGTCTGCCGTGGGCATTATCCACAAGCCTCTCCTTCCTTCCTGTTATAATCCCCTTGCAAGGCTGGGGAAATAATGGAACTATTTTGTCCGTGCCTTATTGTAGTGCAAGCAGGCTTTGCTGTAATGCTGGCCACACATGGAATTATTTATAGAGACAAAGGATACGAAAACATCTCATCCTTCTGAGCAAGCCCTTTCAAACAGGAAAGTGCCATCCTGCCTAATCTGGGCATCTCTCACCACTGCAGCAGCCTTGTGGGGCTGTGTACAAAATATACCTCTTCTCCAGGAGACAATCTCATTAACAGCTGGGATTTCAGGGTGGGACTTTCAAAAGCACCTAAAGAATTTAGGAACATACGTCCCATTGAAAGTAATCAACGACTCTGAGGTATGTAGAAATTCCGCCTTTAATATATAGCACCATAGGGCCTGAACTAGCTCTCCCTGAAGTCAGTGGAAAGACTCCTGTTTTCTGTGTTTGTACAGCCCCTGGCACAGTGAGGTCCAAGTCCATGGCTGGGCTCCTAGGTTCTAGGGGTCCTAGGCAAAAGGTGCCATGGATCTTTAATGGCCACACCCGGTCATCCAAAAGCAACAGACACCGTAAACTGCCTGGAACTCAGGACTTCGTCGGTCGAGGGAAATAAGCTAAGTCAGTCGTGCCAGCATTCAGAGCTGTGGTTCCAGGCAGTCGGGGTATTTTGAACCTGATGCTTAGAGCGCTCATCCGTTCCATGTCTATGTATCAAATCCATTTGTTAGGGGGCAGCAGCAAGGTGCAAGGACTGAAAAGGCCAAAACAGGAGACAAGATACCTCGCAGGGAAGGGCAGGGGGGGAACTGACGTTATTCGGGGCTTCTGGCCTTCCAAGTGAACCAAAGGCAATTCCAAGTGATTCATCATTTTGTATTCAGGACCCTCCTTTAATGAACCAGTGTTGTTTGTTCCAGAACCTAATTTTGAGTGATTTGGGGTGGGTTTTGTTCTGGATTCTCATTGTAATGAATCAGCTGTTTATACTCTCACTCTCCTGAATCAGCCTTTTGCATTCTGGAG
This sequence comes from Chrysemys picta bellii, assembly GCF_011386835.1. Taxonomy (NCBI): domain Eukaryota; kingdom Metazoa; phylum Chordata; order Testudines; family Emydidae; genus Chrysemys; species Chrysemys picta. Next base: position 5,868,652 of record NC_088815.1, read on the forward strand.
CCTCACTTTCAGGAATTGGCATCTTTTAATTGTTGTTTTTGATCCTCGCTCTTGTGAATCAGCATTTTTTTAATCCGTGTTCAAGCGGACAGCACTACGACTGTATGGGCTGGAAGCTGGCTCTGGCTTGTCAGTGACATATGGACCAGGTCCTTTTATCATCTTTCCTCTGCCTACTGCGCCAGTCCTTCACACCTACCATCCGAGTTCATGGCAGACTTTTAGTGGGTGTTCCCTGAGCATGGTATCTGCACCAAACGGAAAATAACCATTAAAACTCCTTTTAACCCCACACCCAACTCTGCTGTCTGTTCCCTGGCTCTAAAGCATCTATAAACTTCCTGGCCAGGGAATGGATTTTCTTCCTCCTCCTCTTCTCTATTTTTCCATTTGCTAAATATATTACACGATTGACCTCAGTCCTCTGTGTGGCTTCCACCCCCTGTAGGAATTTCACAAATAAATTACTGATCCCGCTTGCAACATGTTTACAGTTAATGAGCTACAGAAGCACCCAGAGCACACCCACAATTCTCTAACAGCATGGCAGGGCCTAGGGGGAGTCTTCAGTAGGATATTTCTTAGTAGCCGTTCCATAAACTGGATATTTTGCATAATAGTTGATGACCTCAATCAAGAGTAAACTCTGAAACTGATTTATGCATGTATGAGAGAGCGACAGAGTGTGGGAGTTACATAATAAAACAGGCACACATGTCTCGATTACACAATAAAACAGGAGCATTTGTGCTCTATTGGACTATACACAGAACTCGTGACTCCAGTCTTGCCTTCTGTTTCCCAGCTCTGCCACTGACACAGTGTATGCTCCCGAGGTAGGGTTGCCTCGTGGACAGAGCAGTGGCCTGGGATTTAGGAGATGTGGGTTCTAGTTCTGTCTATTCATTTTAGGGTTTTCTACTGCCACCCGTCCCCGTAGTGTCTGAGCACCTTCCATGTAAAATCAATAGCAATAGAGAAGTCTCTAGAAGACTTCATGGAGTCGTAGGCACTGGCAATTTTTCAAGGTTAAAACTCTGCTTGAGAGAGGGTGTTTTTTCCCCAGGGAAGAGTCGGGAGGGTTTTAGGAATAAAAGGGGTGTCCAAATGGTGAGCATCACTGATGGTGGAAAGAATCTCTCAGAGGATGGCCTTGTTTCCTAAAGCTGATCAAACTCTGGAATCCAGGTCTCCTCAACAGAGAATGCTTTGTCCCCAACTCTCACATGCTCCCTCTGGGCTTGGAGATCCTCATTGTCCCAGAAGAGCACAGCTGTCACGGTGGTTAATAGAACTAAACTCTGTCTCTGATGTGGCTGGGGCTTCATCCATTAATTGCTTTGAAGATTAGGAACGAGGCCTTAAATTGGCATCAGAAACGGACTGAGAGCCAATGGAGGGACCCGAGCAGAGGCCTGATGTCTCGTGGCGGCCGGAGTCATGGAGAAGGCAGGCAGCCACATTCTGTACCTGCTGGCACCTGGGGGTCATGAATGCATGGATCAGCGTGGGCAAGCCCTCAGCTGGGAGAAAGGGATGAGCTTTCCTAACATGCTGGACTTGAAAGAAGGTATTTGATGCTGCCTGGTCATCCAGGCTTAGCAAGGAGTCCTACAGGACCCTGAGATGTCGCCCCACTTTGTCTCCACCTTCCATTGAAGGTGTACAGCCCCCATTTGTCAATGTTGTCACCAGTTCATTGAAGTGTTCCCTCTTTCTAACCAGCACTGCTTTGCTTTTGCCTGGCTCTTCATCCAAGAGCTGATCTCCTCTGGTCTTTCCAACATTTTACCAATGGCGGTGGTTGCATCAGGTAAGAATGAGATAGTGGAGTGTCATCAGAAACCTGTTGTCCAGGTCTTACTATTTCTCCCAGTGATCTCATACAGATATCAAAGAGAAGCAGGGATCGTTTGGATCCCTGCAGGATCCCTTTGGAGAGGAGGAGTGGTCACCCGTCACCACATCAGTTATGCTGGAGAGGGACAAATAGAGTCGGCAGTGCTGGGCCGTCTGCTCCTGCTACGTCATGTAGGTGGTTAAGCAGTACCTTCGGTGCACTGTCAAAGGCTGCAGAGAGGTCCAGCTGTGTGAGCATGGAGGTCTTAACTATGTCCGCGGCCATGAGGAAGTCCTGTTTACTGGCCCTAGAGCCGGCTTTGGTCTGAAACCTGATCCTGAGGCCTCCAGGGTGTTGGCTGATCTCACGAGTTGCTGGAGCTCGGTGGTTACTATTTTCTCAGTTATTTTGCTTGGGAACAGGAGGTTGGAGACGGGACAGTAATTGGAGAGATCCTCAGGGTGGAGTGTTGGCTTCTCAAGGACTGGACGAACTATCGCCTTTTCCAAGGAGTGTGGTAGGTGTGTTTCTCTGAAGGGGGTATTGACGATATCAGTGGTAAGGGCAGAGCTGTTCTTCACTGGCTTTTACTGCCAGGAAGTCCTGCATCTGTTTCATAGGTTGTGGCTCTAATATTTTTCAGGCCTTCCTAACCTTTAGCCCGTGTGATGGGGCCAAATACAGTCAGGGTGGTGGGGTGTATAATAATCTGATCGGGGTGACATTTTCTTTCCCACAACTCCATCATTGACCCTCTGTTTGACCTTGGGCAAGTCACTTCCTGCCTGTTTCCCCTCTAACCTTTGCATGCTTTGCCGATTTATATTGTTCGTTCTTTGGGGTAGGCACTGTCTCATACTAAGTGTCTGTACACCACCTAGCAGAGTAGGGGCTCTGATCTTGGTTGAGGCTTCTAGATGCAACTGTGATACAAATAATATATAATAATAAGCAGGTCATTTAAGCTCTCAGTATCTTTGTTTTTCCCATCTACACAACAGAGGTAATGGTGCTGACCCACCTGGGGAAGCTACCTTGAAATCTACATGTGCAACATAGCAGTAGTATAAATACTCAAGCTTGCAGGGACAATGTCAAGTGGTTTAGGTCATAAACTTAGATTTTGAAAAGCCAAATGTTTTGCTGACCCAAATATGAACAGAAATCTTCTCTACTAAATGTAAAATAGACAGTGACAGCAGTGTTGTGGGAGGTTAAATGACGCCTGCAGTGTTTGAAAACCCAGATAAAAGAAGGTTTGTGCATGAGAAACCATTCTTGAAACTGACTAGAAACAAACCGCGAAATTGACCAGTAGTGAATTGCCATGAGGGTGTCTAAAATGTTTCTGATGGATCTTATTACACCCAGCTATTCATGCTGTGTTCTGGAAGCTCTTTGGGGCTGTGACTGTCATTTACTACATGTCTGGACAGCGCCTAGCACAGTGGAGTCCTGACTTTGTTGGGATCTCTAGCCCCAACCACAAGACAGATAATAATTAGGGCTGTCAAGCGATTAAAAAAAGTTAGTCGTGCTGCTAATAATAGAATACCATTTATTTAAATATTTTGGGGGTGTTTTCTACATTTTCAAATATATTGATTTCAATTACAACACAGAATACGAAGTGTACAGTGCTCGCTTGGTATTTATTTTTATTACAAATATTTGCACAGTAAAAAACAAAAGAAATAGTATTTTTCAATTCAGCTAATACAAGTACTGTAGTGCAATCTCTTTATCATGAAAGTTGAACTTACAAATGTAGAATTATGTACAAAAAAACCCTGCGTTTAAAAAAAAAAAAAAAAAAAAAGTAAAACTTTAGAGCCTACAAGTCCACTCAGTCCTACTTCAGCCAATCGCTCAAACAAGTTTGGTTACAATTTGCAGGAGATAATGCTGCCCGCTACTTGTTTACAGTGTCACCTAAAAGTGAGAACAGACGTTCACATGGCGCTGTTGTAGCCGGCATCGGAAGATATTTACGTGCCAGATACGCTAAAGATTCATATGTCCCTTCATGCTTCAACCACCATTCCAGAGGACATACGTCCAGGCTGACGACGGGTTCTGCTTGATAACGCTCCAAAGCAGTGCAGACCGACGCATGTTCATTTAATCATCTGAGTCGGATGCCACCAGCAGAAGGTTGATTTTCTTTTTTGGTGGCTCGGGTTCTGTAGTTTCCGCATCAGAGTGTTGCTCTTTTAAGACTTCTGAAAGCCTGCTCCACACCTCGTCCCTCTCAGATTTTGGATGGCACTTCTGATTTGTAAACCTTGGGTCAAGTGCTGTAGCTATTTTTAGAAATCTCACACTGGTACCTTCTTTGTGTTTTGTCAAATCTGCTGTGAGAGTGTTCTTAAAACGAACAGCATGTGCTGGGTCATCATCCGAGGCTGCTATAACACGATATATATGGCAGAATGTGGATAAAACCAAGCAGGGGGCATACAATTCTCCCCCAAGGAGTTCAGTCTCAAATTGAATTAACACTTTTTTTTTTTAACAAGCATCACCAGCATGGAAGCATGTCCTCTGGAACGGTGGCCGAAGCATAAAGGGGCATTTGAATGTTTAGCATATCTGGCATGTAAATACCTTGCACCGCCAGTTTCTAAAGTGCCATGAGAACGCCTATTCTCACTTTCTGGTGACATTGTAAATAAGAAACAGGCAGAATTATCTCCCGCAAATGTAAACAAACTTGTTTGTCTTAGTGATTGGCTGAACAAGAAGTAGGACTGAGTGGACTTGCAGGCTCTAAAGTTTTACATTGTTTTGTTTTGAGTTATGTAACAAAAAAAAATCTACATTTGTAAGTTACACTTTCATGATAAAGAGATTGCACTACAGTACTTGTATGAGGTGAATTGAAAAATTACTATTTCTTTTGTTATTTTTACAGTGCAAATATTTGTAATAAAAATAATAAAAAGTGAGCACTGTACACTTTGTAATAGAAATTAATATATTTGAAAATGTAGAAAAACATCCACAAATATTTAATAAATTTAAATTGGTATTCCATTGTTTAACAGCACGATTAATTTTTTTCAGTCACGAATAATTTTTTTGAGTTAATCACTTGAATTAACTGCAATTAATCAGCAGTCCTAACAATAACACTGCTCTACAGCCAAAATGCTTCTGAAATAAATGTAGTCAAACTTTACTAATTCTGGGTCACTGAGAACGAAAATGATGCTTAAAATTGTTGATTGGCTCTAGTTTTCAAGATATGCTATTGGGTCAGTATATACGACCCTTGACTTGGGAATGGCGGAGGATAAGTGAATTATAAAGGGAAGGGATCTCAATTTAAACCAGAAATGACTAAAATACATCTTTGACTGGATCTATGAATAAATCCATGACTGGGTTTGGACAGTACTTGCTTTTTAGGCAAAACAATGAACGATGCAATCTGAAGCTGGTATTGCGTCATACATGCTATGAATTGCATCATGTTATTCCTAGAAGTCATGGATGATGCAATCATAACGAAGCTTACATCACTCTGCTGAACAAATTGCCCTCTATCAGCTCTAGAAATCATACAGTATCGTGCTCTCTTATTTGTCAGTGTTTGATTTTGCAAAGGGACACATTTCTGTTTAGCCAAAGTGAGCAGAGATGCTTCGTACTTGTGTGAACAGTGCAGATAACTTCTGCTATGTTTGTGGTGAAGTGACTTTTGCATCACAAAAGCATAGTATAACCACTAAGGTTAAGAAAGCCTATCACCTTTATTTTGGCTGCAAAACTGGAGATCAGGACAAGAGGTGGGCCCCACACATATGTTGCAACACTTGTGCAACAAATCTTCGCCAGTGGTTGAACAGGAAAAGGAAATCTATGCCTTTTGCAGTGCCAATGATTTGGAGAGAGCCAACAGATCATACCAGCAATTGTTACTTCTGCATGGTGCCTCCAGTTGGGAAAGGTGTGTCAAAGAAGAAAAAGTGGACTGTGCATTATCCAAACATTCCATCAGCTATACGCCCAGTACCCCACGGAGAAGGACTGCCGGTTCCTGATGCACCAGAATCATTCTCACTTGAGTCAGACGAGGAAGAGGAAGAGGATGAAACTTCTGGTCCTGAACCATCAATGTCACAGGACCCACATTTTCTCCCATCCTCCTCCTCTGAACCACACCTCGTAACACAAGGTGAACTGAATGACCTTGTCAGGGATTTGGAACTACCCAAGAGTAAGGCGAAGCTGTTGGGCTCCAGACTACAGCGGTGGAATCTCCTGGCAGGTGAGGTTAGGGTTTCCGTGTTCCATGACCGTCAAAAGGATCTTGTCCCATTCTTCTTCATGGAAGGTGATCTTGTAGCCTGCAACAACATCGATGGTGTGATGGCAGCCCTCAACATCGTTCACAATCCAGATGAGTGGAGACTGTTCATTGATTCATTGAAGACTAGTCTTAAAGCTGTTTTACTGCATAATGGCAATGTTTTGCCATCAATTCCAGTTGGTCATGCAGTCCATATGAGGGAAACCTATGACAACATGAAACAACTTTTAAGGTGCATAAACTATGACCAACATCAGTGGCAGCTTTGTGGCAATTTGAAGGTTGTTGCTCTCTTGCTTGGTCTGCAGACTGGATACACCAAGTACTGCTGTTTTCTCTGTGAATGGGATAGTCGTGCAAGAGATTCCCACTACATCAAAAAGAAGAACAGGAGTACTTGTGGCACCTTAGAGACTAACAAATTTATTAGAGCATAAGCTTTCGTGGACTACAGCCCACTTCTTCGGATGCATATAGAATGGAACATATATTGAGGAGATATATATACACACATACAGAGAGCATAATGAGGTGGGAGTTGTCTTACCAACTCTGAGAGGCCAATTAATTATCACTTCAAAAGTTTTTTTTCTCTTAATCAAGCTAGCCCAGTACAGACAGTTAAGAAGTGTGAGAATACTTACAAGGGGAGATAGATTCAATGTTTGTAATGGCTCAGCCATTCCCAGTCCTTATTCAAACCGGAGTTGATTGTGTCTAGTTTGCATATCAATTCTAGCTCAGCAGTCTCTCGTTGGAGTCTGTTTTTGAAGTTTTTCTGTTGTAATATAGCCACCCGCAGGTCTGTCACTGAATGACCAGACAGGTTAAAGTGTTCTCCCACTGGTTTTTGAGTATTTTGATTCCTGATGTCAGATTTGTGTCCATTAATTATTTTGCGTAGAGACTGTCCGGTTTGGCCAATGTACATGGCAGAGGGGCATTGCTGGCACATGATGGCATATATCACATTGGTAGATGTGCAGGTGAACGAGCCCCTGATGGTATGGCTGATGTGATTAGGTCCTATGATGATGTCACTTGAATAGATATGTGGACAGAGTTGGCATTGGGGTTTGTTACAAGGATAGGTTCCTGGGTTAGTGGTTTTGTTCAGTGATGTGTGGTTGCTGGTGAGTATTTGCTTTAGGTTGGGGGGTTGTCTGTAAGCGAGGACAGGCCCACATTTTTTGCATTCTCATCTAGATTTTTTTTCCACCAAACTGCGGAGCAGTGAGCGACGAGCACGGCGAGCGATTTCACCAGGACATTGCAACAATGGAGAAACGCTATCAGGGCAAATGGAGCCCATCAATTCTTGCAGACTATTGCTGGACAGTGACAAGAGATGCTCCATTTAATGAATACAAGAGACAAGCCAAGAAGCGCCGAGTAGACACTGAATAGGACTAAACTCTGTACATAATAGTTTTTTGCCTTTTGTTTCATAATAAATTTTATTTATATAACCCTTTTGCTGATTTTTAAAGTGTTACATAAACAGGACAGGTGAAATATGATCATGTAAAGCAACCATAAACACATGAAAAGACCTAGGTTTACAATTTATGATTAAAACTCTACTATCTACACAATATACATAGACATAAAATGTAAAAACTTAAATATCTTAAAACAACTGATTGGCTACTGTTTCTAATTGTCATATTTGAATTCAGCACATCAAAATGCATAATAAATAGCACATTTGATCTCTGAAGCAGACGACTTCTCAAAAATTGTAGACCAGTGTAATCAATGATGGTTCAAGTTGAGCAATCTGCAAAAATTAATCAAACATCAAAAAGTAGATTAGATTTTCTTCCACGTTGATAAACTAACTTGTCACTTAGCTGTTAATCACTCTTAAAAGTGTCGAGCTGATTCAGGGTACGGCCAACTCCAAGTGTTAAAAATTTGTGAGTCAGGCCTAAAAAATTACAAGATTTAAAAAAACAATAATAAAATTTAGCTTTTTTTTTTTTGTCTTTTATAGTTTCTGGGCCTTTCGAGAGTCACATTTTCAAGCTCTTCTCTGCAGCCAAGAAGGCTAGAAAATTTTTTTGCTTTCATTAAAAAAAAAATTAAAAAATTCTCAATCGATGACTGGGGCGGGGGGTGGCCTGGGATATACAGGGGGTCAGATTAGACAATCTGGTGGTCCTTTATGATCTTAAACTCTCTGACTGTGCCTCCAGGTGCTGGAGCAAAACACCAAATATTGTGAGATTATTGATAAAGCGGCTGAGTGGTGGCCACACTGGATTTTCATCTTGACAGCGTACGTCCTGTCAAACGATAGGAAGCTAATGCATGTTTTAGACTGAGGGGCCTTTCCTAACTGTGTCTGGAATGTAAAAGCTTTGTTGTTTGTTGATTCTTTTAAAACGCTACCCCTGCGCAGCTGAGCTCCCACAAAGCTGAGGCTAACGCACACAGGCTAACTGCAAATGGAAGCTTCTAGGGTTACAGTTCTATTGAGCGTGAAGCCAGACATGAAAGCCTCCTGCTGTCCCCTGTCCTAGCCCTGCAACTGGTATTTAGTGTTTCCTCCTCTCCCCCTCTCTGCTTTCATGCTCAAATGTGCTTTTATAACACAGGTCTTTGGGGGTGGGGTGGGGGGAATCGTCTCTGTTTACTCATCTGAGGAAGAGCCGATGCAATATTTATGTTTGACTTACACAAAATGCTTCTAAGCTCTGTGCCGGTCATACACCCACACACTGTCTGTTGCACTCTCTCGCACACGGAAGGAACTTGTTTTCAAATCCTTTTCCACTCCCAGAATATCTGAATACAGGGACCTCTCCCTAATGCAGATTTACATACTCGAATATAAAGGAAAGCATAGCCGAGGCAAAGGTAAACCCCAGCTGTAAACCCAATCCTTTGAATTGCTCCTAAAGAGGTTTAGGGCGACAGGAGCTTCTACTGAAGGAATCCTTTAGTCTGTTTAGGACTCAGCACGGCATCTGACCACGCTAACCTACATAATCAGGGAGCTTGCACAGATCCGTCAGCCTGCGAAGGGGAGAGACAGCTTTGCCATTAGCACCTTCCCTATGGGTGCCGGCAGTTATAGATAACATATCTATCTGGCTGGAGCTCACTCGGCCACGTGGACCTTTTGGCAGTATTTTGTCCCAAAAGCTGGCCGCCTTTAGCTGCTTGTGTACAGTAAATTATTGGATTGTGGATTTGAAAACTGGCCAACTGTTCTGCATCCTCTCTTAATACCAGGACACTAAAATATATCACGCGCTAGCAGCATTTTTCCATTGTGGATCAGGCTTTGGGGGACGGTGGGGCTATTCTGATCTGTGCTGCTATTGGACAAGGTTTTGCCTAACCCAATGGCAGAGGAGTATTGGATGCTCAACCAAGAGTGCTGGCTAGTGAAGGGATCTCCTCTCTGCTCCAGCTACAATGTCGATGTGATTCAAGCCCGTGGGGCTGGCTGCGCTGTCAATCTCTGTGGTTTCTCTTCCTATTAATGGCATCACAGTAGCAGCTAGAGAGCCCAGAGCCTGGTACTGTCTGTGCACACAGTAAGAGACACTCCCTGCCCCAGAGAGTTTGCAATCTAAATAAAGAAGAGAGACAAAGGTTTATTATTCCTATTTTACAGATGGGGAAACTGAGGCCCGGAGACGTGAAGTGACTTGGTTAAGGTCACACAGGGAGCCTGTGGCTAAGCTGGCAATGGAACCCAAGCCGACACCTCAGTCACCAGACCCTCCTTCCTCTCGGGGATCTGTACCTGAACCAATATCAATTTCTGCCCATAGATCTGAGGGAGTCTTGTATCCATCTTTGGCCCCCATTACTCTATTAGGTGAGCTCCATGCCATCTTGAATGTATTTATTCCCCCAATCTCCTGTGTGGCAGGGCAGTGCGAGTATCCCCACTGTACAGCTCGGGAACGGAGTCACAGAGAGACTATGTGACTGGCCCAAGGTTCCACAGGAAGTTTGTAGCAGGTCAGGGAACTGAACCAGGCTAGAGCCCTAACCCCTGGACCATTTTTATTCTCCTCCAGCCCATCACTGCTGTTGCATCCTTGCTGTCAATACTCTAGGATAGAGTCCATCAACGTGATTCCCACAGGAATGAGGACCAGATAGGGGGTGGGACTTAGAGAGCCTCCATCCTATACGAGTGCAGAACACATACCCTGAGCAATTTTTATGGGGCAGGGAAACCACTTCTTGGCCAGCTCTAGCCAGTCGCTTCATCTCCCATGTGTGGAGAGATTCATATTACAGTAGCACATGCAGGCTTCACGCTGCTGAGCCTCGTAAGAGACAGCCCCTGCTGCTAGGAGCTTACAGTCTAAATAGACAAGACAGACAAAAAGTGGGACTGGAAACAGCTTGTCCAAGGTCGCACAGCAGAACCAGGAATAAAACCAAGGTCTCCTGATTTGCTCTCCGATGCCTGATCCCCTAGACCGTGCTGTTTCTTCACGGTAACATGGCTCGCTGTAGGTCTGAGTCCAAAAGGAAAGCGTCAGATTTCCATGAGCCGCGTCACTGCTCCAGTACCCGAGTGCGATCCTCTTGGACAACCCCCCACTCCCAGATAATGCACATGACGTCCTGTCTCAGCGCTTCAGCCTGGGAAATTGGGGACACCGAGACTGGCAACCGGCTGCAGGTCGGTGCATTCCTGGGTGACCGCTGCATGCCTTGAGGGGAGCTGTGATGAGACATGAGGCTGAAGGCTTTGTGAAGCTTCTACCACATGGGAAGTGCCCTACTTATAGAATCGTAGAAATGTATAGTTGGAAGGGACTCGAAGAGGTCATCAATCCCGCTGTGTTGAGGCAGGACCAAGTACACCTAGACCATCCCTGACAGGTGTTGTTCCACCTGTTCTTAAAAGCCTTCAACGACCGGGATTCCACAACCTCCCTTGGAAGTCTGTTCCAGAGCTTAACTACCTAGAGTTACCTAGGGAGGTGGTGGAATCTCCTTCTTTAGAGGTTTTTAAGGCCCGGCTTGACAAAGCCCTGGCTGGGATGATTTAGTTGGTGTTGGTCCTGCTTTGAGCAGGGGGTTGGACTAGATGACCTCCTGAGGTCCCTTCCAACCCTGATATTCTATGATACCCCTAGTGTTAGAATTTTTTTTTCTAATATCTAACCTAAGTCCCCCTTCCTATAGATTAAGCCCTTTATTTCTTATCCTACCTTCCATGGACATGGAGAAGCATTGACCCCCGTCCTCTTTATAACTGCCCTTAACATATTGGAAGACTATCAGGTGCCACCCCCACCCCCCATCTGCTTTTCTCAAGACTAAATAGGCCCAGTTTTTTTAACTGTTCCTCGGAGTTCAGCTTTTCTAAACCTTTTATCGTTTTTTCTTGCTCTCCTCTGGGCTCTCTCCAGTCTATGCACATCTTTCCTAAAGGGCCGGGCATGTTCACAGCATGGAGTGATTGTGTGATTGGGAAATGGAACTTCTAAATAAAATAAAAAGAAGGGCTTGTGAGGGGAGGCTTGTATTCCCACATAGCGGGGCAAACCCCAGCCCTAGGCCAGGGGCCGTCTACATTCCCGATGATCCCTCTGCATTGTGGACTGAGGATTATCCCCCCTGCCCCTAGCACTCTATAAACCCTATCTCCGCAATGCAGCTCTGAGAGCAGGGCTCCCTTTTACTCCTTACCTGCACTGACCCTGGTGTGACAATGCTGGCAGCCAATCACAACGCTGGGCTCTAACAAACTCACTTCATAATGAATAAGGCAAGGAGGCTCTTTCAGAGAACTCGGGTCTAGGGGGATTTTCAGCTTAAAGGAGCCCAGACAAGGAAACTCCGGGGAGGGCTGTGAAACCAGCGTCTGTAATGCAAAGTGACACCACTCCATCCCATCGAACCAGGCCTAGCGCAAATGGAAAAGTCAGGGCCTAGAATAGATCCCGACTCTCTTGGGACACTTGGCTTGTTCAGGGAGGACCTCAGGGCTTGGGCCCTTGGGATTGAAAGGCAACTGATACAAGAAAAGAAAAAGATGCATGAAAAGCACCTGGTTCTGAGATTTTCTGGTTGTTTCTGGATGTTGCATAAATATGCCGAGATACTACCATGAGTGGCACCAGATAGATAGATTGGTGTATATGGAGATGGATGGATAGATAGACAGACAGAAGGGTGTCTCTAGGGTTAGCTAGATTGCTTTACTGGGATATTTACTGGGGACAGATGCACAGTCCCTTTAATTTTTGACAAGCCTGAACTTACAATTTCAATAAATGCCCCAGGTCACACTACATCTGGGGCCTGATTCTGCCTCCAACTCCCACTGGCTGCAGGGGGAATTTTAGGTGTAGAAGGCCAGCGGGATCAGGCCCTGTGTGCCAGATCAAGGCAGCTGGCACCTGAAAGTTCCCCTCCCTTTGCCCTCCTCACGCAGCTCCCTATGGCATCAAGGGCACCGCGGATGTCCCCCCTGTCTGTCAGGTGGGAGCGTTCCGAGTGGGGCCCAGATAGTCGGGGCGCCTGTATCCTGGCCCTAGCTCTTGTCTCCAAGTTGCTTTGTGACGTTGGGTCAGTTGCAAAGAGTGACTCTACATTGCAGTTTCGGGGTGTGATTGCAGCTAGTGTAGACGTACCCGAGCTAGCTTTATATAGCTCGCTGGAGTATCGGATCAGTGAAGCCGTGGCAGCAAAGTCCTACCCTAGGAGTAATTGCTAGTTCTAGGAAAGCTTGTCCAGCCCCCGCTGCTGCCACTTCACTGCTCTAGTACCTGAGCTAGCTAGATCAAAGCTAACTCAGGTGTGTCTACCCCCCGGGATCGCAATGAGCCATCCCCAGAGGGAGGTGGAGTGCTGACTCTCCTCGGAGCAGGACGTCCGTACACCCACTGCCTTCCCACGTTCTTCTACTGGCTACGCTGGATCAGAGTCCTTTATGCACCATGCCTGGGAATGAGACATTCCTCTCACTTCTCCTTGGGATTGCTTATTAACATGGATGATGATTGTTGCTGACAACACCAGTCAGGACCTTGGCCATCCTCCCAGGAAACGCTCCCCCAGCCTCTGTCTCTTGTCGGCTGCAGCTCATCTGCATGGTCACAAAGGCGGCTGGCCATAGTGGGGACTGCACCATGGGATTAATCCCGCTTTCACAGGCACTCGAAAGAGGTGTTGGGGGGTTTGTTTCCACCACAACGCCCTCCGCAGCACGGATCAAAGCCCACACCAATCTGCTGCAAAGCCCGTGGGCAGCAGGGGAGGACTGAGGACAATGTTTCCAGACCTGGGTCCTACCAAGGTTGGTGGAAGCTGAAGGTGCTTAGCACCTTTGAAGCAGACTTCGGTTAAGACTCCTTGCTTCACCTCTGGGACGTCCACCCCCAGCCCTCCCGTTGCGCTGGTGTTTGTAAGGGGACCTGTGCCAGGCAGCCTAGGGCAGTCCTACACCGGGCCTGCTCCAAGGGAAATCCTTCCCTGGCAGCTAAGGGACTTTTGCTACCTCTGTATGCGCTGGGCCTGGCCTGGGCGCGAGGGCCAGCATGGCCTAGTGATTAAAGCACGGGACAGGGACCCAAGACCTGGGTTCTGTTTCTCCCCTCTGCTGTTGACTCACTGTATCCCCTTGGGCAAATTGCTTTCCCTGCTCTGTGCCTCAGTTTCCCCAACAGTAAAATGAGGACAGTGATACAGTGCTTTGAGCTCTACAGGTGAAAACCACTATATACACAGGTGTTGTTCATTACTAAAGGAGTGATGCACTGTGGGGAGGCTGGGGAGGCAGGCTCCTCTGTGACAGTAGATGCTGTCCAGACACATAGTGAGAGGCACAGAACTTACAGTTGGAACAGACAAGGCCGACTGAAGGGCGGGAGAGGAAAGAGGCTCAGAGAGGGGAGGGGAGTTGCCCAAGGTCACCTATCAGAGCTGGGACTTAGGGCACAAGGTCTCTAGAATCCCAGGCCAGAGCGCTATCCACTAGGCCATACTGCCTCCCAGCGCAAAGAGCTTTATAAATAAAAGACAGTAGGAAGGGGAGGGTGGAGCACTGAGCCCCTTGACACTTCCCTTTCCCCACCAAAAATATCCCACCACCCCATTCAAGTTGTACAGTTGTGACGGTGATTCCCCGCTGTCCAAAGGGGGCCGGCCCAGCTCTCCCAGCTATTTCTGGTCCCAAAGCCGCTCTATCCCACTGGCTTCCTGTGCACAGCTCAGCTGACGTTCTAGCTTTCCTCCAGCGCAGTGCTGCGTTACTGCAGGGGGCTGTGGAGCGGCCGCGGTACAAACCCCCAGGCCCCGGCGCTGAAGCCAGGCACCCGGAAGGGTCATTGGAAGCAACATTCGTTCAGAGGCTGTAAATCATGGGACTAGTTTGCAAAGCGAGGGGCTGGTTCTGCTTCTGTAGGGCTAAGCTGGGGGGTGTGCTAGGGTCTGCTGCTGGAAACACAAGGCGTGTGTGTGTGTGTGTATGTGTGAGAGAGAGAAAGAGTCAGAGAGATTGGGGCTCTGTGTGTGTGTGCACGCGCGTGACTGGGTGTGGTGTGTGTGCGTGTATCTGGATGCTGTGTGTGGGTTTGACTGAGTGCCCTGTGTGTGTGTGAGAGAGAGTGGGTGGTGTGTGTGTACACGCATGACTGGGTGGTGTGTTTGTGTATGCGCAACTGGGTCCTGTGTATGAGCATGAGACTGAGTGCTCATACACAGTGTGTGTGTGTGTGTGTATGTGTGTGTGTGTGTGTATGCGTGTGACTGGGTGCTGTGTGTGAGCGTGTGTGTGCTCGTGACTGGGTGCTCTGTGTGTGCGTGTGTATGTGTGTGACTGGGTGCTATGTGTGAGCGTGTGTATGTGTGTGACTGGGTGCTATGTGTGTGTGCGTGTTACTGGATGCTGTGTGTGTGTGTGTACACACGCATGACTGGGTGGTTCTGCCTTTCTCCGCGAAATTACAGACCACTTTGTACCAGTATTTTCTCCCTGTGATGAGGCTGATACCAAAAACTGGTTTTGACCAGAAATTCCTTCCTGGACCTTCCCAATGAAAGTTTTGTTGAAACTGACACAGCCCCACAAATTTGGCATTTGCTGGAAAAAAAAAACTTTCATCAAAGAATTCCCACCCAGCTCTACAGTGCTATGACTGCACTACCCATTGTCACAAGATAGATCCTCTGTTCAATGCCTGGTCAAAACCGAGATGGGCATCAGCACACTTATCCCCTCGGCATTGACCACCCTGTCTGGGGAGGGATGGGTCACCTGCCTCCACAGCACCAGTCCAGACCCTGTGGAGAGCCTCCGGGTTCACTGCTCCATAGCTGGGGAAGGGTCGGGCTGGGATGGAGGTGTGGGGTGGGGTGGGGATGACTTTGGTCTCCTGTGGCTTTGTGGAAGATCAGTGAGAGTGGGGGGCAGAACTATCACCCATGCCCAAAGATGGATCCTGGCACAGCATCCTTCTCACTCTGCAGGAGAGGGCGTTGGGACCCCCAGCTTGGCATCAGGACCCTGTGGCATCTTTAATGACGAGAAACTTGTGGGCTTTACATCTCAGCTGTAAAGTCCATCCGGGCCAGTGTC
This sequence comes from Chrysemys picta bellii, assembly GCF_011386835.1. Classification (NCBI taxonomy): domain Eukaryota; kingdom Metazoa; phylum Chordata; order Testudines; family Emydidae; genus Chrysemys; species Chrysemys picta. Next base: position 5,884,372 of record NC_088815.1, read on the forward strand.
CCTTGCGAGACCGAAGGCTCATACAACTCAGATTCATTCATTCTTTCCAAGCTCCCGTTTTGGTGCTACTGACGCTGCGTTGGTTGCAGGGAGCAGCCTGACGTCTGGGGATTGTGTGATAAGATTATCACACATACAAACAAGACAAAAAAATCCAACGCCTCCCCCCCACACACACACACACACGAGCAGTAAAGAATTTTGCTGCATCAGCAGAAATCCTCTCCCAGCTTAAAACCTTGTCCTTCCAGCCCATAGTAAAGAACCGTGAGAACTGACAAGTCTCAGGAGTAAGGGCTTTTGTGGTTTCCTAAATAGGATGGAAGATCCTGTTGTTCTGCAAAGCCATTTTGCCTTTGACTTCACCCCCATCAGACAAAGGGCAGAGGGAGAGACCGTGTCAACAAATCGGGTTGTTTTGGTTGGCTGCTACTCTGAAACCTTTGGTTGGTTGGTTATTTTTGCTGAGGTGGTGAAAATAAGCTGCCTTTTTCCCAACCCACAGTGCTTAAAGAGTTCCCTGACTGCAGCAGACGTAGAACTGTTTAATCTTATAAGGTAATGCGCACACACACCAATATTGCCAACTCCAGGTGTTCAAAAATCAGGAGGTTGCCCCTTCAAAATCATGATATTGGCTTAAAAATCACGAGATTTTAACAAATAATAAATGTTTGGCTCTTTTTTTATTCGCTGTCTGGTTTCTAAGCCTTTCAGGGGTCACCTTTTCAGGCTTTGCTCCTCAGCCACAAGGGACAGAAACTTTCTTATTATTTGAAATGAAAGGTGAGAGTCTGACACAATCACATGATTCCAGGAACTGGTGCTTAAATAAAAACACCAAATATCATGAGACTCATGAAAGTTGGAAACACTGCCCATGAAGGCTTGGCTTTTCAAAGGGGCCAAAGGGAGTTAGGTGCCAACATCCATTGGTGTTCACTGGGAGTTGGGAGCCTGTTATTGGAGGATCCACAGTCTAACACTGTGGTCTAGTGGTTCCAGCAAGGAAGCGTAGGCCATTGGCCACTCCTCCCAGCCCTGCTGATGTAATCCTAGTCAAATCACTTCATTTCTCTGGCCCTCAGCGTCCCCATCTGTAAAATGGGGGTGATCACGATCATTCTGCCCTTCTGGGCGCTGTAATGATTGTTTATTGATAAACTACAATAGCATCAAGACTGGGGGCCCCACTACGCTAGGCGCTGTACAAACACAGAGTAAGCGACAGTCCCTGCCCCAAAGAGCTTGCAGCCTATATAGACAAAGGAGGTGGGAAAGAAGGATCATGATTCCCAAGTTACAGCCAGGGAAACTGAGGCACAGAACAAGCAAAGGGACTTGCCCAGGGTCGCACATGGAGTCTGTGGCAGAGCTAGGAACTGACTGCAAAATCCTGAATTCTCAGCCAGTGCCTTAACCACAAGTTCGTCCTTTCTCTCATGAGTTGGCCACTCAAGTCAACCCTTCTATGGCAAAAAGCAGCGGTCTTGCATGCACAAAAATCATTTCAGCGACCACAGAATGCAGCCACCTCTGGAGTGGAATGTAACATCTATTTAACTGTGGAACTCCTAACATTAAGGGAGTGATGTGTGTGGGTTAGGGGTAGAAAGGACCCCTAAAATTGCAACCCTAAGGAGTTAGCATTCTTAAAGGGCCACTGAACTTTAAAATCAGCACATAGGGTTAAGCCTGTTAGAATACTGAAAGTAATACAGCGGATGTGCCTCTAGCCCCCGGCATTTAAATTGCGCTGTTGCAATCTAGACAATGCTGGACAAGGCTACGCCCACGGCGTCTGCTGCTCCAGTATGTGGGACAGCTGCACATCCAGATCTGGGGCTGCAAGGGAACCCCCCGTCCTCAATTCATTGAACAACAGCTGCCTTAAAGCTGGGGCTGTCCCCAGGAAGGCAGCATGCCTGCGTGCCAGCTAGGGCTGCAGCGTGGTTGGGAGGGAAAGACAGATGAGCTTTAAGCACAGAACGTATCTTCTGGATTTCTCTGCTCAATAAACAGAACACAGATGGGAGTGAAACTCCCTGGCTGCTTTCTGAAGCTTCTAATCATAGCTCTGTGCAGGTGTCAGTTCAAGTGAACGCAGCCCAAGCTGATCGGGAAAGTGCTATTCTCCGTGCGATGGGACAGGCTCCAGCTGACTGTGAAGATCTGCCAGCTATGACCCCTTTTCCCTGTATTCTGTTACCTACAACATGTCAATGCTGTGCCTGCTTTGAACCCATGTGACTTTCAATGTCAGTTGCATATGCCTGAATTTTGCCACAGCACCTTTCACAGTGACTTCTCTCAGGGTCATAAGTAATACAATAGTCATTATAATGATGATAATTTGTTTTACAGCAGTGCCTAGACACTCCAGCTGAGATGAGGGCCTCATTATCCTGGGCATTGTACATCTCCTTTCAGAAAGCCACTGCTCCAAACTGCCTGTTTAGTGATTTATAATCCATAGAGACAAGGAAATACTATCACCCCCATATTGCAGATGGGGAGCTGAGGGACAGGGAGGTTTAGCGGTTTGTCCAGACTCAGATGAGGAGTCCACGGCAGAGCTGGGAACTGAGAGTGGATCTCACAAACCCTAATCCAGTGTTTCAGTCACCAATCCAGCCTTTTATTCTGCCCACAAATATTCGAATGAAGGCATTCGCTCTAAATTTGAGCCAGTCATCACAGAAAATGAGTTTTTAACTTATAATGTGAAAATTCACAGGAGACGAAGTGGGTCATCAGTGTCCCAGCAAAACTAACTGACACCTCCCAAAGTCTGAATTCCAGATGTCAGATGTTTGGTACAAGCAGCTTGGCAATGATGCCCGGACCCAGTATTATTCAAGTAAATGACCTGGTGAGTAACTTGGACCGATGAATACATTCCAGAAAATTGGGAGCTGCGAACAGGAACAACCTGCAAACAGGAAAAAATCGTCACTTCAATGATTTGTGGTCAATTATTTGCTCAGCTCTAACCCTAACATAGGCCCAGACCCTGCAGACACACAATGGCCCCGCCAGGATTAGCCCCATCGAAATCAATGGGATTCCTTGTGGGAGTCATGTGACATAGACACTCAAATGTCTGCAGAATAGGGGCTTCAGAGCCTGATTCAGGTCCTGTGGAAAGTCTCCTATTAGCTTCAATGGCCATTGTATCAATCTTTTAGGGTATGTTTATACCTGATCTGAGGTGTCAGTTCCAGCTCAGGTAGACTGACACGTGCCAGGTTTGATCAAGCTAGCCCACTAAAAATAGAAGTGTCGCCACGGCAGCATGGGTGGTGGCACAGGCTAGCTGCCCTGAGTACAGTCCCCTCCAAGACCCTAGGCGTGCGAGTAGCCTCTCCCGCTGCTTGCACCGCTGCAGCTACGGGGCCATTTTTAGCACACCAGCTCAATCGAAACTAGCACAGGTATGTCTGCCCGAGCTGGAAATTACAGTTCCAGCTCCAACGCGGACATACCCTTCAATTGTAAGTTCTTTGGGGCAGAGACTGTGGTTGAGATTCTGTGTTAAATCTCCAGAAGGTGCAGTCCAGGAAGGAGGCAAAGGACGGCTCTACACCACCGTTCTGCCCTCCTGATTCCGGTCTGCTTCAGAAGCTGACATTTCTAAAGTCATAGACCTGAAAGCCAGAAGAGACCACTGTGATCCTCTAGTTGGGTCTCCTGCATAGCACAGGCCTGAGACCCTCACCCAGTGATTCCTGCCTCAAGCCCATCACTCTATTTGAGCTACCACAGATCGCTTGGAAAGACACCCAGTCTTGATGGAAAGACTGCAAGGAATGGAGACTCCATCCTGATCTTGGGTAAGTCATTCCAGTGGTTAATTTCCCTCCGGGTTAAACACGTGCTGCACCTTCCTTCTAGTCACAATTCATCTTGCTTTCGCGTCCAGATGCTGGATCGTGTCTTGCCTTTTTCAGCTAGATCAAAGAGCCATCTTCTATCAGAAATCTCCTCCCCATGTGGCTGCTTGTACACTGTGATCAAGTCGTCTCCCAACCGTGTCTTGGCTAAATTCAATAGACTGAGCTGCTTAAGTCTCTCACTGTATGGCATGTTTTCCATATCTCGAATCACTCCTTCCTGACCCCTCCTTTAACTTAGGCAGACTGAGATGGGGTTGCTCCAAGTTACATCACCCTGTGCGGGGCTCCTATGGCTTGTGGTGCAAGCCAGTCTGGTGGTAGCAGATGCACTATGGCCCCATTCCTCCATCCCTGGCTCCACCTCTCCCATCCCTGGCCCTACCCAGAACACAGCCTCTATGCAGGCCAGGTCTACACTAGAAACGTACATTGGTATATAACTACGTCGCTCGGGGGGTGAAAAATCGGTGCAGCTGCAACATTTTAAGTGTAGACCTGCCCTGAGACTTGCAGATGAGGAGCAGCTTCCTGGAACACGTGCACTGAGGGTAGTCTCTCCTGGCCCTTTGTGAGCCGTTTGCATCACTCATACACCAACATACTGGGGCCAGAGCTAGGCAGCAGCATCCTTCTCTCTGCCTCTGGTCTGTTAAGTGTGTTGCATATTCATGGTGTGATGAAAATAGCTCAAGGGTCCATTTGATTTTGTTCCCTGTTTGAAGGTTCATTTGATTTCTCTGAAGCTTTTGTTGGGTTTCATCTGAGGTTTCGTTGCTACCATGTAACCGACAGGCACAAGGGCTTTGTTAAACAAAAACACAACAAAGTAATGAACCCGCCAGCTCAAAAAACCCCGGTCTAATTCTTATTCGTATGGCCTATTTTGCTGCAACCTGCTCAGGTTTCCATTGATTCAGGAGGGCTAAGGTCATTGAACATAGCTCAGCCTAGTTAATAGATCCAGAATGTATTTCTGAGCTGTGTCACTGGGTATGTAAATAAATGTGTACGGATGCCCTCTAGTTGTTTTTTAACTCAGTTTTAAACTGTCCTTTCCAGATTAACCTCAATTGCCTATTAGGTTAATTACTAAACATTTACAAGGGTCTTGCTCTGACTGCCCACTCCATCCACCATGAAACACTCTACTTAAAACTGGGCCAAAAGGAAATACAAAAGCAGTTAGTCTTTGGAACTCATTGCCACAAGAGCATAACAGAATTCAAAAACAGATTAGACATTTATCTAGATCGTGAGAACTTTCAAAGTGACAACTGCAAGGACTATAAAATAGGAGTCTGGGATGGAGATAAACCCTCCAGCTTTAGGGCATAAAATGACCTCTAACTATGGTGGTCAGGAAGGAACTTCCCATGCGGCAGATGACCCCACTGCTGTAGGCTTCTGCCTCTTTCCTCTGAAGCAGCTGGTGCTGGCCACTCTCAGTGTCTGGGATGCTGGCGTAGATGGACCACTGGTCTGATACAGTTTAGTAGTTCCTCTGGCCCCGATACTCAAAGGTATTTAGGCATCAGAGATGCTTTGCCCCATGGACTCAGACGGGAGAACGTGGAATGCAGGATCAGACCCTAAAGGTAGTACATTTTAATTTAAGGTGGCCTTTTCAAAAGCGCTCTGCAGTGGCCTCGCTCTGCTCCCTTTGAAGTCTCTGGTAAAGCGGCCATTGACTGAAATGAGGGCAGAGTTAAGCCAACGCAGAGTTAAGCCAAGTGCTTTGGAAAAGGCCACTTTTAAACCACTCGCAGCTCACAGCACAACCATCTCACTTCCTTTTGGAAAAATCCAATGGCATTTCATAGGAAATTATCACTTTCCTATAGATTTTTTGGATCATCCTATAGAATATGATAGGAAATCCCATCCCTGTTATAGAATTCTATAGGGTGGTTCTCTATTAAGTTCTGTAGGGTTTTAGATTAATGTCTGTAGAATCCTATCAATGTAATCCCCATTAAATTCCATAGGACTCTTCCATGAGGGTTAAAACAGTCAGCAAATGGTTTGCTCAGAGAAGACAACAGCTTTTATTCCGCTTTTTTCATTTTTACTAAGCCCCAAACAATTTATTATTAATTGTTGTTATTGATATGGTGCCATAAACATATATACAGCACATTGTAAAACAAATAAACTATACAGAATCTGACCCCAAAAGCTTACAGATATAAAAGATAACGGCATGAAAACAACCAGGACAAATTTTGTTTCCGCACTGTGTTTTCTTGTTTATATTTTTCCCCACTTTGAAGTCACACTATGAAATCTGCATTTGTAGCATGAGGACCGCTTGCCAACTTGTTTTTTATTTGATCTAATGCTTTTAAAAAGCTCTTTATTGTAGAAGGGTCACAAGACAAACCACTAGGCAACAGAAATGAGACCTAGAGTATCTGAAACCATTAAAACACTATAAAGAGTAACTGCACACTCCGATGAAAGCTTATGCCCAAATAAATTTGTTAGTCTCTAAGGTGCCACAAGTACTCCTCACTCTTCTTTCTGGAATCCATCTCCTCCCCTTATTCCATACTTTTGGTGTATGCTATTATAAATATTTGGTGCACTGATGCTTGGAGACCCTAATCAAGATTGCAGCCCCATTGTGCTTGGAGCTGTACAAACACATAGTGAGAGACAATCCTTTCCCTGAAAAGTTTATAATCTTGAAAAAACTAGATTAGAGAAGGAAGGAAAACACAGGCACAGAGACCAGAAGGAGTACCAGCAATTCAGTGGCAAAACTCAGGTTTCACTCTACTGCAGTTCCACTCCAGTACCCAGTATCCACTAGAATCTTCTAGACCACGCTGCCTCTCCCAAATCCACCATCCTGCAGACTGATCCACACGGGTTTACCAGTGCATCTGCATGGAGCCCTACTGAAGTTAGGATCAGGCCTTTGATGGTAAAATTTTTAAAGATCTGTCTTTTGTGCTTCTCCTGGGAAATGCCTGGTGCACTTATAGCACTCTACAGCAGTGTTTCCCAAACTTGGGACGCCGGTTGTGCAGGCAAACTCCCTGACGGGCCGGGCTGGTTTGTCTACCTGCCGCGTCCGCAGGTCCGGCCGATCGCAGTTCCCAGTGACCGGCAGCCGCGGTTCGCTGCTCCAGGCCAATGGGAGCTGCTGGAAGCGGTGGCCAGTACGTCCCTCAGTCTGCGCTGCTTCCCGCAGCCCCCATTGGCCTGGAGTAGCGAACCACAGCCAGGAGCGCTGCCTGCTTTTCTGCTGTCCTAGGCGGCGGAAGGTCCTGCCCCGAAATGCTGACCCCCACAGAGGCGGCGGAAGTTCCTACCACCAAAATACTGCCACAGTTGCTGCCCCCCAAATTGTAGCGCCCTACGCGACCACCTACGTCACCTAATGGGTTGCGCCAGCCCTGATCGCGGCCACTGGGAGCCGCGATCTGCCGAACCTGTGGATACGGCAGGTAAAAAAACCGGCCCGGCCCACCAGGGGCTTTCCCTACACAAGCGGCGTCCCAAGTTTGGGAAACACTGCTCTACAGAATCTCACAATGTTGTGATACCTGGTATTTTTCGTAAAGACCCGGATCCCAAAGTCATGTTATTACGTGAGCATCCCAGCTTCCATTTTTTAAATAAAGTAAGCTTCTAGCCCTCATGGTTCCTAAGAAAGCTTGAAAATGTAAATCCTAATGGCTCAAAAACCCAAAGGCAAATAAAAAGAAAACACCATTTATTGTTTGTTAATATCTCCTGATTTTTAAGCCAATCTCATGACTTTTGGGAGCCTAAATCATGATTTTTGAATACTTGGGGTTGGCAATACTATAATAATAAAAATGGTCACCCTACATAAACATGACTAGTGATAATTTAATCTGTGGGGTTGGTTATTATAACGGCAGGGGAAAGGGACAGCAGGTTGGGAAACAATGATTGTTTGAGCCCAGAGGTTTTGTGTGTTCTTGTATTTCACTGCCAGCATACACAGACACCTAGACACTTTGGCAAGTGCTTTACAACTTCCTAAGAGAGAGAAATGGCTAGCGGCAGGGTACATATGGCGACAGATGGCTAAAATGATGGATGGAAGGGTGGATAAATAGACTGGGATTATGGGGGCGGAGGCAAACTGCTGGGGTGAAGGCTCACGCTCAGCCAGGGCAGCCCCACTGGAACCAGCCCCACTCACGCCAGGGCTATTAGGTGTTAGCCTGAGCGGGCCCTGGAGGTGCTGGGTTGGGGACGACTCTGCCGCAGTGAGTGCACTGTGGGGAGGCTTTGGGGGGTGCCATGAGAGGGTGACTGCCCTGTATGTGGGTGCTAAGGTGACAGTGGGCTGAATGGGGACTGTGGGGGTGCATGCATTGTGGGGAGGATATGGGGTGAGTAAATGGGGGGAGCTATGTGAGGGGGGCTGCCCTGTAGATGGGTATTAAGGTGAGAGTGGCCTGAATGGGGACTGTGGGGGTGCATGCACTGTGGGGAGGACATGGGGTGAGTAAATGGGGGAAGCCATATGAAGGGGGCTGCCCTGTAGATGGGTATTAAGGTGACGGTGGCCTGAATGGGGACTGTGGGGGTGCACGCACTGTGGGGTGGGGAGGATATGGGGGGAGCCATGTGAGGGGGGCTGCCCTGTAGACTGGTGCTAAGGTGACGGTGGCCTGAATGGGGACTGTGGGGGTGCATGCACTGTGGTGAGGATATGGGGGGAGCCGTGGCGGGGGGCTGCCCTGTAGACGGGTGCTAAGGTGATGGTGGCCTGAATGGGACTGTGGGGGTGCATGCACTGTGGGGAGGATATGGGGTGAGTAAATGGGGGGAGCCACGTGAGGGGGGGGCTGCCCTGTAGACGGGTGCTAGGGTGACGGTGGCCTGAATGGGACTGTGGGGGTGCACGCACTGTGGTGAGGATATGGGGTGAGTAAATGGGGGGAGCTATGTGAGGGGGGCTGCCCTGTAGATGGGTATTAAGGTGAGAGTGGCCTGAATGGGGACTGTGGGGGTGCATGCACTGTGGGGAGGATATTGGGGTAGCCGTGGCGGGGGGCTGCCCTGTAGACGGGTGCTAAGGTGACTGTGCCCTGGGGGCGGGCTAGGGGGCTGCCTGTGCTGGGGGGCAGAAGAGGGGGCTGCCCTGTGGGGGTCCCGTGCCCCACCCGGGTGCCGACGGGACAACGCTCCGCGAACACACCGCCCTCCTGGCGCGCGCCCCGCGCGCGAAGAAGAGTTAAAAGGGGGCGGGCTTAAAGGGCGGGGACCAGGGCAAGCCGCAAAGCGCGCCGCCACTGTCGCAAAGCCCTTCCTTCCCCTCTCCCCCGCCCGTCTCAGCAACCGACTGTATTCTCAAACGCGCTTTACGCCAGCGGCGCTCCGCCGCCACCCTCCCTTCCACCGCGCGTGCGCCGAGCCCCTGTAACTCCGACCCTTCCTATTCATGGAGGGCTTTTGCGCCGCCGGCGTGGCGCGCGCTGCATAGGCCGCCGCTGAGCCGTACGCCGCTGGAGTAGAGGCGTCGCGGTGTGCCCGCTGCCCGTGGAGTGTAGGGGAGGGGGAAGGGAGAGAAGAGGCTTAAAGAGACAACAGCCGCGGGAGGAAGCCCACAATGGAGCGGCTGGCGGGGGGTCGGGGGGCTGCCCCCCGCCTCTGAGGGGCCCCGAGGAGGTAAATACCCCGCGCGCGGGCGTCCCGGGGCGCTGGCGGCGGGGGCGCGTGGGGCTGGGGGAAGGGGCTGCCCTGTTGCTGCTCCCCGCGCCCCAAACCGCCCCCTCAGGCGGCCCTTCGCTGGGGGGGGCGGGGCGGGGGTGAAGGTCTGTGCGGGCGGCGGGCTGGGGGAGGGGGGGTTGTGGGCAGCCGGCGGGGGCGCGTGGGGCGGGGGGGGGGGCTCGCTCGTGCGCCCCTGTGACAAGGGAGGGGGGCTGGGAAAGTGGGGGTGGGGGGAAGGGGTTGTACCCTCGAAGAACTGAAAAAGAGCAACCCACCAACGGGTGTGGGTGAGTGTGAGAAACAGATGGGGGGTGGCGGGGTGTTGCTACAATCATTATGTGCAAGGGATATGCTGTAGCTTTAAAAAAGAAAATCCTCCCTGGGACTGTCTGTCTTTCACTCATTTTAATTTTTAGGCCCCACTGCTGCTATTTTGTGCCTGGTCTTTGAGGCGTAGAGTGATCCTTACTAAGTTGCCTGGGTGGTTTTTGTTTGTTTGCTTTTTACCTCTCTCCCCACCCCCCCCCCACACACATACTACCCTACACCGACCATATTGGCCCGTGGTGTTGTGAAGCAGGGCTCTGTTGGGGTGATGCAGTGTGTTTTGGTTGGGTTTTTTACTCCCCCAGAGGGATCAACTGGGGGAGACGGGTGGGGAAAGATCTTGGTTAAAATAAAAAGCTAGTGAATCAGAATGAATCAGTTTGAGATATAGGAAGAATAAAGGCCCCACCCAAAAGAGGATGAACTTTTAAATGTTTCCTAAGCAGCCAAGAGAGAAGACTTTAAAAAAGGAACCCCAATGTCTTATCACAGTGGTTCTAAAAGTGTGGTCTCCGACGCCTGCCTGGTGGCTTGTAGAATAGAATCTATGGAGAGTCAAGCTGTTCAGTAGGGATCGTGGACTTGGAAGAAAAGGGTCTTGCTCTTCTGAAGGGTTCCACAGTCTGAACAAATTGGGGGACCTGCCATATTGTATCATTTTAAAATGAAAATTTAATTGTTAAACCTTTCAGGTTGTAATGAAAGTAATAAATTATAAACACATTGGAGGTAAGTAGGATGCTGGCCAAGCTGCATGCAAACTAACTATAGAGGAGTAAATCTTTTGCACGGGTATATTTGGAAATTATTGCATTAACTAGTCCATTTGTCTTCCCTCCATACAACAAGTAGATGGATTTCTGGATGTGAACTATAAGGAGTGTATAAGTTTGCCTGCCAGCAACATTGCCCATCCACAATACCACACACAGACTGCTCTCCCCCCCCTCCCCCGGGCACTGACCACCAGAACAGAGAGATTTAAAAATCAGGCCTTGTGTAACAGGTTGAAACAAGGTTTAGTGTTTGCCAATATGTCTGAAAGAGAATCACTCTAAATGAGGGCAGGAGGCCTCCATTGAGATAGTGTGGGAAGGCTGCCTTTTGTGGCAGTGTAGACTTACAAGTCCATAAATAACTTGCCAAAGTTTATATTCAATGTGTTTCAGATAGAAGCATCCCTTAAAAACGACCTGCTCCATGTTCAGTACTTTTCAGTATCAGGCTCTGAATAGTCAGAGGTCTTGAGATGCAAGCAAGACTTAGTCCAAATTCAGATCTGATGTGTAACTGGATGCAACTTAAGTCAGTGGAGTTGCACTCACTTAGCTAGACCTGTATTCCCCCTGCCCCATCTCTCTGCTTTTTGTCTAACGGGGCTATTCCAGCTCATCATCTTGTCTAGTTATGATCTAGTAACTGTTGCTGTATGGAGTAAAAGAGTCTTGGGATTTGATAAGCCCTGTAATTAGTTTGCAAAAGTAGCAATGTCTTTAAAAAAAATCAATCTGATCTTTTTCTGTGTAAAATAGATGCCTCCGCTTTATTTATCCTTGCATCAAAATGGATTAGGGAATAATAGCTAGCATTTTGCATGGCTAACTTAACAGGGGAAATTATTTACTGTAGAGCAGTTTCTTTTGAGGTGTGACTGGAGTGATGTTGCTTCCCTTATTTTGTGGCTTGCATTGGGTTTTATCCTTGCTACATTCTTTTTAGGAATGAGTGGAGAGATGGAAACAGGGGTCATAGTTTGGCAGGTTTTTGACTTTTCCCCCAAAAGCTGCCTTTTGTCATAGCACAGTAGGGAGGGTTTGCACTGCTTTGATCTTAGTCTGTGTGCTACCTCTCCATTCCCATGCCCCCACCTATCGTCAAAAGTGTCATATATATTTGAGTGTGACTCAGCAGATCAATGAAAACAATCTGAGGGGTTGCGTTTATGGACAATCAGTATCTCTCTTTCCAACCAGGCTAACAGAGGCAATGTCGTCCTATAGCAGCTGCCAAGAAATCTGTTTATTGGACCTCGGCCTAATCACATTCTGTAGCCTTCTCTCTACCCATGACCTGTGCTGTCCAGCAACAGTGGTCTTGCTAGTTTCCATGGCTAGGATTGATCAGTGAACACAAGGTTGTGTTACAGCATCTGTCTAGCTGGTCAGGTTATCTGGATATTTATTTGCTCCTTGTAATATCTGAGCACCATGCTGTCACTAAAGGATTTATCCTTGCAAAATCATGGGAGGCAGGGAAGCTTTACCCCATTTTATAGAAGGGGGAACTGAGGCACAGGATGAACTAAGTGATTTATCCAAGGTCCTTAAGAAGTCTGTGTCTGAGCTGGGAACCAAACCCAGGTCTTGTGAGTTTTAGTTAGCATCATATCCTTTAAGCCATCTTTGCTAGTCTCCCACTCCTGCCTGCTAGGTTTACCTAAAGTCTCTGATAAACAAAACATATGTGTCTTGTGGCAGGGACAGTACATACCTCTGTCTGTATAGTGCCTGTTAAGGAAGTGTGGTCCAGTGGTTAGGGCGCTAGCCCGGGACTTGAATACATGGGTTCAATTCCCTAATCTGACACAGAATTCTTGTGACACCTTTGGCAAGTCACATTATTTCTCCGTGCCTCACTTCCAGTGGCAGGCGCTGACATTTTTAGCCAGGCATCCTCCATGCGGCCTGACCTTGCACATATGGCGCATGCACGGTCACGCTGTGCAGAGGATGTCATTTTGTTGAGGGGCCAGATGGAATCGGCCCCAGGGCACAGCTGGCCCTGCACACCACTGCTCAGTTCTCGTCTGTAAATGGGGTAATAGCCCAGCCCTGCTACACTGGGGTGTCAGAGGATAAATACATTAGAGATTGTGAGGTCCTCAGGTACTGCAGTAATGGGGTAATCGGTACCTAACATAGTGTCCTGCTCAGAACCAATGGGCACTACTAAATATTATTGTATAATGAAACGCCAACTAGATTGCATTGGGTTGGCCTTGACAAAATGGTAACCATCCACTCCTAGCACACTGGGGCCCTCGTCCATGGCTGTAGCTCCTAGGAGTTGTGGTAATACCGCTAATAATAATAATCTGTCTTTCCTTCTCTGCCACAGGAGGTAGGGTTGGTTGGGGTAGCGTTGGGAGCTGTGGAGGAGACAAGTTCTTTGTGACTCTGGAATCGTGTCTGCAAATTGGATTTCTTGCACTCCGAGAAACTGCAAATTTATAAATAGTTTTTTGAATTAAAAGTTTTATTTCTATGCTTCCTGTTGGGAGTGAGTAACTATCCCTGATAGACTCCACCATCATAGAGAAGAGACAGGGCTCAGTTGTGGTGAAAATACGAAGGCGACTTTCTCTTGAGGCTGCTGGACACAGATCGCCACTGTGGTTCTTTGTCTCTAGCTCCCAGACTGACTGACGCTACCTAGCCATCCCCACTCTCTGTTTGGAGTGTGTAGTCATGGAATGGATTACCAGCTAAATCGCAGACCCATTCATGCAGGTTATATTCACATTTTCTTACTGCTGTCTGAGAAGTGAGGGAAAAACTTTAATGCAGAGCATGTATCTAGTTAAAATATTATCCATCGTGTCTATACTACAAAATCAGCTGTTGGGTGACACTTCAAAGGCTGCCATCACACATGGTGAAACCACATATCTGTTTTTCAGAGGAGGCAGGACTTCACTGGTTTCTGAGAGGCTGAGAATCATGCAAGCTGCCTTTGGTTTTGGGTATATGGTTAGGTCCAGTGTCAGGAAACAAACGCCTTATAAATGGAGTATGTGGCACTAATAACGGTAGTGTTGAGGAAACCCATAGCGAGACAGCTGCTCCCTGTTGTTGCTATTGCGAAGGTAATTTTACAGAAAGGTGGGTAGATCTCAAAATGAGACTCAACTGGTAACTAGTTTGGTAAATGGCTCTCTTCGTTAACCTGAAAGATGCATGTGAAACGACTTACATGTAGTATTTTCAGAATTTTACACTGAACAAAATGGGTACAGATTTCTTTAGAGATTTGTAGAAAAGAGTGGACATTGCTGGGGCAAACTTCACCACTGATTTCCTTCACTCTGAAGATCATGGTAAGCAGGTTGGTACGTGTCTGGTAAGATTCCTAAATGTCCAAAGATTTTTGTAGTGAGCATTGGCCTCCTAAACCCAGGGTTGTGAGTTCAATCCTTGAGGGGGCCACTTAGGGATCTGGGGCAAAAATCAATACTTGGTCCTGCTAGTGAAGGCAGGGGGCTGGACTCAATGGTCTTTCAAGGTCCCTTCCAGTTCTAGGAGATAGGATATCTCCCTCTGTTAATTGTGAAGGAAAGTAATGGTTCCTCTTTTGAAAGAAATCTCTGGGCATAAGTATCTGTTGACACTCATTTTCTTTGCTGCCATTGGCCTGATTACACCTAAGATCTACACCTTAAATCACCAAAGATCCAATGTCAGCACTGTCCTTGCCAGGAAATACATGTGTTTTGATGTCTTGAGGCTAGTTCACATGGGTAGTAAAATCAAGTGATCTGAGAATCTTTCATTAGAAGAATTTGCCTCAAATCTGGTGACAAGATGATATCTTGGGGGGGAACCTGGACTCTCATGACAGACAGCACAAAACAGATTAGGAAAAAATTCTCTGCAGTGTGCAGCATTGGCTAGTGCACGACAGAGATTCTCTGCTTCCTCTGTAGCATCAGTTACTGAAGGCTGGGCGATCCAGTATGGTGGAAACTATGGCTCTTAAAAGGGGAAGTAGACAGTCCCATGTTCTGCTGAATGTGGGGCAGAGAAGAAACCCGGTGGCAGTGCAATATTAGCATTAGCGATGGCTGCCAACAGAACAACACAGGTCTTTGGAACGAAGACTTTCAGAGACTTTGAGAGTAGGGATGGTAGGAAACTTTGATTATTTTTGTACATTCACCAATCAAACAATAAGTCTTCTGGAGCCATTCAAGTCATAAGGAAATGAAGAAGGCCCAGAGCTGAATTTTCACACTGTGGATAAAGCTGCTGGCAGATGATGCTTGGGCTTCATCAGCTTGATGGAAATACTCTGCTAAGTTACTTAATATGGAGTTAATGTTCCTCTGGTGCTTGTGGATATTATAAAACTGCCCTTTGAAAAAGCTTTACAGCCCTGCTGTGTCACAGGTGTGAGTCTTCAGATAATGACAGCACGGGAGTGAAGAGTGTCACACACACCCAGAGTGAGAACCCATTTCTGTTGGCACCCTAATGAAGGATCAGCTCCTGGACGTGACAGATTTCTGTGAAGCACCTGGAACCATTGTCCCCATCCGCTCTGGATGGACTTGTACCCATTCCTAACCTTGATGCTGGAAAGTCATTAACAACCACTTGTGCCGAGACATTTTGGTTCGAAAGACGCTGGAAGCCGAACATTCATTCAGGAGAAAACCAAAAGGCCCGAAGTGTGTCATTCTGACTGCCCGCTAGAACTTGTTGAGTGACCGTTAGTGGTATGAAGTGAGCTCAGTCTTCATAGAAGTCAAAACGTAAATCCATGCAGCAGCACTTGGCTTTTTAGGTGCAAACAGCAAAACAAGAGGCTCTGCTCTTTAAGTTCATTGGAGTGGGATGTTTGTAGTGGTGGCTCTTTCTCTGCATAACTTCTCTAGTTTACCACAGGAATTAGACTGAATGCTCGATAGCAACTTCCATGTCACAGGGATGTGTAATATAGAATTATGCACTACCCGATCATTAGGATATATGGTCTTCTCCCAACCCTTCTGAGCTCCCTTATCCCAAAGGGGATGTGGGCATTTTAGTTTTTGTGCTCACTAACAGGGTGGGTGCTAATGGCATTGTTGGAAGATGACACAGTACATGTACTTAAGACCCCCTTCTTTGGCTCTGTGCTTTGGAGCAGTGACTACCATTTGTTTTGGTGTGTGGAGGGGCAGCAGAGAGATGTTGATGTGGACAAACAGAATCTAGGCTAAGGCCTTGTCTACACTACAAAGCTACTATGTTTTGCCAGTGTAGCTATGCCAGGATAGTCTATGGACAGAAGGAGGTTTTCTGTTGGCATAGTAATACCATGTTCCTGAACGACATTAGCTATGTTGACAGAAGCAGTCTTATGTTGGCATAGCTGTGTCTACTCTGGGGGTTTTGCTGGCAGAACTATGTTAGCTAGGGGATGTATCACACCCCTGACTGACATAACTATGCCGACAAAACTTGCTGTGTAGACTTGGCCTAAGACTTCTCCTTCACACCTACCAGTGAAGTAACGGCAGAGGTGTGGGGTTTGTGCGTGAGCCCTATGGTTATGGAAGCAGGTCTGTTGCTTCCTAGCCCTTCTGCCAGCTACCAAGCATATTGAGTGGCTAATGCTTTTGGGGCCCAGGAATAATGTTCTCTCCAGAGTATGTGTGCACTCTCTTGGGCCTTCCCTATTGCACACACTCCAGAGAGTCGTGTATCTGATTGGGAGGTCCCAATAAGAGATCGCTGGAGCTTTGAACAGATCGCTGTACTGGGCTTCGGCACAGAGCTGGAGTGTAGCGATGGACGTCATGTTGCAGGTAGGGGAGTCGGAGAGGAGGAAATTGGAAGTGACTCTTGAGGACAATCCTTGATGTTCTGTGTCACCATGTGGTGGAGGAGCCAATGACACGTTGAGCCCCAGCCTAATGCATGGTTATGTAGCGCGCATGTTTGTGCTGGGGCAATGATAAGGAGCATTGAAACTGGGGAGCAGAATCTCGGTTGTTGAGGGCTTCTCATTCCCAGGCCTGCCCTCCACACCAACACTGGAAAGGAGTGGATACCCCCAGGACGTGAAGCACTCTAACAGCTTTCAGGCGATGAGTTCAGGAAAGTGAAAGGGAAGAGCAATTAAGGCTCATACCAGCTAAATTTAGCCTGATACAGAACAAATGCTCTTAACTGGAGATGCACATTGCATTGCAGTAATCTCTCAAGCCAAAGCCTACTGGAAAATCTGTAGTAGTGTTTGCCATTGAGACACGGTGGGCAAACTTCTGTCATCTTAAATGAGTCCTTTTTCTGGAAGAGCATTAAAACATCAGGGTAATTCCTGTGCTTGCACCTTGTTGATTTGATTGTAGGGCCTACAGGGAGTCCTGTCTTCAGCTGGAGGTGTCTGACTGGTGCGTTGTCCTACATTTAGTCTTAGGCACTGCCTTGCAGGAGACTCGGGTAGGGTGAGGCTCTGACTCTCTGATGAAATGGGTTCTAGCCCACAAAAGCTTATGCCCAAATACATTTGTTAGTCTCTAAGGTGCCACAAGGACTCCTCCTTGTTTTTGTGTCTCTGCAGAGACCCTGATGGCCACTCAGAGTTCCAGCTGGAAGCACTGCTCAGCTGTCCCATTCGTAAGCTAATCACAGCATCATAAGGCCTACATGCAAGAGACATGCACACACCTTAGTGCCATATACGTTGGGTCTGGGGGTGTTTATTTCTCCCTGTCGTCTTGTGGGCCGAGCTGACCTCTCCATGGCTCTTACCTTTCTGAGAGAGCTTCCTTGTGGGATCCAGCATGTCTGTTTCTGCTGGCCATTTCTGCCCAAATAGTATGTTTCCCCTCAGTAGGTGCACCCCAGATTACGTTCTGAATCTGGGACTTGGAACAGACTGGCCTGGTCTGAGCAGGGAGTTGGATGTCTTCTAGAATGAAAGTTGTGTTATGGGCCTAACCTGCAGTGGAGGGGGCCCCAAGCACATCCTGACAATTACAGGCCAGTTAAGTAGGGCTCTGAAGAGGCTTTTCTCCTGGTGCAGCCTGAACACCCACCTCCCCCATTTTGCCTTGCTATTGAGAGGGTCTTGTGCTATGTTATATTCAGTGGAAGTTGCATATTATTAGAGAGGTGATCTGGACAAGGAGAACAGACTTCAAAAATCTTCTCTATTGTATGGAGCTGATGCAGTGAGATGTTGTCTGTGTTCTTGTCTTGGAGACCACCAGCAGCCTAGGTATGGTAAATAAAACACAGTAGCAAGAAACAATTCCTGCTCTTTGTTGTTACGGGCCAGGTTGGGACCATGGACGGCACTAAAGTCTGAGCAGTTATGTTAACACAGTACAACATAGGAGCAGAAGTCTACGTCTGTCTTTGTTCAGTGCCAGAAATAAAAGTCCAGAGCAATGCTTCTCAGGACAGAGTAATTTAAAGACATTCACTGTCACATGGGAGCCAATATTTAACATGTTCCTAGGATGATTATAACTTGGTGGGGAATGTTTTCCAGACTCTAGCTGTTTGTTTTAAGGGGAAAGTCTGAGGGAGGAACTTCCATCACTGAAGGAGAGTGGGGAGAGAACAAATGTGAAGCCACTGTATTTGCAGAGTCCATTAACAGCGTGGCTCTGATACAGCAGGTAACTAACGAGC
This sequence comes from Chrysemys picta bellii, assembly GCF_011386835.1. Lineage (NCBI taxonomy): Eukaryota > Metazoa > Chordata > Testudines > Emydidae > Chrysemys > Chrysemys picta. The sequence goes on from NC_088815.1 coordinate 5,902,697, forward strand.
TGTAAAGGGGTGCAGCTAGAAGGAAGCCAACAAAATATGTCAATTTCAGAGGCTCCACAAGGCAGCCCAGTGCGGTGTATATCTGCTGCCTTGTAACAGGAGTTGTCTCCTTTTCTAATCATCAAGGAGGGATTTAAAGATTCAGATTTGGGGTTTCTCTTAAATTAGGGGTGCCCATATTTTGTGACATGTGTCAGGATCCAGAAGACCATCCCTGAATTGCACATAAACTACCCATTAAAAGCAGCTTATCAAAAAATAAATGCTCCACCATATTTGCTTGTACTCTACTCATTGATAGATTGCTGGCGATTATTAGCAATTGAACCCTGTACATAGGGCCCCATTAGAATCGCACTATGTACAGTTCCCAGCAGATATATTTGCTGTGGCACTTGCAGTATTGCCTCCTTCATCTTCCATATAGGGAATGTTACAAATAAGGCGATAAAATCCCATTATACAGCAAACATCAAGATTTTAAGGGTGTCCACTGTAGCTGATCAACATTGTGGTGTTCCTGCAGTTAGAGGCAGGCAGCAGCTGTGTTTGGCCCTTAGTCAGCAGTTTGGCTCCCTTAGGTTTAAGCTAATAGGCCCATGTCAGGATTTCTCCAAGCTGATCATTAGAAGCAACCTCCTCGCAGACCAGGACACACCATCGCAAAGTGGCACCAGATCCTGCCAGAACAACAGATGGAAAAACCTGCAGAGATATCTTCACAGCTACGATGATCAACACCCCCCACCCCAACCCACCTTTCAAGATTCATCAGTCCTATATGTGCCTGTCACAACATGTGGTGTGCCTCCTCCAGTGCACTAAATGCCCCAGTAACAGCTGTGTGGGTGAGACCAGACAATCCCTACGCTCTCGAATGAACTTGCATAGGAAAATAAGACAAAAAAGCCATATCACCCTGTGGATGGACACTTGACAAAGCAATCACTCCGTATCTGACCTATCAGTCCTCATCCTCAACTGAAACCTGCACAACACTTTCTAAAGATGAGCTAAGAGCCTAACTCTGCTAGACAGTAAAAATCACAAGCTGAACAGAGACACTGGATTTACGGTTTATTACAACAATCTGTAACTCACTAATCCCCCCTTTATTGTCCTATATGACTGCAGAGGTGTTAATGGACTACTCCACCTTGAATGGTCTGTTAGAACATATGCTAACTACCTATGCAAAACAATCTGTTCCACCTAGTATTTAGCTGTGACGCTTGGAGTACCTTTCCCAGACGTGAAGAAGAGCTCCGTGTAAGCTCGAAAGTGTCTCTCTCACCAACAGAAGTTGGTCCAATAAAAGACATGGCCTTACTCACCTTGTCTCTCTAATATCTTGGGACCAATACAGCTATAATAACACTGCATATGAGATTTACTAGGGTCTCTCTGAATTGAAGGTTACAGCTGTTCATGACAAATGGGGAAGGATGGTTTAGTTGATAGGGCGCTGGACTGGAAACTGGGTTCAGTTTCCAGCTCTGTCATAGAATCCTTTGTGTGACCTTGGGCAAGGGTGTGTGTGTGTGTGTGTGTGTGTGTGTGTGTGTGTGTGTGTAAGTAAGTAAGTAAGTAAAATAAAATTAAGTCTGGGTTCAATTCCTGGCTGTCACAACCTTCCTATGTGACCTTGGGCAAATCACATAATCTCTCTCTGCTTCAGTTTCCTGTCTGTAAAATGGGGATAATGCTTCCCTAGAAGGAATGCTTAGATGCTAATGATGAGGGCCATAGAAGAACCTATTTAGATTCATGAGCCTTTAGGGCTTAGCTGACTCGACTTCTAATCTTATTTTATTTGGTGATACTTGGCAGTTTGTGCTGAGTTTTGCTAGGACTATATTTTGTGGGGTTCATTTAAAGCAAAATTGAGGGCATGCAAATGTATGTGAACCAAACCACAGAAAAGAGGTCAGACTTCTTTGCGCTGAGCCTGCTGAATTAAGCACATCTTTGAAAGGTGTGGAACTTTTGCCAGTTTAACAGAGGGTCATAGCCGGCCCAGATCTCTTTCTGAAATTGTGATGCAGGAAGGGAAGTACGGCAAGAGCTGCAAGTGTGACTCCTGTTCTCGTTGACATCTCGGCATTCCCCTGATGAATTAAAGGACTTCACCGCTGCTTGGAATTGGTAGAGTACTGAATGCAGGTACTGAAACCAGAAACAGAATGGCGATTGAGAGGGCACATGTGTAGATAAGATGGAAAACTGCAGAGAAGAAAATCAGGGTCATGCTCTACAGACTCCTAAAACCAGGTGTGGTGCTCAATACCACACACAGCATCCATTAAATCAAAGGGATTTCTCATGGTATTAAGCGCTGCAGCCCAGATTAAGTACTTCAGTCCTAGGAGGGTTCCCAGCCTGAAAGACTTTGATTTCCCGATGGCAGGTAGCTCAGCACTTTGTTAAAAATTGGAGCCCCTTTAAGGTGTGTCTTGTTGGGCACCCAGAATCATGAGTCACTTTGTGTAATCTTGGTCTGTATCTGTAATGAGTGTTGGCAAGTTCAAGCCCTTCAATCGGATGTGTAATGAAAGAGGAAGCCAAGGGAGTTGCATCCTGTTCACAGGGGCAGAAGAAATAGACTGAACTAAAAACATGAGTAACTGAGCCAAAAAACCCATGTTTCAGATTTATTTCTGTTTACTAGTGGAAGGTTGGTATGTATTGGTTGAAGTCACTTGGATGACAAGATCAGAAGAGTAAGAACCTAGGAAATAGAGGGGTATAGGTTGTAAATTTGCCTATTATCAGTATGTAAGTGATTAGTAAAATAAGAACTGATCTGAATAGCATGGGCTGACTCCTGTGCATTTCATTCACACAAGTAGTCCCGCTGACTTCAAAGGGATGACTTGTATATAAGGTCATCAGGATTTGGCCCCAAGTAATTGAAGGTACACCGCTACCTCGGTATAATGCAACCTGATATAACACAAATTCGGATGTAATGCGGTAAAGCAGTGCTCCCGGGGGGGCGGGGGGGGCGGGGCTGCGCACTCCGTTGGATCAAAGCAAATTCAATATAACGCGGTTTCACCTATAACACGGTAAGATTTTTTTGGCTCCTGAGAACAGCGTTCTATCGAGGTAGAGGTGTATATGGAGAAACTAATGGGGTTACCCTAAATCCGCTGCCAGGGCTTGTGGAAACATTAGTCATAAGGTGGACAGTCAATAAACCCACTCGCTGCTCTCCTGATCGGTGTGCTTCTGTTGGCTGACTTTCTGCTGCTCCGACTCAGTTTAACCCAATACAAAAAATGTAAAGGGCAGGGAAAAAAATAGCTGGAAAACTGGACTTTCCGGCTAAACATGTGTTGACTGAAAAATGCCCTCCTAATGTCTGGGCAAATATTAGAGAGGCAAGGTGGGTGAAGTAATATCTTTTTTTCTGTTGGTGAGAGAGAGAGAGAGAGAGAAGCTTTTGAGCTTATGCAGAGCTCTTCTTCCGGTCTGGGAAATGTACTCAGAATGTCACAGCTATTATAAGGTGGAACAGATTGTTTAGCATAAGTAGTTCACACACATTTCAAGGGACCATTCAAGGTAAAGAGGCCCATTAACATCTCTCCAGTCGTGGGGATGGGGTAGTGGGTTGTAGATTATTGTAATGAGCTATAAATGCAGTGTCTCTGTTCAGTCCATGATTTTTAGTGTCTAGCAAAATTATGAATTTAAGTTCTCAGGCTCACCTTTTGAAGGTGTTGTGCAGATTTCCGTTGAGGATGAGGACTAAGAAGTCATACGTGGAGTGATCGTGTCATGAAAAGGGTGACATGGTGTTTTTGTCTCATCACTTATTTGGTGTGAACTCATTCCAGCATGTGGTTGGTGATTGTCTCATTTCACCCACACAGTTGTTGTTGAGCATTTGGTGCACTGGATGAGGTACGCCACGTGGTGTGATAGGCATGTGTAGGACCTGTGGATCTTGAAAGGCATGTTGGTGGGGCCTTTTGAGCAACGGAGATATGTCTGCAGGTTCTGGCAGGGTCTGGTACAGCCTTGAATTGTTGTGTCCTGGTTTGTGGGTCCATTGAAATATGATCCCTTAAAATGTGTTAACTGCCGTATATACTCGTTCATTAGTTTGTTCATTTATAAGCCGTCCACCCCTCCCCCAAGATGGTTAGGTAAAAATAGCAAAAACTGACCCTTTCATAAGCCGACCCTATATTTCAGGGGTTGGCAAACTTTGGCTCCCGGCCCGTCAGGGTAAGCTGCTGGCGGGTTGAGACGTTTTGTTTACTTGGAGCGTCTGCAGGCATGGAGCCCCTCACATCCCAGTGGCCGCGGTTTGCCGTTGCCAGCCAATGGGAGCTGTGGGAAGTGGCGCTGCTTCCTGCAGCTCCCATTGGCTGGGAACGGCAAACTGTGGCCACAGGGAGCTGAGGGGCTCCATGACTGCAGACGCTCCAAGTAAACAAAACGACAATGTATTAGATATTCAATTCAATGAGTCCATCGAGTTTAAAATCATCAAATTTTGGTGTAGACCCATTTATAAGCCGACCCCCGCTCTTTGATGCGTCACCTTTTTACCAAAAATATTCGGCTTATGAACGAGTATATATGGCACTTATGCTGAACGATCTGTTCCACCTTGTATTTATCTGGGATAGTCTGAGTATATTTCCCAGACCTAAAGAAGAGTTCTGTGGAAGCTCAAAATTGGTCCAATAAAAGATATTACCTCACCTCTCTAATATCCTCAGACTGCCATGGCTACAGCACTGTACGGGCAAATATTGGAAGAGCTAATTTCAAACAATGTAAAGCATTGTTTGTTTGTTTTAAAAGGTACGTAGTGTGCTGCACCCCAAATGCTTCTGTTTGAGGATCTCCGCATGTTCACGGGTCTCACCACCACTGGGATACCTACTCCGCTAGATGCAGAAACTGAAGCTAGCGAAATGAAGGGGCTGCTTGGCATTTGTGACAAAACCAGAGTTGGAACCAAGGCTTCCGGACCCCCTGTAGTTTAAGCATAGACCAGCTTTCTTCCCTCCATAATGAGGAAGGATGGCCCAATGATTCGAGCATTAGTCTGGGTTCAAGTCCATGCCCGATGTAGACTACCTGTGTGATCTTAGGCAACTCTCTTAGCCTCCGTGCCTTGGTTCCCTAGGTGTAAGATAAAGATGAGAGCATGGCCCTACCACATGGGTGTTGTGAGGCACTGGGGTACTCTGGTAATGGGAGGGGAGGAGATGCATGTCATTCACTGCCTCTCTGAAGATGCATTGACATCTGCATGTAAACTCTGAAGACTGTCCTGCAATGCCACAGAGTACCCCTCTTCACCTTTTCCTTTATTCCAAAGGGCAATTGTTTGGTGGCTCTTGACTTATTTATCCTTGTAGCTCCTTATTTGTGACCTGAGAGTTGACTGTTCTGAGAAGGGCTATGGTGATGGAGATACCTTTTTGATGGGGAGAAGGAGCAGGAATGTGTGAGCTGGGGACAGGAGTGAAACCTGTTCCCATACGAACCATTTCCAGGAAGGAAGTAATTCCAGAGCTTCCAGAATGAGGGATTTGGCATACCTAAAGGGGAGAGATTCCTTCTCTCCACACTCCCAGCCCCAAGTTTTCCCTTGCTTGTAGATCTCAAGGCAGTTGAAGGGGAAGTAGTTAAATAGGCAGGTCTCCAAGCAGCTCACTGTTAAAAAGGAAGGGAGGAGATCACGCATACTTTCAGAATGAAGCTTTGTCTCAGCAAAGTGAAGCTGCCCCAACCTTCCGCAATTGACAATGTAAAAACAGACCTGGTCACCTGGTGGAAATGTCAGGTGTCCGCCAGCCACCAAAGATGTCTCAAGTTGCATCCATCCTCTTTATAGAAAGAGATGCTAGGACTGGGACTTAATAGATCTGGCTTTGCTGCATCTTCCCTGTGTGCCCATGGGCACATCTCTTAAACCCCGATCGAGGCCGGTGCCGAAGCATATGGATAACTTGAAGGTACCTGACTGCATTGGAGCCATGGTCTCTCTGGGCCTCCAATCCCTATCATGGTCTCTCTGGGCCTGCCAATCCCTAAAGAGGGATTATACTGATCAGTTTAGATTGTAATCTCTTTGAGGTGGGGTTCTGTTGTTGTCTGTACAGTGCCTAGCACCATGGAGCCCCGTCTCAGGCCTACTGCGTTACAGCATAAATACTCCGCACCTTCCATCTGAGGGTCTCAAAGTTCTACACCACCAAGTAACCCCAACCTCTCTGGGTAGTGGATAAATCCCACCTCATTTTATTGGTGGAAGGAAATTGAGGTGTAGAGGGAGGACAAGCCTCGTCCGACATCACAGAGTGAGTCAGTGTCAAAGCTGAGATTACAATCTGGGGCTCCCTGTGCTGGGCCTCCTTGTTAGCCAGCACTGCTGGGGACATTCTGGGCAGCCAGAGGAAACATGAAAGCAGCATTGCTCTTCTGGGTGGGAGGTGGAACCAAAGAACTCAGTGGCTTCTGCTATTTGAGCCTCGTAATTTCTTTTACATTATGATTTGCTCTTTGTCCTGTGGCGTACCTGGAGGCCAGGGCCCATTGTGCTTGGGCCTGTGCAAATATAACAAGGCAGTCATTGCCTAGAAGAGGTGGTTACCGGGTGTGCCGGGCTCTCTCGGACCTTTCTTGTAGAAGCTATTACCCACCCTCTTCCTGGCACGCAGGTTGCCCCTGGTAGTGGAGAAGATGGCCGTACTTGCCCCAGCAATCTCGAAGCAGTGGCTTCAGCCAGACCACAGCTTTTCATTCCTGGGAGATGCTTGTCCATGTTTTCAGGTTGCCCTGCATGTGCTTTCTCCTCCTAGATGACTCTATTGATTTCATGTTAGGCTGCAAAACCTTTTCTCCGCTCTGGTCCATTTGTTGTTCTGGGTTCTCCCATGGGGCAGGGCAGGGCAGTGAGCAAGCATCTAACAGGCTACAGCACTGCAGCAGTAGAGAGCCAAGGAGCAAGGGGGAGAGAAACGACCGACTGCCTTTCTCCGTGTTCCCTTGACAGAAAGTCGATGGCTGCTAGGTTGTGGGGTGGGAAGGGGGAAGTCTCTGAATGAATGCTATCTGTGCGCTGTCTGGAAATGTGTAAAAACAACTCTCTCCTCCCTGCCCAGGCATCTAGGCCTGCTGTAAAATTGCAATACAGATGGGAGGAAATGTTTTTTTCCCCGGACCAGGAGAGAACTGCAGTGGCTCAGGGCTGTGTTGTCTGAAGGGCTCATGCAAACTTGGGTGCCTTGGGAAAGGCATTCCTCAGCAGTGTCAGCCTTCTGGTGAGATGCCCTGAAACCCACTAGGAATGTTAGACAGGTGAGGTGGCGTAATAGCCCATCTCCGCAGTAGCCTCCAGAAGAGGGAAGGGAGGAGATAGTTAGTTATTAACTCAGTCTCCTGAGCATATGATCGAGATGGTGGGTTAATAGGCATAGTGCGGTTTCCCCATGGAATGTTCTTCTGGCCCTCCTGGGAGTTCACATAAGGTTAAAATAGGCGAACCAGCACTTTTTACAGCCTGGTGGCCATGGTGGGAAATCTGGAAGTGGTTGGATCATCTGTTGACTGTGTTACGGTAGCATCTAGAGGCCCTTCTTTTGAGGTGGGGGGTCCATGTAGCAAGACAGTCCTTGGCCCACTGATCTGAGAGTATAAATAGGTGAGATGATGGGTGGGAGGAAGGGTGTGTTATCCCTGTCTGACTGATGGGGACTGAGGCACCAGAGAGATTGACCTTGGGGAAGCCACATCCAGGGGGTCCCCCTTCAGTGGGAGAGGAGCAGCTCTGGGTCAGGGCTGGCTACAGTGAGAAGACTTGGGTGTCTCATGGTCAGAGCAGATTCATGCCATTGCAAGAATGCAGCCAGGCAGCAGCTATGTGATAAGACTGGTTTAGAGCTAGTCATCCCTCGGTCTGAGTGCCTTTCCAAGGAAGGGAAAGGCGGCTTCTCCCCATCTTAGGCAACATCGCAGTGGCACTTGGCTGCTCGTCTGTTTCTGCAGCATGGGTACTGTTGGGGTGCGGGGATTCTGCCTACCTAGTGCCACTTGGCTGACTGCCAGTGTGGATGTGAACTTAATGGCCTACTTCCTGGCTACCTCTCTGAACAGCTCCCTTTCCTCTATGCTCTCTGCTTCGGGCCACAGGGGACGAGATTGTTGGAATCTCGGGCAGGCAGGGTGCTATAAAACATCCACCCATCTAACGTGCTAGGCCATGGAACCAGCCCCTTCCCAACAAGTTTCAGACCCTTTTTATTTCAGAGGGACTCAGGCAGAGTATTTAGAATAAGAATCAATGGTCTGTGTTTTAGTCTTCTGTGATTCTTGGGGCTGTTTGGGAGTCTGTTTGTTTCTTCCGTGAGCATCACACACAGAATAAGGTGGAGGGTACAGGCTGGGGGCTCTGGGATCCCACCTGCCCCGCAGGGTGGGACTGATCGGCTATTCCAACACAGGGTCTCATTGCTGTCCAATGGAATTCACTCTGTGGGGCAGGAAGTCTCCTACAGTTGGAATGGGAAAGCTCCAGGACTGTGACCTAGTGTCGAATTATGAGACCTGGACGAGTCACTGTTGCTGAACCTTCCGTGGCTCTTCTTAGGAAATGGGTTGTGAAAAGCCTCCTCCAGGAGCATTCATTAATCCAGCCCACACATGGCAACTGCAGTTTACCCTGCCTGAAGGGCATGGAGGTTCCCTTGATTGATGTCCCCCTTCTGGCTATGTCTTGGCTGCAGAGTCCTCTAGAGTGACAGCAGCCTCTCTGCAAGCAGCAGGCAAATGGCTGTGTGCTCACTGGTGCTGCACTCACCCATGTGTGATGCCAGGGCTTCTGGGGGCACGTCCCCTGGTTCTTTGCACTGTGGTAATCTGAGCTGCTCTGAATTCTTTTGCAGTGAACTGTGGGAGGTCCTGTCAGTCTTCTGGGCACATTGTGGAAGCGTTCATAGTCCGCCAGCTCAACCCCTTCTGGCTTGACGTGTTCCAGATTTCTGCCCCCAGCCTTCATTCCAACCAGTGGCAGGGGACGGCCCCTACTCTGAGCAGTGGCCTGTGCCATATGCTGACATTAATGCAACCCATACAGCTGTCCTTTGTGAAAAAGGAGGCTGACCCAGGGCATGCAATGCAGTGGAGAGGGCATTGCAGCAGCTGTTGGGCACCATGAGAACACAGCGGTGTGCTTTGCAAGGGAGGGCCATGCTGAGACAGAGGAGTGGGGACAATTGATAGTTTAATGACTGATGAATCCCCCTGTGCTGGCTGGCAGTTGTGAGTCAGGCCCACAAACAGATGGGCCATGCCCACCGGGGATGATTAGCAGTGGATCCAGACCCTCCACGGGAAGAAGGCCACTTCCCTCGGTGCCAGGAGACTGGTGAGAGGGGCTGAAGCGGGTTGCTGTTGCCATCTGGAAGCTGATTACCCCAGATTGTTACAGATCTGTGGCTAATCAGTTCAGCATTGGCAAGTTAATCATTGGCTCAGTTGTGGCAAAGGTTTGCCATGCGGTTATTGCTTTGGTTCACCTGTGGGTAGTGAAGGTGGCAGTTCTCTCTGAAATTGAGAGAATGGGGCTTCTCACACTGGTAGGGCCATTGATGGCCCGTGTGCGCCCAGTGTTGTACTCCCCTCCCCCAATCACGTGATTATCCAAATGAGAGAGGGTTTTACTCCCTCAGTACACAGGCCTTGGAGGACCATAGGCTACACCTGCACTGTGAACTGCTGGCAGGGTGATTCCCACACTCATGTATGCATACTCGCACTGACTCGATTGAGCTCACGCACGTAGAAATAGCAGTGTAGCTGCGGGAGCATGGGCGGCGGCGGCATGCCAAGTAGACACCCGCTTGAGGCCTAGCTTGTAGTGTAGACGTAACCGTAGAGGAGGTTCATGGACACCTACATGTAGGGTGACCAGATGTTCCGATTTTATATGGACAGTCCCGATATTTGGGGGTTTGTCTTATATAGGCTCCTATTACCCCTGTCCCGATTTTTCACACTTGCTGTCCGGTCACCCTACCGACAAGGGAGGCATTGCCAAAGTGGTGGGGCTTTGGTCCTGCCCAGTAATGTGGCTATCAATCTGGTGTCTGTGCCCACTGCTTTGAGAGACCCAGTCTATCCTCTGTTCCTTGGCTTATGAAGCCCTACCCTTGTGCGAGAGCACCTGGCAGAAGCCGGTAGAACTGACGGTGCTGGAAACATGCTGCCCATAAAGCAGTGTGGACTGCAGCATTTATAATGCAGTGGCTGATCTGAGGCACACTGCACAGCCCGTGAGAGAAGGGGCAGTATGTTGACCGGGAATGGACTGATGATAGTACTGGTGTATAGGCCTTGTACAGGCAACCTGAAAGTGCTCCCAGGGGAGTGGGCTGGCTGGGGTGTGTGGGGGATGGGACGGGGGGGGGGGGAGTGAGGAACACAAGGTGTGTCTATCTTGCTTTGGAAGGGGAAGTGAATCAGTGTGAGCGCATCATCAGTGCACTTTGAGTCCATCAGGTGTGTATCAGTCATGGGTACCTGTTCTCCTGCCCCCATGCAATCATGGGGTGAATTGTGTCAGCTACTGTTGACCACATGTATGTCCATGCATGCACTGCTGCTGTGACTGGCTCTGCCCCCGCCTCTGCCTGGCGTTCTCCATTGTCTTCAGAACGTGGTGACTGGAGCAGGCAGGTCCCCGACTGGGGTAGGAGTCAGAATAGGTGCATTCTGGGTCCTGCTGGCCATGATGCTAAGCAGTTGCTCCAACATGTCGCTCTGCAGTTGGTGGTCCTTCTCCTTCATCCCTGATCATGCTAGGTGTACTGACACCATTTTTTCCTCCCTCTCTAGCATCTTCTCTGCTGCTGCCTGGTTTGTCAGCTAGTTTGTACAGCTGGCTTGACATGCTGGTGAAGTCCTTCCGCATTTCCTGCAGCAGGTCGTCCCGAGTTTTCTTCCTTTTGCTGCACAGTTCAGCAGCCTCTGGCATGCTCTAAATGGCCTCCTGGAAGGGGTGTCGGGGGGTCATCCCGCCTACACTTCTCTGCTCACGGCCTACTGAGTACCAGGGTCCTTCTCCCATCAAGAAAACAGCAAGTGCTTTACATTTTTAAATTTGGCTTTTGAGGGCATGGGTGTGTGCAGGGCCAGCCCAGGGAAGCAGCATGTTGCTCATGGTCTGATCCCAATTTCAGGCTGAAATGGTACAAGGGGATGTGACCTTGCTTGAAATCTTAGAGTGGGAAGGAGAACAGGTGTCTGAATCAAGCCTCTGGTAGAAAACCATCCATTGATGCTATGGAGCAGTTTTGTCGACTCGTAACTGATGGGCAGATTAGTGACTGGAGGGGACTAGTGAGCTGGGGGTGTGTAGGTGTGGAGCCTGCATTGCTCAGAAACCTGACTGGTCTTCTGGAGTTCCTGGTGAATGAAAAGTTCTCTGGTGTCATTCCCCAGGAGTGGACTAAAATCCATGGCAACATAAACAGGATGCTGATCTAGAATGTAGCAGGCTAGCACCACCATTGGGGTGCTGTAGTAACACATCTCCATTCCCTCCATGACAGCCAAATGCAGGATCTGTTGCACCAAGAGATTTCAAGTGCTGTGGACTTAACACGGCCGCAGTGGACTTAATACCTAGGCTGCTGTTATTCTTTAAAGTTTTAGCTGCCTTACAAAACCCCTAAAGCTCATACCAGTATGGGGTGGTGGAGGGGGAGCACGTTGGTATATATGCCCAGAACAAGCATTCTTGTCCCACCCCTGTTCCTGATTTGCAGGCATTGCTTGGCTTATATTCATTATCCCCTGCTTTGCATCTGTGCAACAGTGTGTGTGCTGCAATAAATCACCAATAGCATGTTTGGATTGTTTTTCTCCCTGCTTGGATGCCATCTTGGATCACACATGTTCAGGCAAGGTTGGGGGGAATGAAAGGGGGTGGTAGGGAAAATAAAGGTACTGAACCTGAAACTGGCATTACATAATCTCCCCCATCCCAGTCACGTAACATCCCCCATAACAGTGATAGTGTCTTTTTGGTGTGGTAGTTCCCATGATAAGAACACAAGATAGTGTGCATCTTACCAGTTTGAGATGCCAGTTCCTCCATCCCAGTCTGTTCTTCTGCTTCCATGCCTGCCCTGAGAAAGTCCCACAGTCCAGAGAGCTGGGCCCTGAAGCTGTGAGCATCTGATCCTCATGCTCTGATTCGGAGTCCTCAATGCACAGTTCAGTGACCACCCTGCCCGGAGTCCTTAACCCATCCAGGATAAAATTGGACTCTGTGTTTGGGGGTGCATCTAGTCACCTGCCTTGTTTTATTATAGAACAAGCACAGCCGCAGGAAGTTACTGGACTGGAGTTATGGTCCTTGACTTGCATTAGGTGGCTCTTATGGACTCCTTCTCCCAGCCTTAAGATCCCACCTGGTGGATTCCTTGCTCTGCCCACTTTGAATTCTGGGTCTTGGTGCCAAAATTGTGGTCTTTGCTGGTCTAGCACCAGGAGTCCACCAGGACCTTGGTGTCATTTCTGGCCAGCCCCCACCATGCTGGGAAGATGTCCTGGTTGCCATTCCAGTCAGACTGAGCTCTGTACTGGAGCTGGAGAAGTGCTAAGTTGGGTTTCAGACACTGAACCATCCTATCTGAATTGGTAGATGCGATTTGGTCTGGAAGCAGGGAAGAAGAAGATGGCAAGAAAAAATAAGCTGAGGAAATGGTGGGAAGCATTGGGGTGTTCATGTGATGCTAGCCTGTATCCACGTTAGAGTGCTCATATTAGCAGCCGAGCTGCATTCACTTGAGTTTCAGTCTAGACCCCTTCTTGGACCCATCGACTTGAGTTAAAAGCACCACCATGCTTGAGTGAAGGTGTTTTTTGTGTAGACAGGACTCAAGCTTGGGGGCAATACTCAAGGAATAGCAGTGAAGCCAAGCCCTCTGTGAGATCACTCGCTAAGTGACGATTTCATCACGGCATGAGTTGGGTAGGAGGAGGCTGACCAGGAAAGAGGCAGTTCTGCTTTTACATGAGTCTCTCCAGGGAAGGAGAAGCTGAAAAGAACATGACTGGTAAATGGGCTCTTGCTGGCGGGCTCTTCTAGACGTTTAGAATATGTCGGACTCCTTAATGGCTGTCCTTCCTCTCCCCCTCAGTAACAGTAGCATTGATTTGTGAGTATTATCTCATTAGTGTGTGGTACCCCTGAACCCAGTTCTTGGAAGTAGCTGTGCTTTGGTCTGGTTTCAATCAAAATCCACAAGCATAGCCATGCAGTCCACAGCACACAAGGGGATTGACAGCTAAGACTGCTTACTTAAGTGACTCAGTTAGCATGTATGAAATGCCTTGGTGAATACAGCTCTTGAGGTGCTAAATGGGGGCTTAATTGCAGCTGGAATACATGGGTTGAGTTAGGTAAAGAACCAATAATCACTTTGTCTACTTCCTATGAACAGTATCTGACTGGTAGCCATCAAAGGGACAAGTAAACTTCCTTACCTCCTGTTATTAATCTTGTTGTTTAGATTATTAAAACAGAAACCACTTTAACATTCTAATTTATTTTTCACTCTCTATGCTGGTTAAGTCCTGATTCAGCAAAGCACTTAAGCGCATGCTCAAGCGGCCTGATTAGCGGGGATAGATTTGAGTGCTTTGCTGAATCACTGCAATGGTACATTTCAATTAATGCAGTGAAAGAAGAGTAGTCAGTTTCACCTTTGTTTCTAGTCACTTTCAGCGGTTCTCTCTTGGGTATTTACCAGGCCCCATTGGTGTAGTAACAAAGACTGCAAGATGCTTTGATGTAGGGAAAGGTTATCCCCATTCTACAGATGAGGAGCTGATGTCCAGAGAGACTTGAGGTTTGTCTACCTACGGCAACAGGAGGGGTTCACCCATTGGCATACGTAATCCACCTCCTTGAATGGCGGTCACTGGGTCGACAGAAGAAGTCTCTGGTTGACCTACGCTGTCTACACCAGGGGTGTTAGGTTGGCTTAACTGCGTCGTTAAGGGATGTGGATTTTTCACACCTCTGAGTAACATAGTTATACCAATCTAATTTCCTTATGTAAACCCAGGCCATGGTAACTTGCTCAGCACAGCATCCTGGCCACTGGGTGGTTCTTCCTGTCTATTTTCAGGCACCAGTGTTACTACCTAGTACTTCTGTAACTGAGTATGATCCAGATTTTACAAATGGGAGAAACTGAGGCATGCACTGGTTAATACACAAGTGTAGTGAACCCATGCTTGGCTTCATGACGCTGCAGGAGAGCCCTTAAAGCTAACCAAAAAGCTGTTTTCATTAAACTTTTTAAAACAGAACTTAACTGCATTTTCTATTTGGTTCAGTTTCGTAAATCTGTCTGTATCATAAATCTGATTTTGGAGTTTAAGCTACCTGCCAGTGGCCTTTGAACTGAAATAGATCAATAGAATCTCTTATCAGATGACTCGGGTATTTGTCTCAGACTAGTACTGCCTTTGATCTTTCTAGTCTGGTTTTCAGAGCTGGTCTTATTTTAGCACATGTATTTTATTATTATTATTTTTTTTTTACAGAAATATTTTTAGCTCCTGCTGCTCAGTCCTTGTGCTGCTGCTGAAATTTCCATCGTAGCATTTCCGGTCCCTTTGGTATTGCACAGTTAATATTTTTCCACCCAGGTGTGACCGACTTGAAAAGGGATCAAGGCAGGGGAGTCAAATCCTACCCTTGGCAGGGAAGGCTGGCAGATCACTAGCAAGCATTAGTAGCACAGAGAATTACTTCATGAACTTTTCTATGTGGTTGCTTTTAACAAGAGAGCATTTAGGTGTTGCCCTTTAAGTTCCATTAACTACGCAAGCTCTTTTGTGTTTAAAAATAAGACTCCACATCGTCTTGCAGTGCTGGTTTATGGCTGTGTCTCAAGCACATTGATTTCCATTTCTGCTCCTGCGAGCAAAGAGCAAACATGAATCAGAACTGTCCCAGTTCTATCGCTTAACGATGGATCTGTTTCCTTGTTAGATATTTTTGGGGGCAAAATAATTACTGCTGAACTACTGCCAAAATGCTGACTTTCAGTAAAGCTGACTGTATATATTATACATAGGTAAATACTCGCCCACCACTAGGCA
Source organism: Chrysemys picta bellii (assembly GCF_011386835.1). Classification (NCBI taxonomy): domain Eukaryota; kingdom Metazoa; phylum Chordata; order Testudines; family Emydidae; genus Chrysemys; species Chrysemys picta. The sequence continues at coordinate 5,917,847 of NC_088815.1, forward strand.
GAAAATTGGCCTTCTCAGCACAGAGCCATAGAAGTTAGAAGTGGCTAACACTGACCGTATTAATCTGTCAAATCTGTGCCCTTCTGCCAAACCAGGATTATTCTTTTTAGTGCTCTGTCCTGCTCATTTTGAAAAGAACAATGTAAAATCCTAATAGTGTAAACAAATATATTTCTTTGTTACCTTTAACCCATTAGGCACTCTCTCCTGCTACCATCACTGCAGCATCTTAGCTCCACTATTAAAAGTGAAAATATTAAAGTATGTGTTGCTTCTCACTATTGTAGCTGTTTACTTATTGCTGTTCAATGTCCAAGCAAAGAGAAATGCAAATTAGTCGGTTTCACTTGTGTTTTGTTCAGTTTCTTGTTCAAGTTGTCCTTGCGGCAGCACTTGAGTCACAAACATAGCAGAAGTTGTTTGGGACGAGGACTGTCTTTTTGTTCTGTTTGTACAGCGTCTGACACAATGGGGTCTTGGTCCATGACGCAGGCTCTTAAGTGCTACAACAAAACGTTTTTAAACCACTCTTTCCATTGGAATTTAAGAAGAGATTTTTTTCAAAGCGGTCTAGAGGGATTTAGGGACATTGTCTATTAATTTTAATGGAAGATGTGTCTTTAACCCCCCTAAACTTCTGTGGACATTTCTGTTGGTCTTTTGGTTTTGTAAAAGGTTTGGGGTATTTTTTTTCAAAATCTAAAGATTGAGTTTAACCTCCCTTAAAATATCCCAAGCCACATGAACCCTCCATTCAGGTATTTTAAATTCTCCTTTTCGTACCCTCAGAGACAGAAAATAATGTAGAGGTTCTGGTGTTCACATCTTAAACAAGATGTTGAAAAATTGGAGAAGTGACAGCAAAGAGCACAAAAATGATGTGAGGGCTGGAGAAAACACCTCAAAGTGAGAAACTTAACAAGCTCAATCTGTTCAATTTATCAAAAAGAAGATTGAGGGGGACTTGCTATAGTGTCTAAGTACCATCACAGGGAGTAAATATCAGGTACTACAGGGCGGCTACTACTGCTACTGAAGCCAGACAAATTCAAATTAGAAATTAGACACACGTTTTTAACAGTGAGGGTGATTAACCATTGGAGCACTCTGCTAAGGGACGTGGTGGATTCTCTGTCTCTTGATTTCTTCAGTTCAAGGCTAGCTGCCTTTCTGGAAGATGTGCTGTAGTCAACACAAGTTATTGGGCTCAATACAGAGGTAACACGGTGACATGTAAGGGCCTGTGATATACAAAAGGTCAGATTAGTTCTAATGGTCCCATCTGGCCTTAAACTCTCTCTAAATCTACATGCAGCAAATATTGGTGGTTCTTTAACTTCTAGTGTAAAGCTTGACAGTTTCTTGGAAGACGGCTTAATATTGGTCAAAAGTAGTAGTTTCCTATTAACAGCGTGGCTGGCGATGTGGGTTTGCTAGCTACAGTAACTCCTCACTTAACATTCTCCCGCTTAACGTTGTTTCAAAATTACGTCACTGCTCAATTAGGCAACATGCTCGTTTAAAGTTGTGCAATGCTCCCTTATGACGTCGTTTGGCTGCCTGCTCTGTCCACTGCTTGTAAGATTATGTGGAAGAGCAGTGACTTTACAAGGGAGCATTGCACAAGTTCCTCTTCTCTGCCTCCTCCCCCTCCCTCCCATCACTTCCCCCACTGCCAAACAGCTGTTTGGCGGCGCTTAGGACTTTCTGGGAAGGAGTGGGAGGAGCGGGGAAGCGCTGTCTCCCCACTCCTTGGAAGGAGTGGGGATGCGGCTGCTCCTGAGAGGAGGTAGAGTGGGGCTGGGAACAAATGGGCCTGGAGTGGAGCGGGAACAGGAAGAGGCGGGCCTGGAGCATCCCCCGGCAAAGCTGGTGCCTGTTCTTCCCCGGGGAAGCTGCTGCTTCCTAGCGTCCTTGCCTGCAGCGGGCTGTGCCTGTGTGGGGTAAGCCAGGGGCACTTCCCAACCACAGTACAGTGCTGTACAGTATATAATGCCCTTTGTCTGCCCCCCCAAAATTTGCTTGGAACCTAGTCCCCCCGCATTGACATTAAATCTTATGGGAAAATTGGATTCGTTTAACATCGTTTCACTTAAAGCTGCATTTTTCAGAAACATAAGTCCAACGTTAAGTGAGGAGTTACTGTATCTTGCAGCTTGCTCTGGCAGTATTCTTAAATTCTAGTGCTAGCAGGGCTCAGCAATAGTAGAACCATTTTGCAGTATGTATAATCTCAAAGCACTTTACAAAGTGTTATTTTCCCAGTTTTACAGGTCGGGAAACTGAGTCATACAGAAGGGGAGTGATTTAGATATGGGGCACCCAGCAAGTTAATGGCAGTGCCAGGAATATAATCTGGGCATTGTGACTGTCTGATGTAACAATCCAGTGCATTCTGAGCTGCTGAGAGCTCTCCACTCCAGTTGAACCTGAACTTGGTGGGAGCTGAAAGTGCTCACAGGTAGGGCCTTTTTCTGTCCTGTTCAACTCTGAACACGCTCTTGGTCCTGGACAGATGGCCAAAAGAGGGGAATTAGATAATGATGGGGAGACTTCAACTCATATCAGACCCAAAATCTTGATTTTTATTTTTATGTTTTTATTTTTTATTTCTTTATTTTTGTTTGTTTGTGAAAATTAGCTTTATATTTTTTTGGTGGGTTGGCTGTTTTTTTTTTTTTTTTAAACCACCACCACCAATTCCAAAAGAAATGTTTGCATGGAATTTTATACATTCAGATGAAAATAACTTCTAGCCTGGTGATACTCAGACTGAGGTTCGTGAGCTGCAAGTGGCTCGTTAATGCGTCTCCTGCGGCTCTTTGCAGCATGTGATATCAAAACAGTGTGATTTAATTATTAACCAATCCGGATACTTTTATCTTATCATCCAATTGTAGTTGATAAAATAATAATGGTTCGTCATTTTGCTGTGAGTATTATCTATCTATATAAAACTCAATACATGCATCCAAAGAAGTGGGCTGTAGTCCACGAAAGCTTATGCTCTAATAAATTTGTTAGTCTCTAAGGTGCCACAAGTACTCCTGTTCTTTTTTTGGGTAATGTTGATCGCTAATGTGACTCCTGAACCACTGAAATCTGAATTCTAGACAAACTCACCCCTGCTGAGTTTGTCACCTTAAATCATGCTGCCCTGAGAAGCCAAATGCAGTGCAAACAAAAGTGAAACTGGCTTTTCTGCACATCTCAGCTTGGAGAGCTAAGGAAACCACCTAAACAGTGAAAGAGAAATCACATTTCTAAAACTCTCCATTTTAAAAATGAAAGGGGGCTGTAGTAAGACAAGCCCCTTCGCTTTAGAATGCATGATCTGAAGTCGCCAGCCCTGACTCTTCTGTAAAGAAGTAATTATTTTACAACTTAGGTGGTGTATAGTGTGTATGTGGGGAGAGTGCAGGCTCCAAGATGAGAGCTGCTGTGTGGGGTGGGTAATCTGGCAAATTGTGAGAATCCATAGAAAGAGATTGGCAGCAGTTTGACATTAAATTTACAACCCTGATTGAGGAAACTCTCTTGTTAGCACAAATGAGGGTAATGGATAGATTGGGTGTAATTTGTCTGATAAGTGAGTTTCCTCTATCAACCTTGTAACTGAATTGTGTCTCTTTCCTGAGAACACGTTTTTTGCTGGGCTGCTGAGATCTCAGCCCCATTCTGCTTGGTACAGTCAGTACAAAACCAACAAGAGATGATCGTCCCTGCCCCCAAAGAGTTTACAGTCTAAATCAACCAGATAGAAAAAGTGAGGGAAAATATCCCAGTTTTACATAGTGGGGGTTGGAGGCCCAGAGACGAAGTGTTTTGACCAAGGTTTCACAGGGAGTCTGTGACAAAGTTGGGACTTGAATCCAGATCTCCTGAGTCCCAGCCCTGTGTCTTAATCCCAAGCCCATTTGTGTTTTTCAGAAGCATTTGTTTTGTACCCGTGTTCCCCTGGTGGCTCTGCATCAGTAGTTAAGTAACAAACTGTTTAACAAGAGCTTCCTGTTCTGCTGGCGCTGCCGTTGATACTAGCACACAAAGGAGGAAATAGGCCAGGTTGGCACCCGCTGCATTGTAAACATCAGGTGGAAATGTCAGTAGATTGCAAACTGTAATGGGCATGGGCTGTACTTAACCCTAATATTGCTGTGTGCTGGGGGTGTGGGAGGAGGTTCTGTCTGACTGTGAATCCCCCACTCCCATTTGAGCAGCTGTTCAGGTTTGTGTCCCTGGGAATCCTAGTGTCCATCCTATCTGAGAAAGGTTTGATTCCTTGCTCTGCCAGACTCCTTGGGTGACCTTGGGGTCTCGGTTCACGCAATGAGGATAATCCTGTTACATAGGAGGCCAGACTAGAGGGCCATAAGCAATCCCTCTGGAGTTAGTCTGTGAATAGCGTAATGACTGGTGTGTTTGTATGGGAATTCATCTGGCCTTTTTCTAATCCAACCATTGTGGGTGCTATTAGAGATCTGAGTGATTGTAGCATGCACAGTGGTCGCCGAACAAACATAAAGCATTACAGGATTAAGCTAGCCTCTAAATTGTTGGAGGAAGCATCCTTGGGCACAGGTTACCCCATCACTGCAGGGTTTCTTGCGTCTTCCTCTGAAGCAGCTGTGCTGGCCGTTGTTGGTGATGGGATACTAAATGGACAGCTGGTGTGATTCGGGCTGGTGTCTCCTATATCTGTTGTAGATAGGATAGACTGTGCCACTGCATACTGGGGTGTGTGTGTGGGCAGTGGTGATATGGTAGGATGGAGTCAATGGACTGTGCTGCCATGTACTGGGGTAGTGTCTGGGGAGGGGGTCGCTAGCAAACGCGGGCTGAAGCCATGTGTACCGGTCGTGCATGTCACAGCCATATGCTTGGCAGGGAGCGAGAAGGGCGTACCAAATGTAAACCTTTCCTGTTGCCCAAGGAACAGGTCATTTCAAATCATTTGAACACAGTTCTTGGAAAGACTCTTTGTGTTAAGAGCTCTATTTCACTGAGCGCCTTGTTTCCTCAAACGCGTCCAGCTCTCCACTCCGATAAATGTTAAGTCTTGAGTCACAGGAGACTTGGCAGCACGTCGCGGAGCTCTGTGCCACCTCTGCAAGAGAGATGGGGAAAGCAGGACTGTGTTTATTTCAATGTTCTTGTGTGCATATGGGATAACTCACTGCAATAATATGTGATGTGACCATTGCAACAAGCTCAGTTGCATGTCTTTGTGTGGTTTGCTGTGTATATGCAGGAAAACTAGGAAAGAAAAAGACACACACAGAGCTGTTTTTGATCACTTATATGTTAATAGGTTTACTCTCCAGAAAGCTGCATTCTATATTCAGGACTGGGCTTGCTTATACAAGAGAACTGATTTTTGAAATCCATGTGGGCAAACTAGTGCAAAAGGCTGTTTAAATGCTCTTATTTGTGTAAGTGGCAGGACCAAATAAACCTAGACCATCCCTGACGGGTGTTTGTCTAATCTGTTCTTAAAACCCTCCAGTGACGGGGATTCCACAATCTCCCTTGCAAGCCTATTCCAGAGCTTAACTAGTCTTCTAGTTAAAGTTTTTCCTAATATCTAACCTAAATCTTCTTTGCTGCAGATTAAGCCCATTACTACTTTTCCTACCTTCAGCAGGCATGGAGAACAGTTGATCACCATCCTCTTTATAACAGTTCTTTTAACATATTTGAAGACTATCGGGGTTCCCCACGCCATCTTCTTTTCTCAAGACTAAATATGCCCAGTTATTTTAGACTTTCCTCAGAGGTTAGTTTTTCAAAACTTTTTATCATTTTTGTTGCTGTCCTCTGGACTCCAATTTGTCCCCATCTTTCCTAAAGTGTGATGCCCAGAATTGGACAAGTACTCCAGCTGAGGCTTCACCAGTGCCAAGCAGAGTGTGACAACTACCTAGGGAGGTGGTGGAGTCTCCTTCCTTGGAGGTTTTTAAGGCCCGGCTTGACAAAGCCCTGGCTGGGATGATTTAGCTGGGAATTGGTCCTGCTTTGAGCAGGGGGTTGGACTAGATGACCTCTTGAGGTCCCTTCCAACTCTGATATTCTATGATTCTATAACTACCTCCCATCTCTTACATATGAAACTCCTGTTAATACACCCCAGAAAGATATTTGCCATTTTACAGCGGCATCACATTGTTGACTCACATTCAATTTGTGATCTACTCTAACCCCCAGATCCTTTTCAGCAGTACTATTATGTAACCAGTTATTCCCCAATTTGTAGTTGTGCATTTCATTTTTTCCTTCCTAAATAAAGTACTTGTCTTTATTGAATTTCATCCTGTTGAATTGTCCAAATTGTCAAGGTCATTTTGAATTCTAATCCTGCCCACCAAAGTCCTTACAACCCTGCCCACCAAAGTGCTTACAACCCCTCCCACTTTGGTGTCTGCAAATTTTATAAGCATTTTATAAGCATTAATAAAGTCATTAATGAAAATATTGAATAGTACTGGACCCAGAACTGACCCCTGCAGGACCCCACTAGATACGCCATCTCATTTTGGCAGTGAACATTGTTAAATACTCCTTGAGTATGGTCTTTCAACCAGTTGTACACCCACCTGATGGTAATTTCATCTAGACCACATATCCATAGTTTGTTTATGAGACTGTCATGTGGGACTGTGTCAGAAGCCTTGCTAAACTCAAGATGTATCACATCTACTGCTTCCCCACAATCCATTAGCCAGTAACCCTGCCAAAGAAGGAAATTAGGTTGGCTTGGTATGATTTGTTCTTGACGCATCCATGCTGTTATCTTCTAGGTGCTTAAAAATTGATAGTTTAATCATTTGTTCTAGTATCTTTCCAGGTATCAGTGAGGCTGCCTGGTCGATTACTCCCTGGGTCCTCTTTGTTCCCCTTTTTAAAGGCAGGTACTATGTTTGCCCTTCTCCAGTCCTCTGGGATGTCACCTGTCCTCTAGGAGTTCTCCAAGATAATTGCTAATGGTTCTGAGATTGCTTCAGTTAGTTCCTTAAGTACCCTGGGATGAATTTCGTCAGGCCCTGCTGACTTGAATACATCTAACTTATCTAAATATTCTTTAACCTGTTCTTTCCCCGTTCTGGCTTGCATTCTTTCCCCCTTGTTGTTAATATTAATTGTGTTGAGTATCTGGTCACCATTTAACCTTTTTAGTGAAGACTGAAGCAAAATAAGTATTAAACACCTCGGCTGTCTTGATGATGATAATTATTAGCTTTCCTTTCCCACTAAGTAGAGGACCTACACTTTCCTTCATTTTTCTCTTGCTTCTAATGTATTTAAAGAACTGCTTCTTATTTACTTTTATGTCCCTTGCTAGGTGACACTCATTATGGATTAGTTAAACATGTTCCTAAGAGACTTAAATCTGCTTTAAATTGAGGCCTGGTCTACACTACAAAGTTAGGTCAGTTTAACTACTTTGCTCAGGGCTCTGAAAATTTTAATGTCTTGTGCAATGTAGTGAAGGTAACCAAAGCTCTGGTGTAGGTACCGCTAAGTCTATGGACAAATTCTTTCATCAAACTTATTACCGCCTCTCAGAGAGGTTGCTTTACTACAGTGACGGAAGAATCCCTTCTGTCGCTCTAGGAAGTGTCTACACTACAGCAGCGCAGCTTTGCCGCTGGTGCATTTCTAGTGTAGACGTACCCTGAAATAAGAGCATGTCCACTTACTCTTTTCCACTGGTTTATATTCCCACTTTTGGCTATACCAGTGCAACTTTCTCATGGAGACCAGCTTGAGGTACGTGCCAAGGCTGAGCTCTTTAAACCAAAACTGAATTTCTCCAAGCACAAGAAAGAGGTTGGAAAATGCAGTATTTTTTTTTCCTCCTCCAATGGAGCCATATGGAATCTTTCTTTTTCTCAAAAAAGCCTTCAGCTGTAGAGAGAACAGACCTGAGAAATTTCAACCCAATGGATAACTCTCTGGGAAAATGATCAGCATAAAAAACCGCAGAAGCTTAGTGCAGTGTTTTCCTCTGCTTGTATCCAGACCGTCAGTACTGGGGTGGTGAAATTGCCACGAGACGCAGGGGTGAAATGTTTCTGTGACGTCAGGAAATTCCAAAGTGGAGAATATTAACTAAAAGGTTTGGCCACCCCTCTACCTCATTCCAGAGTGAGGAGAAGGAAGGTTGGAATTTCCATTCCAAATTACCGTCAATTTTAGGCAGCTCTGACAGTCTCAGAAAGTCTCTCACTGTTTATCCATGCACCACAGCAGTGATTGCAGTTTTGGCTAGAGTGACTCTTCCTGCACAGCCCAACCCTGCCTTCCTCACACACCCAAAACTCCCATGGGCTGCAGGGGGAGTTTTGGGTGCATAAGGAATGCAAGCTTGGGCCCCAAAGATGCCTATGTGTGGTACAGGGGTCCCTTTGCTACAGAAGGGACCATGGTGTTAGACTGGCAGATATCTTTTCACTCTGCGTGAAGCCGATTGTTAACATTCCATAGCTCCCCAGGTGCACCAGAAAAACATTTTGTTTCTGTATTTTATGGATCTGAGAAAGAGAGGTCTTCAGAGCCCCATCATGGGAGCCAAGAATCCACCCGTCTCGCCTCGGGTGTTAGGAAGCCTGATTAGTGTAGCTTGTACGGTATTATGGAGACCGGACCATATAAAAACCTGGCATTGATGTGACAGACTTGCTATTAACATGCTTGCGCACTCTGTTGGAATTCTAAGTATTTTTGATGTCTTTATTTTACATTTCCAGAGACCCAGCTCTTTCCCCCAAACAGTCTCTCTCGTATATACCTTTTCACAAGGCGTTCCCAATGCTCCGCTGCACTCCATCTCATTCACTAAATAAGATGGCCCTTTTCTCTCTCCCTGCCCCCCTTAAGGTCAACAATGTCAGCTTCCTTAAGGTCAACAATGTCAGCTTCCTTAGTGGCAAAGTAAGCAACGCACAAAAATACCTCTCTGTGTAGGAGTCGGTGGTTGATGGAAATAAAACTGGATCAGGTTTTGACTGAGATTTTCACATGCTGGCCTTTAACTAGCACAGAATTGTAAATGCTTGTGCTCGATGAGGTTGAAAGGTATGCTTTTAAAGAAACAGTGTTACAGTATCTGGAAATTCTGCAAAATAATTTCCCCCCTGGTCCAAATGGTCATTCAATGGTGAGGCTCTGAAGCAAGGCTCCCCAGTGAAACAACTTTATGTTCCAGTTAGAGGTTTAAGGAAAGTTTCAACACAGAGCAGGTGGGAGGTGGGACTACCAACTACCTGCCCATAACTCGTGAACCCAGCTATACCTTCCTGGTCTCTAGTTCTCCCTATTGATCCATTACAGAGAATTTGGAAAGTATGACAACTGCCTACACCAGCCTTGCAAAATGATCCCGAAAACCTATCTGCTCAGGCACAAATTCTTCTCACCCTCCCAGACCTGTCTAAATTCCTTGGCCCTGGGCAAATACAATTTTGCAAGTGTGGTCTGGATTTCCCAGTGAAAAACTCTAGGGCTGGATTTCAACGGTGCTTAGCAACTTCACTTGGCATTGTGGGCGCTTGGCAAGCGCTCACTCAGTACTTATTCTCACCATCCTGGGCGTTTATTGCAGATTCATAAATTCGCTCATGACCATTTAGCCAAAGACCCCTTCACTGCAATCCATTGACATTTGGAAGTGAAGGGGGAGGTTGGTGCTGCGCACTCGCTCTGTTGATTACCTGCTTCAGGGGTTTTAGAGTAACCTAGCTAATCTAGCAGTAGATCAGTTTAAATAGGTGAGCAGAGTCGTTTGTGAAACGAGTGATGAGTTTTAACTTGATGAAATACAAAGGGGCACATCGTGAATCAAACCCAAAAGTTCCTCTAGCAGCAACTCAGCAGTTTGTGTTACTAACAAAAGGACAGAAAAACTTTGTTTAATTGTGACTAGAGGTGGTCAGAAATTGAGGGGGTTTCTTCTGAAAATGTTGACTTTTTGCCAAAAATCACAATCTAAATAGGCTGGCTGAAAACTGAAATAGTTGCTGCCACAATGGCTCCTGGGAGTTGTAGTTCAGGTGCCTCGTACTCCACTTTTCTCTGTGGGCTGGGCTCCTTGGTCAGACTGCATCTTCCATGATGCACCATTTTCATTGAGGGAAGGTGGTACTGGTGCATCATGGGAGATGTAGTTGGCAGGGAAGTCCAGCCCATAGAGAAGAATGAGAGCATGAGGCATCTGAACTACAACTCCCATGGGGCACCACCATTGTGGGACTCCCACGAACGCAGCACCTTCCCTCACCAAAATGGGTCTTTCAGCATAATCAAAGTATTTCATTTTTTGAAAACATTTTGTTTTTCAGACACCGATTTCCCCCTCCCCCCAAATGAAAATTTCAGTGGAAATTTAAGTGCTAGTTACCAAAAAACCCTTCATTTGGTCAAAACCACAATTTTCTGCTGACCGTTTTAAATGTCTAGTTTTCATTGATTCAATTTTAATTGCAACAAATTCCCAAAGCGTATCACAAGGGATGTTCTAAGCAGGGCCATGGTTTTGTGTGCTATTGTACAAGGCCTTGCATCTGGTTTTGGATAAGTTAGTATAGCTGCCTGAAGAAAATGCAGATTCTATAGACGAAGCCGGGTACTCCTAAACTGAACATCTTAATTAGCTGGATAACAGGGAGGATATAAGGCTGCTCAGTTTGGAGAGGAGACAGATTTTGGAACATGCAATAGAATAGCAATGATTTGGGCCAGGATCGATGTATGAACTAAACAGCAACAAGGAGAAATGCATGGAAACATATATACAGGACCGAACTATGATCATGATCTCACTCTAGCATAAATCAGAAGCGATCAAAATGAGTGGAATTACAGCTGTAAAAACCAGAATCAGATGCATGTGCATTTTTAATCTCTGAAAATAATCTTTGCCTGCCTGCCTGCAGAGATGCTGATGGAATCAGCCTTCTGAAGACCCAAGCACAAGAACATGGATGCCATCATGGTGTATAAATGGGACTGGAGATGCAGTCACTTTTGCTCAAAATGCACAGCATTAAGGTGCTAGTGTTGATAGTGGAAAGGAACTTCTTGGGATATGGATTTTAGGGCCAGCAGGGATCATTGTTACCATGTAGTCTGACCTGCACAACACAGGCTGTAACATTTCATTCAGTGATTCCTGCATCAAGCACATAACTTCTGGTTGAGCTAGAACCTACCTTTCAAAAGACGTCCACTCTTCATGGAAAGACTTCAAGTGGCGAAGGATCCATCATGTCCCTTAGTGAGTTGTTCCAATAGTTTCTTACTCATGTATCTTTAAAAAAAAAAAAAAAAAATCAGTGCACCTTATTTCCAGTCTGAATTTGCATCATAGAATCATAGAATATCAGGGTTGGAAGGGACCTCAGGAGGTCATCTAGTCCAACCCCCTGCTCAAAGCAGGACCAATTCCCAACTAAATCATCCCAGCCAGGGCTTTGTCAAGCTGGGCCTTAAAAACCTCTAAGGAAGGAGATTCCACCACGTCCCTAGGTAACGCATTCCAGTGCTTCACCACCCTCCTAGTGAAATAGTGTTTCCTAATATCCAACCTAGACCTCCCCCACGGCAACTTGAGACCATTGCTCCTTGTTCTGTCATCTGCCACCTCTGAGAACAGCCGAGCTCCATCCTCTTTGGAACCCCCCTTCAGGTAGTTGAAAGCAGCTCTCAAATCCCCCCTCATTCTTCTCTTCTGGAGACTAAACAATCCCAGTTCCCACAGCCTCTCCTCATAAGTCATGTGCTCCAGACCCCTAATCATTTTTGTTGCTCTCCGCTAGACTCTTTCCATTTTTTCCACATCCTTCTTGTAGTGTGGGGCCCAAAACTGGACACAGTACTCCAGATGAGGCCACACCAGTGTCGAATAAAGGGGAACGATCACGTTCCTCGGTCTGCTGGCAGTGCCCCTACTTATACAACCCAAAATGTCATTACCCTTCTTGGCAACAAGAGCACACTGTTGACTCATATCGAGCTCTCGTCCACTGTGACCCCGAGGTCCTTTTCTGCAGAACTGCTACCTAGCCATTCGGTCCCTAGTCTCTACCGTCCTAAGTGCAGGACTCTGCACTTGTCCTTGTTGAACCTCATCAGGTTTCTTTTGGCCCAATCCTCTAATTTGTCTAGGTCCCTCTGTATCCGATCCCTACCCTCCAGTGTAGCTACCACGCCTCCCAGTTTAGTGTCATCTGCAAACTTGCTGAGAGTGCAGTCCACACCATCCTCCAGATCATTAATAAAGATATTAAACAAAACCGGCCCCAGGACCGACCCTTGGGGCACTCCGCTTGAAACCGGCTGCCAACTAGACATGGAGCCATTGATCACTACCCGTTGAGCCCGACGATCTAGCCAGCTTTCTATCCACCTTACAGTCCATTCATCCAGCCCATACTTCTTTAACTTGGCAGCAAGAATACTGTGGGAGACTGTATCAAAAGCTTTGCTAAAGTCAAGGAATAACACATCCACTGCTTTCCCCTCATCCACAGAGCCAGTTATCTCATTATAGAAGGCAATTAGGTTAGTCAGGCACGACTTCCCCTTGGTGAATCCATGCTGACTGTTTCTGATCACTTTCCTCTCCTCTAAGTGTTTCATATTTGATTCCTTGAGGACCTGCTCCATGATTTTTCCAGGGACTCATTTCACCTTCTAACCATTGACTCTTTAAGTCTTTGTCTTCTGGGTTAGAGAGCCCTCTATCAGAAGTTGTCTCCCCATGTAGGTATTTAGGAGATCGTGAGCAAGTCTCCTCTTAATCTTCTCTTTAATAAGTTAAACAGACTGCGATCCGAGAAGGCAGGTTTTCCAGAGCTCAAATAGTTCTTCTAGCTCTTTTCTGAATCCTCCTCTGTTTGTCAACATCCTTTTTGAAGGGTGGGCCCCAGAACGGGATTCTGTATTTCAAGAATGGTCTCACCAGGGCCGGTAACAGAAGTAAGGCCATCTCCCTACTCAAACGTGAGCAGGAATTGCTGGCGTTTTCCCCTCTCCTCTAGCTGTGGTTCCAGGCACAAGTAGCTGAACATTTGGAGAGCCAAGCAGCGTGGAGATGCTCTTCTGCAGATGGCTCCATAGGAGAATGGTAGGTGAAGCTGGAGACCCACACAGGCTATGGGGAGGGTTGTGCTCTGTAGAATGGGGCAGGTGTTACTCTGGTGATTGACTTCCTATGATTTCAGGCATTAGTAGCCTTCAGACCTTCCACCTTTCCTGCTGTTCATGTGGGTGTATTTTAGGAAGGGTACAATTTCACTCTACCACACAACTTTGTAATTGCAGTGAGGCACAAGCAAGAGAGCACAGAGCTGGGGCGGGCTGTCTGTGTCAGCACTGGGATCGCGACGGCAAGCTTGAGTTTGTCGTGTAGCCTGCTTGGGCTGGAGTGTTCACTGATCATTCACAAGCAAGAGGCCTTTAAACAGCTGAACTAACCGGTTTACTTGCAGACTGATGCAGCGTCTGGTTGTTGGTGCTCTGCTCCTCCTTTCTCTTCCATGGCACAGTTGAGATGACTCTGAGAAGTGATCTCACCTTGGGCCACTCAGCATTCACTGACTCTGCTGACAGTAGAACTTGAGGGTCCCATCCTAACGCTAGTGCTTGGTTCTAACCATTTAAAACGGTCTCCTCTGGAGAAGAGCCAACATGCTCAAAAAAATCCCATATGCAACTTTCACGAACAATCATTCTGGGAAGCCTCTGTACCAAATGCCAGCCTTCCCTGTGTCATAATGACAAGGGTTGCCTACCAGCCCTCAAGACTGGAATAGATTTTTAACTATAAACCTCCCTCGATGTCATCCGGGACTGTCTGCAGGTTATTTTAAAACACGCTGAATCTTCCTTTGTTTTAAGACCAGCAGACGTTTATCTGTTGTAAACTAAAAACTCTGCTGACTTTTGAAAACTCTCCTTATGAGTCTGACTCTTAACTGCACTTGATTTCCCACCTCTTCTTCCCGTCCTGAGCTATTTATTCTTGTCCGGCCAGGTAAGTGTACCAGTTGCTCATTGGTTTTGGTTGTTGGTTTGGTTTTTGCTGTATATTTGAAAAGAAGTTTCCAATTTGGTTTATTTGGGGCCAGGAGGGGGTGGTTGTGAATATTTTTAGCCTTTTAATTTGCAGTGATCTATCCCTATGGGTTATCTAATTCCAAGAGATTTTGCTTTGTGGTTTTTTTAAGTCTTGTTAAGAGACTTTTCCTCTGGATGCAGCTGTTCCTTTTCTTGCAAAATGTAATGTAGACAGTAAAGTACAGGGATCAGGTTCGTAGTAGAGATGATTTTTTTTAATACTTAACAATTAGATTGTAAACACCTTTTCACGTGAGCCAGTAGGTAGGGCACTCGGCTAATAGTCAGGACTCTTGGGTTCCATTCCCAGCTCTGCCACTGATTTGTGGTGTGACCCTGGGCAAGTCATTTCTCCTCTCTGTGCCTTGTCTATTTCCTATCCCCATCCTTTTGTTTCCCCCCTCGAGGAGTTACTGTAATAAAAATAATAGCTTCTTTCCTATCTCTAACATTGGTGCTTTACTGCAATGGAAAGAATTTTAAAAATTCAATTTACTCTTCAATATTTATGCGGTTTCTAAATTTTATTAGTCTCTCTTCCTATTTGGTGTCATACTTAAATCCTCAATTCATGGAGGCATGTGATCATGTGAGAATCGCTGCTTTCCTTTTTTTTAAAAAAACAAAACAAAAACAAAAACACCTTCTGTCTCTAGCCCTCTTCCTGCCGGCGAAGAGCTTGAGGCCCAGCTGGCAAATAAAAATAATCCAATGCTTTTATTTTTTAAAACAATTTTCCATTTTTTTTTTCCTGGCCTGTTTCATGAGACTTTGAATGTTTGAAGTTTTCCTTTTTAACATTTCCCTTCGCTGGGCTGCTACAGTCACTTACACTTGTCTCTCTAATTTATTTCACTCTTAACTTCTCTGGGTCGCAGCAATTAGGTTGCAAACACTGCCAGGAGATGGCTGGTTGTTTTAAGACCATGGATCACTTGGAATTTCTTCTACCAAACTTAAATCCAATTATTTTAAAGTCCCCTCCACCCCCAAGTCTAGATTTTTTTTTTTTTAATCCAAATTTGAATCAAGTCGGTCTCTGTAAAGGTTTAAAAAAAAAATCCTGCCTTGACAGCAGTTTATACGGTGGTTATGTTGAGGTTGATCTGTTGTAAGAGTTTAGTATAGAGGTCACTGTGTGTATAGCTGGGGGGAATGGCTACATCATGGTGACATTGTTGGTCAATATAAGCCTTTACTGCTCAACAAGAGGAAAGCATGTATTGAGGGATGCAGGGTTTGAGATACTCCTTCACCCAACACACTGTCAACCTGTGGAACTCCTTGCCAGAGGATGTTGTGAAAGCCAAGACTATAACAGGGTTCAAAAAAGCACTAGATAAGTTCATGGAGGATAGGTTCATCAATGGCCATTAGCCAAGATGGTCAGGGATGCAACCCCATGCTCCGCGTGTCTCTAAACCTCTGACTGCCAGAAGCTGGGATTGGACGACAAGGATGGATCACTCAATAATTGCCCTGATCTCTTCGTTCCCTCTGAAGCTTCTGGCTCTGACCGCTGTCGGAAGACAGGATACTGGGCTCGATGGACCATTAGTCTGGCCCAGTATGGCTGTTCTTATGTTCTCACTACCTTCAACCCCAAAGTGTCCAGCAAGGTTTTCCGTTAAAACAATCAGAAACCCCAAATTACCCAGTACCTCTCTGCTTCTAACAGAGTCCCTGTTCACAGCTGTAAGACCTGTACCCCACTCTTCCCATTCCCTGCACCGCATTATATAAAACTTGCTCTGGACCTCCCTAATGCGCAGCATAAGTAAAAACCACACCTGGATACCAGTCTTGTTCATCTAGTACCATAGGGCATCAAAGTCCACAAGAACACCAACTCTTCGGTGCTGTTCAGCCATAGAGCCAAGGTTCCTCCACACAGTCAGAAAGCTAAGTCTTAGGGTTAGGTCCACACGGGTAAATTGATCAACAGAACTATACTGGGATAAATATCCTGCCATAGTTATGCCGGTATAACTTCTCATGTAGAGACACTGTTCCAGAATAAGTGACTTTATGCCAGTATAATTATTTTCCTTTGGAAGGGCAGTAATTTATTCCAGAATGGTATGCCCGGATGGGGAGTTATATTGATATAATTACACAGCAGTAGTTCTGCCAGTCGGTTTCCCTGGGCAGACAATCATACTTGAATACAGCTCAGGATCTGTCTAGCAGGGTTGGAAGACAGTTGTGGAAGTGTTATTTCCAAGCTCTGGATGCATGGACTCACGTGAGCCCAGATCAGAGTTCTGGTGAGTGAGAGCTATAGAATCACTGCTGGTTTACGTGTATGCAACTCTTCCCCCACGTCCGTCCTCCCACAGCCTGGCAGTCCCCGAGCGCTTCACAGGAAGCGCTATTTATTAAGACTACAAACTTATTTTTTCCCTTCTGGTAGGACATGCTGTCTGGTTTCATTGTCTGAAATTCCCTTACGCAGCCTGGCCTATGGCTCCCTTTTTAAAAGCGAAACAAACCCGGGGGCTGGAATTCCCTCTGCGCACTCTGGCTGTCGTCTGCCTGGCTCTGTGCAAACAGTCTGACCCTGGAATTCCACAGGGCTGAGCATAAAGATCTGATTCAAAATGCAAACTGGGTATGAAGCAGCATGGTTCACACATCGCCTGCTCACTTCCCCCAGTTTGAAGTATGTGCTGCTCCATAGGAGACAAGTGCTAATGCGGGGGCCGAGGGACATCTTCAGAGGAGGTGGCAGCAGAGAACAGGGAGGCTGTTCCTGATGTCAGGAATTACGGAGGAGAAGGCTCTCTTGTCCGCTGGGGAGGCACAAGGTAGAAGCAAGCAAGGGAGGGGGGTAGAAAGAGTCTGAGAAGTGGGCAGAGGGGGCAACTCCAGGTGCTGAATCTGAAGAGGAAATTATCAAGCAAGAGAAGAATGAACAGGATGTCATGTGCTTGCTCTGTGCATGCTCAAGGCTTAGGAGAGAACAAAGCTCAGGGACCAAAGCAGGGCTTCCACCTTTCCCACCCTGTTTCCTGCTCTGCTAAGTTGGGAGGCTGCTGTCTGGGCAGAGCAGGGGAGGTGGGCTCTGTTCTCAGCTTTTCTGCTAACTCACTGGGTGTCCTTGGGCAAGTTGGGTCTCTCTGTGCCTCGATTTCCCCATCTGAGACATGGAGATGAGCGCATGCCCAGCCCCCATGGATGTAGGGCAGTAGTCAGTGTGTAGTGCACGTGGATAGGAGCTGGGGGGATGTGTGATTTAGTTTTTTGTGTTTACATGCCGGGGTGTGTGCAGCACCGAGCAAGCTTGCAGAGGAGCCCAGTGCATCAGTGGCATGAACAGAACTTCAGCTGACCCTTGCCTCATCCTAAAAAAGAAAAATGGGCTGCTGCTTCTCTTATTCCCAGGGACAGCCCTGGTCTCTGGCAGGCCTGACTTGTGTCTTGCGGTCCACAGCTATAGGTAGGTATGACATAGTATCGGGCCACATCATTGCAGTGCCAGGGCTTCAGCCCGGTGGGCAGAGCCAGGCAGGTATTAGTACTACACTGGGAACACCGAGTGACACAGATCAACCACTTTCTGCTGGCTCCTTCTTCCAGAACAGCCACTTCCCAGGGACTGAACTGCAAAGGTGCCTGGAGTCACCACTGGCGCAGAGCAGAGGTGGCTAGTAGAACGCTGTAACTCTGACGCGTCCGGCTCCCAGCGCCTCCCAGAGGGACAGCAACAAAGGCTAATAACACCCAGTGCTTACATAGCATTTTCATCTTCAGACATTAACCCTTGCAGCACCCTTGGCCAGGGATGAGTAGCACTAGTATCTGAGCATGTGTTGGGCAGCTTGAGTTCCAGCCCTGAAGAGGATGCAGTCGGAATCCTTTGCAAAGCAACAGTGGGGGCTGTATACAGATGGAGAGGGGGATAGGAAAGAGGAGGGTGACTGGAATAGGATCACATGGCTACTTGGTAAAACATGGGCATCTCTGGATGGCTCTGCATAACTCCTGGCTTTCTGCCCTCCCCTCGCTCCCACACACTCCCCATAGGTGAGAGAACAGGAATGTGGACTGAGCAGAGATTTGAAAGCGGAGAGGGAGGGAGGTAGGTGGATGGGTTTGGGGGAGGGAGTACCAAGCACAAGGGGCAGCAGGAGAGAGGCAGAGGAGGTGCCAGGGTTGTGGGGGAGGGGGTGAGGACTAGGTAGTAAAGGGCAGTAGAACTGAGTTGTGTGTGCACCACTACCTTCTACTGGAAACTGCTCAGCCGTGTGTCATAGGCCCTGTAGGGTGAACATTTATAGCTGTTTTATGAGGACTATAATCTCATGTTTCAGGGCTTCAACTGGTTGCCTGAAGGGGTCAGGAAAGAATTCCTTCCCCCACTCCTAGTGCACAGTTGTAATCTGGCTTTTCCTTCTTCCTCTGAAGTAGCAGATCAGCTAGTGGCAGGTGGAATGGGCCAGTGGTTTGAGGTGATATAGAAAGTCCTGTCTTAAATGCTTGGTTGGTGTCTTCTCACATGGTGAGGATGTAACTGATATCCCGATTTGGGGTCAGGAAGGAATATTCTCCAGGTCGGATTGGCAGGAACCTTGGGGTTTTTTTCATCTTCCTCTGCAGCATGGCATACAAGTCACCTGCTGGGATCATTTGGGCACATCTCACCTCATCACTTCTCTGCAGTTGCAGGGGGCATTAGGCCATTTCTCCTGTTTTCTGCTAGTCGCACACAGTTTAGTCTCCTGAGGACTGAAGTGGGTGTGCTCCTTGTAGGGGTAGTGGGTGAAATTTTAATGACGTGATATACAGGAGATCAGACAAATGCAGGAGGCAGGACCCTGAGCTTTTGGGGCAGAACAATCTGGGTTCTATCCATGCAGTTGACCTGAGAGTCCGTGAATTTGTGTAGTGCAATCTTCATTTTACAGAGGCCAAAGACAAGCTGAGTGACATGCCCATGGTCAAAGTGGGAATCAGTCTGAGCAGAGGTCAGGACTTCAGGAGGGGAAGCCAGGAGCTTCTATCAGATCATGCCCCTCCCTTTGCAAGCTTAACCCTGCCCTTGATACTGAGTGTTTGGGTGTTAAGCAGCCTCCTCCCTGACACCACTGAGACCTGTATGGTTCTTTCCCTCCACTTTAGTTCTGTATCTTCCCTCCCCCTGCACGTTCTTTAGCACAAAACTCCTTTTTATTATTAATAGCTGTTGAGATGCTATAAAAAGTTTTATGAGCCTTGGCCAAACCTCAGGGCTTGCAGTGTGTTCATTTCCTGGAGGCTGTGCGCTGGAGAGGTGTGGGTTTGCTTGTTTAACTTACAGGTAATGCAGCGGCTTAGTATGTGAATCTGGAGCCAGGGTTTAGGTGGGTGTGACTGGAGCCTGCAGAGCTGGGGAAGGGAACCCAGGGGAGGAGCTGGTGGTGGAGTTTACTCTCCAGATCTGTTTGCTTTAAATCCAGAGGGCTGAGCTGGGACAAAGCAGAGGCGATTAACATTGGTGGAAAGCGTGTCCCAGAATGCATTTGGCTTCTGCTGACCCTCTGCACTTCTGAGACTGTATTTAGCTTCCTGGAACTTCTAAGGTGGAGTTTTCGGTTAATGAAGGATCTGTGTCCAGGAGGCAGTAGGGTTTTGTGCTGCGGAGTGAAGATGTGTGTCTCGGATGAATGGAGTGTGCACCGTCTGGGCCAGAGCCCAGCTTCCAGAACATGTAAACTAATTGTGGTTTTTTTGTTCGTTTGTTTTTTTTCTGGGAGGGGAGGAGGGCGAGGATTTGGGCTTGAATTGCACTGCCACCAGTTTGAGGGGCAACTGGGTTGCACTGTACCGGCACCCAGAGTAAACACTGAGAGACCTTGCTTCAGGAGATGAGCAAGCCTTGACACTTAGGGGTCAGTAGGGAACTTGCTCTGGGGGCAGGCTAGCGCATCACTGCACCTTCCTCTAAAGCAGCTGGTGCTCGCCGTTATTGGTGGCAAGATCCTGAGCTGATCCAGTCTGGCAGCTTGTGTGGAGTGTAAAAGTGACACAGGGATTTGGGCCGAGCGGTGGCACCAGACATTGTACTACAGACAAGACCTCTGCCCTGGAAACTTAACCTGAAGGCAGATCCCTGTGTGAAACCTACCCAGGGGTAGCCAGGTTTGCAGAAATAAAACCCAGCCAGACTGGCAAAGGCAGGGAGGATGCCTGTTTAAGGGAAATAGTCCTAAGATGCTATTCCCCTGCTCCTACTTGTCTGATTTGGTGCTTTTTCTTGGTATGGTTGTGAGGTTGCCCCCTGCAGACAAACGTTCCTCAACAATGGATTAACTGTCGTTAGAATATGTAACGACCTTTTACTCCTGTCTAGCTCTTTTGCCCCATCTAGCTCTGTCTGTCTGTCCGTAGATCACCTAGTGCTGTACAGTGACGAGTAAGTATCTCAATCCCCATTTCACAGAAGGAGAAACTGAGGCAGAGAGCAATGAAGTTACTTGCCCAAGGCCACGCATTGAGTTGGTGGCAGACCCCAGGTGTCCTTGCAGTCTGTTGCCCTATCCACTGGGCTTTACTGCCTCCCTGGGCATCTTTTTACAAATGTATTTAAGAAAAATGTTTTTAGTGTTGATCTCTTTGCTCTCTAAAGCGTCTCTCATTGGAGGATGGCTCTAAGAGCATCTTAATTGAGCCTCACAGCACCACTGTGAGGTGGGGAAACTGAGGCACGGAGGGACTGTGACTTGCTTGAGGGTACATACCTGGCAAAGGT
Organism: Chrysemys picta bellii; assembly: GCF_011386835.1. Taxonomy (NCBI): domain Eukaryota; kingdom Metazoa; phylum Chordata; order Testudines; family Emydidae; genus Chrysemys; species Chrysemys picta. The sequence goes on from NC_088815.1 coordinate 5,938,689, forward strand.
CCTGATCCCTATTTCCTTGCTCCAACTTCTACACCACACGTGCTCTTGTCTTTTCACCCCTTGACTTTTTCCTTCCCATCACTGATCTGAGCAATCTTTGTTGTAACAGGCTAAGACACAAGTCTTCCCAGGTTATACTGCATGTCCAGGCTGAACATCCAGCAGGCAAAACTAACGTGCTCTGCACCCTACCTTTTTGTGAGCAGAAAAATTTTACTCTGCCCCCCAGCAAGCTTGATAATTATTCCCTTTGGAGCTGTGTTGTAGGGAAAGAGGAGGGCCATGAAATACAACATTTTGATCCACTGTGCAATGAGATGAGAACTCTGTTTGTGTCCATCCTCATGGGAAGGAAACTCAAGGGAAGGGTGAAACAGACTCCTTGCTCTGGTGTCTAGTTACTCATTGTTCGTATTAAGGTAACACCTTTAAAGGCCCAGCCAAGATCGGAGCCCAGTTGTGGTCGGTGCTGTATGTACACATAAGCTACATCGACACTTATGGTGGCATGGGGGGCACAGACACTGCACACCCAGCTAGCATGGGTATAAATAGCAGTGTAGATGGTGAAGCATAGCTTACATGGGTAGAGTGCCCTACATGCCTGAACCCCCAGAGCATGACCCTACACGGCTGACTCTATGCCCAAGCAGTGCCTGCCACGGAAAAGGCTCTGGTTGCGGGGAGACAGCAGGGACCAGCCAGAGTTTTTCCTTGCTGTGTCCCCCTTCCGGAGCCTCTCACTAGAGCATGTAGCTGCCCATATGGTACCTGTATTCTATATGCCACCATTAGTGTAGACAAGAGTTGTAGTGAGAGATTAGACCAAGCCCCAAAAAGCTCAGACTAAACAGACAACAGGCATAGGGTGGGTGGCAGGGACTGTTATCCCCATTTTATGGGTGGGGACTGAGGTGCAGACACCCTGAGCATCAAATTTTCAAAAGTGCCTATGTGATTTGGGAGCCTGTCTCATAGGAACTCAATAGGATTTAGGCTCTAAGTGCCTAAGTCACTTTTAAAAATGATACTGAAGTGCTCTTGAAAATTTCACCCTGGAAGTGACTTAGGCCCCTCAGTACTATTGTCAAGTGACTTAGGAGCATAATTCCCATTGGCTTCCTATGAGACTTGGGCTCCTAAGTCACATAGGTCCTTCTGAAAACTTCACCTTCAGTGATTTGCCCAAGGTTTTCCAGGAGGGAATCAGTTTCCTACTCTGCCACAGAACCCAGCCCTGCATCCCAGTCCAGCGCTGTAACCGCCAGCTCATGGTTACGCTCACTTGTCTCATCCCTGCCCTGGCAGCCTGCCCCACATGGTACTCACCTCTCCCCAGTGAAAGTCGCTGAGTTTATTGCTCCTCGGCAGCTGCTTCCATCCCAGAACAATTGTATACCTACTGCCTGCAGCTGTCTCTGTGTAGCCCTAGGAACCCCTTTGCCACATCCCAATGCTTGCCAATTAACTTTGTATCCAGTTACCTTGCTGCAGTGATTCTTGTACCTGTCTCTTCATGGGCCTCTCTCTTGCCTCCTTTGTTCCCGGGATAGCTAAAGGTTGCTTGCTGCCCCCAAGATGGGATCCCTTGTTTCTGTGGGTATGTCTACACAGCGAAGAACCCACGGCTGGCCCATGCCAGCCCACCTGGCTTGTGGGGCTCAGGCTAAGGGGTGGTTTCATTGCTGTATAGATTTCCAGGCTCGGGCTGGAACCCGAGCACAGGGACCCTGCAGGATGGGAAGGTCTGGCAGAGCATGCTGCCATCCATTAGCACTGTCCCTGCCACTCCAGCTCTCTGCTCTGTGTTGCCCTTTCTCCCGCACTCGCTAGCTGTATTTCTTCCCCTCACCTCCTCCACTGGATGGGGAACATGGAGCGTGGTCTTCCCTCCCTAAGAAGTTATCCTTGGGGATCCCCTCATGCTTTGCCTCCCTCTGAAGGCTACACAGGAACCTCTTGGCAGTCCTATAATGCCATTCTTTAACGGGCAGCGTTTATTTAGACTGCAGTAGCATCTAGAGGCTCCAGTCAGAGATCAGGACTTCACTGTGCTAGGTGCTGTACAAGCCCACAGCAAAAAGGCAGTTCAAAGCTTGCCATTGAAGCAGTAGAATCTTTGTCCCCAGGCCCAGCGGTCTGTGCATCATTGCAGCTTTTCAAATAAAAACAAAGCTTGTTAACAACTGGTAGGAAGAAGAGAGAATCCCAGGCCCTGTCTGTGCAGACGGGGCTGGTTTTGCACCAATGTAGCCGTGACAGTGCAAATCCCCAGGTGTACCACATTGGTGTGAAAAGGGGCTCACACTAGTGTGATTGCTTCTTTTGTAAACCAGTCCAAGCCCTGTTTTATAGCAATGAAATGCATCTACACTGTGGGGGCAGGGGAGTAGTACCACTGTAACTACCTCTGTAGATGCTAATCTATATACTGTTTTTAAAAAATAATAATAATTCCACCCCTAACTGACATAGTGTGTAGACCGTGCTAGGCAGAACACAGACTGCAGGATTGCAACTCATGCACAGCAAAAAGTTCTCTGAGTTAGCTTGTGTGTCTGTCTGTCCTGGTGAGAGTGGATGTCTTCAAACCCAGGAAATTCCTATGCTGGAGGGTGGGAGGGAAGATCCCCTTTTGACAACATAGTAAATCCCAGGGTCCTTTTGCTTCCCCATTGTTCCAAGTAGTCTAGTGACTCATGTCCTCTTCCACTGCCTCTCTGGGGCTGCATCTGTCCCATCAGGTATGGCCAATAAGCAGCATCTCTCTGGCTCCCTTTCAGTCCAGCATCCTTTGTTTCCCCCTACCGACTCTTCCAGGAATGCTCACTAGGCATCGTGCCCCCAAACCACCCCAGTGAGCTTCTCTGTAGAAAGATGACAAAGGTTTGGAAGTCCTAATACAAAATGGTAAATCTGCTATCGGGATGGGGTGTTTGTCCGTCTGCTGGAGACCCCAGGATCGGTAGTGTGGGGCTGTCTTCCCCAAGCAGTGCATGCCTGCCATTGCACTACTGCTGTGGGTAGGAGCCCAGAATGCACCTGGGGCCTCAGAGCAGCCAGGATAGTTTTGTCTGGTTGTCTTTTTCCCTACCCTCAAACCCCATTGCAAAATAAAAAGTCTTCCAAAGGACGGACGGACACACACACACACCTCTCTTGCTAAGAGTGAACAGGAGGCTGTTTCATCTGCCTCTGAGGGTGTTGGTCCACCCAAGTGGGTTTCTTTGGGTGATACCCTAAGGAACCCTGCTTCATTAACATCTGTCATCTCAGGATCTGAACACACATCCTAATGGTTAACGAGTTAAGCCTCAGTCACCCCCCCCGCCAGGTACATATCCATCTATGAAATGAGGAGGATAAACTGAGGCAGGAAGAGGGGTCAGATGAGTTGCCCAAGGTCATTCTGTTGAGCCGGGAATAGAACCCAGTAGTCCTGACTGCTAAACACTTTGCTCTGTTCCACTTCAGTGCCTTCCCCCGCCCTGTGCTCCTTTGTAAAAGCTCTGCATAATTTATAACATACCCTACTTTATGGAAGCATGCACACTCGTTTCTTACACTAATTTTGTCCTTCTGTCTTTTACAGTTGGGAGCCGAAGGATCTAAGCTGGCAGGACCCTCTCCACAGAATGTGCTCTTCACCAAAGAGCGGGCCGAAGCAGGCGAAGATGAGAATCCTGGCGGGACCTTCAAGAGCACTAACATTGCAGTAGCCCGGCACCTGTGGGTGGCAGTGACCCCCCCAGTCCCCTCCCCTCCATCTCAGACCGTGATGGTGTATTGACCGAGAAGAACCCTGTTTTTTTTTATTTTTCCTTCCCCTCCCTCCCCCCTCGAGTTTCGGTGGCTTTGGGATTTGTATGGCAGCGGCGTAACCGTGGAGAGGCCGGGGTATCACAAACTTATGGATTTTGATAAGAGAGGAGGGAAAGGGGAGACAGAGGAAGGCAAAAGAATGTCCAAGGCAGGTGGAGGAAGGAGCAGCCATGGGAGCCGGAGCGCAGGGACGAACTCTGGAGTCTTAATGGTGGGCCCCAACTTCCGTGTCGGGAAGAAGATTGGATGCGGCAATTTCGGGGAGCTCCGTCTAGGTGAGATGGGCCGATTTTATTGACATCCTTGCTGTGACTGCGCACTGTGGTGCTGCTGTGAAATCCATCCAGCCCTTCCCACGTCCCTTTTCCCACTGGGAACGCTCAGGGGCGATCCATATAGGTGTCTTTCTCCTTTATGAGAGTAACAGGAGGGAACCATGCCCCATCCTCCTGCCGTAGATCTTTACAGGGAGCTGTGTCAAGCAGCGGTAAGGCTGCAGGCCCAGAAAACTGGCTCTTTTATGCAAATATGTATTGCCTCATTTGCATAAAATCTATCTCCCAGAAATACCCCCTTTCTCCCTGGTGCCTTCTCTGCAGTGTCCTTGCACTGGACTCCCTGAACACAAGAGCTTCGCCTGGAAGGTGTGAGTTAAAACGTTTCCAAGCCCATCCTAAAGCAGGAGGGCTGATGGTCAGACAGGGGTTTCTGATCACCCTCTTTGACATCACTAGGGAAGATCTGATAAAGAAATTGATCCTTTTAGTCCCAGCGTTTTCAGTCTTTGTGGCAATGTCAGTTTGAATGGGTTTCACAAGGTATCTACAAAGAGGCATTTGTATTAGGGAAGTTCTGTGGCCTGTGTTATACAGGAGGTCAGACTGGATGATCACCGTGTTCCCGTCTGGCTTTGGAATCTGTGAATCTATATCATGTGTTCCACCAAACTCTAGCAAATGTCTGTTCCTCATGGGTTGCAGCGTACGGCTCCTCCTTTCTTCTCCGCCTGGGAAGAACAGCATGGACAGGAGTCTCTTGACCACCAGGTGGCTTCCTATAAGTAAGGGCAGACCCTCCAAGGGAGGAGATCAGAGGGAGAATGGAGTTGGAGGCAGGCTGTGTTAGAGAGCATCTGCTAACAGCACCTGGGAAAAGGGTGGGAATGAATATTTGCTGTTGGACAGAACATACAGCTGCAGTAGCCAAAAGTGTTTCTCTCTCAGTAGAGATGGTTGGAAAACAGTATTTTCTGAGAGAGATTTTGAAAAATATTTTTTTTAAATATCCTTGGGGCGCTTTCCTTTTTTTATTTTTATTTTTTTGCCAAAAAAAATCAGGAAACTTTGAACAAAGCAAAATCTTTTGACAGTGGGGAGGACGGGGAGAGGGCCATTTGCTTGTCAAAAAAACAAAAAAAGCTCACCGGCAGGTTTTCGCCAAGCTGTAGCTCTTGGCTTGGCGTTCTCTGCACTGGTGTCCTGCGGTTGTGAAAAGCCCTTTACAGTCTTCTGTTGCTCTACAGTGCCTCTAGGAATGTGAATTGGACTTCAGCGTGTTGAACTAGTATTTGCCAGGCAAAGATTTTGGTCCAGGTGGGAATATTTGGAAAATTAACTGCGTTAGAGGGAGAATTGATGTAGCTCATTCCGAAGAGATAGATGGCAGTTTCAGGGACTCCGGTGGTGCCTGTTGCCCCAACCTGTATCTCTTCAGACTGAACCTAAAGCTAGGTGTGGGCTTTGCTTCACACCATCTGCCTGGGAGAAGAACCAGTAAGCGGGATGATGTCTGAAGTTGTGCAGCCTGTGAGGCAGTATGGCTGGAGGGAGGGACAGAGCATGCCCACCTCCCTGCGTTCAACACACTGACTCTGGCTGCGTTGAGTTAATGCTTAGCTCTGCCTAGTGCAACAGACTTGGTGGTGCCTGGCAAACCAGCCTGCTCCCAAACTCCCTGATGTGATTGCAGCTTAATTGCAAAGCTTGGGAAAAGGCTGTGTTTAAAACCAAGCCAAGTGGATCCTGCCTTCAGGGAAGTGGGAAGTCTGCCTCCCTGAATCTTGGGGAGCAGCTCAGATCCCTCCTCCCAAAATCAGACTAGCTGTGGCAGGCTGCACGAAGCACCTTACAGTGTCATGAGGGAACAGGGTTGGTCACAGCCAAACCCTGCAAGGCATTCCCTCACCTGCTGCTCCCAGTGCAGGGAGTGAGCGTCCCAGTGTAGGGAGCTACCCCAGCCCTGCAGCTGCTGTATTGAATGCAATCCGTGGCTGAGATGAAGTGAGAAATCTGACTGCTGAAGATCCCCAGCTGTGGAGAAATCCTGCCAACTCCCCCTCCTGCTGGCCTGATATTCTCCACCTGGAACATCACTTGACTGGTACAAATTCCTGCAGTAACATGTACTGCCCTGCCAGGTTGTGATTTCTGGACTTGCTGGTATGTCAGCCTTCAGCCAGTATATGCGTGATAAATGGGAAGCCTCCCACTCCAACCCACAAACCACCTCAGCCTGCTGGGAGTGAGAAGAACTGACTCTTTTGGATTTCCCCTCTACCCACCTCCCAGCCAAATGATTGCTGCGAGGCCTGGGGTTGATTTGTATGGGACTGGCTCTGCAGCTGTTCCCCTCCTGCAGTCTGTTGCAATTGAGGAGGGGTCTCCACTCTGCTTTCTCTCAACCCTCTGGCTGCTCCAGTGTGAGTGTCTTTGCTATTGTGCCCCTTCCCCAGCCTCTCTTCCTTTAGGATCACGTCCCCAATAAATAGCTTCAATTCCTGCATCTGCTGCCCATCAGAGACTTCTCAAGCTGCAGCAGAAAGAAATTGACCAGATGTGTCAATTTCACAGCTGCTTACAAGGCTCTGAATAGCAGCAGTATAAATGGGTAAAGCCATGGTCTGCATTCACTTGGCTACATATTGGCAAGGTCTGAGCAGCAGTAGAGGCCCAAGAGCAGGCTGCTTGCAGAATCAGGAAGGCGGCACTGCATTGGTTTCTATGTGCATGGTTCCGCTCCAAACCATGAGGGCTAGAAAAGGAACTTTTCTTCTTCCACTGGAATTTGGATTCTGCAGAGGTTAATGGTGCTTGTTGGGATGGATTTCTACTTGCCATTGACGTTCAAGTCCCTGCATGCAGTTATTCTAGAAGGCCCACACATCCAGTAATACACTGATGCTTGTCCGTTAAATGGCATGATGAAACGGGTCATTGGGCTGGATGGGGAGTTTCCCAGTACAGAGGTGTAGGCCAGAGCAGTTTGGTCTGCTTGCTCCTAAAATCCAATTTACTTCCTTCTCACATATGCCGTTAAGTTATTTCAAGTCTCAAGAACACTTTCAGGAGCCAAATGAAAGTAGTCACTCATCAAAAATGCAGACCTTGATCCATGTGCATGCCAGAGCATGTGCAAAGGAACCAAAGTGACACCAAATGACTGGAGAAAACACTGCCTGCTCAGAGAGAGATCAAATAATGCCATCCTCTTTGGGGAGGGTGTGGGGGACAAGGTGGGAGAAGCCAGCAGATAATGGCAGAGATCTTTGATTCAGCCATGGTGGAGGACCTAGGACAGAGACTAATGTAGTCAGTGTCAAATGTAACTGAGAATATCTAGTGCTCTTTGTGCACACACTAATCCCCGCAGCAGTCCTTGGTAGCAGAGTTGCCAAGATTTGTCCTGGAGGAAATGAAGCACCCAAAGCAGAACTGGTTGCAAAATCCAAAATTAGTTTTGGATTTTAAAAAACAGACTTTTGGACATGTTTCCAGTTTGAAGGGAAACTTGCTTCTTTTGAAAACATTATAGAAACTTTTCATGACCAAAATTAAATTGTCTTGTGTGTTCTGAGAACAGTTTCAGTTTTGGGGGAGGAAAAAACATAGAAAAATGGTCCATTTCAGAAAGGAAAATTTTCCATGCACAACTTCTAGTTTGTAACATTGACCAGCTTTACCACCTGACTTTTAAAAGCTGGTGCTACGTGTTATTTGGGGAGGGGAGGCGCCTTAGATCTTGATTGCCCCATTTGGGGGAGGTGCTGAAAATCAGAAGCCACTTCTGAAAATGTTGGCTTAAGGCAGTGTTTCCCAAATTTGGGACACCGCTTGTGTAGGGAAAGCCCCTGGCGGGCCGGGCCAGGCCGGTTTGTTTACCTGCCGCGTCCGCAGGTTCGGCTGATCGCAGCTCCCACTGGCCGCGGTTCGCTGCTCCAGGCCAATGGAAGCGGCGCGGGCCGAGGGACGTACTGGCCGCCGCTTCCAGCAGCTCCCATTGGCCTGGAGCAATGAACCGCGGCCACTGGGAGCCGTGATCTGCCGAACCTGCGGACGCGACAGGTAAACAAACCGGCCTGGCCCGGCCCGCCAGGGGCTTTCCCTGCACAAGCGGCGGAACAAGTTTGGGAAACATTGGCTTAAGGGATATGCTGAAAGCTAGAAGGGGAATGAAAGCCAGACAGCAGGAGTTTCTGGTTCCCAATGTCTCTTATTGTCTAGGGCAGGGGTTTTCAACCTTTTTTCATCTGCGGACCTCTAAAACATTTTGAATGGGGGTGTGAACCTCTTTGGAAATCTTAAACATAGTCTGTGGACCCAGAGGTTGAAAACCACTGGTCTAGGTATGTTACAGTAACACTTCAAGGCCCCAGTTGAGATCAGGTCCCTTTTGTGTTGTACAGACATGTAGGGAGAGAGGCAGTTCCTGCCCCAAAGAACTTACAGGCTATACAGACAGAACTTCTTCACTGGCTTATAACTGTACACACTGAAACCAGGACAGCAGGAAAATGAACAGTCCTTCCGCAGAGCCAGGTTTGTGAGACTGACCAAGAAGCTGCCGGGTGCTGCAGTGCCACCAATGTGCTTCCAATCGCCTTTCTTGGCCCACCCACAGTGATGTCACCCTGCTGGCCTCGTTTTGGAGGGAAACCGGGGCTTGGGTGGAGAGGAACTGCCTCAAACTGTGTGTGAGCGAGGCTGGTAGAAAAGCAGAGGTCATTTGAGGAACTGACAGGAGCCACAACTTTCTCGTCTCCAGAGGACGTCTGCACTCTTACTGTCCAGGGGCTCAACAATCTCTGGGTCTTGTTGTTCCCAGGTATCCAGCACTGGTATCCTTTGGCTGCCTAGGAGGTTGTGCCCTTTCCTCTTGGATGCAGATCCACCCATGGTGACTCGCCTGCTCGTCCAGGCCAGCCAGCAGCAGTGGCCTTCCCCCTCCACACACCCACCACCACCCTGGCTTCTCCCCCATCTCACCAGTTTAATTGCTTTGCTGGAAACTTGAGGCCACCTCCTGCCCTTAGGCATGTTTCAGAATGCAGCAGCTGCAGCTGGAGAGTATGGTGGGAGCTGCAAGAACACCCTATATCCCCCACTACTTACCCCCTTCCAGCTAGTTACCAAGGGCCAGCGCTACAATCCGCCTAATGCCTTGACCAGGCCGCTTCCACAGCAGAGACCAACGCTGCTGCCTTCTGAAATCTGAAGCAGGAGGAAGCTGTTTAGAGCAGGGGTGGCCAATGGGCCACGTGCCACCTCTTCCAAAGCGGCCCTGGCACCGGGCTCTGGCCCAGCGGCTTACTCTGCAGAGAGGTTGTGAAGTGTGCAGCCATCTGCTTTCTCTGGCTGCCACAAGTTAAGGATGAGAGCCGGGAGACTGGCTTGTTACCAGGGTGGCATGTGCCCAAAGGGAGTAGAGGAAAAGCACTGCCGTGCATGACAGAGTGCTAGCCAAGGAGCAGCAGCTAGGAAGCTAGGCAGCTGTGAGCACTGGTTTGCAATGGCTGTGTAGGATACTGTGCATCAAGGCCTGATTCTCTTCCCCCTTGGAATCTAGGGGAGTATCTCACATGAGACTGAATGGAGGCCCGAGTCCCTGGAGTGAGGCTTCTGCCTTCACAGGAGGATTGTTACCCTGCTCTCTATTAGTGTAGAAATGTTAAAAACTACATGCAGTACTTTAATCTAGTGCTCCTTTGCAAGGATCTCCAGACCCCCACTGTCTGTGCATGGCTGTGTCATCCTGTCCGGGAAATGGGCTTGAGGACCAATCGATTAGCAATCATGTAAATCCCGGGATATCAGGCTGGGAAGGTCAGCAATGAGCCCTCTTCATGTAGGGCCATTGACCTTGGGTGGGGCCTCAAAGTGCTCTCATGTTCCCGGTATTGTGTGTCTATTTCCTAGCTGAGTGTCTCTCCATCAGTGGTTCTGGGTAACCACTTGCACAGTGTCTTCCTTTATTCAGCTGGGTGTCTCTCCATCAGTGGTTCTGGGTAACCACTTGCACAGGACTTCACTTGTCCATGCATTTCCTGCAGTGGCTTTGCAGTGGAAGTGTGAATAATTTTAAAACCCTTTTTTGTCGTCTGAGCAAGAGACTTGTGTCTGCCGCTCTCTGGGTCTGTTGTGGAACCATCCATGATAGAGGGATTGGCACTTTACTGAGGGTGTTGTAGCTGTCTTAACAAAAAGTTAGCCTGGAAAGTCCAAAGTTAAGAGTAAACTATTTTTTGAGTGGCTTTGCAGAGTGAAGGTCACCCAAAGAAGCTTAACTCGGCCCTGTGTCCTCCCAGCCTTTGCACTCCTCCTGTCTTGTGTATATGATGATAATGACCTCTTGCTAGAGGCTCTAAGGGCTTGATCTAGCACAGCTTGGGCTCAGGGTGTTGCCCATTGATGAGCCCTGTGCCCTTGGTCTATGCCGCTGCATTTGGAATCTAGCCTTTAAGAGGGTCCGAGCCCCAGACGCGGTGGCTGTATGTCTGGGCTCAGTCTCATGGGGTGATCTTGCGTGGAAAGCCCAGATGCCTGTAGGGTATTGTCCGTCGGGTGTCTAGTGAAGAGACCTAAGAGGGAGGGGATGTGTGCCCACCTCAGACTGACTTACAGGCTTGTCTCCTTTTAGGGTGTCTTGTACTGTTCTTTGGGGGAGTGGGCATGCTGCCTGAGCCCAGAATGCCGCCTGCGTCTCAACTGGTTGATAAAAGAAATACTGGGGGGAGGGGAGAGAATAAATAAGTTGATCCCAGCTGGGACTGAAACTCCCCAAGCACCTGCTCAAGTACTTTGCAGCTGCATTTTCCCTTTGCGGCTGCCCATCAACCTTGTGCTGGTCCCCAGAACACTGGCGGGGGGGTTTTGAGCCAGTTGAAAAGTGAGAATTATATTTTGTGGTAAATCTTGGAAACTTTTTTTTTTTTTTTTTTTTTTTTTTCCAAAATTTTCTGTGAACGTTTAATTCTCCCCTCCCCCGCGCCCCTCGCTGAGTGGCAGGATGGGAGAAGGGAAGGGGCAATTTTTGCTTTAAAAAATTTCAAGTTAAACAAACAATCCCTGCAGCGATGTTTTGGTCAGTTGGAGCAGCCTTAAACTGACAACGAGGGCACTTCGAGACATGAGCCAGATTTTCTTGGTCCCAACCAGACCATGGTTCGTGCCTCGATCTGCATCTCCTGTAAAGCTCTGACATCTCTGAAGCGGGACAGAGCGCCACAGTGAAACGCCTGCCCTGGCTAGATCAAGCCCTTTTTCCCAAAATGTCCCTGCTCTGCCAGAGTGGTGTGGCGGTGACATTCATACCCATTCGGAGCATGCTTGCATAGCACAGGTAAGACCCCAGCAGCTGTCCCGTGCCTTGTCCACACTTCATGTTAGTGCCTTTGCTACCAGCGATGGAACTGAACTAGTGATAGCAACAGAGGCAAGGCCAGTGCAGACTCACCTCAGGCCCTAGGACTCTGCGGGATGGAAGGGTCCCAGAGCTTCAGCTTGACCCCGGAAATCTACACATCAATGAAACCGCCTCACAGCGTGAGCCTGAGTCAGGCAGCCGCGGGTGTCTAGTTGCTGTGTAGACATACCCTACGTGCATCCGTTTCAGAAAAGTAGAAAAGTGGTTGTGATAGCTACAAACTTTCCAGTTCGCTTCAAAATGTACCTGGCTGTCATTTTGAAGGCTGCCTTGGTATCCTGTTAACCTCATAGAGCCTTCAGTGTCCCTGGGAATTGGGCTCTTAGCCCCATCTATAGTTTACGTATATGCTTTTTCAAAAGCACTTCATTTTTTTAGAGAGACACTGGGAAAAAAAATCCTTATGTTGCTTACAAACCAGTCCCTTTCCCTTGATTACACTGTAGCGCATTAACCCATTTCACTGATCAACGCCAGTTATGGCCTGTTTACGTTGTGTGTTTCTCTTGGTTGAAGCGTAGGAATGGCCATGCAGTATCTTGACTTGCACCTGGCATTAGCCATCGTTGGTTCAGAGGGAACGAACTGATATGGGCAGTTATCAAGTGATCCAGTCCCCGCATCTGGCAGTCCGCTTTAGGGACACCCAGAGCATGGGGCTAATAGCCATTGATGGACCAATCCTTCAAGAACTTACCTAATTCTTTTTTTGAACCCAGTTATATTTTTGCCCTTCACAACATTCTCTGTCAACCAGCTCCACAGGTTGACTGTGTGTTGAGTGAAGTGCTTCCTTTTGTTTGTTTTAAACCTGCTGCCTGTTAATTTAATTGGATGACCCCTGGTTCTTGTGTTATGTGAAGGGGGTAAATAACCCTTCCTTATTTACTTTCTCCACACCAGTCATGATTTTATAGACCTCTGTCGTAGCCACTTAGTTGTCTCTTTGCCGGTCTTTAATCTCTGCTCAGATGGAAGCTGTTCCATACCCCTAATCATTTGTGTTGCCCTTCTCCGTACTTTTTTACAATTCTAATGTTTCTTTTTTGAGATGGGGTGACCAGAACTGCACGCAGTATTAATGGTGAGGGTGTGCTGTGGATTTATAGAGTGGCCTTATGATATTTTCTGTCTATCTATTCCTTTCCTAATGGTTCCTAACAGTCTGTTAGCTTTTTTTTGACTGCTGCTGCTCATCGAGTGAATGTTTTCAGAACTGTCCACAGTGACTCTAAGATCTTTCCTGAGTGGTAACAGTTAATTTAGACCCCGTCCATTTGTATGGACAGTTGGGTTTGTTTGCCCAATATGCATTATTTTGCATTTATCAACATTGAATTTCATCTGCCATTTTGTTGCCCAGTCACCCAGTTTTGTGAGATCCCTTTGCAACTCTTTGTAGTCTGCTTTGGACTTAACTGTCTTGAAAGGCAATGAAAACCAGTTTCCCGTTCAGGTTCTTGGTGCTGATTGGGTTTCAGACACTGAAGGGGAGGGAGTTGTTTTAAAGAGAGCTGTTTTCATTGGGATCTGTATTCATTTTTTTAATTATGGAAACCATTTTCGGTTGATCTGGAGGAGCCGTTGTGGATTATTTACATTTGGCGCCAGTTTTAAGTTGTCCTCTTCAAATTCATTGCATATGCCTGTGCCTGCCTTTACACACAGCTGTGCTGGTTTCTTTCATGCAACCAGAGGAGTGAGGAAAGAGGAAGTGTAATTTTTTAGTATACCTAGAGGCACCGCCTGAGATCAGGGCTGTCTTGCTCTGTACTGTCTGTATGGATAATGAGAGACAGTCGCTGCCCCAAAGAGCTGATGATCTAAACAGACAAGGGGTGGGATGGGAAACTGGCACAGAGGGGATGTGCCTCCTGCTAGGGTCCCTCATGGGGTCTGTGGCAGAGCCGGGAATCGTGCCTGGTCCCCAGTCCACTGACTTAGCCTCAAGACCCCCATTTATCTCCTTGTGCTTGGAGCATGTGTGATTAAAAGGTCAGAGGAAGGCTGGTGTGACATGCAGAAGCAGGTGTGAAAATGGCACTGTCCAAGCTCATTTTGGAAGGGAGAGGGGCAGGTGGGAAAATTATTTAAGGGGTTCAGAGAAATACACATGCTAGCTTTTAACAGTGATATTGTGACAAACGGGGAGGGTTTAAATGCTCTTGTGCCTAGTTATGCCTCTGTGGTATATTCCTACCCCAGTGTAACCTTCCTCCGGCTGTAGACGTTTCCTCCAAGCGTTTTGCTTCTGTGCAGAACAAGCAACACCTTGCATCAGCCAGTGCCACAAACCAAAATATTTTTGTTTTTCAGTAGCTCTCATCTCGACATTTTTTTTTCTAAAAACCACATTCACTCATGCAGATTCTCTGGCGCTTCCTGACACGTCACTAGCAGACGTGTGGTTCCCCCCATGGTTGCCTATGGACTGTTATAATATTAAAGATCTCTCGTTGTGAAACATGCAAAGGAGGGCAAGGAAAATAGAAAACCACCAGAACCATTTTCCAAGGTGATCCTAACTCCCTTCTAGCAGACAGCTCAAGGAGGGGTTCCCACATTGTGGATGGCAGTCCCTGGGGAAAGAGAACCCAGGAGGCCTAGCCCTCCCGCTCTTCTTTTTCTCATATTTTTGTTTCTTTATACTGCAAGCTCCATAGGGCAGCGCTCTGTCTTTAAGCACCTAGTACGCTCTGGGGGGCTAGATCAACAGTTAATAATGATCAAACCCTTCCCCGGGCTCCCACCCCTCTCTAGCTGTTTTGTTGGAGGCCCGGAACTAGTCCTGATTGGCTGGGTTACAGTACAATTTACCTGCCCTTTTCGGACCCACCTGCGGATTTATAGATTCATAGATTCTAGCACTGGAAGGGACCTTGAGAGGTCATTGAGTTCAGTCCCCTCCCCTCATGGCAGGACCAAATACTGTCTAGACCTGATAGACATTTTTCTAACCTACTCTTAAATATCTTCAGAGATGGAGATTCCACACCCTCCCTAGGCAATTTATTCCAGTGTTTAACCACCCTGACAGTTAGGAACTTTTTCCTAATGTCCAACCTACACCTCCCTTGCTGCAGTTTAAGCCCATTGTTTCTTGTTCTATCCTTAGAGGCTAAGGTGAACAAGTTTTCTTCCTCCTCCTTATGACACCCTTTTAGATACCTGAAAACTGCTATCATGTCCCCTCTCAGTCGTCTCTTTTTCCAAACTAAACAAACCCAATTCTTTCAGCCTTCCTTCATGGGTCATGTTCTCAAGACCTTTAATCATTCTTGTTGCTCTTCTCTGGACCCTCTCCAATTTCTCCACATCTTTCTTACGTGATTCAGTCCCAGGACCAGAAGTGTAAGCAAGGTGCTGTGTAACTCTGTGCACCAGCATAGCACCTGGCTGAGGGTGATGCTGAGTATTGGTGTATTATAACACCCTATCGAGGGGGCTGATGCAGACTGGGTAATTGACAAACTCAGCCAGCAGGGGGCAGTGATGATACATCTCCCATTTGCATCTCTATCCATCCACACTAACTTGTTCTCATAATTACATTCCCTCCAACTCCAGCAGTTGCTTGCATGTGCTGGATGCTGCACTGTATCAGTTATATTGCTGTTACTTTTCCTGAGTTCTGGTCCGTCATCCCCGTTGGGTTTCCTTCAAGATATTTCATACACTCTCCTCCCTCTGCAGTCTTGTGTAAGCAAGGGGCAAATCCCCTTGCATTGCCCGCCTCAGGTCTCCCCTCCCCTGTAGGACAAAATTGCATCGTTTTGACCAGGAGTCTCAAACTCAGTTTACCTTAGGGCCAGGGCCAGTCCTCAAATCCTCCCAGCGTGCTAATAATGTCACTGAAGATGGTGTTCAGAAAAGAAAACGTTTATATTGTATTTTTTATTTCAACTTTCTTAGAAATAATAAAGCTGTCATTCAACTTTATACAATTCTTTGCCTGCCAGAGAGTTGTTAGTGTTTGCCAGACACCTGGCAACGCTTCAGTTCTGTCAGTTCGTTGACGTTTGGCCTCCGTGACTGAGCAGTTGAAACCTTCAGGATTGCAGCAAGGTGTGCATCCGAGAGTTGTGTTCGGGATTTTGACTTGTTTATATTCATTGTGGAAAAAAATGATGCTGCCTCCATAGCTGACTCTGCCCAGCGACTAGTGATGATATCGCTGTCCCTCTCCCCCAGCCAATGGGAGCTGCGGGGGGAAGTGCCTGCAGCAGACCTTGCCGGCAGCATGTCTGCATGCATCTCTCCTCCGTGGGCCGCAGTGGGGAGGTTCTCGGGCCGCAGATGGCCCGCGGGCCGGGACTTAGACTCCTGGTTTTGACCATCAGCTGGTTGTAGTGACTGGAGGCAAGTAGGGCAGCAGCAGCTGAACTGCAAGAGGTGACCTGAAGTCAGTATATGCGGGTTGAGGATAGTGATCCCCATCACACGAGCTGTTGTCTCCAAGTGCTCGTGGGGTCGCTGGAGGGTTGAGTGCCCCACAGGCTAAGAGCTGGGCTGGGATGAGCCGCAAGAGACTTTTCCTGGCATTTGTTCACGCCTGGAAAGTCTGAGTGGAGTTTGTATTTGAACATCGTTCGTCACATATTGGGGCCTCTCCCTTCAGCTGAGATCTCAAAGCTGCAGCAGCCTGTGGCTTGGGCAGTAGCGGGATGGAAGATTGCCTGGGGAAAACCAGGCAGAGGCAGTGGTGGTGTTCGGCCTGAGCCAGTACTGTCCAAGTGCCCCAGTCCAGCAGAGAAGAGGTTAGCACAGGGGTCCGGTTCACCATGAGCCTTTGCGGAAGAGGGAGGATGTTAGGCCCAGATCGTCAGAGGTGTTTTGGCACCTAACTCTCATTGATTTCGAGGCCTTTGAAGGTCTCGGCTGTAGTCCCTATCATCCAGCAAAGGTCCAGTGTTGGTGATTTTTGTCCCTGTCTCCGCTCTCCTTGCAGTGTCAAGTGGATCCTTCACTTCCTGTCGTCAGTTATCACATACGGTAGCTGTTAAAAAGCTGCTACGTTCCATACTAGGGATGGCTGCGTTTCAGGGGTGGATGGAGTGATCCAGCATGCTGGAGACAGTAGTTTGCATTGGTTCTAAGCAGGTTAAAGGGGCCTTTGTTCACTACAGGTAACACCTGGGACTGGGAGAACTAAAACAGGACGAGGTGAGAGGGCAAGGCCTGTTGTGTTAGAGCCTGGTGTAGGGGGCCGGGTTCACTGATCCCTGGGATGGTCTGGTTTCTATGGGCCTGTCACGCAACAACGTGTGAGAGAAAAGCTCCTTTGAATGGGACTGTAACCCTTCCTTTTCTCTCCCCCCCCCCCCCCCCCCCCCCCCCCAAATGGCAGGGAGCCTTGAGGACCAGGGCAATTCCTGCCACTACCACTTAACTCACCCATCAGTGGCAAGGCGATGCCCCCACTTTCCATGTCCAGCAGTTGTGGCTGTCCTGACAGAACAAGGAGCAATGGTCTCAAGTTGCAGTGGGGGAGGTCTAGGTTGGATATTAGGAAACACTATTTCACTAGGAGGGTGGTGAAGCACTGGAATGGGTTACCTAGGGAGGTGGTGGAATCTCATCCTTAAAGGTTTTTAAGGCCCGGCTTGATAAAGCCCTGGCTGGGATGATTTAGTTGGGAATTGGTCCTGCTTTGAGCAGGGGGTTGGACTAGATGACCTCCTGAGGTCTCTTCCAACCTGAATATTGTATGAATGATGCCATGAAGGACTCAAGGAGAACTCTGTTACATTACAGAACCTTTTGTAGCTGCTGCCAGCCTCAGCATTGGCTCAGCCAGCGTTGATCCCAGGATGGGGTGGCATGCCAGCCCCCGCCTTGCCCCGATAGCACTTAAGGATTCCCACAGTCCAACCCAGGGCAGTGGTATGGGAACAATTTGTATAGTGGGGGTGCTAAGAGTTGTTCAACCAAACTGTAAACCCTGTATATTATGGAAGCCACTTCAATCCAGGGGGTGTGGCCGCACCTCTAGTTCCAGCACCTGACCCAAGGAGTAGGGGGAGAGAAGCTTCTGCCACTGGCTCCCTGTTTACTTTCTATACTCCCTGCCCCTCCCCCCCACACACACACCTCTTGTGGCGTTTGCAAAATGCTGAGGTTATGCTGAATGAAAGAGAATCTCCCTGGATGTGTTAATCCTCCCTGTGTTCCTCTGTTCACTGGACTGTTTCCATGTACTGTGTATCGGAGACAGCAGCCACTGTAAAAGAGCTTAGAGCTGGGGAGTGAGGGGGGAGAGTTTGAAGAGATCAGGCATTTCAGGATTGCACAAAGGCCCCTCCCATCCAGCCCATGTTCACTGGGCCAGAGGCTCTCACCTTATGCAGCACCACTGAGTTGTGGGGCAAGTGCCAGCTCATGAGAGAATTCACACCGAGGAGCCCTTCCTAATGCTGATACCCATAATCCTTTGCCTCGCTTTAGTACCTTCCATCCATGCATTGATCATTACAGAGTGCTCTCTCTCTCTCTCCTCGGAGCACTGCTCAAGCATTTGGCCCCTTGATGTGTTTTTTCCCAGCTGTAAAATGGGCACAGAGGCTGTGTTGGTGAAAGTTAGGACTAGAACTCATGAGTCCTGGCTCCCATTCTGTAGCTGGTCCACACATCTTCTAGACAGATGACATGAGACAGTACAGGAACAGATACTGGTTCTTATCTGGCCCTCACCATAATATCTGAGCAGCTCCGCATCAATCTCCACATTCCTGTAAGGAGAGGGGAAGTATTATTCTCACTTTACAGATGAACAGCTGAGGCATAGCCTTGCTGGCGTGACCTGCCCAAGATCGTGCAGGGAGCCAAGATCTGTGGGCTGAGCTGGGAATTTAATCCAGGTCTCCTGAGCCCAGCGCTCTCTCCATTAAACCATCCTTCCTACTACTCCGGTGGTGAAGGTGGATTGGTTTAAAATGCAGCATCGCTCTGTCATGGGGCAGGGTTCGGCTCCTCGAAAGGCCAGCCAACACCTCATGGAAAATTATACGCAGTGGGAGCAATTCTGCTCATATCTCCCGTGCATTCCTCTCCTTGTCATTCTAGGACACAGTTTCACAGCAGCTGTCACAAGAAGAGGGTTATTGCTGCTTTTGGTGGGCACCAAGAGCTGTGTCTGAGTAATTCAGTCACAACGAGTCAGAAATGAGACCTGTGCACGTAACTGCTGATACCCATGCTGCTTAGCTGTGCCTGAATCTCGCTTCCGTTCAGTTGTCCATCTCTTAAAGGCAAACTGCAGTGATTGGCTCCAGTACATTCAGAGAGCTAGGTATTTATTCTGGAAGGAGATGAGTGAAATGGGAGTTTAGATCTTTTTGGAAACAGACCCCATTGAATTCTCTTCCTAACCAGGCTCAGGGGTGATGTGATATATGAATCCTTTAACACATTTCTAAGGTGTATGCCCGCTTGGCACTGGCTGCGGTATAAACCCTGTATTACGGTGCAGCTTCCTTTATAAGCCCCGGGTGTTCGCCGTGAGCTACATCTTTGATATTCAGGCCACTTATTGAGGTGCTAAACTTGAGGCACCCAGCTTTGGCTGAAATTTCCTTGAGTCCCATGGAAGGTTTAAATAAGTCTCCTGTAATTTATATTCTGAAGGATGGTTCCCCTTCCAGCCCTAGTTCATGGCTCTATGACCTCTTCCAGCTGTGCACATCAAGCGCCATGCTGAGGAGAACCTTTTCAGACTGGCCTTCTGCCGGAGAGGTTGTGCAAAGCATTAAGGGGCAGAGGGAAGGGTGATAGGCTTGTGCAAAAAGTTTGTTTTGGCTTTTAAAGTCAGAGATGTTTTAGGGTGTAATAATAATCCCTAGGTTTTCCTTTTCCCTAGACTGCAGGTATGTGACATGCACAGTCCAGCAGTCCTGCTGAGCTGAATGATTCGCATTTCCTGCTCGTGCAGAAGTTAAATACAGCTTTAACTCTAATTCTCTCCCAACACAAAGATTTTGGGTAAATCTCGCTGCTTTGGTTTCCACTGTGGCCCTTTCTCCTTTAAATAGGTGGAGGGACAAGGCATTTTTCCCTGCCACCTGCCGGCCAAGCACCAGGAGGTACTGTGTTCTCAGCCTGGAGGTGCCTTCTGCTGTTTCCATTGTTCGTTGCAAAGGGAAAGCAGGCCAGCTTCTTCACAGGCTGGAGCTTTTGAGCGCCAATCGCAATAGGGGGACAGAGTTAGAAAGGAAATGCTGTCAGGGAATATTGCATCTTGTGTTCGCTGCCTCGGACCATCTCCCTAGACCTGGGTGCACTAGCAGTGTATGGACGCAATACGTCATACATATGCATATCAATTAAAGGACGCTATAAAAATAAAAAGTACGGCGTTGCTAGAGTTGCTGGCTTTCGAAGGGGAGAGGTTCATATTTTGGTATTGGGTTGATGAGTTTGTTTCTGACACTATATAGAATCTTCCTGACTTACCTAAAATAAGGCACAATTTTTTTAACAATGAGAGTTGTTATAAACCAGATTGGTGCCATGGCTTGGGAGTGATGTGTGTGGACATCCCTGACCCCCATTCAGGAAAAACAGGAAATTTCGCCATCAGAACTGTAGCAAATCTAGAATTTGGACTGAGAATCTGCCGCCCTTCAGATAAATGAATTTCCAAGCCCTGTTGATGGTGAAGGTTCCACTATCAGCCCCAGTTGTGCAGCATTCCCTTCCCCAGCTTCAGGCCGGCAGGCAAGTTTCCCGTATCTTAGCCTTCCATCTCAGAGTACGTCACCAGCCATTGCTGATTTCCCCCTTCCTTCCCCCTCTGCGGGATGAAAACATTGTTATTACTTGAGATCTACTGATTAAAAGAGCTGTGGTGAGAGCCAAGAATTGTTATCCCCATTGTACGGATGGGGAAACTGAGGCATGGAGCAAGAGATGTGACTTGCCTGAGGTGACACAATGGGTCAGGCTGGAATGGAGCCGGGGAATCCTGTGCTCTAGCCACTTGGTCGCTCGTGTTGGAATCATGTAACTAAATCCATTTTGTGCATTATCTACCGTTGGGCACCATCTCGGGGCTCTGTAAGGGCCCTGTATCGATGTGAGGAGACTAGGGTCCTGCCCTTGCCGTTTCCTGAGATTTGCACTCAAATCCAGCTTGGTCCCATGGAAACGGCTGGCCCTGGGGTTTAACCCAGCGTCGTGCTGCCCTGCTCCCCCGGCTGCAGAAGGGGAACCGCTCCCTCCCTAGGGGGGTGGTCCTCTGAGGCGTGGGATGGGGAGGCTGTGGCTAAGTGAAAGTTGTTTGCGGTCAGATGTTACACACAAGGAAAAGACCCCAGCGCGATGGGACTAGACAGATCCCTGGGGGCAGCGCTGGCCGTCCCTAGTGTAACATTGAGCAAAAACTAATCCTCTGCTGTAACTGGAGCCTTGAGCTAAGTAAAGGGACTGGGTGTTCAAAGGAGCTCCCTTCTGCTCTCTGAGGTGATTCCCTGCATGGATCTGCTCCGCAGAGGCTGCATGTAAACTTTTGCGACCCAATGCTCAGTGCATTACACGTCCCCAATACACAGAGGGTACGAGTCTGTTACAGCACCAGCTATGGAGTCCAGCTTTTTAGCTGCAGCTGCAGAGACTCCTGCGTTTGGTTCTGCAGGTGCCCAGTTCCATCCCCAATGGGTTGGCCGTGAGGGAGGCTGTTGGGCTTGGGCCTTCTAAATGGTGCTGTCCCTTGGGGAAGCTTGCCCTGGGGCTAGATGAGGGCGGACAGCCCAACTGCTGCTTGTTCTCTGCTGACTGCCGCAGGCAGCAAACCGGAGTTCTGCAGAGCCTAGCGGTCCCTTTGTTCCCATGGTGATGGTGGTGCCCCTCTGAATACCCTGGGGTGGGATAGAAGCCAGGATAGCCCCATGGGGCTCCAAGCTCATGTGTGGGTGCACCTGCAGAGTGGGTCTGTGCAGGCCATCTCCCCAGAGGAGCGCAGTTATCATGGCAAGTAGCCATTCTGCTCCCACTGGGCCCCGGGGCTCCAGAGAAGCGATGGTTCGTTAGTAGTAATAATGTGGTAATTACAGCAATGCCGGAGGGCCCCGTTGTGCCAGGTGCTGTACAAACACAGAGCAGCAGATGTGCTTTAAGGAGAGACGCCCTGCTCCGTTCTCATCCTGGGCTGCTGTTTGCGGTGTCCTAGCTTTGGGGCTTGTGTCCCATTTTGAGATGAAGGAGCTGTGAGGTAAGGCCAAGGCTCATCTTCTATTGCACAAGACCCTCTGCTGCTGGAGGAGCAGGGAAACCCCCCTCCCTCCCCACTGCGGATGTTTGCAGGCCCACGTTGCTAGTTCACAGTGAGCTAAGGGCCATGCCCAGACTTTTCTAGCAGCGCAGGGCACCTTGGTAACTTGCTGGGGGCTGTGCCAACTTCCATAAAATGCAATAGATTGAAAGTACCTTCACCTACTTATTGCAGAGATGTGGCCTGGAAAGACTACAGGTCCCAGCATGCACTGCTTCCATCCTGAGAGAACATTACATATGGGGACCTCTCTGTTCCCAACGCCTCACCAGTCACCCGAACAACTTGTAGCTTCCAAATAGCAAGTGAATTCGAGTGTGCTGCCTTGGGGATAAAGAACTGCAGCACGCCCTTTCACTAACTGTACAGAGACTGTTCCTTGTTACGGACCGAGGGGACAAAGATCTCCCCGTTCGCTTCTCTGCAAACCGCCTGACCTGCTGGGGATGCTTTTAAAGATAAGAGCTTGCTAGAGAATTTGGCTTGTTCCCAGCCTGCTGCGTTTGACACCTGGGGATTGTTTGTAAGTTTCACTCGCTCCCAATGTTATTTCTCTCATCTCTTTCTGCAGGGAAGAATCTCTACACGAATGAATACGTAGCTATAAAATTGGTAAGTTTCTTTTCCTTCCCTCTCAGTGTGCTGTCCAGGTTAGCTAGTGTTTCAAAGCCTGGCCTTTTACTAATGGGTTCAAATGTCTCTAGCTGAACCAGTGGTTACATAGAGGCTATGTAAGATGCGTTAGGCGGTGGTTGAGAACCTAGTGCATGCAAAGCAATTAATGCAGTCACCAAGCCATGAGGTTTGGGCGTGAGAAGCGTGTGGCTCTGAAGCTCTGTTGAGTCGGGATCAGCTGGATCATGGCAACTCCAGAACTTTCCTAGTGTCTGCCTCACACTAGCCATCTCAACGATTGGTACCGGGGAGTCTCAGCAGAGAGACCAAGAGTGAAAGAGCCATGGACCCTGCGTTATCCAGGTCAGGATGAGATGCACTCGGGGAGCTTCAGTATCCCCCTCCTAGGTTCCCATCGGTACCTTCCCCCAGCACTGTGTTTCTTGCCATGCCACTTGGGACAAGGCCGCCTCCTGCTCAGCCTCCCCTTGCATTGGCCTAGCAGCAGAGGGAACAGGCAGCCTGTTGCTGTCTCCCTTCCTGCAGTCCCCGCCCATCATGAGGTGTCTAACAAACTCACCCATGGAAGCTGCATTTCTCTGCTTGAGCAGCACTCCACTGTTGGGGCTGGTCCCAGCCCATATCTGGAGTGCAGGCCAGGAAGGGTAGGGGGAATGGGCCCAAGTCCACATAGCCCAGAACTGGCATCGTGGGGTAGATGTGCCAAGAAGGGTAGAGAAACCTTGCATGGCAGAGCCTTCCACTCAACAGCAGGAACTCAAGTGTCCCTTTGTAGCTTAGGTGAGTGGGAGACTGAGGTGTGGAGGGGTGAAAACCCCATCTGTTTGTGGAGCTAATGGAACTGCTCCTGTGTGAGGCGCTCCAGCCTCAGCCAGTGCTGTCCTAGCTGCACAGACATTGCCCCTCGCTGCGTCCTAATCTGAGCCTTCCCCCTCGGCCGGTGCCCCGGGCTCTGCTCTCTCTGCTTGGCACTTTCAGGGTTCCCCGGAGGGGGTGGCTAAAGCACGGGGCATTGACCTAACTCTCCTCCCAGGGCAACTGCTGGTGAAACTCCCCAAAGCTCCAGCCGAGGGTTTTAGGAACTCTCGCCCGGTGTGCCCAAGCTGTCCGGTGGCAAATCCCCATGTGTCAGAGGGAGAGTCCCAGGGGCAGGTTTCCTGCTCAGTTACTCTGCCTCTGGGATTGCCAAGGTACAGATTCTCCAGCCTTTCTCCTCCCTCCCTGCCCCAAAAGCGACTGACCAGAAACAAAGTCAGAGGAGAGAGATCATCGTCTCTGGCCTGGAGTCTCCATTATACCTCAGCCCCTTTGCATCACCCTGGCCTTCATGTAACTGAGGCCTTGTGCTTTGTGGTGGTGCCGGTCCCTCGTTGGGACGATTTCCTGCCATGTCCGTTCTCTCTCACGCAGGGACCTACATTCTCTCCCCGTCTCATTCTTTGGTTTCGATTCATTTCCTGTAAATTAAGAAAATTGCCCAGTGGATCAGATGTCCACCCCTGAGGGTTGGTCTCCATTTCATGCCAACTTCCCATAGACCAGACCCCTTCTCTGCTCTGTAATGAACGTTTGGGTGAGCTGTAAAATGTGCCGCAGCCATTTGCCTTGCTTGAAGTCAGGGCATCTGAAGTAAGCAGCCCTTCCCGAGACCCTGCATGGCCCGCTCATTTGCTTCCCTCCTCTCTCTTTCTCTCACTTCCCACAGGAACCGATAAAATCCCGAGCCCCACAGCTGCATCTGGAATATCGGTTTTACAAACAGCTCGGAAATGCAGGTAAGGAGCAGCAGTGCGTGCAGAGCACCGGGGAGGGGCCCAGCTGGCCTGGAAGGACAGGCGTGGGGGAGCGTGTGCAGCTCTCATTGTAACCATGACACTGCAGCTTTGCCCTCTATCCCCAGCGTGAGCTGCTCGGCTGACAGAGGCAGGTTTTCCATACGCTTCTCAGCTTTGATCCCCTTTGTTTTCATTTCTGTGCTAGTGTCGGGGATGCGGCTGAGCTGCCTCGGGTCATCTGGGACCCTCCTTCCCCTGCACCCCCTTCCCAAAGAGCAGGGTGTCCTGCTCCCCAGGTGATGGGGCTGGGTGGGGGGTGTCACCCCTCCAAGCTGGGACTGACCCTGGGACTCCCGATACAGGGGAAGGTGGGAAAGTGTCTCTCAGCCAGGAGGAGAACGGTGGCCATTGAGTGCCAGCAGCCTCTGTTCCTGGGGTATGGGCGGAGTCCCGTGGGGTTCAGATCCGGCTAACGCCCTTTCGCACTGTCCCAGCTCCTTCCGGCCAGTGCCTGAGGAATGGATGGTGTTTGGATTGTCAGGCAGGTCCCTGGGAAGGGTCATCTCCTTCCCCCCAAACAAACCTCAGGAATCCGGTGTGCATCATACGTGGTGATTCCATCTCCCTGCGTCAGAGGATCCAGAAACTAAGCTAGTCCTTCCCTCTCCGTCCCCAAGTCCTCCAGCACTGGAGTAGAAGGGATTGGCTGTGAGCTGGGAGTGGGGAGCTGCAGGACGGGAGTGAGGGGTGTCGCAGAGCTGGGGCGGGGAGGGGAGTTCAGAGCTGGAATAGCAGGGGGCTGCGGGTCGGGAGTGAAGGGCATCGCAGAGCTGGGGGGGCAGGGCTGGAATAACGGGCTGCAGGTCGGGAGTGAGGGGCATCGCAGAGCTGGGGGGGCAGGGCTGGAATAGCAGGGGGGCTGCGGGTCAGGAGTGAGGGGCATCGCAGAGCTGTCAGGGGGAGCTCAGGGCTGGAATAGCAGGGGGGCTGCGGGTCAGGAGTGAGGGGCATCGCAGAGCTGTCGGGGAGCTCAGGGCTGGAATAGCAGGGGGGCTGCGGGTCAGGAGTGAGGGGCATCGCAGAGCTGGGGGGACAGGGCTGGAATAGCAGGGGGGTTGCGGGTTGGAAGTGAAGTGCATCGCAGAGCTGTCGGGGGGGAGCTCAGGGCTGGAATAGCGGGGGTTGCGGGTCGGGAGTGAAGGGCATCGCAGAGCTGGGGGGGCAGGGCTGGAATAGCAGGGGGGCTGCGGATCGGGAGTGAAGGGCATCGCAGAGCTGTCGGGGGGGAGCTCAGGGCTGGAATAGCAGGGGGCTGTGGGTTGGGAGTGAGGGACATTGTCGTTACGCACAGGGTGCATTGCTCAATGCCTGGCTGCCATCTTTCTGGTTCCACCTTGTCGGCTGTTTTTCACAGAAACCAGCTTTCCCCCGACCCCTTGGAGCAGAGGGGCAAGTCCTGTTAACACAGCTTGTAAAAATGGCATGAGGGCCCCTAGTGAGTGCCAGGGGTGCCAACATCCATCCCGGCCCAGGTCTCGCCCCCAGCTGAGCTCAGCCCCTTCCTTCCGCCCCGAACAGGGGCAGCTTGTGCCTCTCCGGCAGGGTGACAGCATGTGGAGAACCCAGCCCTGCTCGGGAATAATGCAGCAGAGTAGTTGTGGGGGTGCAAGGGAGGGGCAGACTCCCCCTTGCTAACTATTCCCAATTAATGTTCTGCCCGGGGAGGGGAGGAGGTGTTCATTGCCTCATAACCCCCGGTATTGGCTGCTATTCCAGCACTAGCCGCACCTCCCTGGTACCGGGGTTACCGCCCTGGGTTCTCCGGCCCCCTGCTTTTGGCCTTAGAGGCCCCCCTGGCCGGGGTGCTGCCGCTGGGAGGGAAGGGATTTTTCTGTCTCGGCTGCAGCTTGGCGCTGACTCCCCCACACTCGCTCTTGCAGAAGGAATTCCTCAGGTTTATTACTTTGGGCCCTGTGGGAAGTACAACGCCATGGTGCTGGAGCTGCTGGGACCCAGCCTGGAAGACCTGTTTGACCTGTGCGATCGGACCTTCACGCTCAAAACCGTCCTGATGATAGCGATACAGTTGGTAAGCGCCGCGGCCCCCGGGCTCCGCCTGTGCGTGAGAGCAGCTGGGAAGTATGGCACGCCCTGCCGTCGAATCCCCAGGGACCAGCCCCCCCAATCCCAAAGGAGATGCCCCAGGGGCCCAGCCAGAACATACGGTTGGGGGTGGGGGGTGAAGAGGAAGAAGGAGGCAAAAGCACCCAATGTTTAACTCTTATTGGGGGTGCAGTCAGGGTTTGGCAGGCAGCTTCCTGGCAGGAGATCAGCAGGCTGCATGTTCCGCACCAAACCGAATGGCCCTGGAGGGAGGGGTGCGATGGGGGGATTCAGGGGGATCCGAGAGCAGGCAGAAAGTCTTAGGAGATGTGTGGGCTGACGGGTAACTCCTGCTGGGGAGCCCCCTCTCAGGAAGTCTTTCCTCTTTGGATGG
The DNA here is from genome assembly GCF_011386835.1 of Chrysemys picta bellii. Classification (NCBI taxonomy): domain Eukaryota; kingdom Metazoa; phylum Chordata; order Testudines; family Emydidae; genus Chrysemys; species Chrysemys picta. The sequence continues at coordinate 5,965,381 of NC_088815.1, forward strand.
CCGTGTTGAATTGGAGACTGGGTAGATCACTGCACCATGACTCGGGAGGAAAGGGTTTTATTCCTGGCTCTGCCGCTGGCCTGTTGGGTGTCCGTGGGCAAGTCATGTCTCTCCGTGCCTCAGTTTCCCCATCTGCAAACCAGAGATGGTGGTGCTTTATTTCTCTGTGAACCGGAGGTAGCTTCATGTTGCTCAAAACTCCCAGGTGTTGGCAGGAGTCAGCAGCAAATCCAGGCTCAGAACGCATGTGGCTGACAGACCCTGTCTGGCCTGCCCTTTGTCGGGAGGGCGCTACCGCCCACAGAGACGCCGCCGCCCAGCCTGCACTGCTCCATGGAGACAGCCTCCCGCTCAGGATGGAGCACGGCGTGCTGGGAACCATAGTCCTGGCAGGCTGCAGCTGGTTCTGGTTTAGGAGCACTGGGTGCGGCATGTGGCCTTCTGGTGACCTACCCTGGGATCGCTGGAGGTTTTTCCTGGGATCTATAAAGCTCCACCCCTAAAAACAATCCCCTGCTTGGGCTTTAAAATGTAATAAGGCCAAGCTCTTGTGTAGCACCTTTCCTGGCTAGGTCCCAAAGCGCTTCACAGTGTGTATGTGTTTATCCTCCTGGCCCTGGCAGGGCAGGGCTGTTAGTGGAGAACCGAGGCACACAGACGCTCGTCCAAGGTCACTTGGGAAGGCTGTGGAAGAGCAGGGAATTGGATTCCAGGCCCCACAGGCTTAGGCTAGTGCCCTGACTGTCCTTCCTCTCCTGGAGCTGGGTGGGCGGGTGGGGATCCAACGGGCCTGGCTCTGAGAGCCAAGCAGAGTGGCCGCTGGCTTTAGCGGAGTTACCTCGATTTGAGATGGGGCGAGAACAGAATGGAGCCAGGAGTCCGGAGTGAAAGGTTGGGCATTGTTCATGCCAGCAGAGCAAGCCCGCCCGCGGCCTCCCGCTGATGCCAGCCCCTCCCCCCCCCCAGATCACGCGGATGGAGTACGTTCACACCAAAAGCCTGATCTACAGAGACGTCAAGCCGGAGAACTTCCTGGTGGGGCGGCCGGGCAGCAAGCGTCAGCACACCATCCACATCATTGACTTTGGCCTGGCCAAGGAGTACATTGACCCCGAGACCAAAAAACACATCCCCTACCGAGAGCACAAGAGCCTGACGGGGACGGCGCGATACATGAGCATCAACACGCACCTCGGGAAAGGTACCGTGCCCGGCCGTCGCTGGCACTGCCCGAGGGAGAGGGAGACGGGGGGTAGATAAGCCATGGGTCCTGCACTGCCCCAGGCCCGTGTTTCCCTGGCTCTGTGCTGATAGGCAACTGGAGGTGAGGCAGGTCTGTGGGGGGAACCTGTCCTGCTCCACTGGGGTCTCGTCTTGACCAGCGTCTGCCCCAGGAATGTTCTTGTCCCCCGTATTGCTCTGGGTAAAGGGCACCTGCGAGAGAGATGCCTGCAGCTAGGGGGGCGTTGGTTTCTGACAGCGAGGTGTCATGGGCTGGGGGTAGCTAGGTCTGCAGCCGAGTGCGCTTGGAGCACGATGCTAGGGAGCTCTAGCGCCCGACCACCAGTGAGCTAATGCGCTGCCGGCTGCTGGGCCCTGCCGCAGTGGAGATCAGCACTGCCGTGGGCAGGACGGGGTGTCTCTGTGTAAGTCCACATGGCGTGTCAGCCTCCTCAGGGCCAGGGCAGGAGAGCCCATGAGACGCTCAGCCTGCTATCGCTCACTTCATTCACCCTGATGAAACCCAGCCGCTAATGCCATGTACCCCAGACCGGCTGCCTCTAGCGCCTTTCTCCTGGTCCTGGTGGAGCGAGCTCCCCAGAGCCTGGTCTCATTCTGTACCAGCCCTTGACCCCCCTGGGAGCCCAGATGCAGTGATACTAAGGGGTTATGTGGTGCTCGAAAGGCCCTTTGTTCAGCTTTGCTTCATCTGAGCAGCTCAGCAAGTCTGGGCTTGCTCCCTCTCGTGAGCTGCCCTGGGATTCTTGCACTGATGGAGCTGCCATAGGGTGCGAAGGGGTGGTGGTGCTGGGGGCAGGGTGCGGGGCAGCTCTGCCCTCCAAGGAATCTGCACGTGGCACTTACCGTTTCTCTCTCCTGCCCAGAGCAAAGCCGCAGGGATGACCTGGAAGCGCTAGGGCACATGTTCATGTACTTCCTGCGGGGCAGCCTCCCTTGGCAAGGGCTCAAGGTAAGTGCCAGCCGGCTGCCGTCCTCACTGTGTGCTGGGGTGCTGAGAGAGCACAAGGGCCTGAGTGTGTGTCTCACGCGGCTGGCAGGGGGGCGCGGAGCAGCCGCAGAGACCAGGCTGGGCAGGATCCCCGCCCTGAGCTTGTGGGCAGAGTAAAGTTAACATGGGCGCTGACAGCATCAGCACACGCTCGTATGAGTGCTCTGGTTTGAGCCCGGGTGCCTGGCTGGCTGGCTGGGCACTGTAGGATGGACTTAAATGGGGAAAATGTGACTAATTGTCAATTCTTCTTCAAGTGATTGTTCACATCCATTCCAATTAGGTGGGCGCGTGCTGCGTGCACGGGATGTCGGAAACTTTCCCCTTAGCAGCTTCCGTCGGGATGGCAGGGGAGCCCCCTGGAGTGGCGCCCTTATGGCGGTGTATATATTACCCTGCCGGCCCGACTCCCTCAGTTCCTTCTTACCGTCCGTGGCGGCGCTGGAACGTTCTCTCTCTCGCTTGCGAGTGATCCCTTAGCCTTCAAGTCTTCTAGTTAGTTGTTCTTAGATAGTTATCCGTTAGCTAAATACCATTGTATTCAGGTGTCCGGAAGCTAGTTCCAGCACCAGCCTTGGGCTACCGGGGCATGCCGCAAACCAAGGGTTTCAAAGCTTGCGGGAAGTTTGTGCCTAACAGCGACCCCCACGACTCCTGTCTCCGGAGTCTGGGAGAGTCCCATCAGGCCGAGCGTTGCAAAATCTGCAAGGCCTTCAAGCCGCGCACTAAGAAAGAAAGAGACTTTCGCCTTAAGCAGTTGCTCATGGAGGCCGTGTTACAACCACCGGCCCCTGACCGACCGGCCCCGGCTTCTTCGGTGCAAAGTGCCCCGGCATCCGTGCGTGACCCGGCACCGCCCAGGCACTGTAAATCGCCGGCACCAAGACGGGACGACTAACCTCTCTGGCACCGACTAAGCATCACAAGAAAGGGGAAAGAGGGCGCTCCCCCCAAAGAGCTACTAAGCCGCTCAAAGAAGCTCCCGGCACGCAAAGACAGATTGCGGGCCCAAGCCAAGAACTGGCACCATCGACTCCGGCGCCACAGTACCCAGCGGATTCAGTGCTGACGAATGTCTGGAGGAGGGTCCTCAAACACCCCTCCATGCCCGACACTTTCGAGCCAGCGAAAGACCTCATTGAGTTGTCAGCGCCAAACCCCCTCCCATGCAGGGAGAAACCTCTGGCACCACCCAAAAGGTCTCAACACCGCTCCCGTTCGAGCTCGACGTCCTGCTATTCCCCAGCACCCACGACCCAGCGTGAGGTTATGGCACCGGAGGCGAACCTGCCAGCAGCGCCCACAGTGACTGCACCCCAGTCCATGACGCCATCGGTCGCCCGGCACTGATGTACGGCACCGACAACCTCACCGGCACAGAGTACAAGACACCGGTTCCCGTCCCCAGACTCCCGGTACTGTTCGTGGTCCTGGCCAGCCAGGCACCGCTCCCCAGCACCCTGCGGCCACTCAACGTTCGGCACTGCCCTGGTCCTCTCTGTCGGCATCCTCCGGCTCTGAGGCCATCTCCGGTCACTCAGGCAGGAGCCGTATCGCAGGCGGGGCAGAAATAACAGGCATAGAGAGAACAATGTGCCTAACCAAGGCCAGAATAAACCCCAGCCTGGAAACAAGCAAGGGTTTTGAAGGCACGACCATGGACAGTGTACCAACCCAGTTCACGGATCCATCCCCACGGTTTTTAAATCGGCTATCCCACTTATATCATGCATGGCCCATAGAACATTGGACCGCTGGGTCCTACTCATGGTACAGGTGGGATACTCTCTCCAGTTCTCCTTCCTTCCTTCCCTCCCTCTCTCCCTCCCTCCCACCCACCTTCCTGTCCCTCTTCAGGGACCCCTCTCACGAGCAACTCTTCATGCAGGAGGTTCGTTCTCTCCTCAAGATAGGTGCAGTGGAGGAGGTTCCACAGGAGCTAAGGGGAAAGGGGTTTTACTCCTGTTACTTTCTAATCCCCAAGGCAAAGTGGGGTCTTCGACCCATTTTAGACTTTCGTGGAATCAACACATTTATGGTCAAACTCCGGTTCCGCATGGTCTCCCTAAGCACTATCATTCCATCTTTGAATCCGGGGGATTGGTACGCTGCCCTCGACATGAAAGATGCGTACTTCCATATTGCCATTCATCCGGCGCACCGACGCTTCCTCTGGTTTGTCGTAAACCAATATCACTCCCGGATCACGGTTCTCCCAATCGGCCTGTCCACAGCCCCCCAAGTGTTCACAAAATTCATGGCAGTGGTGGCAGCCTTTCTGCGGAAAAGGCAAGTCCGAGTGTACCCCTACCTCGATGACTGGCTACTCACACGTCGTTCCACGGACGAGGTCCAGTCCCACGTGACGATGGTCCTGGACACGTTTCACAGACTGGGGCTGCTCCTCAATGTACCCAAATCTTCTCTCTCATCTACCCAAAGGATCGAGTTCATAGGGGCAGTCCTGGACTTGGTACTGGCTAAAGCGAGCCTTCCAGAGCCCAGGTTCCAAGCCATAGAGCAGATTGTCAAATCATTGCTTCAGTATCCCACCATGACAGTCAGGTGTTGCCTGCAGCTAATAGGGCATATGGCAGCATGCAGTACATGGTCAAGCATGCCCGACTGAGACTCAGACCCATGCAAGCGTGGCTCGCACTGTCTTACCATCTGTACAGAGACCCCCTTGGATCTTGTGGTGATGGTCCCTGGACAGGATCTAGAATCCATGTGCTGGTGGCTGAACCGACCAGTGGTCTGGGCAGGGGTCCCCTTCGCCAAGCCCCAACCTTCTCTGACGTTAGTAACAGACGCGTCAGATCTGGGCTGGGGCTCACACTTAGGGGATCTGAGGACACAAGGCTTGTGGTTGAGGGACGAGAGACCTCTCCATATCAACCTGAAGGAGCTCAGAGCAGTTCGTCTGGCCTGCCAAACCTTTCACGCCACTTTGCAAGGTCACAGTGTGACAGTCCTGACAGACAACAACACCGCCATGTGCTATGTAAACAAACAAGGCGGAGCCTGCTCCTCACCTCTCTGCCGCGAGGCTCTTCTTCTCTGGGACTTCTGTATAGCCCGATCCATTCAGCTCGAAGCATCCTACCTTCCAGGAGTACGGAACGAGCTGGCGGATCGCCTCAGCAGGTCATACCACACGCACGAGTGGTCAATCAGATCGGCCATCATACAGTCGGTCTTCCAAAAGTGGGGTTATCCCCACGTAGACCTCTTCGCCACCAAGAGCAACAGACAGTGCCCTCAGTTCTGCTCATTCCAAAACCACAGTCTGGGCGCCATTGCCGATGCATTCTTAATACCATGGGGCGAGGGTCTGAAGTATGTCTTCCCTCCTATCCTGCTTGTCCACCGGGTCCTCCTCAGAATTCGCAGAGAGAAGGCGACGGTAATCATGATCGCCCCATCTTGCCCCCGACAGCATTGGTACTTAACCCTCCTAGAGCTGTCCGTAGACGCCCCGATTGCCCTGACCCTCTACCCGGATCTGATTACGCAGGACCACGGGAGCCTCCTTCCCCCGAACCTGCAATCTCTACATCTCATGGCGTGGAAACTCCATGGCTAAATCCCATGGAGAGCTAGTGCTCTGTCGGTGAGACAAATTCTCCTCGGCATTAGGAAACTTTCCACTAGGACTACTTACCTGGCAAAATGGAAAAGGTTTTCCTGTTGGTGTGAACCCAAGCGCCTTCAACCGCTCCAGGTTCCTATCCCAGTTATTTTAGACTACCTCCTACACCTTAAGCATCAGGGGCTATCCCTTTCCTCCATCAGAGTACACCTGGTGGCCATTTCAGCTTTCCATCCAGGGGAGTCTGGGTCCTTGGTGTTTTCTAATCCCATCATGGGGCAATTCCTCAAAGGGCTGGAGAGGGTGTTCCTGTATTCTCATCCGCCAGTCCCAACCTGGAACCTGAACCTGGTCCTCTCCAAACTCATGAGCCCACCATTTGAGCCCCTGGCCATCTGTTCCCTCCTCTACCTTTCTTGGAAGGTGGCGTTCCTGGTAGCCATTACATCGGCAAGGAGGGTGTCCGAGCTGAGAGCCCTCACCTCCGAACCACCTTACACGGTGTTTCATAAGGACAAGGCACAGCTTAGATCACACCCTAAATTTCTCCCCAAGGTGGTCTCCCAATTCCACAAGGGTCAGGACATTTGTTTACCAGTGTTCTTTCCAAAACCCCACACGAGTCTGAGACACCACAGCCTACACACGCTGGATGTCCGGAGAGCCTTGGCGTTCTACATAGAGTGCGTGAAACCTTTCCACAAGTCGACCCAATTGTTCGTCACCATAGCTAACAGAATGAAGGGCCTTCCTGTTTCTGCGCAACATATATCGTCCTGGATCACAGACTGCATTCGCACGTGCTATGAGCGAAGGTCCCAGCCCCAGCGATTACGGCCCATTCAACCCAGAGCACAGGCATCTTCGACAGCCTTTCTGACTCAGGTCCCTATCCAGGAGATCTGTAAAGCAGCCACCTAGTCTTCAGTGCACATGTTTACAGCCCACTATGCTGTTAACCAACAGGCCAGAGATGATGCGCTCGTCGGCAGAGCTGTTCTTCAATCAGTCCTTCCATGACTCCTACCCTCCTGCAATGGTCAGCTTGGAAGTCACCTCATTGGAATGGACGTGAACAATCACTCGAAGAAGAAAAGATGGTTACTTGCCTCTTGTAACTGTTGTTCTTCAAGATGTGGTGTTCGCGTCCATTACAATACCCACCCACCCCCTTCCCCTCTGTCGGAGTCAACAGCAAGAAGGAACCAAAGGGGGAGTCAGGCCGGCAGGGTAATCTATACACTGCCATGAGGGTGCCACTCCAGGGGGCTCCCCTGCCGTCCCGACGGGAGCTGCTAAGGGAAAAGTTTCCGACGTGCGCGCACACCTAATTGGAATGGACGTGAACAACAGTTACGAGAGGTAAGTAGCCGTCTTTTTCTCCTACCCTCAGAAATGGGCCCAGACCAAAAAAAGCTCTTGATAGAACTGTCCGGAGAGGGGCCATCTACACCTCTCCCCCCGGTGGGCTCCCCTCACTGACAGCTGGGCCCTGATCCTGCCAACACTTTCCCACATGAGCGATGCCAGTGGAGCCAGCGGACTCCTCACGCGGGTGTTTGCAGGATCGGAACCCGAGGGTTTCCCAGACTCGGTCCATCCGTCAGTCACCAAGCAGCTTAGTGCTGAGTTCACTCAGCCGGTACCAGCCCCAGCTCCCGGGCTCCTTCAATCTGCAATAAATCATCATTCGTATTTTAAATTTCCTTCCGTGTGGAAATTCCTGCTGGAGGCGTGGGGGGCTCCTGGGAGGGAACGTGGCGTGGGGGAGGCTCCGATGTGCTTGGCATTGGCCGGCGTCCTAACAAAGTCCAAGTCCTTAGGGCAGCTACTCTGCCAGGGGCGGGACGGAGGCTGAGACACGCTGGCCGAGGGATGGGGGTTTCCTTCACTGTCGCTGTTTCTCTGTGGCCTTGGACCAGCCCCTTGCTCTCTCTGTCCCCGCTTTCCTGGGTGCCAGGTGGCTGCTGTAGTATTGTCCTGCCCGCAGCGGGGAGCGGAGGCTGTGCTGTGCCGATAGCTCCCGGAGAGGCGGCTGTATCGCAGCACCGGTTGTTATGGGCGTTTAGTTAACATTTCTCTGACGAATCCCACCCTGGCCACTGTCAGACTGTTTGGAAACCAAACCCCCCTGGTAGCCCAAGAGGCCCTGGTAACAAGCCAATCGTCGCTGTTCCCCTCCTCACTCTCACACCTATGCTGTGCCCAGCGAGGTCTGCACAGCTGTGTCTCTGGGAGCTCGGCTGTGTCAGTCCCTGATTGCCGCCAGCCAGGCTCTCCCTCCTCGTGCCATACGGTAGTCAGGAGAGTGGAATGTGCACCCTCTCTCTGCTGGTCTCCCTGCCGCTCTGGGCATGGCTATCCTGCTGCCCAGTCTCCCTGCTCCTCCTGAAACCCGCGATGGCCCAGCGGGATAGCTGGGATGGTACTAGAGTTGCCAGGATGGGGGGGAGGAGGAGGGGGAGCCCAAGGTCAGCTCCTAAACCCTGGCTTAGGGCTTTGGCCAGTGTGCTCCTGCCAGCCATCTGGGCGTGCGTGGCGCTTGTCCACGGTGCCCTGCCGAGCTCTCACCCGTGCTCCCCGTTCCAGGCTGACACGCTGAAGGAGCGGTATCAGAAGATCGGAGACACCAAAAGAGCCACCCCCGTCGAAGTCCTGTGTGAAAACTTCCCAGGTAAGGGCGCTGCTCGAGCCGGGAGGGGCCCGCGCTCGCGCCCGCATTCAATAGACCTGACAGCCAGAATCTGGAAGGGGAAACTGAGGCACGGAGGGAGACATGACTTGCCCAAGGACACTCAGCAGGTCAGTGGCAGAGCTGGGATTAGCACCCAGGTCTCCTGAATCCCAGTCTGGTGCACTATCTACTAACCTACACTGCCACCTATGGGTTACTGCACAGCTCGGTCCCCTGCAGCACCATTCACTGCAGCCTCGCCCCCTCCTGCCCCACCTCCTATAGCTGGGCTTGCTGAACTTCTCCCCCTGCCTCTGTCTGCAGTGGACCGGGGGGCTGGAGCGGGGTAGGATCTCTCCCCGTGGCTGTTCCCTACAGTCGCCTCCGTTCGGTCTGAGACCCACAGAGGCTGGAGGGTATTTCCCTGCTGCCCCCGTTCCCCTCGCTGTGGTGCCTCCCCGGGGCTGGGTGCTCCCTGGCCATGGCTTGCACGCCGCACTGAGTCCGCTGTGCCTCTGCAGAGGAGATGGCGACCTACCTGCGCTACGTACGGCGGCTGGATTTCTTCGAGAAGCCGGATTACGACTACCTGCGCAAGCTCTTCACGGACCTGTTCGACCGGAGTGGCTACGTCTTCGACTACGAGTACGACTGGGCCGGGAAGCCGCTAGTAAGTGCCGCTAAACGGAGGAGGGGGGGGGGGCTGGATGGCTGCCTCTGGCTCGAAGTACACGGGAGCAGCAGGCAGAGCTTGGCTGTGTGAGATTACAGCTGCTTAGTTCCCCTCTGGCTTCTGAGAGGTTTGCTCCCCCCATCCTCCCGTTAGTCCCTTTCCACAGTTCAGTGCCTTGTCTGCCCCCACCCAGAACACACACGTCGGCTCAGCCACTCGGACCCCAGGCTTCATTTTCATTCTAGTGGGGCCGGCCCAAGCCAGCCCTATCCCAGCCCCCAGGAGTGAGATCTCTCCCCTCCTAACATAAGCCACAATCCCACCCTCCCCCAGCTCCCGGGCCCTCTCCCCACCAGATGGTAGTGAAAGCCCAAGGTGCACACGGCCTGCACGGAGATTACTGGGCCTTTCTTGATGATTTTCCTCCTGCTGTCTTGATTACAGCCAACTCCAATCGGCACAATCCACAGTGACGTCCAGGTGCAGCCTCCGAACAGAGACAAAGCACAGCCACACGCCAAACACCAGGTGAGCCGCCTGCCCGCCCCCAGCCACGCTGGCTGGGCCTGGTCCCAGCGACAGAGCAGCTTGGCCTTGGTGGGGCAGAGCGAACCCGTCCGAGCGCAGGCAGAACCAACTGATTCATAGCGGAAGCTGTGGGGAGGAGGGGTCCAGACACCATTAGCCATTCCCGTGGGGCCTGGGAGGCTGAGTGCAGGCAGGCATCTCCTCTGGCCGATCAGCTGGCTGGTCCCTTTCTCTGTAGCCAGAAGGAAGGTGGCTGGTGTGGAGGTGCGGGGGAAATGGAAAGCCCTGAGGAGGGATGTGGCGGATTCCTCAGAGGTGGGGCATAGGCCCATGGGAAGTGCATGTCTGTAGGGTCTTTTGCCTCTGCACCCCTGTTCCAGCAGTGATTGCAGGGCGGGACCATTGAGGCTGGGTGGGAAAGGCTGGGCCAGTGCTCTCAGTGCACCATGGGGCTTGGACAGCAGGGTGGGACCATGTGCATCATGGAGCCTGGGCTGGGGATCAGTCAGGACTTCGTCCTTCTTGGGCTCAGACCTGACTGTAGAACCCAGCCCATGGGTGAGACCGGCTCACTGGTGACGGGCCTTCAGCTGTGGCTTCCAGGACAGGCTCCCATGACATCTCTGCCCCGGCACATGTCCAGGCCTTGGGGCGATGGTGGAAAGGCCCTGCTGGTGAGTCCAGAGGCCCTGAGCTGGTCCTAGAACCCCGTGTGGTGGGCGAAGGGAATGGGCTGTGGCGGGATTGCTGGTGCTGCCTGCCACGCTGGAATCGGCTGGGCAGCCTGATTCTGTCGCCCCACCTGGGGGACCATGAAGGGGACGTGGGAGTGCTCAGCTGAGTTAAACCAGCCCTTCTGAGGAGCTGGGCCAGCCTGCTGATTTGAGTCTCTCCATACTGCCCCGTGGGGAGAGCTGCAGGTGATGCGATCTTCGCAGTCACCACTATGTGGAGAGCAACAGAGGGTCCTGTGGCACCTTTAAGACTAACAGAAGTATTGGGAGCATAAGCTTTCGTGGGTAAGAACCTCACTTCTTCAGTCTTGCATCTGAAGAAGTGAGGTTCTTACCCACGAAAGCTTATGCTCCCAATACGTCTGTTAGTCTTAAAGGTGCCCCAGGACCCTCTGTTGCTTTTTACAGATTCAGACTAACACGGCTACCCCTCTGATACTTGACACTATGTGGAGGAGACTCAGCCTCTCTCTCTTGCTCGGGGGGGGCATAGAGACATGGGTGAAGACAGCTCAGGTCTGGGAGGCGCTGCCGGGCTGAGCTGGAATCCGTTCGGTGGAGCACAACTTTGTTGCCGGCAGGAGAACAGCACGTGGCAGCCTCGCCCTAGGGACCAGGAAGGCACTTTGCCGAGGTGGCTCTTCCCAGGGGCCAGTGAGGAATGGCCAGGTGGAGAGGGTGCCAGTGCTGGCTCTGCGGGGCGGGGGGAGGGAGAACTTTGCCTGGCTTAGCCTCTAGGAAAGCCGGGCAGAGTCCCAGGTAACTGGTCTCCTGCTGTGATGCTCCCAGAAGATGGGACAGCCAAGGAAACCCATGGAGTGGGGAGGACATTAGAGTGACCGGACCGAGCTCCGAATAATCGGCGCTCTCTTGTGACTTGTTCTCTTGCCCGTGAGTGCCCTGACAAAGGGGGGTTGATTCCAGGCGATGCTGCACGATCAGGACTTAGTTTAAAAACTGCTCGTCCCTAAGTATGTAGGGACCAGCGGGTTTCACACCCAGCCTTTGTCAAGGCTCAGCCTCCTCCGCCAGCAGCTGGAGAGAACTGGGTTCCCTTTGCCTTCACTTACCAAAGAAATCCTCTTGAAGCAGGGGTGGGACCTCCGGTCACCACGACCTCGGCCAAATGGAGCTGGGTTCGGCTTTTGGACCTGGGGCAGACATCAGAACCAGCTGGGTGCGGGCAGCACAGGCCGACCCAGCAGTCCCACTGCTTTTATGGAGAGGGAAAATTCTCCAGGACTCCTGACTCGTCCCCTAGTCTCAGTTATCCATGGGATCTTCTCTCTCTCTCTCTCTCTCTCTCTCTGACGGGCCGTCAGCAGCGGTGGGAAGAAGGGAGACTGGTAACATCCCCAGTGGAAGGTTATCCGCAGTGCGGTAGCTATACCAGGCTCTTCACAGAACGAGAGGTCCAGTGCAATCCCAGAGGATCTGATACACAGGAGGTGCCAGTTCTTCGCTGTATCTCGATTCCTAGTGATCACCCAGTTTACTCCAAGCCCTGATCTTTCCTGCATCCTCTGGCTTTAAACACTGCAGGGATGGGAAGATAGACCCGTAGCTTTAATTTCTGTCAACCCTCATTCTGCAAAATCACATATCCGGCAGCATCGGTTCCCCCACCTCCGTTTAAAACACGGCTTGTCCCCTCCAAGAGGCACTGCTCCGCATGGCGAAACCGCTTCCGTCACCAGCGTTTTCCAAAAGCCAGCAGCATGTCTCAGCATTGGCCAAAGCGAAGGGCAGCAGACCAAATGCCTGATCTGACTGGACTAGTGCACCAGAGACCCCGCGAGATCTTTGTGTTACAGTGGTGGGGAGGATGGGGGGGTATACGTGCGCACATGTGCCAAAGCGAAGGGGTGAGTAAAGCATGAACCCAGACAGCAAACCCGCAGCCAGTCAAATGGCTCTGAGTCCCAGCCCATTCCAGTCTGCTGGGATTTCACTAGGGACCACACTGGTTTATTTGCCTTAACACACTAGTGCTGCTCTGTTTATATTTTTGCTTTTGCATGTCTTATTTTCTTGACTCCTCTCCCCCACCGTTCCCACCCCCTCGTCTCCATCCTTCTTCTTCTTCTTCTTCTTCTGTTTTGTTTCCTGTCCTGCCGGTCACTAGCAGTCGCCCGAGGGGAACGAGTTGGGTGATCCTCAGGCTAGTCAGCAGCCTGCCGAGGAACCTCTAAGAACTCACCTAGCGACCAGCAGGCTTGGGGGTTCTGTGCAGGTACATGCAGTGTGCTGCGTGGGAGTGGAGGGGGCATTTCCAAAGGGGGACGGGCCACCGGGGAAGGGGCCTGTCCCACAAAACTCCGGCTGCAGCAGCATCCTTTGGGCTCAATTTGTGCTTATCCCCAGGATCGGGGCTTTGCAGCCTTTTGTTTCTGTCCGTGGACGTGGAATCCCTGGTTTTGTCCCGTAAGCCCGTCCCTGGTTCTCCTTCCCTTTCTGGTGCTCAGGTACAACCCTCCGCTCCTCCGCATCCCCTCTTCCACTTCCAGCATCAGTCGAGCTTGAAACCATGTCAGCTCTCAGATCTGCAGGCCATGCTTAATCCTGCCCCGTAGTCTTCCCGCTCTCTGTGACCCCAGCCCCTTGCCAACTGTCCTGGAGGTGTGTTGAAGCACATCTCTGCTAGGGTCAAGAATCCCCCTACCACAAACTGGGGCAACTCTGCTTTGTGTCTCTCATGGTGACAGGGAGAAATCCAGAGGCTTAGCTGGGCCCTGGACTGTGTGCTGGGTCTCTGTGGATTTCACCCTCGTTCCATGTAACTCTTCCCACAAACGTCCTAGTTCCTCACTAGTCCCTGGGCTTGTCTGTCTGTCCTCACTTGATTTGGTCCCCCGCCACGGGGCTCCTGGTGCAAAGCTCACCCAACTCTCCCGAGTCCTCTGTGTTCTCCCTGGCTCCTGCTCCCACCACCGGCCTTCGGGAGTGGGCAAGGGACACCCAGACCATCCCCCGCCGTTCTCGCCGCACAACTCTGCTTCCTGTGCTCTCTAGTCTCTGGGCTTGTCTTCACTGCAGTTAACTCGAGTTATAGCTCCAATGTGGGGGTGCTTTTAACGCCAGTGGGCTGGTCCCCGGGGGGGGGGTTGCAGGCTGCCACTCGAGCTGGTGCAACGTGGCGGCGGGGGGGCACCACCCCATGGCTGCGGTGACAGTCGCTTTGTGCCGCTCTCCCTCCAGCAATGCTGACCCGACCATACTGCGCTGCAGTGAAGGCACAGCCTGTGTCACTGCGGCTAGGCGTGAGCTTGCGTGGTGCCGCTTCCCCCACTGCTGGGCGAGGCTGGTTCGGCCTTCCCAGGGAAGGGGTGGGGACAGCCAGAGTTCAAGTACTAGGCCTGGACATCAGCCAGGTGGCCTGGCCTTGCCTGAAGGGCCGTGTGAAGAGGCGGTGAGGGGATCAGCGTTGCTCAGCTGCTGCAGTGCTGGCCTGGCCCCTCCTGTTGCCGTCCCCCAGGAGCACCGGCGGTGAAATCGGACGCGATCCCTATCCAGGGACGTTGGCTCCGTTGGCGATGGTAGCAAGAACAGCAGCTGCTGGTTTCATTTCTGTAGCAGTGTGGTCACAGGACCTGCTGGCGTGCGAGGGGTTTGGCCCTGGTGTGTCGCAGCCATTGGGGGCGCTTCTCTGTTCCATCTGCTCCGGCGTTAGCTGCTGCACGGGGAAGAGCCGGCACTGAGGATAGTAACGAACGGCGCGTGAGCAAAGGATACAGAGCTAGGGAGAGTCAATCCACAGCATGTGGGTCCAAGGCAGGACAACGTGTCTGGGCCAGTGGAAGTTAGTGGGAATCCAGGGCATGTGAATAGCTAAAACCTCAAGGCAGCCCCAGGCGCTTTGCCTTCCCCGGCTTGTTTTTACTGCTAAGTAACAAAACAGGTGCTGGGAGCAGAACAGACCCCCCACCCCCCACCTTTGTGCACTGCTGCTCCACTGGTCTAGTCGTTCTCTGGGATGCGAATGGCCATGGAGCGAAGCGCTGCCTAGCTTGCCATTGGCAGGCGGTTTCTGAGGCTCGCTGAGTTTTGATCTGATCGCACAGGAAGAGCCGGGTTTGAAAACTTGCTACAGAAATGAAATCTGGGCCCTTTCCAGGCGTGTTGTGTGGCAACCCCTGCCGAATAGCCTTCTGGAAAACCCTTCCTCTGCTGCAAGGAGACAGGAGGGCGGTACTCTCCGCAAGCGATGCGAGCTCGCCCAATGGCTGGGAGGCTCTAGCTAGTCTAGCGCCTATGGCACTCGTTGCCAACTTGCCCCGGGGCAGGTATGAGTCAGCAATGCTGCCACTCCAAGCAAAGCAGTCCTGGGTACTGGCATTTCCCTCCCCCGACCGCTGGTACCTGTAGGTCGCCTCCCAGGCCGGGTACTCGGAAGGAAACTTGGCTCTCTTACATTGTGGCAGTTTCTCTAAGGGGCTGCTGCTTCAGCCTGCCCCTTGCGCTATAGAACGCGTCCTGTGGGGAAGGCAGGATCGGGCACTGTCGGTGTGTACCCGTTTCCCTACTCTGGGCAGGGATTCAGTGTCCGACGGAACAGGGCCAATGAACAGCCGCTGTATTGCTTGAACACATGCAGTCTCTGACTGTCCAACTTTTCCTCCCAGGTGATGAGTTCCACCAACGGAGAACTGAACACGGACGACCCAACCGCGGGACATTCGAATGCCCCGATCACGGCGCCCGCCGAGGTGGAGGTAGCGGATGATACAAAGTAAGGACCTGGCTGCGCATTTGGTTTGCTTTATTTGTTTTGGGGGGGATTGGCAGCTGCTGCAGTGGTCATGCTGGATGGGTTGTTGGGGTTTATTTGCTGCTGTCTTTGGCTGCAGCGCTGGTATCCTTCTCCCCTGTGTGGAGAATAGAGGGGACGGAGTTCTAATGACTCTACAGGGGATTCCGTACCGAGGCTGTTCTCTCTAGCTCCCAGCCTGCTCTCCCGAATGTCACCACAGGTCTCCCAAGAGCCAGGACTTGTCTATTTTGGAACTGCAGGGGATGCTGTACTGAGGGTGCTGGCCAGAGACAGACCCTGGGGTTCATTCTAGGTCCTAGGAACGCAGCCTGTGCTGCCACACAGGTTCTCCCCTAAATCCCAGCCTGGATGCTGCAGCCACGGGCGGGATCGTTGGCTCACGCGCTGACCAGCATTCCATCTTCATCTGCCAGAGCGCTTGTCAGTTTCCTAAGGGTGGTGATCTCATTAGTGCCCCCTAACTCCTGTGAAACATACCGTGCCCACCCCCAGCGTCTTGAGGTCTGGGCTTTTCGTTGACCAGGGAACGAAAGAGAGATGGGACCCAAACCCACTTCTTGCTGGTCTGAGGGGCTTGCCAGATGGGTTCAGACTCATTGTCCATCTCGTCCAATAGCCCCTTCTGATAGTGGCCGGCACCAGCTGTTTTGGAGGGAAGGTGTAAGAATCCCCCAGCAGCAGATGTGGGAGAATCTGCCCCCCACACAGGGCACCTCCTGGTCGCTAATAGAGATCGGCTTAAGCCCCGAGGCAGGAGGTTCAAGAACACACCCTCCCCACCCCCACCCCCAAAAAACCCATCTGTTATCATGAACTGCGATGATTCCAGATAGTCTCATTCCCCCTTGAAATGTCCAATCCCTTCTGGAATCAGGAGGAACCTGCGGTTGGCCTTCAAGAGGACAAGTGCAGGTCTGGGGGCATGACAGCCTGTCTGCCTTTCTCCGCAGGTGCTGCTGTTTCTTCAAGAGGAGGAAGAGAAAAACCATCCAGCGCCACAAGTGATCTGCCAGGAACATCACGGATCAGTTTGTGCCGTATCGCCTCCAATTCTGGCTACGGATGGGTCTAGATTCCTGATCAGATCTGCAAGGCCTTCCTGCCCTCTGATTTTGATGGGGGTGGGGGAAGAGCCGTCATGACTTCACCGCCCCGCACCACGTGTGTGGATGGGGAGGGGAGGAGGGAAGTTCCCAAACTGCTTTACTTTTCCTCCACCACCACCACATCCACCCAGTGATCGTTTACTCAAACCAAGTCAGACTTTGCCGACGTTCCCACGCCCGTCTGTCGTGCAGTCCACAGAGAGCATTAAGCTATTTAAAAAAGGAAACCAACCAACCAAACCCACAACGTGAATTTCTTTTGATTCTATTAACTAGTTTGAAAACGGGGATCAACTCTACAGACTCTAAAAACGTTGCTGGCGTAGAAGAAGCCGAAGATAATTTCAAGAGCGGTGGGCTATGGAGAATTTTTTTTTCCCTGTCGCTTCTTTATCTCCGAAGTTAATTTAAGTCTCCGTGCAGAGTGCTGAGTTGTCAGTCTTTGACCTTCCTCTTTTTAGTGTTACGAAATTCTGCTTTTCTTTTAAAGATTGTGTTTTCCCTGTGAGCTCCCCCTCCCCCATTTGGTTAAAATTCTTTCCTTGTGGGGGCGATCAGTCGCTATGTTAGCCGAGTCTCTGGTACGGTGACGCGTGGAGGAGGGACTCGTCGACACTTTCGTTTTACGATGCACTTTTGCTAGCAATACAAGCGATGTTTGGTCTTGAAATTAACAGTTAATTACTAAACTGGGGAAAGCAGGTGGGGGGGAGGGGAGGGGAACTGAATTTAGGGTCTCAGGAATGGTTGGGAGCTTATCGGAACCCTGAAGCCACGCCCTTGGCCATTTGAAATGGGCAACCTACCTTGGGGGCACCTGGCCAAGACCAAAGGGAAACTTGATGTTGAAGAGGAAGGTAGAAAAAGGATGTCTTAATGGTCCCTGCAATGAGCCTTGGGGTGGGGATTGTTTCCTGGCGCCTAGGACAGCCTAGGACGTTTTTATTGAGCACGGGATAGCTGAGTCCTGCTTATTCTCCTGGCATGAGAGTTCAGTGTCCTCATTTTATGTGAAGTTGCTTAACTGGACTCTTTTTAAAAAGACTTTCCTGGTGTCCAGACCCCCAGCCCCGTGAAACTCCCCCTACCTGATATTCTGATCAGCAGGGACCTCCCAGGAGGACCAAGGGCCTTCTAAATGAACCAAAACCAAGCCAGTGCAGTAAGGAAGCAGTGTGCATGTTCCCTGGGGGGAGGAGGGGAGGCCAGCCGGGGAGGAATGGTTAAAACTCCTTGGGGTTCTATGTCCCCCCTGAAAGGGGCAGCGTGGAGTGAATCAGAGTTGGAGCTTGCTGGGAAATACCAGCCCTCACGAGGATAGACCTAGCTCGGCCGTTCTCTCTGTCCACTGACTCTTCTTTCTGGAGGATACCGAGGGGGAAGGGCTGGAGGGGACCTTATGAAGGTTGAAACCTGCCTGCTTCCCAGTCCCATCACCGGGCTGGAGCCCTAGGCTTGGCCCACTCGGCTCATCCAACAATCAGAGGCCCGGGTGCTTACTCCCTAGCTGATCACATGTGGCAGTTCCTAGTTGTGGGTTTTTTTTTTTAAACTATACCCCACCCCCCACCCCCACACACAGACACAGCCACAAGGGGCACAACAGCCAACCTTAATTCAGTGTAAAACGACTGAGAATGTGTGTCTGGTTGTGCGTATTTACCACGACAACACAATTTGACTTGGGGTTGTTGGTTTGTTTTTTACAGGGCGGGCGGGCGGGGAAGTAGCATGTGGGTTTTTTTATTTTCCGTGTAATTATGACACTTGTAATGTTTGAACTGTAGGAGCTGGAAGCTGCTCTGAGGTTGTGCAGGAGGAGGAAGTTTGTGTCTGAGACCCTCCAAGCCTTTGTCTGAAATAAACACTGCCATGCTTTGCTGGCGCAAAGGGGGAGCGTGTGGGAGGTCCTCAAACGCCACTTGGGCTAGGTATGTCCTGCTTAACCCTTCTGTAGAGGCCCATAGAATGGGGCCCTGTGATGATTCACCGGCCAGCCGGGCCAACTCCTCAACTGTGGCCTCCATCCTGTTGCTGCAGCATGTGGGCTGCTGGGGGTAGGAAGAGAGGGCTGCAGGGGCGGTGGCTAGGGCCCACAGGCAGGGGGAGCCTAGCCCAGGCCTCTCCCATTCCTGCTGGAATACAGCAGCTTTGTCACTCTTCAAACCAAATTCCTTTCATTTAAATCAGACCTGAATGGTTAAAAACAGGCTGAAGCTAGTTCAAGTGGCCTCCTCCTTCCCCAGCATCCGCCCTGAGCTGGAAGGTCGGTGCCCCTTTAAAGAGCCTGGGGACTCTGCCTCAGACGCTGCCTCATGTTCTTCTAGTCTGCAGTTTGACTTCAACAGCAGTGCCTCTGTCAGGCTCCAGAGAACCAAGGGGGTGGGCGAGCTAGGCAAGGAGCGCACAGCCAGCTGCTAGAGAGCGCTTGGTTCTTGACAACTCAACAAATTCCACCAAATCAGGCCCTTTGTAGGGTATTTAGTTATGTGCAATGTTTGACCTTGTTTCCCAAACAATGCAAGTGAAACCGCCTTAAATCTTCACTGGAACTGTACGTCCAGTCCCCGAAGGTGTAAAATAAAAGTATGTATGTGAGTGGGTGCAGGTGCGTATTTGGACTGCTGTTTGCCATGTGTCTTTTCAGACAAACCTACGGCAGGCTTACAAGGAACTAAACACAAGGGAAAGAGGCCAGGGCGTTTGCCCAACTCTGTCTGCGGCCTCTCTTCCTGGCCGAGGGAGCGGGCGGGCGCTAGGGCTGCCTGAGCTGGAGGGGGCAGCAGGACACTAGGAGACTGACTTACTCACATTAGGGAGAGTCCGTACTTGTGTTGCTCCAGAGCAGAAGGGTGGCTGTTCCAGTGTGAATTTAGTTATGGCTTTAAATAAAAGTGTACAGACCTGGTATTTACATTTCTCTGATGCTT
Source organism: Chrysemys picta bellii (assembly GCF_011386835.1). Lineage (NCBI taxonomy): Eukaryota > Metazoa > Chordata > Testudines > Emydidae > Chrysemys > Chrysemys picta. Next base: position 5,984,619 of record NC_088815.1, read on the forward strand.
CCTGGAAGCCATAGAATTTAGGGGCTTTTTTAAAAAAAAATAAATAAAAATAAAAAAAATCCAACCCCCCCAGTTTCCCTCAGGATTTATTGTGGGGTGGTGCTGTGGGAAGGGGATGGCTTGTGGCACCATTAACAACTTGCGACAGCGCTTAACAAACCACCCCGAGCTCTGTTTTTGTGCATCGAGCTGGAGCCAGCCAGGCTCCTGCGTGACAGACAGAGCAGAGAACGTGGAACTTGAAGGGGTAAGTATGAGTTGAGAGCACATCCTGCTAGGAGCCAGTGTGGTGGGGGGGGGAACCTCAAGAGAGTGGGGTGAGCACCTGGTGCTGAGTTGTCCTTTGACAAGAACTCCTCATTCTCCATGTGAAGCAATGGCAAAGTCCCAGGGGTCGGGAATGAGTGAAAGAGCAGAACAAGAGCTGGTTGCTTGCCTAGAAGATGGAGTCCACAGGCTGATAAGGCACCTGGTGCACAGCGTCCCTGCTAACCAGGAACAAGGGCATTTTACATCGCTACTGTGGGGGAGCTTTACTATAGCATAAGGAATACATGCTCTAGCCCAGGGGTCTCAAATGACCATGAGGGCCACAGGAGGACTAGTACATTGGCCCGAGGGCTGCATTACTGACACCCCCCCACTCCACCCCTTCCATGAGGCCCTGCCCTTGCCCCCATTCCAACTCCTTCCCTGAAAGCCCCACCCCAACTCTGCCCCCTCCCTGCCCCCAGGGGGGTGCAGGGGTACAGCAAGGGGATCAGGGCAGTGGGTTGGGGTGGAGGAGTTGTTTGGGGAGCAGGATCTGGCCCGGCACATATGGCAGGGGTTGGGATGCAGGAGGGGTGCGGTTGGGGTGCAGCAGGGGGTTTGGCTGGAGGAGTTGTTTGGGGAGCAAGATCTGGCCCAGCACATATGGCAGGTGTTGGGGTGCAGGAGGAGTGCAGCATGGGGCTCAGCAGTGGGTTGGGATGCAGGAGGGGTGCAGGGTATGGCAGGGGGCTCGGCTGCAGGAAGGGTTTGGGGGGGCAGGACAGACTCCCTGCCTGCCTTGCCCCTGCAAGAGGCTGGAACGTGGAGAAGGGGGGGGGGGCAGAGGGGCTGTGTGTTTCTGTTGCTTCAGGCAGCGCCCCCAGCAGCTCCCATTGGCCGCGGTTCCCCGTTCCTGGCCACTGGGAGATGCTGGGGGCGCTGCCTGAAGCAACAGCCACACACAGCCCCTCTGCCCCCCCCTTCCCCACATTCCAGCCTATTCCCGGAGCGGTGCAGGGCAGGCAGGGAGCCTGCCCTGCTCCCGGTGCACGTCCGGCCAGAGCCGCTCTGGTAAACACTGGGGGAGGGCAGGGGGGCTCGTGAATGCAGCCCACGTGTTTGCGACCCCCTGCTCTAGCCCATGCATGAGGTGGGGATATGCTGGCTTTAAGCAAAGGCTACGGTGTTCCAGTCACCAGGGCTGCTGCTCTCGCACCTCCTCGCAGCAGGAGTAATTCCTTGAGTTCCACTTATGTAACTGCCTTAAATAGAAACAGGCACCAGCAGAGCACCTCAGGCCCTGTTTACCTGCCTGCCCTACCTATCATTGATGCACCTCAGTGCTCCAGGCCCGTAGGACCCGTCACACCATCAGGGATACACAGGCTGGGGGTCAGGTCTGCAAGTGGCACATTGTGTCATCTGCTGCTGGCTGCAGCACCCGATCTTACAACACTGATTTAATCATCAACTTGCACTCACTCATTAACTTCTTTGCTGTGAGAATATCTATATAAAGTAAATATTTCCCCTCACACTGTCAAGTATCAGAGGGGTAGCTGTCTTAGTCTGGGTCTGTAAAAAGCAACAGAGGGTCCTGTGGCACCTTTAAGACTAACAGACGTATTGGGAGCATAAGCTGTCGTGGGTAAGAACCTCCCTTCTTCAGATGCAAGTCATGCTGTTTAACTATGAATATATAGTATTAAATGAAGCAATTAATTCACAGTACTGGGGCTCTCTTGGGTGATGGTGATTGCTAGTTTGGCTCCAGGCCCTCTGAGTAGCACTGGTCAAGGTAATCGTTATAGGCCAGGCTTTGAGTTGCTGCTGGCACAGATGGCTGCTGTCTTGACTCAAACCAGCTCTGCCTGAGTGACAGCTGGGGCAGCGTAGCTGATCAGTGATGGCCTGGGCTAGGGCTGGGGATGGACTGAAGCAGGGTTGAGAAGTCTGGCCAGGCTGTGTGTGCTGGAGGAATGAATCAAGGAGGGAGACAGGAGGTGCTGAGGTCTAAGGCTGATGAGCTTGGAGAAGTCAGTCTGCCTTTGTCAGCTGCCTCCCCGGCCTGGAGGGAAGCGCTGGCTGCAGCGTGCTTTGGGTAAAGCCCTCCACTAACACTGCATGGCCCACAATTCTCTTAGACACCCCAATCCTGTAGGGCGCAGTCTAACAGAGATGCGCTTACAGCTGCCTTTTGTTTATTCAGCTAGGCCTGCCCAACCCTGGCTTCTCTTCCCCCCAGGCACTGAACAGGATCCCTGTCCCTTTAGAGGCCCTGTTTCCTTTCCTCCCCTCTGGGCTCCTGGCAGAGCGGCAGTAAAACCTGTCTTTAGTCAAATAGCTTCAAGTCTGCCTTTGAGAAAGGAACTGAAGATATTATAGCAGCTACTTCATCACTAAATTCTTAGGGGCAAGGTTAAAGCAACTACCCCCAAAATTACTTTCAATGAAAGAGACTAGGGGAGGTGGTAAGGAAGACTCATTAGGGCAACTCAGTTTTTACTTGTCTACGTATACAGACAGATGTATTTTTCAGACCACCACCTCCCTGCATTAACTTCTGTCTTTCACTGAACACTTTTCTCTACGAGGGAGAATCTCACGGGGAACAAAGGAAGATATACTTGTACACTGCTTCAAAAGGTCAAACTTTTACAGCAATTTAGAGCACCCAGGGAAGACAAATTAAGGACCCTGCCACTATCAGATACCTCAGTCCTCTTCCCACACTGGTTGAAGACAGGTGCTGTTTTGCCATCTGCTCCCTTCCAATCATGAAACTTTGTATTAAAGACAACCTCAATGTCTTTATTGATTTCCTATTTACAAATCACAACGCTGGCAAAAAGCAGAGTGTGAACACTGAATGAGCATTTGATACATTCATTAATATAGCACTAGAGTCTAGCCGTTGCCAGCTCGGTTTGAGGTGACATGATACACTAGAAACTTCATACTTTTGGAGACGGGCATGTTCCACAATGAATTACATTCATACTATCTACAAAAGCCAGAATTGCCTCAAACCACACAAAGCTGTAAGAACAAAAATTGCTCAGATGTCATCCAGCGTTTCAGTTTTCTTTTAAAAACATTTTTCAGCAGGACCCTCAAAGCGACCTGCCCAGTGGCTTGAAAGCAAGATTGGAGGGAGGGCGTCTGACACAGTAGCAGTATTAAAAACAGAAGCCTTAAAAGGAAAAAGCCACCAGGCAGGTTTACACCTCAACCTCATCTATGTTACAAGATCTTGAGCCTAAATGACTTGCGTATCCTGCTATTTTCATGGTCCAATAATTTCTGCTATTACCACTTATATACAGAAATGCTCAGGGAGTGCTATATTCACAGCAAAGCGTTTACACCGAAGGTAATAAATGGGCAAAGAAGCCCCAAACCCTGATGCAGGCATTCCCACAACCTTTGACAAGAAGAGGTGAAAAGGGGGAGCGCAGAAGCAGGCTATGTACATTCGAACAGAAGGCAATTTCCCGCTTAGAGGAAGGAGCATCTCCAGTCTGTTCATCCATTTCAGAATATAGTTGCATTGCACAGAATCAGGTTCAATAACGTGAGTAGTGGACCCATCATTTTTCGTACTGGCCGTATTTTAAAAACTGCCTACCCTGAAGCAGGCTTACAAAATACATCTCACAATGTCTTCCTAAAGAACATAACACACTGACAACAGTATCTAACATCTACACTGATTATTTCTAGGTGACGTTGGTTCCTGATGGTTTATTTTTGCCATCTCGTTGGTGGAAAGTTAAGACAGCCACAGAACCTAGACCCGGGTTCTCTGGCAGCCCAGGGGGAGGGGGAGGAGGTGTCAGAATGGGACACTATTTCCCAACTGGTAACAGGCATCAAATCATCTACTCCAGTAGAGGATGACCAGCATGTAATGCTTGGATCAGGGACTGCTATCGCAAATTTAACAAGGGGAGCCCTGCAGTGGAGGGAGGGAGAGAGAGAAGCTTTTTAATGAACCCCAACTTATCAGAGACAACACCATCATGCACTAATTCCACACAAACACCTCTGAATGGTTTGGTCATCTAGGCTTACAAAGGTAGCCTTTATTTCAAATACCTTCCTCCTCTGCAGACTGCCGGGAAGTAAAAATCCCTTTAGTCTTTGCTAGTCAGGGCAAGGGTGGGACCATTCAGGCAGTTACAAAACGAAGTGTCACAGCTACTTCCCATCAAAGCAACAGGTCATGCTTAGCTGAAATCACACCTGGTTATGGTGAAAGGCAACCAGTTTTGAACAGAGATTTGGGGGAGGCAAGGGGGGGGGCGGCTTTTTTGCCATTAAACCACCCCATTGAAGTCTGGTGCTAAAGCTTTGTTTAAGTCAACCAGAAGTCTCCAGTAAGAGCATCATTCTGAGAATCTGTCCAAACACCCAGTGAACAGGCTCTAGCTGTGAGGGGCCAGAGAAATGTACGTGGACAAGCAGAAACTCTTCAGTGTTTTTTTCTATTGTTTCATAAATCCCGCTCCATCTGCCGATTATTAAAAAGTGACACTTGAACACCAAACCCCTTCCTTTTTTGCATCAGGGCAGCAGAGCTCTGATCCAATACAAACAGTCAGTGATGCAAAGAAAACAAGACAGAGTCATGTTGCGACTTGCCTGAAGACAGCAGCAATCTACTTTACACTGGAGCCAAGTGAGGCACATTGTCAGGTAGAAGCAACCAAGGTCAACTGCTACCTCGAAGTTGAAGGGATTCAGTTAGCGTGGCAGCTCCCAGTATGGATTCCCTGCTGCTAAACACTGCTCAGGGGATATTTTTTAGTTCCCCCATTTGTTTAAAGAACAAGTTGCAAAAAGCAGCCCCAGGACAGAGCAGGGGAGCCTGCATGTAGGTAGCAAAGGTGCTCTGCCAAGTGCTGATCTACTGGGCCTCTCCACCTACGTACAGGACCATCTAGCCACAAGGGGTCTCCGGTGGGTTGCACTAACTGTCCAACTTAAAGGATTGTCTCAAATTAGCAAAAACGCCGGTCGGTCTCTGTAGAGGTGCTGTCCTGGAGCTGGGAGTCCGTTCTGAGGTCTCCCACAATATGTAGTGCTGAAATAGGAAAACCTCCATGAACACCAGTTTCCTTCATTTTCTGAAAACAGCGACGGTATGTACAGCCTGGCAATATGGCAGGCATGTTCTCGTGAAACCTCTCTCAGAGAAACCTCCCCATTTTGGCAGTACTGCTGAATCAGCCTGGCAACCCCTCTCCTCCCAATCCCAAGTAGGGCCCAGGAAGAAGAAAGTCAATATGACCCTCAATATGAATTTTCTTTTTGCAGGATTGTCACCTAGTGGAGAATTGAACCACAATCAGAGCCACTTGTTTCCATGCTTCCAACTGATGTAAAAGCATCTACATTCATTACAATAAAAGAAACCATGACATTAGACAGGGTTATCAGTAAAATGAAGAGTCACTAGCCACAGGCAACCTACAAATGACACCAGTAAACCAGTTAGTCTCTATATGGCGGTGGTAGCAGCAGCATCACTAGCACAAGGCAAAACATGAGCTTTACAATTATTTTACTGAGACCTTTGGCTAGCGTGGCTCCCACTGGCGTGGTCTAACTCAGCCAGAGATTTCGTTTAGAAGGGCATGGGAGAGAGGGAGAGGGGGACAAATGTTCACCCAGCACAGCTGATTCCAACAGCTGCACTATGTATAGAAGATAATCTCTGGGATCTGTCCATCCTCCACAGAAGTGCCGTTGTTATTCCCAGCCGCGTAACAGAACGTAAAGCAGGTTTTGGCTCCTGTTGTTGGGGATTCATGGATCACTTTGCGCAGTCCTTTGGTTCCATAGTGAGAATCTGGACCCTGCATTAGTAACAGAAAACAGGGGCAGGCTAGTTAGTAAGATTGGGAATACAGCCAGACCAGAGCGAAACCAGGCTGCTGACATCAGCTCAGTCACATTGCTAGGTTACAAACTCAGGGTCTGATCTTGCTAGGTGACGAGCATCCCTACAGCTCTGCGAAGTGCTCAGGAACAGAGGACGTTCAGCAACTAAATCTCCAGTATTTTAATACACCAACAGCAGGCAGCTATTTGCTGCAGTCTGAGGTTTTTATGCTGACTTGCTTTGAAGAGGTTTTTCCTTTTCAAAGGAGAAGGCTCAAAAAAAAAAAAGGCCACGCACAGACCTCCAGCGCTAGTTCGCCCTCACTGGGCAGCTGCTGTTACTCATTTTATTCATTACGTCTTTGCTACCAACCCCACCCCCTCTCTCTCCCTGCCTTCCAGCAACTCCACTCTCCTTCCTGTAACCATATTCAACCCTTCCTACATCTTCCATTCCCTCCCCCTACGTGAAGGCTTGTCACTTCTTCCTGTACCTCCCCTCTGCCACAGGCTTCCTGTAGTGAAGAAAACACTGTCCAGTTGAAAAGAACTCAGAATTAGGTAGACAAAATATAACCATTTAATGGAATTTTGGTCAGAACTAGGCTGCTAATAGGCTAAGTCTTGCAAAAAGTTCCAAGTGCTGTAAGACAAATGCTCCCGACCCTGGTATTCTCATCTCCAAGAGCCATGCTGCCCACTAGCAGTATTCAAACACTGGTCAAATGTCCACACTATTAAATCATTTCACGCAATACCTGATTTTCCATCACCCATCCAACTACTGACCCATTATGGCCACGCTTAATTGGTCTCATCTGAAACCCATGGCTAGATTTACATTTCTACCTTCCCACAGGGAATTGGGGCACTGTTCTAGTTTAAGACCAGAGACAAGTTTTAGAGGCTTTCCCATGTGTTCTGTCAGTATGGACGCGCACGCAAAGAGGATTCTCAGATTGAAAACTAGCTGCACTTAAGTATTCCTAGCACTACGACAATAAAGGCTTTGCATACAACTGTATTCCAACACCACCATGAAGCCCCACTAGGCTAGGGGCTGTGCAGACACATAGGAAGAGCGTCCTGCCTTGAAGAGTTTACAAACTGAATAGAAAGACCAAGGGTGAAAGTAGCGACGGGAAGATTTTTAACGAAGTCTTTCATAGGAATGGGGCCTTCATTCTACCTTAGATCTTATTTCAAAAACTGCTTCTATGTTTGAACTCTAGTGTATACAGGGCCATTGTTGCATGGTTTAACCCATCTAACTACGTTATCAGTTCTTGATAGCTATGTACCGATGCTGCTTCCTTCGCGTAGAAAGGGCATCACTATAAATAGATTCACAAAACCAAGACTATCTACACTGGCCAGAAAGACACAATTTCAGCACTAATGCAGCCAGCACCATTAGCTAGCCTGGCAAACATTTACTAAACCAAACTAACTCTGAATGTTACCAATATGCAAGTGGCACGTCAGGGGTTAAGGAGCTAAACAATAAATGCAAAATTTCAATGAACAGCAAGAGACCCTGGAGGTCTAAAAACAGGATCAATGTTACTTCCCACGAGACCAGCAAAGCCCTGAATTCTCCCTGCCAGCCACATGCCGGAGCTAGAACCCCGTTACGGTACCTTTAGTGTCGCACACGCTGTATAGCTGACGTTGGGTAAAATCTCAACAGGCTCTTTAAACATGACCCGGAAAGTGCTGGAGGATCCATCGCAGCTGAACCCCGTGTCATTCTGACCCAGTACGGTATTGCTGTCCGTGTGGATGATCTGGAAGATGGATTAGAAAAGTAAAAATCTGTGTAATTAGCTTCTTTAAAAAAAGATGGAATTGGCATTTAATGAAGTTATTTCCTCTCCGAGTTGCACGTTAGGACCATTAGCGAAGATCTTCATTATCTGGACTGGTGGAGAGAGATAAGGTAGCTTTACACAGGCTTCTCTGGTACAGAAGTTAGCTGCCTTACGTCTGCCGACTCCACCACTCAGACCTTTTAGAAAATACAACTCAACTGAAATGCAAACGCATCAACACAAGTCAGTACAGGGAGACAACAGGAAAAAAGATTCCGAAGACGAGGAGCCCTAATGCCGGTCATACTCCGAGATTTAAGGGGCCTTTAAGAGTCAAATTCATTGTTATAAAATTAGAGTGAAGTCGTAGACGGGGACAAACAGTACGTTACAAGACTGAATATGCCTCGCAGAGAGAAAAGAACTGTTTAATCAGAACAAAATGGGGGGCATTGGGACTAGGCGATTTAGTGAGGTCTGAGACTCCACCGTGCTAGGTAGCCTGCACTGGTTTCCAGTTATTTCTGGGTCCAATTTAAATACGGATATGGATTGACACAGTCTCACAGATTTGGATCCCAGCAATCTTTGAGACCGTCTCTCCCTTTACACTGCACTTGATAGTTGATTTCAGCTGGGATATTCTTGCTGAGGTCTCTAGTGCTGAGCTGGGGGGGACCGAGGACAGTGTTCTCAGGAAGGGACCCTTCAAAGCAAATGCTGGTCAGATGGAGCTTATGTACTTCCTGCCCTTTGGCAATGGAACTGGACATCCATTTCTTTACACCTGCTCTTTTGATTGCTATGGTTTGATTGGAAGTGCTTTGAAGCTGAGGTCCCATCCCCAGAGGATAAGCAGTGTTCAGCTTTCCTGAGCCAAGTATTAATGTGTTGTTCCAACTCACTTCTTCCAAATGGATCCTAGAGCACTTCGCACAGTGATTGCACTGAAAGAACAGACTCGGTCCTGAGCCAACTGTCTACTGGCACTGTTTTGGAACAACGCCAGGGCTGATGGTGGTAAAACCGTAGGTAACGCTGCTCATTCTGAACAAGTGCCCATCAATGCCTTATTGCCACCTCACCCCACCCTCCCATTGTTTGGCTTATGCCACATTTTAAGAGAATCTTTAACGCCTTAGTGTTAGTCTCTTAACTGGTATTTCATCTCGCTGCCTGTGAAACACAGGTTGATTGTTGCCTGGATGTGGGGGTATCTATCAACAATCGCGTTTAAAAAACCATCATGTAAAGTGTTGGTGGAAGATAGGAAGGAGTTCAAACGAGCAAAGGCAAATGTATTCCATTGGTTACTATGGCTACATATGGGATGTAAATATGTACTAAAAGCTAATGTGCTCACCTAATGCTTGAGTTAGCTTGCTGGTCTCCTCCCTTCCTGCTAGATAGCTTGCTGTCACCCAGCGCTCGCCACCCAGTTTGTCACCATTGACTATCCTTGCTTGAGAAGGCCAGACCCAAGCACAGCAGAAATGGGCCGGTCCAGCTGTACCTGTATAAAACTAACGATTACAAACCTTCCGCGAGCGTTGGGCTTCGACAGGTGACGCGCGTGTCCATCCCACTCTTGGCGTGAGTGCGCCCCACGCACACTCGTCAGCAATTTTTCCCTCAGTGGTACCCGTTGGGGCAGCTCAAGGGCCCTCTGCTGCTGCACGCCACTGGGTGCTGGCTGTAAGGGCCCAGCCATGCCTAAGCCCCCCTCAGTTCCTTCTTGCTGGACAACCCCAAGGCAAAGGCGTAGGAGGGCAGGCTGTGGAATGGACATGTTCAACACATCTTGAAAAGTTACAAACGGTTCATAACCGTTGTTTCTTCTTTGCGCGATTGCACAAGTGCATTCCACTCTTGGCCACACTCAGGCCATAAAGTAGGAGGAGGGACCAGAGTTCATGTACACGGACTGGAGTACAGCTTGTCCAAATTTAGCACAGTCTCTGGAGTACCAAGTGATGGCACGCTGGGGTGCAAAGGTGTAAACTGAAGACCAGGTTGCCACCCTACAAATGGCCAGGATAGGGACTTGTGCAAGGAACACCGCAGAGGCCACTTGAGATACTCTGGGGCTCAAGAGGGAAATGCCTGCCACGTCGTTAACACACACGAAGGCAGGAAATTATGCAAGATGAAATTCTTTGCAAGGAGACCTTGAGACTCTTCATTCTGTCTATTATGGCCATGAACAGCTGGGCTGACAAATGAAGCTCTGTAGACCTGTCTATGTAGACTTGTCGAAGTTGATCAGCAGACCTAGAGCTTCGAAAGTTGATTGGATGAGATGTACACTGGACAGTACCTGAGCCTGGATCGGCCTCTGACTAGCCAGTTGCCCAGATCAGAGCAGTCCTGTACTCCTAGCCTCAGCGGGAAAGCAGTTACCACAGACATACATTTTGTGAAAACCCAGGGAGCTGCTGACAGGCCAAAAGGAAGCACCGTGAACCGGTAATGAGACGACTTTGTTACAAACCCAAAGAATTTTGTGACCTTGATAAATTGTCACGTGAAAGTAAGCGTCTTTTCAATCGAGGGCAGTATACCAGGATCCAGGGAGGGATAATGGAAACCTGAGTGACCATCCCACAGTATTCTTGCCAGCAAGTTAAAGAAGTATGGGCTGGCTGAATGGGTTATAAGGTGGATAGAAAGCTGGCTAGATCGTCGGGCTCAATGGGTAGTGATCAATGGCTCCATGTCTAGTTGGCAGCTGGTATCAAGCAGAGTGCCCCAAGGGTCAGTCCTGGGGCTGGTTTTACTAAATATCTTCATTAATGATCTGGAGGATGGCGTGGATTGCACTCTCAGCAAGTTTGCAGATAACACTAAACTGGGAGGAGTGGTAGATACGCTGGAGGGTAGGAATGTACTAGAGGACTGGGCCAAACGAAACCTGATGAGGTTCAACAGGGACAAGTGCAGACTCCTGCACTTAGGATGGAAGAATCCCATTCACTGCTACAGGCTGGGGACCAAGTGGCTAGAAAGCAGTTCTGCAGAAAAGGACCTGGGGATTACAGTGGACGAGAAGCTGGATATGAGTCAAGAGTGTGCCCTTGTTGCCAAGAAGGCTAACGGCATTTTGGGCTGTATAAGTAGGGGCATTGCCAGCAGATCGAGGGACATGATCATTCCCCTATATTCGACATTGGTGAGGCCTCATCTGGAGTACTGTGTCCAGTTTTGGGCCCCACACTACAAGAAGTATGTGGAAAAATTGGAAAGAGTCCAGCGGAGGGCAACAAAAATGATTAGGGGGCTGGAGCACATGAGTTATGAGGAGAGGCTGAGGGAACTGGGATTGTTTAGTCTGCAGAAGAGAAGAATGAGGGGGGATTTGATAGCTGCTTTCAATTACCTGAAAGGGGGTTCCAAAGAGGATGGATCTAGACTGTTCTCAGTGGTACCAGATGACAGAACAAGGAGTAATGGTCTCAAGTTGCAGTGGGGGAGGTTTAGGTTGGATATTAGGAGGGTGGTGAAGCACTGGAATGGGTTACCTAGGGAGGTGGTGGAATCTCCTTCCTTAGAGGTTTTTAAGGTTAGGCTTGACAAAGCCCTGGCTGGGATGATTTAGTTGGGGTTGGTCCTGCTTTGAGCAGGGGATTGGACTAGATGACCTCCTGAGGTCCCTTCCAACCCTGATATTCTATGAGTCTATGCTCAACTTTCTTTTTGAGAGATCTGTTGAGCTGGTGCAGGTCCAAAATAGATCTGAGACCTCTTTGCTTTCAGATTAGAACCACTTTCCTCTGGGACACTGGGGAGCCTCCTTTATGGCTCCTACCTAAAGGACAGGCTGAACCTGCTGGAGGAATGAGGAGGAGAGTGGCTCCTGACCAGGGTTGAGGAGGGAGCGGCAGAAACACTGAAGTGTATATCCCACTTCCATAGATCTTAATACCCAGCAGGCTGAAGTAATCCAGAACCAAGCACTGATGAAGTGGGAAAGCCGTTTGCAATTACAGGGAAAATGGAATCTGGCGTGACAGCCTCGAGCATCCCATCAAAATAGCTGTTTAGCACCCACTAGGCGTCTAGATGGAGCAGAGGCAGAGGCAGACGGAAGGGGTGGTCTATGTCTATAACCCTTGCTCTTCTTTCTCTGCAGGTCCTTCCGAGAAGCAGAAGCAGAGTAACACTGAGTCTGTTATAGGTGAAAGTGCTTTTTGGATGGGGCTGGTGCCTACAGCCCCAAAGACTGTAAAGTAGACCTAGAGTCCTTCAAGCCATGGGGCTTAGAGTCAGTTTTCTCTGAAAACAGCAAAGCCACTTCAAAGGGCAGGTCTTGTAAAGTCTATTGGACTCTTGTGAAAGCCCTGAGCACTGCAAATGTCAACGAGGCGGTGTGAGGATTCTTTAACCTCCTCCACCAGGATCTCCAGGATTAAGGCCACCCTCTTTCACAGCTCTTGATTCACCTGGTCAGTCATTGGGGCGGGTGAATGTCCCCTGAGCAGACTGCCTCATCAGGAGAAAATGAAGAAGAGGCCAGCACAGCTCCTTCATTAGCTGTCCAGCAGGGTCCTTGTGAAGTGCCTCTTGCTGCTTGCTACTGGGGTCAGGAACAGGCCGCAGCTGACGAGTAGACTCCTCACCTCTCTCCGACGACACAGTGCATGAATGCCTCATATGACCTTCGAAACCAGGGGGAACCCCACAGGTTTCAAAAAGGCCACTGAACAGGGGGTTGGTGCCAGAGACTCCCTGGCCACACACTTGATGGTACTCCCGCTGAAGGTTCCCTAGCGGGTAGCAGTGCCTTGGTGGAGAATAGTGAAACTGGTTCCAACACAGGAAAACAAAGGAGCCAATTTCTCTTATCCCTCTGCTGACCAAGGGGGAGCTGCTCCCAACAGTGCCCAAGACCAGTGCCGAGTCAACGGAGCGCCTTCACAAGCAAAACCTTTAGCCTGGCTTCTGTCTTTCCTCATCCGAGGCTTAAAGTCTTTCCAGATCTGGCAACAATCCTGAATAGGACCTTCCTCGAAACATCGTGGGCAGCTTGAGTGTCGGTTGCTCACTGGCCTCAGGCTCCGCAAGAGAGACAGAGCTTGAAGCCCAGGGACCAAGGCATCCCTCAGTCCCAAATAACTTGAAAAAACCCAACTGGGGCCTGAGGAAAACACATAGTACTTACTGAATGGTGTAGATAGTGTAACACTATGAACCCGTCGGAGAACACTTCAACCTTCCTGATCACTCTATTACAGACCTCAAAGTCACAATTCTCCAACAAAAAAAACTTCAAAAACAGACTCCGAGAAACTGAAGAACTGGAATTAATTTGCAAACTTGACACCATTAAATTAGGCTCGAATAAAGCCTGGGAGTGGATGGGTCATTACACAAAGTAAAACCTATTTCCCCATGCTAATTTTCCCCTACTGTTACTCACACCTTCTTGTCAACTGTTGGAAATGGGCCATCCTGATTATCACTACAAAAGGTTTTTTTTCCCCCCCCTCCTGCTGAGAATAGCCCACCTTAACTGATTACTCTCTTTATAGTTAGTATGGCAACACCCATTGTGTGTGTCTGTGTCTGTCTGTGAGATATCTTCCTACTGTATTTTCCACTACATACATGCATCCGATGAAGTGGGTTTTAGCCCACGAAAGCTTATGCTCAAATAAACTTGTTAGTCTCTAAGGTGCCACAAGTACTCCTCGTTCTTTCTGCGGATACAGACTAACACGGCTACCGCTCTGAAACCTGTCACTATGAATCTAGGAAACTGTCCACAATTAATTTACAATGAACACACAGAACACTTACTAAGGCCAGCCAAGCAATTCCAAGGACAATCCTGAGTGGTAAGGAGGAACTGAGAGGGCTCAGGGGCGGGTGGGCCCTTTATACACCACGCAGTAGCGTACAAGTTGCCACGACAGGTATTACTTGAGGGAAGAACTTCCTGACAACTGCACGCAAGGGCGCATGCACATCAGGAGTGGACTAGTCTGTGTAAACATTTGTTTCCCTAACCCTAACGTTCACCTGAATTGTCTCAATGCGGTCAGTTTATACATTTTTATGAGCACTCAACTCCCAATATGGCAGCACTGAGATATCACAGCGATGGATGCAATTTATAGCAGAACAGAAACAGGAGTATGAAAGTAGCTATTCCTCCTAATCCCAGCGTGCCCCTTTACTCACCCTGCTCAGCTAATCAGTATTTCTATAAAACATGAAGGCGCCTTTTTATAAAAAGGAGTTAACTGTATAGTTGAAAGCCTGCAAGGTTTATATGGCAGCAAAAAAAGGGCATGTTTAGCACAGTAAAAAGAGGAAGTTTAATACCTGTATATTTACTTGGTAGTCTGTGGGGCCATGTATTGATCCATACAGTCCAAACCCAACTACAAATATCCTTTTGTTTACTGAGAACCTGTAAGATTTAAAGAGACGTTAACAGGGAAGAGTGAGCACAACAATGTCAAGCTGATCTGCTAAAGTACGGAGGATGCATAGTGACCTTAGCTCAGAGGCTGTTTTCAGGTCTAAGACTTGGTGAATTATGTCCTGTATTTTAACTGTGCTGTTCAATAAGGTCTTAGATCCTTGAGAGTTAATGATTTGCACGAAAGGAAAACAGAATTTTGCATTCTGCATCCCTAAAACCACCATAAGCAATTCATGCTGCATGATTAACACGCAGATTGACCCCACACAGGACAGGATTCGGTGGCTATGTACATTGTCACTTGTGAGCTTTCATTAAAAGCAATGGACTCTCTAGCCCATAGGACTGCAAAGACAGCTTCCAAGATGTGAACTGAGTCGAAGCTGATGCAGTGGTCTGCCGGAATCTGGAGAGGTTGAAAATAAAGCCAAGAGGGATGAACTGCTCCTACTCACCTCAATGAAATTAACACTGAAGCCAAATAAGAATACTTTAAATGTCAACATTAAATATTTTGCACCTGATCACTGAAGCAGAATCATTAAGTTAATGTACTTGTGCATAATTGCTCGGTGTATTTGCAGCTAGCTGCTGTCAAGATTGCCTGGGTAGAGAACAAGGACTTTGACAACTCCCACACCCCACCTTATTCAAAAGCTACCTTCACCCCCCCACCCCATGCCCACAAGACAGGGAGGAAAAGGAAATACATCCTCCTTCCCATTGCCAAAACACTAGATTGCTTTTCACTCCTCCCTGGATACCAAAATTAGATACCCCATTTTCACCACCACCTCCTCGCCCCCTCAGACAACAGCTGCAATGTTAACGTGTGTTTGCAAAGCACCTCCAGGGCGCATTCAAAGTTGATCTGCCAGCAGTGTAAAATATTTCATATCAAAACTGCACAGCAGCCTGGCTCAACATGCACCTTGACGCTGATGCTGTCAAACCGTTTCACTTAAAATAAGTGAGACAACTTTAACTCAAAGACAGATAGGTGTCAAGAGGTTTCTTGATGTTAGATCTTTGCTCTAAAAGTTTCCTGCTGTAATAGCCTCTCCAGCACAAGGTTTTACCCTGCTTTCATGATGGGGAAACTAAACCACACAAATTAAACAAAGTCCCTATAGTCACTGCAAGTCAACAGCAAATATGGGAATAGCCCAGCTCCGCTAGACTCCCAGTGCCTTGCTCTAACCACTAGGCCACAAGGCTTGCAATCAGTAAGGGGAGCCTTTAATTGAGACAGCCTTCACTTCACTGTACCCATTAAAATGACCTTGCATGAATCTATAGAATGATTAAAGGATTAGAAAACCTGCCTTATAGTGACTGAGCGTCTTGAGTCTATTTAGCTTAACAAATAGACAGTTAAGGAGTGACTTGATTAGTGTCCATCAGTATCTACAGGGTGAACAAATATTTAATAATGGGCTCTTCAGTCTAGCAGAGAAAGGTCTAAATCCAGTGGATGGACGTTCAAGCTAGACAAATACAGACTAGAAATAAGGTATACATTTATAACAGTAAGAAATTAACCACTGGAACAATTTAGCAAGGGTTGTGATAGATTCTCCATCAGACCAGATGTGGTTCTAAGAGAGATGCTCTCATTCTGGGGCAGTTCTCTGTCCTGTGCTATGTAGCAGGTTGGACTAGGTGATCACAATGGCCCCGGCATCTACAGCGAGTTAGATCTACAAAAAATACCTTGATTTTAGTAGAAAAGCTGGTGCATATCTTAGAGTAGCAGGGAACTGGCACGGATTTAACAGAGCACTGGTGAATCAACACCAAAGACAAGCCATGATTTGGCCATAAGGCTGCAGGAAACAATTAGACAAGGGTCTGATACTTTATCAAAAAGAATGTCTGGGTGCATTTAAGGTGTGTCTACACTAGAAAGTAGAGCCGATTTAAGCTACACAGGTGTAATTAAAGCAACAATCTCTCCCCACCACCCAACGTGGGCATAGTTTTTATACAAAGCATAAACGAGCTTATACAGATATAGCTTATTCTGGTTTGGGAAGCAAATTATGTTATACCAGTATAGGGCACCTTAACTATCATAACTGCATGCATGCTAGGGCTTATACCAATAAAGAAAGCCACACCCTGTCCAACAGTTATACTGGTAGAACATTTTAGTGCAGGCCAGGCCTAAGCCTGCTCAAAGCTCAATAGAACAGTAACAGACGAGCAGCAGAATTCACAGTAGAGCTGACCTGATCCTGTCGCTAGTCCCACTGTACCCCCAGCGGCTCTCCACCTGCTGGAAACGGTTGATGCTGCACTCCTTCCCTCTCAGGCAGCAGCGTGGTCTGTCAATGAATTCCACTCGGGGTTTTGGATTGACAGTGAAGTGGAGAAACAGGCTAACCACTTCCCGGTCAGTCAGAATTCCTGACTGGGCAGGCCCTGCAAAGGAGCAGACAGAAAGCAATGCTGTCAACACTTTAAAAAAAAAAAAAAAAGGCGAAAATTGCTGCAAGTTTTACAATGGAAGGCAAATTTATGCTGAGAATACGAGTAGGTGATTCCTACATAATGTACACAAGGAATGCCACACATACTTAAATTCCCTCAGGAAAGTAAGCCAGCTTCATTGAGAACACAGTACACTTGGCCGCTTTCTACCTGCACATCGATATGTTGAGACTCTACACATCAGCAGCTGGTCTGGCATGTATTATAAATGCACACTTCCATACAGCCAACATGCTGTTGTTTATTCCATTGGCCTGGGTTCTACCAGAAACACTTAAGAATATCAAGGGCATGCAGCGAATTTCCCAACCCTACCCCTTTGAGATATCTGTGTTTATATTTTATGTGACAGTTACAAAATCTACACTCATTTAGTTGATTACCACTGCTGTGAAGACCCTGGATGGGATGATGTAATGGGATAAATACAGCAGGAAGAGATGTAGATATTAAAAAGATGCTGTCAATGTGAAAGGTAGCCCATTTTAACTGTTGAGATGGACATGGTTTCAGATAATACCACCTACACCTGTGTACTCCCTGCCATTCTGGGGGATTTTGTTCCCACTTTTAAAAAACTAAAACACACACCACATTTCTATTCCTGTTGCAGTATGCATCTCATACAGACAAAGAAAACTGACTATAGTTAAATAGTAACAGTACACAGAAAACTAAAAACCAAAAAATTCCTTTTATCTTTCTGTACAGTCATCTTGGGCATTCCTTCTACAGGGACACTGAACTCCATCAATGTCCAAAAGACGTTTAATTGAATGGTTCCAGTGGTGCCAACGTACTCTTTAAATAGTATGTCCTGACTAATTGCTTGGAGAAGTAGCTTTTCTGGTCCTGTGTTTCAAAGACACTTCTGTGTGTGAGTGAGAAAGAGATAACACACAACAATGAAGTGGGTCACACACAAAGTTGCTGTCAAATGCACAAACAAAAAATCTCCACCTCTTTTCCAGTTAGTCATCCTAAGTGTTGTTTGTAACTATGATTGGTTACATTCAGTGACTTTTAAATTAACTGCGCCCCTTTAAATAGTCTTGAAAGTCAGGTGTAAGATGGCAGATGACTGCAAGAGACAAGGATGAAACAGAATGTAAAGAAATATGTATTGTTAACATTTAAATGGCTTTACAGACACCTTGATCAGCAAAACATTACTGCAAGCAGATCATGTCTAAACATACCCAGTGTTGCCACAATTCCTGGTTCTGGAATGTTTCAAATTCCTTGCTCTAAGGGGATAGGGGTGTGGCAGACCTGCTAGCCAGCCAAGATGCATTTATGTTGATCTCCACTTTCTATACTACATTATAAACTGGTTTTGTTGAAACTAACAGCTTCCAAAATCCTCTCATCTAGGCTACCAGTTACATTTTCCTACCTCCGCTGTGGTTGACACAGACGCAAGAGGCATTGCTCTGACAATGTTAGTTTAGAGGACAAAAGTGCAGCAAATCCATTCATCCTTATTGAAGGAGGGGCGGGAGAGTATAAATTGCTAGGATATTTTAAAGACTGGAATGGACACTGGAAGAACATTTGCTATACGTAATCTCAAAGCAAGATAGTAACAGTGATTTCCCTGCTACTGGAGAGGCCACAACTCAAACAAGCAGTCATAACAGACCACAGAACAGAGGTCCTGGCTTTCCCTAGAGTCAAACTTCTCACCCTGGAACACCGAAAACCCATGCAAGCCTCCTACATAACTGAACTTGTCATCCATGAAGTCTGAAGGGGAAGAAAAATCCAGCATCTTCCAGACGGAAAAGACCGAACAGGCAGAAATTGTTGGCTTTTACTGAGGAGAATTTTGACCCTGTCAAGAAGAAACATGCTTTCTTTAATCAACCAGATGCTACATCAGATTTGGAATTGATACAACAATCCTGTACCCAACTAAGCAGTGGTTCAAACATGAGGAACAAACTGCACATTGTGACCATGGATATCAACGTCAAGGGGGAGGAAAGCCATTAAATATGTACAGCAGACGAACAGGATTGAGCCACCCAGTGAGAATGGACTGAATCTCTGACCAACAGAAGGGTTAGCATGTCAGACAACGGCCAAGTCAGTTCTGAGACAGACAGCATGGCAGTTACTGCTGATTTTTAGTATAGCCGTCTCTTTAAATACACATTCCACACTTTTTTGGTTATCGTGGCTGTCATTATTAACAACTTGATTTTTCACTTATTTTGCAGAGGTCAAAATTCATTATCAAGTAATGGAAACCACCCCCCTCCTTAGAACTGACCTATCAAAAAAAAAAAAAAAGGTTGTGTTTGTGCACCCTTCTGCTTCTTTATAATGTAGAAAGGTGATCTCTAGATGTTTCTAAATGGCTTTCTTCTGCCCCCCGCTTTTTTTTAAAAAAAAAAAACCACACTAGAAATGTCAAGTTGACTTTACTCTCTGGAGGACTGGAGAACCTCAGATAAGAAATCACAAGAGACAAGTGGGCAAGTGAGAAAGGAAGACGTTTTTAGTCAGATAGCTTAAACCAAGGGAACATCTTTTTCACTTGCACTCCTGATGGAGGCTTAGGGAAAGTGTTATTTGTGAAATAACTAACACCTCTCTCTCTTCAACTGAGGGCTGAGAAAGCTTCCATTCCAGACATCTACTCTGGAGAGTCCATTAGCAAAACAGGGATATTCCTGATCCTTCTATGGTTAAGAGGAAGCAGAAAAGCGATTCTTGTGTTTCTTTATGATGAAAGCCTGAACGGCTTACAACTCCTCCTCCCTTTGTAGGTCACCTTTCGGAATAGGATACGCCACCATTACCACCACAGTTCAATACTAAATGTTAGCACTTTTTGCAGTCTACTCTTTCAAGGGAACAGGAAAAGTATATTCCTATTCAGATATCATGTTATTTCCTTTTTCATATAGTCAGTAGTAAAACACACAGATAATATGCAAAGACAACAGGACTTAACTTTTAGAAAGCTACTGTTCTTAGGTTCTTCATGGGATGTTTAAAACTGAATTACTGATAAGCTGTGTGATGTACCTGTAGCTTTTGATGTCCAACAACAAATATCTAACAAGTATTTTGAGCAGTTTAGGATATTCTATGAAAATCCTTTTTTTGTAAATATACTTGATCCTCTAAGATTCGGAAGTGGAGACCAGGTCTCCCAGAAGCGCCTTTATTCAGTTACCTGCTGCAAACTCCTCAATAGTCATCAATGGGAAGCGAATAAGAGAAAGCGCTTTGCCCAGTACTTTCCGCTTGTTCTCTGGAATCACCTGAAGTTGCTGCCGCTGACATTCTGCCTCCGACCAGCGAACCACTGCATTAAACAAACGAACCTCCCGAATCCCCAAGGTATCCCGCTCCAGCACCGCAACCAGGGTGTCTGTAAGGCAGGACAGCAACAACTTTAGGCACTGACCCATATGTCCTGATTTTTAAGTGGCCAAAGTTCCCAATGCAGAATCCCAAGGTGAGGAAAGGAGTCGGAATTCAGAACTGCAGGACTGCTCCTAAGCACTGTATGCCCACAACCTGATGAGTAATTCCACAAGTAGGCATGTCACTGCAACAGCAGCAGTGCCTACAGAGTGGATACATTTACTGGTGTGCAGTAGAAGGAATTTCTGGTTACCTACAAGTCAAACTTGAACAGAAACAGGATAAGAGCCAAAAAGTTTGTATTATCCATGCCTTAATTTGACTGTTTACCCCACTGGCAATAGAAAGTGAATATTTTGACTTTTAAGTTCCATTTATGAAACGCGCAGACTACAGTGTCTCTGGACATAAAAATATTTAACACCTGAATCTTGTTTCAAGTCAAAACACTGCCAACTCCTCCCACAGAGGGTATGTTAAACCCACCAGCCAACAGCAACAGAAAGGACAGACTTTGTATCATGCCCCAGAGATCAAAGTGTCACAGCACCAAGGGATATGAATGCCAGTGTCTAGTTCTAAGAGTTCTGCTGAGAATCCCCTGCCCCTATATGATTAAGCCCAGGGACTGTCCGTCCCAGCCCTTGAGAAGCTGGCCCTAGACAGCTAGGGCCAAAACCACAAGGACAAATTGCCAAGTAAAAAAACTTGTTACAAGCTTGACTTTTAGATTACACGAGTCTGCAGAAAGGAAAAAAGCTTACCTAAATCAATGTCTGTGAACCCCTCAGCATTGATGGCATCTGATGTGTTCTTGTCTATGTTCTCTAGGCACAGGCTGGCCAGCTGCGGTTCATCAAAGAGTCTTGCCTAACAACGAAGCATCCATCATTAATGCAAAGAAAAAGTTGTTTTCAGTTCCTTATTTGCAGCCAATATAACGATCAAGGATATTTTAAAGCATCTTTCTCCAATTATTGAATTTACCACTAGTTTGCAAGCCAAATGAATTCATGACACAGACAACATAGCTTAGTCTTTCACAGCTAGTTAAGGAAGAGTAACAATACACATACTTGAAGAAAACTTGGCTCCAATTTAGCTGAATACATCTTCACTCAAAAGTTACCTCAAGTTAGAAAGACTGAAGAGTCCTGTTAACTAGCACCATGTTAACTATAACTTTGCAGGCAGCAGAGACAGGGACAAGTCAGGTTCAATGTGTCAGCTGATAGTGGGGTAAACTCTACTGGGTTAACTTTATTTAAAAAAAAAAAAATCAAACTAAATGTAAGAAAGCCCTTTATAGAAGGGCTTCCTTTGTCTGAGAGCAAGTGTAATTGAGACTGCTACCTCAGAAGAGGGGGAAGGTAGTGCCTGAGTAAATTGGGCCAATCTACATTAAAGAAATTTGCACTGTACAACTTCACCAATGTCATTACATCGAGTGAAAATGCCGTAATATAGACACAGCACATTGATGCAAAGTGAAACCAGTAACATACTGAAGCAGCCTGCACTCGTGCAAGTTCTGCTTTGTGCCAGTGCACTTTGTCTACATGAGGGTTTGCAGAGGTGTAAATAGATCGATTTACTTACAGTAAGGAAATTCACAATGGTGTAAGTGGATTAAGTCTGGTCATACAAGAGTCCTCAGAGTGGTTCTATGCCAAGCATAAGTGGCACCAAGGTCGCCAGATTGAATGCCAAGGACCCAGCACCAGAGCGGTTCTGTGTTCAACATGCGTAGCACCAACATCCTGAATCCATCTGGTACCACCTCCTCTATGCCTAGCATAACTATCAAGGTCCTTGGAGCCATTCAGAACACGTGGGAATATGCAGTGGTCACCCTGAAGAATACTTTCTATCCTCCATGCTTTCTCTTTTCTATTTAGACTAAGCTCTTCAGAGCACGGATCTTACTAAATACGTACAGTACCTAGCACAATTGTGCTACAACGTGCCGGGGACTCCATGCACTACCATAATACAAATAATGGATAAAAAGGTGTTTTGACTTAGGAGCTTAGACAGGGTTGCATTCAAGGAGCTGCTGGTTCTCTAGGTGCCTCCTGCCTCGGACTTGCACAAGGCTTTCTGAGCCAGAACTTAGTAACACCAGTTTCAAATGCTGAGACCTCAAGCGCATCAGAGAACTGAAATATGGCAGAATTCCCCGCTTTAATAGTGACTCAGCAAATTCAGTGGTGAAGCAACCCAGCTAAGCACACTGGAAGGCCTGCATGCCAGCACTTTCAATGCATGCGGACAAGTCCTGGCCATCTTAGGCTTTGACACGCTCTAGGTCGCTTCATATATCAGACTTACAGGAGTCTTGGTGTTTGGAAGCATGCTCTGCATTTCTTCATTGCTCAGTGACATTTGCAAGCACATCTGGCACCAGCACATCATGGTCAACTATGAAGCCATCAACAGATGGCTCAGCTACACTGACAGTGTTTTCAAGCCCCTGTTGATCTGGTCATCTCATCCAACCCCGCAATGATCTCCAACAGAATCTGACCAGGAGTGTCACGGATGCAAATCATAGTTGCCTGAGGATGAATGGGGCTCCAGGACCAGAGAATTATTTGCAACCTGTCTTGTGGGAGACATACCTTTGCAAATCTAAAGTCTACAACTTTCATTTCAAAACTATTTGTGCTGCAGTAAAAATGGACTTTTGAGGTTGATTTCCAGGCTCAAGGACTGGACCTGGCCTTGGAGCCAGGAATCTCTTATCGGCCAGTCATTGCGATACAGCTCCACATAAATACGCCTGTTTTTCGCAGAAAGGCTGCCAGTACTGCCAGACATTTTAAGAGCCTGGGGGGCCATGGAGAGTGAATGGAAAGTACAGAGACTAGTGATTATTGTCTTCCACACACAATGGAAGAGGTTTCTGATCACCTAGGTGGATCACAAGATAGGAAGGGTGCTTTAAGTCAAGAGCCAGGAACCAATCTTGTGGAAATGGAAAAAGGAATATGAAAAGCCAATGTGTCCATCTGAAACTTCAGTAACCCATGTATTGCTGAGACAGTGGACACTTGGGTATCCAATATCTTTTGTCGTCTGAGACTTTAATACAAGCAGAATCCCTTCCTCCTGTACTGCAGAGGGACATCTATGGCTCCAAATCCAGAAATTACTGTGGGACAAAGTTTTATCCTGCCCTGGCAATCTCTGAAGTCATCCAGTGGGGAGCCAGATGTGGACGACACAAAATCACTGCATGAAGAATACCATGAGAGGTCTTCTGTTTGTAATCTCTTCCTTCTCCCATTCTCCTAAGGCGGCTTTCCCACTGTATATGTGACCGGTAAGAGACCTGCACAGAACAGCAGTCAGACATGCCCTGCCCTGAAGCAGAACAAGCAAAGTGTGTTTATCCAGAACGTGCAGGGTGACATCACAGGAGGACTATGGTTTGAAACTCATGGATTTGTCCTCAGCCATGACTAGAAAGGCCTTCAGTGGCCCAGGAAAGGCTCAGATCTCTAAACAAGAGCAAAATTCCTGATGGGGCTAAAAACTGGCATAGAATTTTATAAATATTAACTTTTTCAGTTATAACAACAAAAAGCTTTCTATGCAGAAAGACTTAACTTTCCCAAAATAAATCAGCAGATGTAATGAAGGATCCACTAAAGGCTCTCTACAGCAGTCAGAAGGAAAAGAATAACAGCTGAGGCCCCAGCTCAGCCTCACAAGAGGACACTGGCAGGGTCACACAGCCTCAACCAACTCCACTATCCACAGGTTCCACATCTGTGCTCATCACCTGCAGTGGAGATCCGAGCTGGCACTTGTTGAGGAAAAAGGCCACCATCCAGTTACTTGCAACAACAAATAACTGTTCCATCTTACTCACCTCTCATTTCCTTCCCTAAGGAGAAAAAGGCCGAGCGCTTTCTGCATTCTTCAGAAGTGGGGGGATCCTGGTATTATAAAGAAGTCCTTCAAAGAAGGGGCCTTCTAGATGGCTGCCAGTGGGCTCCATACAGTGAATATTTAATTCCTGGAGTTGCCCTAAATTTGAACAAGTGAATACTTTATAGTTTCACTTCTTTAGACCACAACACTTGTTCCAGGCAGATGAAGCCCAGTAAAGTTCTCTCTTGTTACAGAGCAATTTACTATTGTCTCACCATCATGGCATTAACAAGGCACTTGGCATACCAAAAAGGTTCTTTCTGGAATACTGACAGCAATTGGTATAAGCACTTACAATTCATGCTTTACTATTTAAAGGACTACATCATTCTTCATTAACAAGAAAACTCCTGCTAGTCATGCGAGAATTCTGGACTAAAACAATACACCAGAGCACAGTAAGCCGTTCATTTTCAAGCTATGCCACCTCTTTTGTGTGTGCATCCAAAACATCCTTATCATCCTAGATAATATAAAGCTGCTGCGCCTGTTTAAAATGACTTGAAATGCAAATAACCTCAGAACGTACCTGTGTTAAGAGCATGAACGCGTTGTCTGCTCGGAGGTTTTTCTTTAGGAACTCCACGCAGTGGGCTTCAAGTGCAGGGACAGCGTATTTTTTAGCTGTGTAAAGTGTTGTCATAACAGTCTCTGGGCCAATCTGAACCTCGTCCGAATAAAGAAATCTGGAAGTACGCAAACAAGTACTGCTCTGTAAGCCTCTTTAACTACTTGGAAAACAGCAGTAAGAGTCAGGACAGAAAACTAATTCACAAAGACCATTATGTGTTTTCTCATCATGCTGGTGCAATTTCTTACTTTTACAGCTATTACTCTTCCCCACTCTGCCACCATGATAAACCACCATTCCGGTTTGGAATAACTGTGACTATCCCATTAAAGGTAGTGTATACATGGAGCATTTAAGAGAGATTTTAAACTATAACACGTCTCATGCTAAATGGTTTAAAAAAAACGTATGCCTGATGCATGGTCAGAAACTGTTCTAGCCTGGCCTGGGTTTGGCCTGCTCATGCCAAGTTAGCTGAAGTGTTTCAAACTGCTCAATTAAAAGACTAAATGAGAACAGAGCTTCAACCATGGCGTGACTAGTCACTAATTGTTAAGAAGGTGCTATGTACACGCGTTCAAGTCGAATTCAGAGGATAAGAATGATTTTATTGGTCAAACCTGTGGTATAAAAAGATTCAAACAAAGATTTACACCTAATGCAATGTGATATTTCCTTCACCTATTTTTCGCATTACTCTCACACACCCTTACTGTGATGGTTCTTCAGTGGGAAACCTCGTGTTCCACTTCACTATTGCTGAGCTAGCAAATTATATCAATTGTCAGATCACTCAATTAACTGAGTGGTAATAGAAAGCAAAACAGTTAGTTACAATGAAAAAAAATCAAGCGATGGCTTAGTAGTAAATGAAGCCCCCAGGTCAGATCTCAGATTTGGTCTCACTCTTCATAGCAACAAAGGCTGGGAACACACTGCTTTAGACTCTCTTGGAAGGTTAACCTAGCCAAAGGAAGCAACCCATTCTACTGGGAAGTGAGTTAGTGATGTGAGAAAGTAAGTTTCTTTCACAAGGCGAAAAACCAATAGCCTTCATGAAGGTTCAGGTCTGACCTGACCCTCCCTCATCTCATACACAAAACACACTGCCTAGACATACAGGGACACTCTTGAGCCAAGCAAGTTGCTCAAGGGAGGTAGAGCTCCAGTCTAGTGGAATTTACAGCACAGAAGAGAGGTTCCAATCCTGAAGACACTTAAGAGTTGTGTCCTGCTGAATTCATTGAGACCACCTGCATAGGTTAGCACAGGACTGGGCCTAAGACAGAAGAGTAGTAAATAAAACAGTCTGATTTTCTTTAAAACTTCAGGGGTTTAATGCAGAATTTATTTACATTTATTCCAACGGCATGAATGTATTTAGTGACAAATATTCACTGAGCACATGAAGTTACAGTTAATTTATAATGCTTCAGTACTCCTCTCCAGTGGGCTCTTGCCAGGTCTTCCAAACTTACCCTAGCAGCCCTGTGCCATGGACATTATTTATATTATAGTTGCAGCTGGAGGTCCCATTCGGTATCAGAGCCCCTCTACAGGCACTGTACAAACGCACAGATATGGACCACGCCTTGGGGAACTTACAATCCAGTCTCCTTCTGTTTAGGGTGGGGAGCATATGGCTCAAAAAAAGCCCATCACCACAGCAGGTGGCTAGACTAAGGTAAGACATTTCCTATGCTCACAGTCCAGCTGTCCTGACAGGCAGAGAACCCAAACCATGATATCAGTGTGCTGTGCTGCCGTTATAATGCTCATGCCAATACTTCTGAAGACACCTCTCTCTGCATGCAGCACTAGCCACAAGAGACAGCCACCAAAGTTCAGTCTGCCTGGTTAAAAGGGCCAATTATAAAAAAGCTACTAAAGATCCTTGATGGCAGCCATAAAAGGTCTAAATTTCTATTCCCAGCTCCCACCTCCCACCTCTAGCAGAACTTGGGACGCCTTCCGTCGTCTCATCTTGAAGAAAGCCAGAGAGCAGATGTCTGCAGCTAAACCCTCACTCAAACTCAGAATGGGTCACTAAGCTGACCTTTTATTTGCTAGGCTCCTCTAAGAATATAAACTAAACTATTGTGTAAAGTCAGATCCTGGACAGTAATTTAAAGTAGGTTGAGGCGGTTTGTAAAGCACATTGAGAATTTACTATAAGGTGCTCTATAAATAAGTATTTGTTATTAACACCATCAAGCCACTGGTTTATGTATTTTGTCCCTCTTTCTCACATCAAACTTATTTTTACGACGCTAGCATCCTTTTATTGCAAGCTAGTTTTAAAAAGATTGACCAATTATTTGTACTACAACACTGTGCTTTCCAGTGCCGTGGCTGTGTTAATTGTTTTGTTTTAGTACCAAGCCCAGAAACAATGCATGAAGCCAAGGAAATAACACCAGGATACATAATGGGCTTTGAGAAAAGTTTAGAAGTCAGTCTTACTTCTAGTATCTACACTGCTAAGAGCCAAGAAAAATTTAAAATAGCCAATATCCAAATGGAAAAGCAGACTGAGCCTACGTAAACTAAACAAACAAGAGCCCATTGTGAGTTAACGAAAACATTAGCAAGAGTAGGTCTACCATGCAGACACAGCAGACACTACCACACATTAAATCATTAGTCCACCAAGTTTGGAGTCCAGCTCCTGACAGTGGCCTGTAACTGAACTTTAAGGATCGCAGAAAGTGCAATCCTGAACACTGGTGAAAAATTCTTCCCGACCTCATGGTATCAGCTCATGCCCTGAACCACATCCAGGAGACCACTTGCTTCCACTTCAAAATTAGCATGAAGACAAGTGCTAAATTCCAAGAAAATTGTTAAACAAAGCACTTAAATTTCACTGCTCAGCCTGCTCATAGTGGGAACATTCCTCCCATCTTCCCTTAGTACTTCTAAACTGACAGTCCATTGAGGCAAGAACCCTGTCAATATCTAAAGTTATCTACAACACTGTTGCACCACACAAGTAAAGCATGAACTTTATTCATCCATACCTTATAGTATGACTATAAGTGTTAAGAGTCATTACATTATCCAAGCCTTATTTTTCTTTTTTATAGCTAAAAAAGAAAAAAAGTGTTTTCTTTTATTTGATTGATAACGAGGAATCGGGTGAATGATCATTTCAAATCATCTTCCCTTGGAAGACCACTTTATTGGCCTTTTGGCAACCACACTAAAATCTCAGGCTTTCAGATGATATCAGTGAATAACCTCAAGTTTTAACTTTTCCTAAAAACTCAACAGCTATTTTAGTTTGGCTTTATTTTTAAAAATCAGATGTTAAAACTAAACACCAGCTTTGTTTGGCTGGATATGGACTGAAGTTGAACCAATCAAAGGGTCTTAGTTCCATAGGCAGGAAGCACTGGCTTTTTTTTTTTTTTTTTTTTTTGGGGGGGGGGATGTTTTCCAGGTGCTTTCATCTTAAATCATATCCGTCAGTTGAAAGGGAGTCCTGGGGATTTCTAACCCTTCATTCTAGGGAAATATTTTTAGCCTTTAAGGCTCTGCTTTCTCTCTGATGTCTTATCTAAGGCAGAAGCACTTTTTCTGAAAAGGGAAGCAAAAAAATATATATATATACGTTCCAAAGCTATATATAGGCAGTGTTCCTGACAACCTGAGAGGTGAAACGTGTGTCAAAGTGAGAGGACGGGAGCAATTAAGTCAGCTAAAGAACTCAGATTACCGAAACAAGACAATTACTGTTCATTGCATGTGTAAACTTGATGTTCCGTATTAATGTTTACCCAACGTATGAAAAATTATTCATTAGGACATCTGACAGCATTTTGTTTAGGTATCAGTACTCACACAAGGTCTAAGATGTCAATTTTGCAGGTAAAATGTGGCCCTTTAACAAGCACAAAGCACTCCCAATGCCTTTAGTGAGAGCTGTGAGCATGCACCCGAAAGCCACAGGAGCTTCCAAGTTTTCTGGCAACTTTAAAAAGGACACTCGAGTATTAGGTTATAGGTAGGGTTGGCAGAATTTGATTTAAACTGTTGGTCATCAGTAAATGTCAATTTCACCTGACACAGAAATGGATGAAAAAATATACCAGTCATTAAAAACAGCCTCCCCCACCCCCAGAAACGCAGGGAGCCATCTGCACCCCCATGGGGAGGGGGGCAAAGGGGGCAAGAGCTATCCAGCAGTAGGGAGTCCTCCTCTCATAGCTGGGGTTTCTTCCTCCTCCTCGCAGTCCTGTCTGCCTTACCAGGACCACAGCCCACCTTGCAAGCGCAAAGTGGCACTGGCCCTGCAGCCCTGCTATGAAAATGTATTAAAATCAATACAAATCAGAAAAAAAAAAGTTAAAAAACATTAATGGCTGAATTTACAGAAAAATAAAAATCAAATTCTGCCAAGTCATGTTATAGGTTTGGGGTTCTCTTATCTTACTTCCATTATCAAATACTAGAGGCTAGGAGCCAGATATCCTCAGTTGGCATCAGTTATGTTTTCACGGACTTCAACAGAATTCGACCAGCTGAGACCCAACCATTAAATCCTTTCATTTGGAAACAGGTTTTCCTCCAGTTTCCAACTGAGCTCCAATTGTAACTCGGACAATGCTAAGAGCGCTATATGCTTCCCTCCGCTTTTGAAGAGCGCTAGCATCCATATCTAGCCAGCTCTAGGAACAGGATTCATTAGGCCTGATGTAAACACAGTTTAGTACCAATTTAATGATTTCAGATAAGGGTGTGATTTTTGACAGATACAGTTAAATCTTGCAACACTGAGGATATGACTTCACTAGCAACGTTAAAGCGTTGCCGCGGTAGTGCTTTGACGAGGCTGTGTAGTCACGGCACCAGCGCTGGAAGAGAGCTCTTCCAGCACTGTTAAAAACAAAAAATAACCCCACCCCACCCCCCCGAGGGGAGTGGCTCCCAGCGCTGGTGCACTGTCTACACTGGCACTTTACAGCGCTGAAACTTGCAGTGCTCACGGGGGTGTTTTTTCACACCCCTGAGCGAGAAAGCTGCAGTGCTATAAAGAGGCAGCGTAGACAATGCCTGAGAAACTGTACTGTTATAAAGGTGTTTATCAATATAGCTTATTACTACAATCCTAGTGTAATTGTGTCCAAGCCAGGGGGTCACACTGTTTCAGCTATATCAGCTTCTAAAGCAATACGGTTAAAGAGGTATAAACACTATTTAGACATGTCCTTCGTTAACCTGTGCAGCAAAACCAGCAGAAGTGCAAGACATTTGTGTAGGTCTTACATAAACAATGGCTGTTTTAAAAGGGTTTATCAGCTATGGAATAGGGGATTTACAAAAATTAGTATTTAAAGACCATGTTGTGCCAGATAACAATTGAGATAAAAAATTTGATATAAGCTACTTGACTATCTCCGTTTTAACCAACGGATACAATGGATTATTTGTATTTGAAATATTCTTGTTCACAATTACCTGTGCCCAGTTAGAAGTTAGTTACACTGTACAATAAAAGAGGCTTACTTTAGCAAAGCTAGGAAGGCAGCCGGCTCCACATCAGGCAGTTCAATCTCTGTAGAAGTTGTGGCCATTCCACCATTAAACATTGCATCGAAGACCGCACTGCCCACAGCCAACACAAACCTAACATTTAAAAATAAAAATAAAAATCCTACATTAAACTACATTTTGCTATTTTGGGGGGAGGAAAATCCCATTTTTGTTTCTGCTCCCCCTACCCATCCCAAGGGGAAATCAGTTACTGTTGACAGTACTAACGTCAAGTGCTCAGAAGCAATCCACTTCTATCCTAGGCCTTAGCACTACTATATTACCAGTAACACCAGACAAAGTTGCAAACTACTATTTGGAAGTTCCTCCCCCTCAGCCCAGCATGCAATGAAAAAATATAATGGCTCCTGTAAAGCCAGAGTTTATGTATTTTGTAACAGACAATACACGTGCTAATGTAATTGTTTGCACTTATGTACCACCTTTCATTGGAGGACCTCAAAGCACTTTACAGTTTCGTAACCCCTTGTGCGGTAGACCCATTTTACAGATTAAGAAATGGAGGTACAAACGAGAGTAAGTAACTCAAGGTGCCCCATTGAATCACGAGAGCTGGGAACAGAACTTAAGAGTATGTCTAAACTGCAGTTAAAAACCCACCGCTGGCCAATGCCAGCTAACTGGGCTCACAGGGCTGGGGTTAAGGGGCTGTTGAACTTGTAGTGCCAATGTTTGGGCTCTGCAATTGAACAGACCCTTAGCCTGAGCCAAAGTTGGAACAGGCCAGCCAGAGGCGTCTAATTGCAGTGTAGCCAGACCTTAAAAGTCCTAATTACTCTTGCTAAAATACTGGACATCACACCCAGAAAACCAAAAGGAGTCTTAACAAGACTCAGAGGGGGTAGCCGTGTTAGTCTGTATCAGTAAAAACAACTAGGAGTCCTTGGTGGCACCTTAGAGACTAACAAATTTATTTGGGCATATCCCATGAAAGCTTATGCCCAAATAAATTTGTTAATCTGTAAGGTGCCACAAGACCGCCTCACTGTTTTTACTTAACAAGACTGTTTTCCATCCTTTTATCTCCCCACTAGAAATGAGACATTAATCAAAAATAATTTTTAAAGTTAAAAAGGAAGTGTGCAAGCTCCTTCCACACCAGACCGAGATCCTCCTCCAAGCTGTCTGAAAATGTATTCATCTCCCCATAGTTTTGTACTCAACCTTCCCACAAAAATATTCAGCAGCGGAGAGCACTGACTGGCTAGCACTGCATCCTGGGAGGAACAACCTTTCCTAGTACTCTCTATTAAAAAAAAAAAAAACAAGTGCTCCAGTCTCATTTTCTGTAGGGATGTTTACTACTTCTGGTCACACAAACTCCAATGAACACAAGAACAAGAACATAAGAACGGCCATAGTGGGTCAGACCAAAGGTCCATCCAGCCCAGTATCCTGTCTACCGACTGTGGCCAATGCCAGGTGCCCCAGAGGGAATGAACCTAACAGGTAATGATGAAGTGATCTCTCTCCTGCCGTCCATCACCACCCTCTGACAAACAGCGGCTAGGAACACCGTTCCTTACCCAGCCCGGCCAATAGCCATTAATGGACTTAACCTCCATGAATTTATCTAGTTCTCTTTTAAACCCTGTTATAGTCCTAGCCTTCACAACCTCCTCAGGCAAGGAGTTCCACAGGTTGACTGCGCTGTTTGAAGAAGAGCTGCCTTTTATTTGTTTTAAACCTGCTGCACATTAATTTCATTTGGTGGCCCCTAGTTCTTATATTATAGGAACAAGTAAATAACTTTTCCTTATTCACTTTCTGAAAATTTTATATTATAAACCTAAAAAACTGGTAATATTTAAATGCAAGCACAAAGTGGTAATGGTGGGTACACACAAACCATTTACACACTGCAATAACGTCACACTGCAACTAACACAAAAAGTCACATTCCCTACCTTGAAGAATATCAATTTGGAGTGCTGTCTTAAAACAATTTTGATGCTAGAGAATCTGTTCTTTACAATTTTCTCATGTAAATGCAAGCCAACTTCATCTGTTGACAGGCACCTCTAGCTAAACAGACATTTAAGAATTACAGTATTTGGTCCATTAGAAAACATGCAAATATGAAAGTTATGGTGCCTGCCATATGCATCAGAGAAGCTAAATTCTGAAAAATGTACTTAAAAATTTAGACAAGTTCATCCTTTTTTCCTCGGTGGTTGCAATCTAATCTCAAATACAGTGAAGACAGCGAAAGTAAGTGCATATATTGCATCAAGGTTTTCTTTCCACAGAAGAATTTGGTGAACCAGCAAAGCTGGAGCTGTGACAGGACTGGAACCATTTCCCAACTGTTGTCATAAAGGAAACAAGCTGGAAAGTTCTGGAGCCTCTGAGGCTGAAGCATGCTCAATACGACAGAGCTCTCAAACCCAGCCAGTGCATCAGAGGTCCAAAAGTCTCAAGACCTATGGAGCTTCTCTGTATGACAGAAGGCATGAGACACAAGAGTGTGATTTCTGTGTACGTGGTATCTTTAAAGACACCCTTTTCCTGCACAGCAACTTTGATAAGATTTCCCTTTTTATAAAAGATGTTCCTTTCAGCAAATTAAACAATTATTTTATGCAGAGTACTTTATAAGTTAGTAAAATCGTTATATGCAGAGTTGTTGTAGCCATGCAAGTCCGTCAGGCCCAGGATATTATAGAGACAAGGTAGGTGAGGTAATATCTTGTATTGGACCAACTTCTGTCGGTGAGAGACACAAGCTTTCGAGCTAAACAGAACTCTTCTTCGGGTATGGCAAAGGTCATCATCATCACGTTCCTATAACATCTCTGGCGTTTAGGGAAGTGACGATGCTCCTCCACTTCTGTCTGTTTCTGGCAAGTCTTTCAATGGTTCCCCAGCTGTGCCCCGGGTTTTTCAGCTCGACTTCCACAGCTCTTCGCCATATTGTTTTCGGGCAGCCTCATTTTTGCTTACCTTCAGGTGTCCATCTTATTGCTACTCTGGTGATGGAATCAGTTTCCATCTGAAGCACATGACTGATCCATCTTCAACGCCTCCGGGCAATGATGGTGCTCAGATCCTCTTGGCCGCACTGTGTCAATAGATCTTGGTTTGAGATTGTTCTGGGCCAAAAGATACGGAGGATTTTTCTGAGGCAGGTTGTATGAAATGAAGACAGTTTGGACATGACATACTTTCTCATTCCCCAGCATTCTGCACTATAAAATAGTGTTGAAAGTACGCAGCTCTGATAAATCTTAAGTTTGGTGTTGTATTTTGATGATTTCCAGACTATATTTAAGCTCCTGAAGGTATTCCTGGCTTTATTGATTTTGTTCTGGATGTCCTGGCTTGTTCCACCGTCCTGGCTGATGGTGCTGCCCAAGTATGTGAATGTTTCTACATTGGTGAGAACATAATCCTCTATCCGTACTGGTGATGGTGAGGCAATATTAAAGGTCATGATATCAGTCTTATTGCGGTTGATTTTCAGTTCAATTTCCTGGCTGAATGCGTTGAGTCGAGTTGTTTTTTCTAGTATATGGGGTTGGGTATGTGATAGGAGAGCGACATCATCTGCAAAGTCCAGGTCTTCAAGGGATGAGAAGAGTGTCCATTTAATGCCTCTTGGCATGTCTTCTGTTGTACGCAGCATTACCCCGTCGATGGCAATGTTGAAGAGGATTGCAGACATGACACACCCCGACGTACTCCTGTTTTGACTTCAAAACTGAGCTCACTGTGATCAACACTGCATGTAAAGTTGAAATAGAACCGTTGATGATGTTGATTATATGGAAAGGAATTCCAAATGCCCACAGAATGTGCCATAGGCTGGTCCTGTGAATGCTATCAAAAGCCTTCTCAAAGTCTATGAAATTTATGTAGAGTTGCCGTTGCCACTCTAAGCACTGTTCTATTATGTTTCGTAAAGTGAAGATCTGGTCTGTGCATCCACGCCCTTTCCAAAAACCAGCTTGCTCTTTTCTGAGAATGCGATCAACTGCCTCTGATATACGCTGGACTATGATCCTACACAATACTTTGCTTGGCACAGATAAAAGTGAGATACCACACAAGTTATTACAATCACTGAGAGTTCCTTTCTTTGGTATCTTCCCTATAACCCCATTGGTCCACTCATCTGGCACTTTTTCCCCTTCCCAGACCGATGTAAATAGAGGGGCCAGGATAGATACTGCTAATTTAGGATTTACCTGGAACAATTCTGCATTCAAGTTATCCTTGCCAAGAGCTTTCCCATTTTTTTAAGGATTTGATGGCTTGAATGATCTCTTCCTTAGTTGGGGTGTCTGTGTTGATATCAAGATCTTCTTCTGCCTCCTAGATATTTGCTTCCTCTTTAAGTGGCTCCCTGATCAACAATTCTTTGAAATGCTCCGTCCAGTGCATTTCTTGTTCTTTTTCGGTTGTTATTAGGTGCCCTTGTTTGTTCCTGATGAGAGTGTTTGTTGGTGTCTGCCGGTTACCACTGATAAGCCGCGTCATTTTGTAGACGGTTCCTTGTTCACCACGAACAGCTGCATCCTCTGCTGGTGTTGCCAGATTATCAATATAACGCCGTTTGTCCACTCTCACAAGGTGTTTGACTTCCCAGTGTGCCTTGCTATACTGCTCGTGGTATTTGTCCTTTAGCTTCTGGGATTTTGTGTCTTTAGAACTTTTCTTCGGGGCTTGTCCGGTTTCTATGGCGTTGCATGTGCTGGGTGTAATCCACTCCTTCCTTCTCTTCTGCCTGTAGCCTACACAGGCTTCACTGCTCTGTTTATAAATTGCTGTTACTTTTGCCCCACTTCTTGTTGATCTCCTCATCTGCATTCCCCTCCTCTTCATCAAGGTCTGCAAGTGCTTGAAACCTGTTCTTTAACTGCAGAACGAAGACTTTCTGTATTTCAAGGGACTTTAGCTTGCCAATATCATAATTAATATGTCCCTTGTTTGGTGGACCCACGCTTCTCAGTTTTAGTTTGATGGAGCCTGTCACAAGGTGGTGGTCGCTGCCAACATCTGCACCCCTTCTCACTTTCACATCTCTCAGCGAGCGTCGCCACTTGCCATTGATCATGATTTGGTCAATCTGGTTCTTATCTCTGCCATTTGGAGAACACCATGTCAACTTGTGAATTTCACCATGTTCAAATAGGGTTCTGCCGATGACTAGGTCATTCACATTACAGAAATCAACAAGCAAGATTGGACTCTGAGTACCTTTCCCAGACCTGAAGAAGAGCTCTGTGTAACTCGAAAGCGTGTCTCACGTCTCTCTCACCAACAGGAGCTGGTTCAGTAAAATCTTTAGTTTTTTTAGGAAGGTAAGTGAAATTGTGCCTTGACTGGCAAATTTTCATGATATTTTGCTAGCTGTGTCAGCTGGTGGGGAAGGGGGTCACTGTATCATTGAAGAACCCTTTCCTCTAGTGGAAGGAGAAAGACTAATTTGGCTACTGAATTGTTTCCCCAATTGTTACCTGACATTCTGGTTTCTTCAAAGGGCTAGAAACGCAGCAAACTGCAGTACACTAAAAGGAATACTGTATACAAGGATGTATTTCATTGAATAATTTTGAAGACAGACCACAAGAACAAATTTTAAGAGACTTGATTCATGGTATCAAAATCACTAAATGAAATGAAAGTGTTTTTTATATAAGTGGCAGTAAAACTTAATGAAAACGGTCAGGTTAAAGTTACATACTTTACTTGTTACTAAAAATCAAGTAAAAAATAACAGGCTTGTAGCTGCTCTTGAGGGTTCCAACATCATGGCACATGCAGCCCCAAGTGATAAGGAACCTTCAGAGACCATTCTGAAAGGACTTGAAATTTTAAAACTAACTTTTCACAATTCCTGCTGGCATTTCACTCAATGGACAAATCACTTTGGTTTAGTTTATAGCGGAGAGCCCTCCAAATTCTTAGCAAGGGGATGTCCCAGCAGATCTCACATTGGAAGCACAAGACTCCAAGAATGGAACTTTATTACGGTACATCTGAAGAATGGTGGAACTTCAAAAGGTACACCATCAACTTAAACATTACATGTCAGTCTGAAGATTGCTTACCACTAATGTTACAAGTAAAACTCAAGGTTACTATAGAGACAAATGGAAAAACATTTGTTGTCTAATGTATGTAGTTAGTTTCACTGTTTCCCGCCTATAGTCAGTCAATTTCCCCTATTTCTGTGGGTCTTTCAAACAGTAACTGGAAAGAGATTTTTAAAAATGGGAAAGTGTCAAAGAGACTCAAAGGAAGGTATAGCACCTGAAACTATTTTTAACTCATTTTTTAGAGTGATTAGATTTCAAGTTGATGTCTCTTTAGAGCCAAATTAAACCATCCACTAGAAAAATTAATGGGAACAATCCTGCACTGGCAGGAAGATGAGCTGGATAATCCAGATGTCTTTCCTATTTCTACCGTCAATGAAAGTGTGCGCACACTCATGTGGCTGTTCTCAAAAGGGGCAAAG
The DNA here is from genome assembly GCF_011386835.1 of Chrysemys picta bellii. Lineage (NCBI taxonomy): Eukaryota > Metazoa > Chordata > Testudines > Emydidae > Chrysemys > Chrysemys picta. Next base: position 6,021,398 of record NC_088815.1, read on the forward strand.
GATCCCTAGTGTCCTAAGCTCTCACTACTAATAATCATTTGACACAATTAGAATTCACAAAGAGTTTTGTTTTTTTAACAACGCATACAAAGATGGTAGCCAAAATAAAGTGAGTAAATGTAGTAGTTTACTGTAAGTGACAGAAGCAGCATGAAAAGATTTAGCAAGTGAATAGCAATGTCTGATATTTTGTCAATAGTAAACATTAAGGGAGTCTGAAAATTTGTAATGCAAGAATCTGATTTTTAGAAATTTAATGTACCAAAAGCTAAGAGATTATGTAAAGAAAGTCACAGAAACCTCATGAAAGGCTAAATTAACTTGTTCATCCACCTGTGAAGTTTCTGGAAGCTTCTAAGAATATTTTCCTGGAGCCAGAATATCTGTAACTCAATATCACCTAGCTGTTCTATAAACCACTAAAGAACCAGGAATATTAGATCATTTCCTACTACCGCCCCGATTCATTCCTTCTACTATACTACTAGTTGGTAGTTCAAAGCCTACACCATTATAGGATTTATATTTTACAAAGGCTGACAGAGGAATAAAGGAATAGCTCCATTACGCCAAATACTGCCTTCACAGCCTAGTTGAAGGTTTGGCTACCATTTGTGATCCATCTGATATTTGTTTTTCTTCTACAACTATATTAAAAACAGAAACTTCAAGCTCAAATTTCTGTCAAGTTTTCTTGACTGTATCGTGCATAAATAGTTGGCAACTTTATCTTCCCAGAAATGCTATGGGGACAAAACAAGAAACAGTTCCCAGTAATCCCCTCTACATTCCCCCACCATTTCTGGACTGCACAACAACAATGCAAACCACAATCACTTAAAGAAGAACAGGAATACTTGTGGCACCTTAGAGACTAACAAATTTATTAGAGCATAAGCTTTCGTGGACTACAGCCCACTTCTTCGGATGCACCATTTACCAGTTAAAACTACAAATACATCCCCTCTACAATGCACTTTCTAGGCGAGCAAGTAGCAACAGAATAGCTCTGCTAACGCCACATTTAACAGATAGGCAGGAGCCAAGTCAACTTTCATGTACTAGAGTATGCTCCTCTCATAACCACTTTTTGTATTTGGCTTTGTTTGTAAATCACTTGATTAAAAAAAAAACTCTTCTACAGTCTGGATAACCTTTAGTCATTGTCTGAAAGCCCTAATTCTGAGATTTATTTAAAAAAACTGCAGGGCCATGGAACTCTGTTTTCACAAACAGGTCAATGAATCAAAATCATTACACCCCTCAAATAAACTGACAAAATTAAAGGTGAACCACGAAGTAACTGTGAATTAAATAAGTTTCTGTGCTGAATGCCCTCGACCAGACAGGTTGTTGCAGAGACATTCAGCACAGAAGTGTTTGTTAAGTTGCTTAAACAAAAATTTAACTAATTGCCTCTCAAATCCTCTTGGTACTTCCTGGATCACCAATGTATCCCAGAATGCAAGACCACAAACACCAGAAGTCTTATTGCAACATATGTAATCTATACTTGTGATGTCATAGCATGATGCTATTTGATATCGCGCCAAGGAACCAGAAAGTACCAGGAGAGTTTCAAGGCAAGAAGTTTTAAAAGGTTACTTACAAACTTATTTCTGTGCTGAAAGTCTCCCACAACCTAGTTAGCATAGCATGCAGAAAAGAAATATGCTTAACTCAAATTTCCCTTTTGCTTTCAAGCTTATCTTTAAGTAAGTCTACTTTGATCATTTCTAGTTGTAACATAAAAGTGTGTTCTTATTTTCCTAAACGCTATCAACAAAGGAAATAGAAGCTGGATTAAAATAGAAAACTAGAGACATACTTTTTGAGGGGAAAGTTTCTAGACAATATATTTACACAGATAGCCAAGACAAAAGAAATAATTAGGAAGGTATTGTAGCAAGAATTCCCTTGCAAAGCGTTAATTTTAAGAAAAATAATGTAAGAATTCACTGGATCCCTGACTGCTTTGTTCAGTGTTAAAACGAGGGACAATTGCAGTCACTCATCACTTGAATGACTAAACGCATTAGGTATCTCCCAAAGCAGTAGGTGGCAAACAATGCCAGTCATCTCACCACTATATTTCAAAGGAGGAAAGTCAGAGAAGTCAACTTTAGTAGTCAATTACTACCGAATCAGATATCCAATATCAAGCCAAATTCAAACTCTTCAGCAAACAACCATTTTGGGGACTGCAAGCTCTTAAATTACTGTTCAGCCTAAAAGTATCAATGCAGAGTAAGTGCTTAGTGTTCAGTAGACTGTTTTTCATATCCAGTTGAAAGTGTGATCTTTAACATTATTTTCCAGTTGTGCAGTGCTAGTGTGACAGACTATCTCAAAACCAATATAAACCTAATGTAGACATATCACTCAGCTATAACTAATTTTTAGTAAAGACTTCAATAGATAAAGTTATACCAACATTAGCAGGAAAGGCAATTTTTTTTTTAAGTTTTCCTTTAAAATTAAAAGGACATCTTTCTAGTATTTTACACATTTTGCCCAACCCTCCTTTTTCATTTTTCACTAAGATTTAATTCAGCAAGCTGTTTTCAAAATATTTTTTTTTCCTGGAACTGATTCAAAGTAGAAGCTAAGGATTCTTTATGCTACTGTATTTCTGGAGTCTTTTCAAAACAGATTCTCATTTTTACGTCTTTTAGAAGAAAGTTATAAAATTGTGCGAACTGACCCTATTCTACAGCTGAAGAAATCTGGCAAAAACTACACACTATTCTGTAAGTGGAATTTTATTTAGCTGAAGTTTTACATCAAATCCCCCAACCAAAATCTCCACTGAAATTCTTTGAGATGCTTCTTTTTAAACAGCCCATCTAAAAAGATGCATTAACTCTGGAACACGTCTACACCATAACCACCACACCGTACCATGCTGGAAGAGCATCATCATTAAATAGGGCTCTATCTTGTGCACAAGAGCTAACTACGCCTTGCTACAATGCTCCTCTGGCCAAGCCTCTAGCAGTTTAGTCTATCAATGCTTCAAGGTGGGACTTCACCATGTCCCCAGAGTATTAACCTTGTCAGGAGACAAACAAGTTGTAAATACCACCCACAGATTTGTATAGTGTAGATGAATCATATGTTTTTAAAGCCCTGTGTACATTCATAGTATTCTGAAAGTGTTGTAACATGTCTCCTAGCTACAGGTAAAATCAGATGGTAATCTGATAACTAAGTGAAAGGAATAAAATCAAGAAAAGTAAACAAGAGACCAGCCTACGTGAAAGAATACCAGGTAGCAACCCTAACCTTTTCATATTACCTCCCCAGAAGAAAGTACTGGACAGAATAGTCAGATGGCGTGACATTCACAGGAGAGCTTACACTCTAAGAAAATGGATCCCCACCAATACATGAACCAATATCGAGTCAGTGGCTACCCACTCCCTTCTTTTATAAGGATTCTCTGTTCTGTGCCCCGTTATGACGACTGTCACTGCCGTTCAGTCATGAGTCTGTAGCCCACTGAACAGTTAGTTACACGTCTCTCTCTCTGTGCCCAGCAAAGAATTACAGCCCCAGCTATAGAGCCTGGTTCTTCGGCTCAAGCTGTAGAGACAGGCTTCCTGCTCTGGAGGGGCCAGTGGGGGGACAGACCCACAACGCTGGGTGCTCAATGGCCTACCTGTGCGCTAACCCACAACTGCCCTGCAGCCATTCTGCTCTAAGGGGCAGAGCCCCCCACACTCCCCATGTAGGGCAGGCCTGAGATACAGCCAACTCGGGGCTGCGTTCCCAGGCTGACTTGGCATCTAGTCAGCATCCTGGTCTCTCTTACCAGCCACAACAGGCCTGGGAACAGCTCTGGGTCCCTGCAAGGGCGGAGGCCCGGCCCCTTGGATGTGTGTGTGTGGGGGGGGTTAGTGTGGAGGGCGGGGGGGGGATAGTACCACCGAGGCACGGCAGAGGGAAGGGGGGGGTCCCCCTTGCTCCCCTGGAGTTAGGAAGGAGCTTGTGAAGGGGGAGCAGAATGGGGGGGGAGGGGAGGGAGGTCCCGCCGCATGCCGGCCCACCCCACCCCACATCCGCCGCGGGGAGCGCCAGCACGGCCCCCTGTTAGGCGGGACCCGCCGGGAGCCCGGGATGCGACAGGAGCAGCGGTTCCCTGGGCCCGAGCCCCACCTAGGGGCCGGCCGGCAGCCCCGCTCCGCCCCCGGGGCCGCTCCTCCGCCCGGTCCCTACCTGTGGGCCGGGAGGCGCCGCTCCGCCCCCGAGCGGCCCCGCGGCCCCCCCCCGCGGGCCGGGCAGTCCCGCCCCGCCCCCGGCCCCGGCCCCGCCGCCCCGGCCCCTCGCTGCCCACCTGTGGGCCGGGATGCGCTGCGAGCCGCGGCCCTTGCCCACCAGGAAGTGCACGTCGCTGAGCACCTCGTTGTTGAAGAGGAAGGCGAAGCGCTCCTGCACGGTGGGCTTGGTGGCCTGCCAGTTGTACACGGGCTCCCGCTGCAGGGGGCCGCCCGCCCCGCCCAGCGCCGGCGCCGAGCCCCCGGCGCCGGGACCCCCGGCCGCCGCCGCCGCCGCCGCCGCCGCGGGGTTGCCGGCCCCGCACTGGTTGTAGGTGAGGCCCGGCGGGGAGGCGGGGGCGCCGCCGGGGCCGTTGGTGCAGGCGGCGGCCGCGGCCCCGTTGCCCGGAGGCGGCGGCGGCGGCTGCGGGCCAGAGGCGGAGAGGCCCCCGGGGCCCCCGCCGCTCCCACCGGCCGCCATCTTGTGCGGAGGAGGCGCGGGAGGGGGAGGGCGGCGCTGCAGCAGCAGCAGCAGCAGCACGAGCGGCGGCGGGCGGGACACGGCGGCGGCGGGGCCCGCCGAGGGGGAGGGGGCGGCGCGGCGGCTTATACACAGGGCCGGGCAGCAGCGGCGCATGGGGCTCGGGGCGGCGCGCGCAGGGGGCGGGGCGTGGGGAGGGGGAGCTGGGGGGCGCGCGAGGGGCGTGGGGGGAAGGGGTATGTGAGGTGTGAGGCCTGCAGGGGGAGCAGGAGGGTAGAGCTGTGGGGGACAGAGGATGGGGAATGGAGGCGGGGCAGGAGGAGGGTGGGGGATGGGGGCAGGAGGAGGGTGGGGTGTGGAGGGCAGGTAGGGTGACCAGACAGCAAATGTGAAAAATCGGGATGGGGGTGGGGGTAATAGGAGCCTATGGAAGAAAAAGACCCAAAAATCGGGACTGTCCCTATAAAATCAGGACATCTGGTCACCCTAAGGGCAGGAGGGAGGGATAAGGAGGGTGGGGTCAGGAGGGAGGGGTGTGGAGGGCAAGAGGAGGGTGGGGTGTGGAGGGCAGGAGGAGGGTGGGGTGTGGAGGGCAGGAGGAGGGTGGCGGCAGGAGGGAGGGGTGTGGGAGACATGAGTGCAGGGGTTGGCGGGAGGAGGGGGGATGGCGGCAGGAGGGAGGGGTGTGGAGGACAGAAAGGAGGGAGGGGGATGGAGGGTGGGGTGTGGGGGAGGCATAAGGAAGGTGGGGGGATGGAGGGTGGGGGGGGCACAAGGAATGCAGCTAAAGGGGTAGTTCAGGTCTGAAACCTGCAAAGGGAGCAGGAGGGTAGAGCTGTGGGGGACAGAGGATGGGGAATGGAGGCAGGAGGAGGGTGGGGGATGGGGGTCGGAGGGAGGGGTCAGGAGGGTGGGGTGTGGGAGACATGAGTGCAGGGGTTGGAGGGAGGAGGGAGAGGTGTGGAGGGCAGAAAGGATGGAGCGTGGGGGAGGCATGAGGAAGGTGGGGATGGAGGGTGGGGGGCACAAGGAATGCAGGGAAAGGGGTATGTCAGGTCTGAAGCCTGCAGGGGGAGCAGGAGGGTAGAGTTGTGGGGAACAGAGGATGGGAAATGGAGACGGCAGGAGGAGGGTGGGGTCAGGAAGGAGGGATGTGGGAGACATGAGTGCAGGGGTTGGAGGGAGGAGGGTGGGGGATGGCAGCAGGAGGGAGGGGTGTGGAGGGCAGAAAGGAGGGAGGGTGGGGTGTGGGGGAGGCATGAGGAAGGTGGGGGATGGAGGGTGTGGGGGGGGCACAAGGAATGCAAGGAAAGGAGTATGGTAGGTGTGAGGACTGCAGGGGGAGCGGGAGGGAGGGATGTGGGTGCCTGAGGAGTGCAGGTGGCGGGGGAAGGAGTTAGGGGTTGGCGGGAGCCATGCAATGGGGAGCCCGATGAACTCCCTGCTGTTTCCACCCTAGTGAAGACCCCAGGTGGGAACCATGGGGACACTGTCACAGCTCCTCTATGGGAGGACACAGCTCTTTTTTTTATTATTAGAGGGAATCAAACCTTTTGGGGACAAAACAGCTCCCCTGGGGAGCTGTGGGAAGGTTACCATTGACCTTGCAAGTCTGGGCCCACAAGGTGGATACCTCTGATCTTGGGGGTCGATGGCTTATGGGGAGGAGGCAGCTTCTCCAGAAGGTTAGGTAGCCTGTTGGGGACACAGAAACACTTCAGTTTATCCCCTGAAGAATAAGCCTAATGTTACGTTCTTTGCACAAGCGCAAACCAACCCTTTGTAAAAACCAGGCACCCAAAACTTCATCGAGGGGGTGTTGATTAGTGTTCTGTAATCCCTTACAATCCTTAGGCCAAAGGACTGATGGTCTGTGGCTGATGTACCGACTCATTTGGCTGTCTTCCTCATCTCCAGAGATACTGCCCTCCAATAAACTGATACTTCATGCTTAACATCTGGTGTGTAAGAGGGCATGGCTACACTTGTAGATGTAGAGCCCTTTGAGTTAAACCAGCCTTTGGAGAGCGCAGTAGGGAAAGCGCTGCGGTCTGTCCACACTGAAAGCTGCAAGCGCACTGGCATGGCCACATTTGCTGCGCTTGTAGCAGCCTTGGGAGCGGTGAATTATGGGCAGCTATCCCACAGAGCATCTCTTCCCATTCTGGCGCTGTGGCTTGTGGGAAGGGGAGGATGCGGAGCATTCTGGGTCCTGTCCCAATGCCCCGTGATGGATCGGTTCGCATCCCAGCAGTCCCTGTGCTTCCGTCCACATTTGGTGCCATCTTTCAACGTTTTTTGTACTGCGCGCTCTGTCTTCCCTTTCGGTCTGCGGGAATGGAGCCCGAACTGCTGAGGAATATGCTGACGAGTCTTGTCAGCACGTCACGTTTGGCAGTCGAGTTACTCCTTAAGATCCAAACTGACAGTGAGGACTCCGATGATGATATCAACTTGAATAATGCATACAACACGAGATTGCTTGTGGCATTCACGGATATGCTCACCACCGTGGAAAGCCACTTTTGGGCTCGGGAAACAAGCGCTGAGTGGTGGGGTCACATCATCATGCAAGTCTGGGATGACGAGCAGTGGCTGCAGAACTTTCGGATGAGAAAAGCCACTTTCACGGGTCTGTGTGAGGAGCTCGCCCCTATCCTGCGGCACAAGGACATGAGATTGAGAGCTGCCCTGACTTGGAGAAGCGGGTGGCTATTGCAATCTGGAAGCAGGCAACTCCAGACAGCTACCGATTGGTTGCTAACCAGTTTGGAGTGGGAAAGTTGACAATTGGAATCATGTTCATGCAAGTTTGCAGGGCCATTAATCGCATCCTGCTCAGAAGAACCGTGACTCTGGGTAACGTGCATGACATTGTGTCTGGCTTTGCACAAATGGATTTCCCTAACTACGGAGGGGCGATAGATGGGACGCGTATTCCAATTCTGGCACCAGCCCACCTAGCCTCCAAGTACGTTAATTGGAAGGGGTATTTGTCTATGGTTCTCCAGGCGCTTGTGGATCATCGTGGGTGTTTCATTGACATTAACGCAGGTTGGTCTGGAAAGGTGCATGACACACGCATCTTTCAGAACACTGGCCTGTTCGGGAAGTTGCAAGCTGAGACTTTTTTCCCAGACCAGAAGATCACCGTAGGGGAAGTCGAAATGCCCATTGTGATCCTTGGAGACCCCACTTACCCTTTAATGCCGTGGCTCATGAAACCCTACACAGGGAGCCTTGACAGCGCAAGGAGCGGTTCAACAACAGGCTGAACCGGTGCAGAATGACTGTGGAGTGTGCTTTTGGCTGTTTAAAGGGCCGCTGGTGCTCTCTGTATGGGAAGCCGGACCTGGCCGATGACAGCATCCCCGCGGTTATATCCGCGTGCTGTACCCTCCATAACATTTGTGAAGGGAAGGGTGAAAGATTCACTCAGGCATGGAACTCGGAGGTTTAACACCTGGAGGCTGAATTTGAACAGCCAGAGAGCAGGACTATTAGAGGAGCCCAGCGTGGGGCTGCAAGGATTAGGGATGCCTTGAGGGAGCAATTTGAGGCTGAAAGCCACCAGTAATGTCTGGTGGCCTGCATGGGAGTGAAGTGCAGTGGTTTCAATGTTAGTAGGAATCTGTGTTTGCTACACTGACTTGCAGTGTCTGTTGCTCTCCTGGGCTAAGGTATCTTTTACTTTATGCAATAGTAAAGAATGTTTTCAAAGCCAAAAAATCCATTTATTGAAAAGAAAATGCATTTATTGAAAAGAAACACAACTGCTTGGGAAACAGAAAGGGCAAGGGGGGTGGGATGGGGAACGGTACAATCACAGATTTGCATATGTCCTGTTATCGTACTCAGCCTTCCAGTCTGGAGTGCTGTGCAATGAGTGCTGCACTTCAGGCTGGCTGTACTGCATGGTGATGGGGGTTGAGTGCAGTGGGTAAGGGTGGTAGTTTGCAGGGCTGGGTGGTGAAGCGACAGGTGTTGGAGGCGGCTGGTGGCGATAAGAACCCGGATGTTGGGGAAAGTGGGTTGGAGGTGACATGGGGGCACAAGGGAAAGAGTTTTGGGACAAGGGCTGTAGGAGAGGGCGGGGGCGGTAGCGCTCCGCCTGCATGGCTACAAGCGCCTGGATCAAGTCCGCTTGGCGCTCCATGATGCTTATCAGCCGATCCGTGCTTTGCTGCCGGAGCTCTGCGCTTTGGTGCCAGCGATCCGCATTCTGGGAGCGGACCCTCCTTTCACTCTCCCTCCACTCCTGCGCTTTTAGATTCTCGTTAAGGGTCTACTGCATTACTTCATGCAGCATGTCCTCTTTGCTTCTACGTGGCCTCTTCCTAATTCTTTGGAGTCTTTCGGACGGTGATAACAAGGATGGCTGAGATCTCAAGGTTGCATCTGTAAAGCCAAAATGCAACACTTAACAAAGGCAGCATTGTTCACACCAGACAGAGCAAATGATTCCCCTGTACTTAAGGGCAAACACAATCTACACAATAGCATAATTTACCCATCCCAAAGTGAGCGCACATAACCCACGGGAGCCCCAAAATGGAGAGTAAGCACAGGGTCGAGGGGGAGTGATTGTTTCACGTCTGTACTGTCCTCTGGGTTGGGGAGAGCCAACAGCTGCAGGGGGCCCCTATACTGAACACTGTTCCCACATTTTCCACAGGAGTTTGTCCTGGAAGATATCTCACTGCTGAGGGTGACCTGGGAAGCAAGGAAGGGTCTTCTACTGCAATGCGGCTTCTGCCCTGGCCCATATGCAGCTTGCCTGTGTGCAGCAATGGTCCCCCCGCCCCTCACGGCACAGTGGCGCGGACATGTTAGCCTGACTGGGACAAGGAGCACAGTAGCTCTGCCAAGGAACCTGCGCAAGTGGATTGCCCAGCTTCTGCATGAGACCTTTGAAGAGATCACTGAGGCTGATAACCGCGATGTGAGAGAGCACATCAACGCCCTATTCCGCATCTAGGCATGCATGCAGCCCTAGCCCTCCTCGCCCCAAGAGCCCACACCGAACAACTTCCTTCCCAAAATAAAAGCTGCTTACCGGACACCTCCTCTGGTGTTTGTCCTTCCCCAAGCCCCAGCCACTGCGACTGGCTACCTTTCTCCTAGCTTGAGAACAGCTCCTGGCTGCACGCATCTAGGGATACTGGGCTGTCTCCCTCCTCCTCAGCACCCTCGCTCCAGCTTTCCTCCTCCTGCCTTGTTGAACTGGGCTCTGAAGTGTCCATGGTGGTCCTCCGAGTGGAGGTGGGGTCGCCCCCAATTATCGCGTCCAGCTCTTTGTTGAAACGGCAGGTTGCGGGGGCAGCACCAGAGTGGCAGTTTGCCTTGTGGGCATTCCGCAGCTGCTTCACTTTAATCCTGCACTGCAGTGCGTCCCGGTCATGGCCCCTTTCCATCATGTCCCTTGATATCGTAATTCCTACGGCTGGAGCACAGCTGGGACTGGACAGCTTCCTTCCCCCAAACACTGATGAAGTCCAGCACTTCACTATTGCTCCATACTGGGGATCTCCTGGCACGTGGAGGCATGATCACCTGGAAAGATTCGCTGAGAGCACTCCACGCCTGGCTGAGCAAACAGGAAGGGGATTTTCAAAATTCCCAGAGAATTTAAAGAGTGGGTCTGACGGTTGGTCACCTGAGGGCAGGGCAGTAGAGTTCAAAGTGATGACCAGAATGGCTAGAACAGGCATTGTGGGACACTTCTGGAGGCTGATCAGAGCGTGTTAACAGACCAGGGCGTCCACACTGGTGCTGCGGCGCTCCAGCGGGGGTGCATCAAGCGTTATTCCACTCGCCGAGGTGGATTACCACGAGCGCTCTAGCCGTGGAGTCAGAGCACTCTACGTGCCTTGCCAGTGTGGACACGTGAGTTAGAGCGCACTGGGCTGCTTTAATGCGCTCTAACTCACAAGTGTAGCCATTCCCATAGTGTATTTCACACCAGCCTTGCACCACACTCCATTGCATGCTGCTGTGGCCATGAGATCCTGTGGGAATGTTGGTGTTCTCCCCCACACTGCACTGCAAGATAACACAGCAGGATGTGCATGCTGGCTGGCAGATAAAGAGATTTTTATCTCATAGCCAGCTGGTATTCCTTACATAGAAAATGGCAGGGAGGTCAGGAGGAATCTGAAAGGCAGCGGATGGGAAGGTGCAGAGAAGGGCAATTAAGACCCTATATTGGTGCAAACTTGGTAGCCGTTAAAGCAAGGTGATTTATTTGTCACAGGGAAGGGAATAACATTCCCCACTCCGCTCTGTTATCCGTTCTGTGGGTGACATTCTGCCCATGGATGGGCATACGTACACATCTGAGAGCAGACTTTTCGTCCTTGGTTCCACGTGTTGAGTAACTGCTCAGCCAGGAGGTATATTTTCTCCCCCTTGTTTTTCTGTGGTTTTGATTATCGTTTGCTTAATACACGATGACATGCTGTTTATATTGGTCCAAAGCTCCAAGACCTTTGTGTGTTGCAGAAGTTGCACAGATAAATCACTGCATCAGCCATTGCTAAGGAATACTGCATTACTGCATTCATCTCTTAGGGCTTGTCTGCACTGGCACGTTCCAGCGCTGCACCTTTCTCGCTCAGGGGTGTGAAAAAACATCCCCCTGAGCACAGCAAGTTTCAGCGCTGTAAAGCGCCAGTGTAGACAGTGCACCAGCGCTGGGAGCTACGCCCCTTGTAGAGGCTTTAACGTTGCCAGTGTAGACTAGCCCTTAGTATCAAAAGCTTACGAACTCATTTGGTGACAAATCTATGGAGTCTGCTGTGTGACATACATTGACACTGAACGAAGAAGAATGGGGTATATATAGACAAATTCTGCTGGATGTGTGGCTAAAAATTAAGAGCCCAATATTGCAAATACACACATATATGTAAAAAGATAAGGTGGGTGAGGTAACTTCTTATATTGGACCAACTTCTGTTGGTAAAACAGACAAGCTTTCGAGCTTACACAGAGCTCTTCTTCAGGTCTGGGAAAGGTACTGAGTGTCACAGCTAAATACAAGGGTGCAACAGATAAGGAGTTCACACATCTTGCAAGAGACCGTTCAAGGTGGCGGTTAAGACATCTACAGTCATAGGACAAAGGAGGGTGAGTGGGTTACAAATTGTTGTAATGAGCCATAAAGCCAGTAACTTTATTAACTCCATATTTTTGATGTCCAGCAGAGTAATGAATTTACGATCCCAGGCTCCTCTTTTGAAGGTGTTTGCATGTTTCCGTTGAGGACAAGGACTGAGAGGTCAGATATGGAGGGATTGTTCTGTGAAAAGTGTTAAGCCTACTTGTGGAACTCCTTGCCTGAGGAGGTTGTGAAGGCTAGGACTATAACAGGGTTTAAAAGAGAACTGTATAAATTCATGGAGGTTAAGTCCATTAGTGGCTATTAGCCAGGATGGGTAAGGAATGGTGTCCCTAGCCTCTGTTTGTCAGAGGGTGGATATGGATGGCAGGAGAGAGATCACTTCATCATTACCTGTTAGGTTCACTCCCTCTGGAGCACCTGGCATTGGCCACTGTCAGTAGGCAGGATACTGGGCTGGATGGACCTTTAGTCTGACCCAGTACGGCCGTTCTTATGGGGGACGGTATTTTTGTCTTTTATCATTATTCTGTATGAGTTCATTTGAGAGCATAGTGATTGTCTTGTTTCAGCCACATGTTGGGGGCATTTAGTGCATTGCACGAGGTACATAGGCCTGTGTAGGATCTGTGGAACTTGAAAGGTGTGTTGTGGGGGAAGAGTGTAGATCATGTTAGCAGTGGAGATATGTCTGCAGGTCTTGCATCTGTTATTATTGCAGGGGTTAGTGTCACTTTGAGTTGGTGTGTCTTGGATTGTTTGAAGGCCAGAAGAGGGGCTCAGGAAAGATTTCTTGTATGGATTGTAATTGTTTAATGATACTCCATAGGGGTTCCAGTGTGGGGTGGCAGGTGACAACGAGGGGTGTGTGGTTGGAGATGAAAAGACATTACCTCACTCACCTTGCTCTAATATCCTGGGACCAACACGGCTCCAATACCACTGCGAACAACATATAAGTTATTCACATGCATAGTCCCCCATTGACTTAAGGGAGACTGCTCATATGATCAAAGTTAGTGATTGCAGGGTCAGACCCTAAATTCTGCTCTCAGATACACTCATGGCAAAGAGCAGATTTGGCTTTAATATAGATGATCTCTGTATGGATTATAATTACTGAGTTTGTTACATTTAACAAATATGTTGCTTCTTTTTTTGTACTTGGTTTGGTGGCTACTGAGATTTGATTGTCCGAGAATTAAATGAATACAAGCATTACTTTCAAGGGACACTTTTTTATTTTAAAAATATATTTCTCTCTCATTCTAATGTAACAGAGCAATGAACATGAAAATAAGTTTTAAAACTTCATCTATGTTCTGGATTTTATGCTGTTTGCTCAACATCTTGCAGGATGGGCCATTTTGCTGGATGTGTTGTTTTTGTGCATCTTTGCATAGTACTATTTACTGTCACAAAACTAGACCCCCTGCACTGCATAATGCAAGTAGCAACACAAGAAGCTTCCAACTGCAGTCACGTTTGTTTCTCATGTTTCACGCAGCAGATGAACATTAGGGGGCGCTAAAGACCACTGCATGAATGCGAATCGGAATCCTTCCCAGGCCGTCAGATTATAGTTTAGGTTAGAGAGAAGGGATTATTGGGCACTGTGATGAATCTTGTCATTTGTTGAAAAATCATATTCATTGTTGGTAACCACAGGGACTGCACCTTGCCGCAGTGGGAAGGCTTGTGTGTTCCAATGACCCTGTGAGCTAGGCCTGAAGAAGTTTAAACTCCCGGTAGGGCTACACAAGCCAGACATGTCAAAAGGGTAGGGACGAGATGGAAAGCAGTCCATTGGTCTTCCAGGTTTGGGGTGGAGTGATAGGCCAATAACCTATCCTGGCAAAAAAGTCAACAAGGCAGCCATTCTGGCAGACAGCATGAACTCAAGTGCAAGCCATATATGTCCTGAAAAGGGGACCAGAAGCTAGGTCAGGGGTAGGCAACCTATGTCACACGTGCCGAAGGCGGCACACGAGCTGATTTTCAGTGGCACTCACACTGCCCGGATCTTGGTCACCGGTCCAGGGAGGTCTGCATTTTAATTTAATTTTAAATGAAGCTTCTTAAACATTTTAAAAACCTTATTTACTTTAAATACAACAATGGATTAGTTCTATATTATAGACCTATAGAAAGAGACCTTCTAAAAACGTTAAAATGTATGACTGGCACGCGAAACCTTAAATTAGCGTGAATAAATGAAGACTCAGCACACCACTTCTGAAAGGTTGCTGATCCCTGAGCTAGGTAGTAGAGTTATGTAGGAGAGCCACATTTTTCCCCCCTAAGTGTCTTGGGCCATCTTACTTTTTGCATGGGTTCCCCATTGATTGCTCAGGGGGATGATGTGTGTTTACTCATTTTCCCCAAATGCATTCGCTAGACTCACTGTGTTCCTGTACCCAGTTATCCTCGACAGATGGTGATGTCACAGATGTGGCTCGCCCTTACCCCCAATCCTATGTAGGAAGGGGTATTCACCACATGTCAAATCTGAGAGTTGATCCCATACACCAGTGGTTCTCAAACTTTTGTACCGATGACCCCTTTCCCATAGCAAGCCTCTCAGTGCGACCCCCCCCCTTATAAATTAAAAACACTTTTTTATATATTTAACACCATTATAAATGCTGGAGGGAAAGCGGGGTTTGGGGTGACAGCTCGTGACCCCCCATGTAATAACCTGGCGACCCCCTCAGGGATCCCGACCCCCTGTTTGAAAACCCCTGCCTACACTGAGTTCTATCCTGCAGCCCTTACTTGGGCAATGCTCCCATTGACTTCACTTGGAGGATCAAGTCAATTCATGACTACAGCCCCCATCCATTGTATTAAATATTATTTTCCCTTCAACTCAATAAATGGCACATGTCAACAGAGCTACTTGGGGTTTATATCAAATAACCGAGAGCAAAATATGGTCAATTAATTGTCAAGGGATTAGGAAGAAATTTCTCATAGGGGAAGGTTATTCCATAATTGTCCACTTGGGGGTTTCTTGCAGCTCCCTCTGAGACATCTGGTACTAAGCAGTGTTGGAGAATGATCACTGGACTAGGTGGACCATTGGTCAGATCTAGTCTGGGTGCGGGGGTCCTATGTTCTTATGTTTTCAGACATGTTGGCAACTTGCTGTGGACGCATATGGCACCATTGTAACTAATTAAGAAAAGAATGTGAGAGAGGGAAGGAGGGACTAAAGGAATGCAAAGGGGAAGAAGAAGAAAAAGAAGGGAAACAAATGCAACTTTAGAGTTAATTAGTGTTGTTTGAATTGAATTTATGCATATTCAGTCCTATGTTTTATTTAGGAACAGCTGTCAAGGATGTGATTTATTATTAGTGCTGTCAAACGATTAAATATTTTTGGATGTTTTCTACATTTTCAAATATATCGATTTAAATTACAACACAATACAAAGTGTACAGTGATCACTTTATATTTGTTTGATTACAAGTATTTGCACTGTAAAACAAATCATATTTTTCAGTTCACCTAATACAAATACTGTCATGGTAAAGAGATGTCATTAAAGTTGAACTTACAAATGTAGAATTATGTACAAAAAAACCTGAATCCCAAAATAAAACAATGTAAAATTTTAGAGCCTGCAAGTCCACTCAGTCCTACTTCTTGTTCAGCCAATAACTCAGACCAACAAGTTTGTTTACATTTGCAGGAGATAATGCTGTCCGCCTCTTGTTTACAATGTCACCTGAAAGTGAGAACAGGCATTCTCATGGCACTGTTGTAGCTGGCATTGCAAGATATTTACGTGCCAGATGCGCTAAAGATTCATATGTCCCTTCATGCTTCAACCACCATTCCAATGGATATGTGTCCATGCTGATGACGGGTTCTGCTTGATAACCATCAAAAGCAGTGCGGACCGACACATGCTCATTTTCATTATCTGAGTCAGATGCCACCAGCAGAAGGTTGATTTTCTATTTTGGTGGTTCAGGTTCTGTAGTTTCCGCATCACAGTGTTGCTCTTTTAAGACTTCCGAAAGCATGCTCAACACCTCGTTCCTCTCAGATTTTGGAAGGCACTTCAGATTCTTAAACCTTGGGTCGAGTGCTGTAGCTATCTTTAGAAATCTCACATTGGTACCTTCTTTATGTTTTCTGAAATCTGCAGTGAAAGTGTCCTTAAAATGAACAACATGTGCTGGGTCATCATCCAAGACCACTGTAACATGAAATATATGGCAGAACGCAGATAAAACAGAGCAGGGGTCATACAATTCCCCCCCAAGGAGTTCAGTCACAAATTTAATTAACGCATTATTTTTTTAACAATCGTCATTAGCATGGAAGCATTTCCTCTGGAATGGTGGCCAAAGCATGAAGGGGAATACGAATGTTTAGCATATCTGGCATGTAAATATCTTGCAATGCCAGTTACAAAAGTACCATGCAAATGCCTGTTCTCACTTTCTGGTGACATTGTAAATAAGAAGACGGCAGCATTATCTCCTGTAAATGCAAACAAACTTGTTTGTCTGAACAAGAAGTAGGACTGAGTGGACTTGTAGGCTTTGAAGTTTTACATTGTTTTGTTTCTGAGTGCAGTCATGTAACAACAAAAAAATCTACATTTGTAAATTGCACTTTCACAACAAACAGTACTTGTAAGAGGTGAATTGAAAAATACTATTTCTTTTGTTTATCATTTTTACAGTGCAAATATTTGTAATAAAATTCTACAATTTGATTTCAATGACAACACAGCATACAATATATGTGAAAATGTAGAAAAACATCCAAAATGTTTAATAAATTTCAATTAGTATTCTATTGTTTAACAGTGCGATTAAAACTGCGATTAATCACGATTAATTTTTTGAGTTAATCGCGTGAGTTAACTGCAATTCATTGACAGCCCTATTTATTATGTATATCTATTTTTTATTTTGCCAGCCCTTCCCTCTTTGATCTTGTTGGGTGTGGCCCAAAGAATAGGCTCTTTGCCGAGAGCAAGCCTGCCCCGCTAGTTATCATGCTATAGAGTTGCCCAATAGTTGCACAATTTATGTGACAGCATAGCCCAGAAGCCATTTTTCAAATGCTTAGAACAATATCACCAATTCCAAGCATTCACAAATAGCGAGTCAGGTACCCCCAAAATAAAGAGATGGGCTGGAAAAAAAATGAGATTTTTGGAAATAGTAAGTTTGGGGGTCTTTTTCATTTGCCTTCTGGTGTTTGAGCCTTTAGGCTTCATCTTTTCAAGCTTTCCTGCTAAAAACGTACCTCGTTCTTTAAAAAATGACAGCTAAGATTCTCACGTCATCACAGAACTCCAGGAGCTGGGTCTCTAAGAAAAACACCAACTATTGTTAGACTCACAATAAAATGGTGAGAGAGAACAGAATTTTGTAATTAACATCCCACTCCTCTGCCTCTGACTCATCCAATGACTCTGCCTCACTGAGGAACAGCCACTAATCAGCTGTTTCTAACGATATGGCTACACTAGCACTTTCGTCAGTAAAACTTTTGTCGGTCAGGGGTGTGGAAAAAAAACACCCTCCTGACCGACATAAGTTACACCGACAGACGAGCCGGTGTGGACAGCGGTATGTCAGCGGGAGATGCTCTCTGGCCAACGTAACTACCACCGGTCATTGGGAATGGTTTAATTATGCTGACGGGAGAGCATAGATCAGCTACATAGGAGACCTTACAGCGACATGGTACAGCTGTGCCACTGTAAAGTCTATAGTGTAGATATAGCTGAAATGATCAATACACAATGCTTTATATTCTTTTGTCCCCCAGAAAATGCATCTCTCTTTTCCTCACATGCTTTCAACAGGATTTGGGGGCACCCAAGAAATGCAGGCTTAGAGCATTGCAGGTGGGGAGTATATGTCAGAGGCCTTATTGTCTGAATTTATTTGTAGTTTTCAGGCTTGATTCTGATCTTTCTTCCACCATGATAGAATCATAGAATATCAGGGTTGGAAGAGACCTCAGGAGGTCATCTAGTCCAATCCCCGGCTCAAAGCAGGACCAACACCAACTAAGTCATCCCAGCCAGGGCTTTGTCAAGCCGGGCCTTACCTCCATTGACTCAGCACCTCTGAAAACCAGGTCACTTATTTAGGCTACGATGGGGTTAGATATGGAGTCAGAGCCCGGGCATAAGGCGGGCACGTCTGAACCTTTTGCCCATATTGCCCTAGAGTGAAATTCATTGTGGGGATAGCAGTTATGGAAGGCCCTAATGCTACAGAACCTGCTGTCTGCTGCTCTTGAAAGCAGCCAGGGTTGCACACCTCCTGCCGATGTGTTGTACTTAAAGTCCTGCACAGGATCTTTTCAGGGGGAATAAGGCAAAACGCCACATTTATTAGTAATACATGTATTCATTAACACTGTATTATATGCATATAATATATTACACTTACACTCACACACACAAACACACTCCGTCTTGTTGTTACCAATTAGTTGCTCCCCTTAACTGCACTGGCCAGGTGAGTTAGATGGGGGAGGGGGTGGAGCCGGGCTTCTGCCGATCCGGATCGATGCTCCCATGTTGACAAGACGAGACCCGGGGTCCTCTGCAAGACACCTCACTTTTATAGCAGCTTTCCTCTCATGCAAATCTACACCAGATTCAAACTCTGTGTCTGTGTTTATTGGTCCTTTGTGCTGTTTTCTTTTGAGTGTTGTCCCAATGCTGCAAAGAGGGTGT
Organism: Chrysemys picta bellii; assembly: GCF_011386835.1. Classification (NCBI taxonomy): domain Eukaryota; kingdom Metazoa; phylum Chordata; order Testudines; family Emydidae; genus Chrysemys; species Chrysemys picta. Next base: position 6,039,977 of record NC_088815.1, read on the forward strand.
TTCCAAAAGAAGGTGCTTGCTTCTAACCCCCGAGGCCGTCAGTATGTCTGCTTGTCTTTAATGAGCCCACTTGACACGTTTTATTGTCCTTGGGTCTGGCTCCCAGCCCCTCTCCAACAGTTGAGGCTGTCTGGAGGTGCTGCCTTTCATGCCTTGTTCATCCACACCTCATTCATTCAACAGGGCAATTGATTAAGAGTGGGGGCAGGGGAGAGCTCTTGTTCTACTCCTAGCAAAAAGAAATTTTTCTTCTATCTTATTCTATCCTTAGGGGCTATAATATTATACCAAGGGCAATGCAAAGTTTCTAAATGAGGCTTTGATACAAAGTCCCATGAAAACAGAGGTCACACGTGGGTAGACCCACCACAAGGTTATATGAAGAGGCACAATGTAAAGACATATGAAAATTATCAGAGATTTATCTACAGATGGCACTGCTCAGCACCACACCCGATCTTCATAGACCCCCAAACAGGTTCCTCTAACTGATGATCCTTGTTACCATAGTATCTGAGCACCTCTCCATTTTTAATGCATTTATCCTCACAGTGCCCCTGTGAGGCAGGACAGTGCTACTGTCCCCATTTTACAGATGGGGAACCAAGGCACAGAGAGGCTAAGGGCCAGAGGTTAAAAGTTACTTCGGTGCCCAGTGGGATTTTCAAAAGCATCTGGGTGCCTAACTCCCATTTAAATCTGAACACCATTGAAAATCTGGCCCTAAGTGACTTGACCGGGGTTACACAGGAAGCCTGAGGTAGAGCACGCAGACTTGGTTTCTCTCAAGTCCCAGACCTGCCATTCACCCACCCCCAACCACTGAGCAATCCTTCCTTCCCACATGATGGATCTTTCCACCCTTCACGATGACACACAGCCAGAGGCCACAAAACCCTACATAGTATGGGGATATTATTCCAGGCCTGAGGCCATAGAGTGGCTGTGAAACAGATCTGCCTACTTGCCGGTGAGTTGAGGGTGAACTTTGCCTTCCAAAACCCACTTCCCTTAGCTTTGTGAGGGGGTGGTGACTGCCACACCATTAATGAGTTGATTGTCTGAAACAACTTGGAAAACATATTTACAAAATCTTTGCCGTTCACTTTTAAAGGAGCAATAAATATGATCTAGGATAAAATCAATATCACCATCCTCCTTTGTCCTTCTCAAGCACCTTTGTCACAGGACAGCTTGTCCCTGTGAGTAGACTGGGCCCCTGTGTCAGACCAGGTGAGCCCAATCCAGCCAATTAAAAGGGGCTGGGCTACACCTGGGCCTATAAAGAGCTTCTTAGAGGCCTAGCAGAGGGAGAGTGATCGGGACAGGCTGTACCTGGGGAAGGACAGCCATGGTGGAGTGGAGCTAACAGCTGTGGCAAGTCCCTAGAGCAGTGGTTCTCAACCTATTTACCATTGTGGGTCGCATCCAATACTACCTGTATGGCTCTGAGAATGTCACATGGGCCGCAGCTGTGTGTTGATTGGGCCGCAAGTGGCCCACGGGTTGAGAACCACAGCCCTAGAGCAAGGGCAGGCAGCCCTTCTCCTGAGCTGAGCTGACTAGAAGTAGGAAATCGCCAGGGACAAGGTGCCGTAGACTCCTGGCAGGGGTGGCCTGAAGCCTGAGAGCAAAGAATGAGTGTTTTCTGTTTGCTCACTTCTAAAAGAGAATAAACCTGCTGCTTGAAAGAGACTGGGCATGGCAGTAACATACTTGGCCGATAGTTGGGAAGACAGAAGCACCCACTTGGTGACAGCCTTTCATCGGAGGGTCTAAAACCACGTTACAAACACGAATGACACAACACCCCTCTTCTCTGGTTATCATCCACCTGGCACAGATGGGAAGCCAGGTAGAGAGAGATCGGGTAAAGTGACTTGCGCCAGTCTCACACAAGTCCCAGGCAGATCTAGAAATAGAACCTAGGAGTCCTGAGTCCCCGCAAGTCCTTGTTCATTGTGGTGGTTCTGCCCCACTCAGGAAAAAAAGATAAATAAAATCACAGAAAAATAAACATGCCTTCAGCCACTGCAATATGTAGTATTGTGACGGGCTGGATCACAGAACCCCCCTTGGGAGCTGCCACCTGATGTGCCAAGACTACCTCTGCCCCTGCTTTCCCTGCCAGCTCGGGACCCCAGCACCCTGTCTTGCTGAGCCAGACACGTCCGTCTGCTCCAACACAGACCCAGGGTCTGAATTACTCGCCCCAAAGCTGCAGACTTAACTGAAAACAGCTCACAGAAGTGTTCTTGTCTTTAACACTCAGATGCCCAACTCCCAGTGGGGTCTAAACCCAAATAAATCCGTTTTACCCTGTATAAAGCTTATACAGGGTAAACTCATAAATTGTTCACCCTCTATAACACTGATAGAGAGAGATGCACAGCTTTTTGCCCCTCCCCCTCCCCCCAGGTATTAATACATACCCTGGGTTAATTAATAAGTAAAAAGTGATTTTATTAAATACAGAAAGTAGGATTTAAGTGGTTCCAAGTAGTGATAGACAGAACAAAGTGAATTACCAAGTAAAATAAAACACACAAATCTAAACCTAATACAGTAATACAACTGAATACAGGTAAAATCTCACCCTTAGAGATGTTTCAATACGTTTCTTTTCTCAGACTGGACACCTTCCTAGTCTGGGCACAATCCTTTCCCCTGGTACAGCTCTTGTTCCAGCTCAGGTGGTAGCTAGGGGATTCCTCATGATGGCTCTCCCCTTTGTTCTGTTCCACCCACTTATATATCTTTTGCATAAGGCGGGAATCCTTTGTCCCTCTGGGTTCCCACCCCTCCTCACTGGAAAAGCACCAGGTTAAAGATGGATTCCAGTTCAGGTAACATGATCACATGTCACTGTAAGACCCCAAGCCTTCATTCCTCCCAGCCTGACTCACAGGAAGGTCTGCCTGCAAACAGAGCCATCCACAATCAATTGTCCCGGTTGATGGGAGCCATCAAGATTCCAAACCACCATTAATGGCCCGCACTTTGCATAATTACAATAGGCCCACAGAGTTATATTTCATATTTCCAGTTTTAGATACAAGAGCGCTACATTTATAGACACAGGATGAACACAGTAGATTATAAGCTTTGTAATGATACCTTACAAGAGACCTTTTGCATGAAGCATATTCCAGTTACATTATATTCACGCATTAGCATATTTTTATAAAATCATATAGCCTGCAAGGTCACAAGTATAACCCGTGGAGATGTGATTTCAGCCTTCGTTCTGGGGTTGGCGAGACTATATAATAATGGCTCCAAAGCAGCCATTGCAAAGGTGCTGGTACTTTTGGCAGAGAACTAAAGGGACTTCCAAAGGGCCTTCGATTAATGAGGGTGTGTGCAGCTAAAGGGACCCAAAGTAGAGCTATGTTACCCCACCTAAACTTGTGTCCTAAAGCCACAACAGCGAACTCAACCACTACCCAATGCTCCTTTTCATAGATGAATACAGTGCTTGTCCATAAGGGATACAGCATGACGGACGGGTGAGTTATTCCAAGAGATGTGAATGAGAGGAAGGTACAGAAAGTGCCATTGAAAACACAGTAGTTGTCCCTCCACCGTAGGGTGACCAGACAGCAAGTGTAAAAAATCGGGACAGGGGGTGCGGGGGTAATAGGTGCCCATATAAGAAAAAGCCCCCCAAATTGGGACTGCCCCTATAAAATGGGGACATCTGGTAACCCTACTCCACAGCGATTGTGGTACTAATGGATCTCCTAAGTATAGGGATTACAGCAATGACCTGGTATGGTGATGGTTGAGTTGGCCGTATGACTACCGTACAGTGGCTCATATACACAGATACCTAGAGAGTAATAAAAATACATGATGGAAACACCCCACTAGAAATAAATATACGTTGCCAAGTAGAAATGCAATTCTACATCCAGTGTCCCTCACAGCGACATGCCCTTGGAATAAGAGTTTATTTAAACCGTCAAACAGGTGAGACACATGAATCATCAGCCACATGATGCCTTCTGGATCCAGGCATGTTCAAAATGACTCACCGCCTATTGGCAGCTCCATTCGCAGAGGACCCTCCGGAGTCAGAGAGACACCTGCCAGGAAAAGAGAAGGGATACGTGTACATTCTCCCCAAGCTGCTCAGTGAGCCGGGGCAGGAGGGATCGAGTCATGCACAGCGAGTCATCGGGAGCGTGTTGCATAGCAGGGCGGCTAAATGAAGTAGATGGAGTCGCTTTCCAGGGCTCTGAGAAAAACCACCAACCAACTCAGAAAGTCCCTAATGTAGATCGTCTGTAACCCAGCCATCACCAGCGCACCTAGTAGCTCAATACTGTTATTAAGACACATGAAACGCCATCCCTAGCTGAGCCGTTTGTGGCGATTGAACGCAGCCCCTTTGGATCCGAAAGCAGGAACTACTGCCTGAACCAAGGGATCTGAGCTTGATACATACACCTCCGCCGGCCGTTAGAGGGGGACCAAGAACCACACTGCGCTAGCAGGGGAAACACTTGCCAAATTAGGCCAAAGGGCACCACCCTGTCCTTGCTGCCCCGTGAGTCAGCCCCTAATACTTAGCTTGTAGGCACAACAAGTGTAGGAGAGCAGCCTGATGCCCCAACTAGGTATGCAACATCAAAGTAGGTGGGGAGAGGAGCATTACCGGAGATGATCCTCCACCATATCAGAAGAGGGACCAGACTCAAACTCGGGAGAAACTGAGAGGAAGGCAGTTCCTAACCCTAAAGACAACCCTTATCTGGGCTGTCATGCTAATGAAAGGTGCATGACTGAGCGCTCTGGAAAGCCAAGATCCTTGCGTAGCCTAGCAAGCAGTAGTGAAGGCTGCCATGGGAGGAACCACCTCTGGAGGCGATTCAGTCTCCCCGGCCCATTGCATCCTTGGCCTCCCCGCTGAGCCCGTCAGCCAAGGGTGTTTATTTTGTGATGTGGACACCTCACTGCCGGGAACTGGACTGAACCTGTCATTAGGGCTGGGATGAACCGATTTTTGTTAGTCAAGATAGTGAGCTCAACTCTCCACCCCACCTCACCTAAAGTCCCCGTAGCCAAGTCCCCCCTCCTCATCTCATGTAAGGATGTACTCATTGGAGAACAAAAAATAATTAGCGATAAACAAAAGGCGGACAGGCCAAGCCCTTCCAATTGATCAAAGTGAGAGAGAAGGACCAGGAGGGCATTGATCTTTTCACAGTTCATTTCCCATTCCTCCCCTGCTACTGCTGGCTTCTTCGTTTGGAGTCTCCCTTTTATTTCCCTCATTTCACACCCCTGAGTCTGCCCTGCTGGACCCCGATGCCTGTCTCCCTGCTAACTTCTGCTTGCCTCTTCCCTGTCTCTCACTCCTGCTAATAGCAGAGTACTTTATGTTCTCTGTCTCCCTCCAGCTAACTGCCTAGTTCCAGCGGGGTTATCACAACTGCCCATCTCCAGCTGCCACCGAATCTCCTGAGCCCAGCGGGCCATCCCATCTCACCTCACAGCGAACGTGCTGTTGGCTGACTGGACCACACCAAAGAAGGATGGGAGATTGCTCCACGCGCACCCCATCACCACCAACTCGTTCCACGCAAGCAGCCGAACAAACGATCTGACACTAACATCTTTGGAACATGCTCCCACGCTGTTGCACTGAAGTTCAACTCTGGTCACCCAGCAAGGAGAAAGCCTCCATATTCTGATACCGAGCCCCCAAGCCAGAGCTAAACGAGACTAGCAGGTCTGACATTCCGTCCAAGCGACATGGTGACGCTTACCCATTTTCTGGTACGTGACATTTATGCCATAATGCAAAGCAGAGATAGGACAAGCTAGGCCTGCAAACTGCAGAACATTGGTCACTATCATTCTACTGCACTTTACCTTCTCCACATCCCCTCTTCTCCGTGATCACTCTTGAGTCAATGTTATCTGTAGCTCTTATATGGCCATTTGTCTCTCTCTCCAGCACTGAAGTGCAGCCACCTCTGGGGTGGAAACACAACAGCCATTCTCCGCCACCAACACCACAGGAAGGAATGCCAAAACCAGCATATCCAGTTCAATCTACCGGAGAAACAGTCACAGGATGTAAGTGAACAATGATGATAAACAGCCTTCCTAGCCTTTCCTGCCTCAGTGTTCAAAAGCACCTGCGGGTGTTAGACACCTCCCACCCTTTGACTGTCAATGTGTGCCTGACTCCCTGTGGCACTTTTGAAAGCCCCGCCCCTTGTCGCTAATCTTGTTTAGACTGTAGGAGTGTTGGGGCAGGGCCTGGCTATATTTTCTCTGGGTGGGCTCCACAAAGGTCATTAGGTGCCTCTTGCGATCCACAAAACTCCTGCTCAGGTGCCGCCAAACCGTAAAGGTACCTAAACGCACTTGGTGCCGAAGTTTTTTCCTCCGAGCAGGCGCATGGCAGGCACCTGGCTCCTGCTTGAGCCCCCGTACAACGTACACATCAGGAAAGACTGGGGTTCGGCCAGACTAAGTCACACGCAAGACCTGATCCGGTAGGTGCCTACTGAGCGCACCTAAGATCAGGCCCCTCAGGTGAGTTCACACTTAACAACCGGGGGGGGAGGGGCGTGCAATTTAGCCTAGTGATCAGGGTACTCACCCCGGGTGTGGCAGACCCCCACTTCAGTCCCCCTTCCTCCTGGAAGGGGAGATGGGATTTGAACAAGGCTCTACCACCGCTTAGAGGAGAGCCCCAACCTCTGAGCTGCAAGGTCGTTCTAATCAGCTCTCTGGCCCAATGACTATTCCCATCTTCCCTTGTTTAATTAAAGTGGAACAACTTCAAGAGGCGCGATTGAGGGAGCCCCGCAGCTGAATATCCCATATGGGTTAGAGCACCCACCTGAGAGGTGACAGAGTGCTGTTCAAATCCTCTCTCTTCCCTGGAGGAGGAGGGACTTGAGTCGAGGGTCTCCCCCACGCTGGGTGATTACCCTAGCCACTAGGCTAAAGATTATAAGGGAGGGCCTACCCCCAAGTTGCTTTGTTTCAGGTCCCACATGCAACTTGGGCAGCTGAAAGCCTACCTTCCCCTGGTTCGTGGATTGCTAGCAGATAAACACCCATCGTTCCCCATGCATTGTGTAGAAGCCTAGGCGTCTAACTCAGGTGTTGTGGTCACAGTATTGTTCCTGAGATTTTCTAGGCCCCTAAAAGTTAGGTGCCTACGCTTAATACACAAGAAGAATCTACAACTTAGAGCTGGAATATGGCCGTGGCTGTGGGGCAGGGAATGCTGTGGGATCTTTGATAACCACGAGTGGTCAAGACCTTGGTGTCACATCTCAACAGAAAGGCAGCACCTTCAGCGGCAAAAGCACCCCCAGTCCTCCTTTTGCTGGATCAGCAACCCCACTGGCTTGAGTACCCAGGTATTCCTTGGAGCTCTCCTGTCTAAGCACTCACCAAAACGGCCACACGTAGCTTGTGAGAGGCGATGAGCACGCAGACGGAATGGCCTCCCGTTCTAGAGAGCTACCTGTCTCCTCTCTGGCGTGTTAATTATTTCAACTTGGCCAAGCCTGACCTCCTCCTCCTCTCTGTTGGCACTCAGGATCTGCTGAAAGGCAACACACTGGGGTGGGATTCGGATCTCATGCACCTGATTAAACTGAAGAGCAGGGAGCTGTGATACGTTCCGTTGTGTCACCCGAAGATCACCCAATCTAGCAAGTAACTGTACACCACGTGCCCTGCCACTGACCCGGCCTGCAGTTACATTCTCCAGTGCTACCATGATAAATAACCCTGCCGCTGCCGGTTATCTGCATTGCGCTAACTCACCCCAGCGTGGGAGGAGATCAGGTGCTACACAAGGCTGAGCTCTGCTCAATTCCTGCTGGGGAACAGTTTATTATGCAAATTGCTGCGCACTTATTTATAGCTCCCCCCTGTCGAGGGAGATTATTTTGAGGTGATGCTAAAGAAGTCGAATGGCTCGGGCTATTTTAATGGTGCATCTGGCTATTTTCAGACCTGTCCTCCTCTGCTCGTGCTTTGAACTGGCTTCCAAGTTCCGGGCAGTCATGGAGGTGGGGGAAGGGGAAGCTTGGGGAAGAGAAAGAAAGAAAGAAAGAGAATTTCCCCAACAGCTTGCAATTTAAGCTCTGTGGCCCTGCTGCCATTGGAGTCTTGACTTTAGCAAAGCTTTTGATACGGTCTCCCACAGTATTCTTGCCTGCAAGTTAAAAAAGTATGGGCTGGATGAATGGACTATAAGGTGGATAGAAAGCTGGCTAGGTCGTTGGGCTCAACGGGTAGTGAACAATGGCTCGATGTCTAGTTGGCAGCCGGTATCAAGCGGAGTGCCCCAAGGGTCGGTCCTGGGGCTGGTTTTGTCTAACATCTTTATTAATGATCTGGATGATGGGGTTAATTGCACCCTCAGCAAGTTTGCGGATGACACTAAGCTGGGGGAGAGGTAGATACAATGGAGGGTAGGGACAGGGTCCAGAGTGACCTAGACAAATGGGAGGATTGGGCCAAAAGAAATTTGGTGAGGTTCAACAAGGACAAGTGCAGAGTCCTGCCCTTAGGAAGGAAGAATCCCGTGCACCGCTACAGGCTGGGGACCGACTGGCTAAGCAGCAGTTCTGCAGAAAAGGACCTGGGGATTACAGTGGACGAGAAGCTGGATATGAGGCAGCAGTGTGCCCTTGTTGCCAAGAAGGCCAATGGTATATTGGGCTGTATTAGTAGGAGCATTGCCAGCAGATCGAGGGAAGTGATTATTCCCCTCTATTCGGCGCTGGTGAGGCCACACTTGGAGTATTGCGTCCAGTTTTGTTCCCCCCCACTACAGAAGGGATGTGAACAAATTGTAGAGAGTCCAGCGGAGGGCAACAAAAATGATTAGGGGTCTGGGGCACATGACTTACGAGGAGAGGCTGAGGGAACTGGGCTTATTTAGTCTGCAGAAGAGAAGAGTGAGGGGGGATTTGATAGCAGCCTTCAACTACCTGAAGGGGGGTTCCAAAGAGGATGGAGCTCGGCTGTTCTCAGTGGTGGCAGATGACAGAACAAGGAGCAATGGTCTCAAGTTGCAGTGGGGGAGGTCTAGGTTGGATATTAGGAAACACTATTTCACTAGGAGGGTGGTGAAGCACTGGAATGGGTTACCTAGGGAGGTGGTGGAATCTCCATCCTTAGAGGTTTTTAAGCCCCGCTTTGACAAAGCCCTGACTGGGATGATGTAGTTGGGGTTGGTCCTGCTTTGAGCAGGGGATTGGACTGGATGACCTCCTAAGGTCTCTTCCAACCCTAATATTCTATGAGTCAACAGCAAACCTCCCATTGACTTTAACGTGGCCGATATCTGGCTGAGATAAAGAATGTATGGTGTGGAGAGTCTGAAGAGGTTGTAGGGGAGGAGGTTAAGGGAGGAAGGATTTCTGGGAGTAGAGAATTTTAAGGAGTGATTTAAAGGATGAAACTCGGTGGGCAAGAATTGGAAGACCGTCCCAGTAGAGGACACCAGGCTGGAAGGCATGAAGCTGAAACATGGGAGCAGTCGAGTGGATCTGTAGGGAGAGTGGGTTAGAAGGACAGGGGCAAACGGTATGGTGTGACCAAAGCAACTGGAGGAGAAAGGCAGCTGTGGCAGATGCATTTAGGACAAAATGGAGGGGGAAGAAATGCGAGAGGTGGGAAGAGAACCTGTCTCGAGCCATTAAAATGACCTTGATGGCTGATCTCCCTGGCCTGTGGCATCACTGAATGGTAAACGGGGAAGCACGTGCTAACACGGCCGCTTCTCTCCGGTTATGCTCCTGAGTGGGTTAATTTGACTCAGCTGCTAAATTCAAACCTTGCAGGGAGAGGAGAACAGGTGATTGGGCCATTTCAGGCCACATCCATGACACTCTTGCCAAGGTCGTACAAAGAGTTTGATTCTGAAAGGGGAAGAACGAGGCAGCCACACAAATCTTCGATGCCCATTGATTCGAACGGCAGCAGAGTTAGCCCAGCACTGCGTGCTTTCAAAAGCCCATGGCTTCTACTCCTTTCTCTGACACTAACTCATTCGTGCCTCGGGCGGGTCACTAACCCTCTGCCCCTTTGCTTCCTTGTCTGTAAAACAGGCTTCGGAGGAAGGTGCCCGATAGCCCCCCATGTCAGAACACAGTCGTAACTAGAATGGGCCTGGTTTTAAAAATAAAAAGCTGTTTTTAAAAAAAAAGTTTTGATCATAATGAAGATGTTGGGGGAAAATATTCATTTCAGTAACCATTTTAAATTGACAACACGGAAATTGAAAACCAAACGTTTTTTCACAGGAGACTTAAAATGCACTTTTTTTTTTAAAACATTCCTGCAAAAAAACATTAGCACCCTTAAATAAGGTGACCAGATGTCCTGTTTTTATAGGGACAGGACCATTTTTTTCTTATACAGGTGCCTATTACCCCCCACCCCATTTTTTCACAGTTGCTGTCTGGTCACCCTACCCTTAAACAATTATTTGTTATGGACCAGACCCCCCTTGTGCTAGGCACTGCACAAATGCAGAACAAAAATACAGCCCCTACCCCGAAGAGCTTCCAACCGAAGGCTTGGTCTGCTTTACAATCCTTCGTTGACACAAGTGAGGTGGACATACAGCTCAGCACGTCGCTCAGGTGCGTGCACGCTTAGTTGTTGGCACTAGCACCGCGCTTACCCACCAGGAGGGCTTGTGGCCACGTAAAGTGCAGTGCCCTTTGGAACATTTCTGCAATGTTTTGTGAGATAACTCCTCGCCCAGGGCTCTCCAGCTTGCAACTTTCTCCTCCCATAATGCCATCCGTATCCCAGAATTTTCATGCCATTTAAAAAAAAAAAATCCCACAAACCCAGGCAGCGCTTTTTGGTCTCTGTCCTATCTGACAAAAGCACAGCAGGTAGGAAGGTCCCAGCAAGGTTTTTCCATTTTTAATAACGGCCTAACCCCACACCTGCAAAAGGGAATTTGCTCCTTTTTTCTGACCACATCAAAACCAGCCACACATTAAAAATCTTCTGTGGAATTGGCAGAGTCATGCAGCGAGCCAGAGCGCCTGTCTGAACTTCGTCAGCTTCTGTGTGGGAAGACTTGGGTACAAGTTGCTCCACCGCTCTGTGCCTCAGTTTCCCCATCTGTGAACTGAGAATAGCTACCTCGGTGGCAAGGGAGGGAGGCGCTCATACAGCACTACGGCAATATAAAGTGCTAGATACATGGCGGTATTCACACCCAACTATCTCCCTTTCTGGTGGCCGGGGATAGAGCCCTGCAAATCTGGGGAGCGGGGATCAGATGAAGATTCAAATTTTGTATCCGCGCAGGGCTGTAGTTGGGATGCTTGAGTGTTGCCAGAAATGGCCAGCAGGGGACACTGTTTAGCAAGGAGAGGCAGTTGCACATGCAATGAGGGATGTTTTAAGAGGGAGGCAAGGGACACCCCATTTCAGTCCCAAGGCCCCTCCATTCGACACATACTGGGGCCCCCTCTCACTTCCACTGCTGGAAATGGTCATCAGTAATAAAGCCTGGTTGAATAAAGGCTGCGATAGGCGTCATTTACGCCAAGGGAAGAATGCCCTGGCATCGTAAGCTTCCTGCATGAACGTGTGTCCCCCCCCCATTCTCGTTGTAGGGCTCCAGAACATTGTTCTACCTTTGGCCCAGGCAGGTGAGGAAAGGTGCTGCACATGGGCCCAGCGTGCAGCCAGTACCACACTCCCAGTCCCTGCCAGCTCGGGGGCCAGCAAGATTGGCCATGTAAACTTGGATCATGGAATCACAGCAGTTGGAAACGGAGAAGACGGATTAGAACAGGGGCGGCCAACCTGAGCCCGAGAAGGAGCCAGAATTTACCAATGTTCATTGCCAAAGAGCCACAGTAATACGTCAGCAGCCTTCCATCAGCTCCCCCTCCCCACGCTTCTCACCCACCCATCAGTGCCTCCTCCTCCCTCCCGATTCCAGAGGCTGGGGGGGGGGGGGGGGGAAAAAGAAGAGGAGCGAGGGCAGGGCAGGCTCAGGGGAGGGGGCGGGAAGGGGTGCGGTGGGGGCAGGGTCTGTGGCAGAGCCAAGGGTTGAGCAGTGAGCGTCTCCCCCTCTCCCCCCCACATTGGAAAGTCGGCGCCTGTTGCTCCAGCCCCGGAGTCGGTGCCTAGACAAGGAGCCGCAGATTAAACTTCTGAAGAGCCGCGTGTGGCTCCGGAACCACAGGTTGGCCACCCCTGGGTTAGACCAGCCAATTACTCCCCCGGCCAAGGCAGGGCTGAGCCCCTAGACCACATTTTAGGCAGTTTAGACCCAAAAGCCCAAAGCGACAGGAGGTGACTGCCGGCCCAGTACAGGTGGCAGGGACGGTTTTGCTGAAACAGCCAGAAGTTTCCTGTGCTTAGTTTCATCCAATTGCTCTGACACCCCCCGCACCCAATGCAATAGTTCTCCCCCCTCCTTAGAGTTTAGCTTAAGCTGCAGCTTTCTCTCCTCTGAGCCATGCGAAGCGTATTCAGCGCTTTTAACCTTTACCCCTTAAGTCAGTCCCTCCAGCCCCCCGACCCTCTCTGCTGCACTTGTCTCAACTCCCTCCCGCTCGTCAGCCTCGGACACCCAGCGCTAAGTGCAGCACTCCAGGCGCGGTCGCACCAGAGCCAAGCACACTGGTGCAGGGACGGGCCCTGCTCCCGCATGCGGAGTCGCACGGCGACGTGGGGCACACTCACCTCTTCAACAGGAGTAGAGCCAATGCTGCAGCCTGAAGCAACCAGCTGCAGGCCTAATCGATGCCATGTCACCTCACTCAACTCAACCGTCAGATTTTCAGGGCAGGCAGAAGCGCTACCAGCTGAGAGGGTCGACAGCCAACGCTGGGCACTCCACGGCAGAGGGTATCAAGGCGAGCACCAGCACCCTGCCTCGAGCTCAGCTGCCAAATCAGTGCTGAAAAGGCCCTGCCCTGCAAGGGTAGGCAGTTTACAGCTTGACACCAGCACCTTCGAGAGGGATCATTACCTTGCCGCTGCAAGCCGGGATCCTTTGGCATCTGCACCCTAAAAATCACCTCGCCCCACTGCCACGTTGCAAACCTGGGTCTAGCAGCCCCAATGTTTCTTTCAGCTCTTCTGCCTCTCCGTCCCCAGTCCTCGGCCGCTTTGCAGAGTGGTTTCCCTCGAGATGTATTAGCGACATTGTACTTTTCCACCTGTGATTCTAATCTCTGACCACTTGAGCTTGTTTGCTGCAGATTTCACTAAAGGGTCATTCCCCCTTCCACATCACTGATGAGGATGCACAGAGGGACAAGACCTAACCCCAGAATCTCCTGCAGGGCCGTAGGTTTTAGTGCACCGATAATGGTCCTGTCTTTCCACAACACGTACAGAGCCCTGATCCGTGACTGGGGCTCCTAGACACTACTGCAAGACATATGAAAAAAAACCTGCCAAGTATTCTCCGGTAGGTTTCAACGCATTTATTAAATTCTTACAAAACAGAATACAAAATTCTGGCATCAACAGTTGTTACAAAGGAAAACTTCGATTGAGCTGTATCAGTTCACCTGGTACATACAATAAAGTGCTTGTTTTTTTTTTCATTTTTGTTTTTATTTTTAGTTTTTACTTTAGTTTTTATTTTTAAACCAGCCCCTGGCTCGAGGCATCCATTGTAGAAACCAACAGTGCGTTAAGGTGATTTTATGTCAAACCCAGCTTTGGCAGTCTTCATCAATTGTAAAGTGGAGAAAGCGTTTTCTCCTGTATTGATAAAAAAAGTCAGATTCACAGTAAAAGTTTCTAACCAGTTCTAAATTGAGTTAATTGACTGAAGGAGGACCAAGGGGGAAATAAGCAAAAAAATATATTTTTTTAAATTTCCTGCTAAAACTTGCAAGAAACTTTTTGAAAAGAAAAAAAAAAAAGTCTCCAAGACAGATGCTTTACGAGAGAAAAAGGCTTTAAAAAAAAAAAATAATAAAGGAGGAAAACATGGGTTTAAAAAAAATAAAGGACTTTGGCAAGACAGGGTTAAAACTGGGCACAGAACCATTTAAGTGCTAGAGAGAAAGATTCTGAGCAAGCATTGTCTTTGGAAACAAAACCAAGGGAAAGTAACCAGTGGGGAGGTGGGATGCGGGCCCAATCCTGGGCACTAGCATTAGCGTCTCTTCTGTCTTAACACCTACAGACCAAGGGCCACATTTTTCAAAAGACCTGAGCACCCAACGTCTCCCACTTAGACGCCCTCAATGAAGCCCTCTGCTCCCACTGAATAATGGCAGCTACTTGGGGCCAAATACTATAAAGTCTCATCATGCAGGTGCCTAAATGAAGCTGAATTCTCAGCCCAAGTGTGCAAGGCATTTCACAATTCCCTCCAAACACACACTGCCTTGTGCACTTCCTCAGAGCAAGTGTGCTTCTTAAAGGCAACCGAGAAAGGAAAGGGTAACTGGGCTGCTTATTTGTTTCTTAAATGGCATGAAAGTTTCTTCCAAAGCGTTTCTCCTTCATTAGCAATCCGGGATCTTGCCTACAGATTTTCCTGGAAGACTTTGGCTGATGGGAGAACTGCTAGCATTGCGCCAGATGCACCATGCCAGCGAAACAAAGGGAATCGTATTTGGACTGACTTTTAAACACCAAGTTAAACCGGTGTGGATTTAAAACAAACTGCCGAGCAAGCCGTCAGAAAAGCTCCCCTGATAATCAATGGAATGAGGCCGTCACCTCTTTAAAGAGGTAAATTTTCAGAGGCATAGATAGGAGCCTAACGGCCCTAAAAGTGCCATCTGTGACTCTGAACATCTCCCCCAAGAGAAGAAAAAGCTCACAAAACATGTAAGCAGGCAGATCGTCAGCAAGCGTAGACGGCCAGATCTGACCCCAGCTGAGGACTGAGATCTTCAGCCAGTCCTCCAGCAAAACCAGGCAACCCCAGGCCTGCATCCCTGATTTTTCTGAGGCCAGAAGACCCCAGACCTCCTTTACCCATCAAAGCAGCAAAGAAAGGTCAACCCAGTTCCCTTGCCTTTGTAGGCTGCCTTTCAGCGGAGGAAAAAAAGTTTCATAGGTGGGAAACGGGGAAGTTTGCCAACAAAATCATGGAAAACCAAAACATTCCCCCCCTGCAAATCCCTTCCCATGTTTGTTTTTTAAAAAGGCTGCAACCTGCAGCATTAGAATAGCTTTCACAATACCAGCTCGAGGCATCGCATACTGTACATCATTCAAGTATTTCTTAATATAAGACAACAAGGAATTATCTACAACTGATAAAAACAAAATAAGCTATAAAAAAGTAACAATGTACAATCAAGATAATGGATTTTTTTTTTTAAAGGAGGTCTCGAGAAGTATTGCAGCCTGTTTTTCGAGGTACAGTACCCCCTTGCTTCCAATACAGCGCTCCCCCATATTCTCCTTGCCACCCTGGAGTTCTGCGGTCAAGGGAAGCAAGTGCTGATCATCGTAAGCAAGAATATGTATGGATTTGTTTCCCTTACAGATGAAGTGAAATTGCTTCTGCAGAACAGGGTAGGGAACGGTTATAGTTTACATTCCCCTGCCTTCGCAAAGCGTCATCGAGATCCAAACACCCAATGATCAGCAAACCCCTGATGCTATTCACAATTGCCTCCCTGAAATAAACAGAACATATATTGCATAGTATTGCTGTCAGCAGTTTGGGGGGGGGGGGACGGGGGGACACCCAGAACAGCCTCAGTCTGAGAAAGCATCACGCTTACACCAAAATTCAGGGGAGTCTGGCTGCACTCCCAACTCAAAAGGTTCCAGAAACCTCCAGCTGTGCCTAGATGAGAAGTTTGAGGTGGCTTTTAAACGATAAAGCTTGATGCATCCAGTTAGAGAGAAAGGGAGACCAGTAATTTGCAGGAGGCACGTTTCCCTCCGTCTTGCCAGGCTCCGACAAACACGCCGGCCTTGTTTAAACGAGGGGCTTCAGGGGAGGCGGAATGAAGCCACTGAGTTCACCTCACTCCCCGTTTCACACCGGCACCGCTACACCGAGCTCAGTGGCGCTACTCTCCATCTGCACCACCGTCAAGGGCAGGCAAATCCATCCTGACATTCCACAGGGAGATATGGGGCTTTCATTTGCAGAACATCTGGGCGTGCGCAAGCCCCAGCGTGCCCCCATCGAAGAGTCAGTGCTTCTGAAAGATCAGGCCCATAACACTAATTTTTTCAAGAGGAAATCAAGGAAAGGGAAGGCGCTACACACCAGGCTGGATCAGGAAACTAGATAAGAGACATCAGAACAAATGGAAGCACGAGATACACCATGGGCAAGGAGGGTTGTTGAGGCTCACCTAGGACCCCTGCTACAGCACCACTGACAGACTCGTCCTGATTGGTCAGCCTCCGCTTGGGAAGGCTTGTGTCATAATTCAACTCAGAAAAATCACTTCCACGGAACCTCCGGAAGGCGCATTCGAACCACACACGCTCCCCTCCAATTCAGACCTCCCCGAGAGGCCCTGCTGACTGACCATGCTCCCCTGCAAGCTTCTCAACTCAAAAACTCAACTTCCACAAGACCAGGCCTCCCTCAAAGACTAATATTAAAGCTCTTCCTCTTTTAGTCCACCTCTGCGTCGGCATGAAGACCCAGAAACCCGCCTCAGGTATACCTCCTGCCCATCCAATGCCAGAGATTGGATTTCCTGATCGCACCTCGAATAAGCATCTCCTCCCTCTTGAGGGGGAGCCTTGGGAAGGTCTGCATTTCAAAATAAATGAAATACACCATGGAACCCCTTAAGCGACACAGATCCCACGGAAACAACACTCCTTTTCACTTGCTTCTGCCTCCCAGCGACAGAGCTGCTTTCCAGGAGTCACTGAGTCAGCAAGACTGAAAACCATTTCGGATCCTCTCCCTGAATGGTCAGCTCGTTGCCCTAGGACAGAAAGCTCACTGAAAGCAAGAACCAGTTTTTCCTTTTTAAAAGCACCAGATTATTTCCGAGGCAGGGGATTCGCCAGCCACAGTCCGTAAGGACAAGAGCTTCGAGTCGATCCTGCCGTTTACCGGGAACCCAGCTGCTCGTGTGATTTCACAAAACTGGCAGCTAGTAACTGGGGCAGAGACCCCCTTCACACACACGCACGCGCTCACTCACCCTTCAGAAGAGGCTTGGATCCTGCTCCATGGCAAAGTCCCTACAGACTTTCATAGGCCAGGACCAGCCCTATCACGCAGAGTTAGGAAGTAACTCTGCATGTGAACGTTTCAAAAACCCGGGAACACTGGGGGAGATCCCACCAGTCCCCACCTCCGCTCCCCCATATCCAAGCTGTACCTGGCACATCATCTAACCCTAGGAAGCACCATGCCGGTACAACTCAGTTCCCAGTCCGAGTCCGAAGGACAGAACCTAGGGGAACGAAGGAAGACACTTCTCAACGTCCTATTCAAGCAGGGTTTGCTTTAGCAAAGCACAACTAGGCTGTTTAAAGAAAAATAAAAACCCTAAAGTGGTTGAAATAGCTTATCTTGGAGCAGGGAGCTGAGTTTCAATCCAAACCAGGGAGATGAACTGCCCTCATGAGCACAGCTCTCCTCTCTTCTAGCCAGAAATCCATCTGCCAGCACCACATTCTCTCTCTCTCCAGGTGAGGTGCAGAACGCCCCCCACTTCCATAGACTTCAGCGGGAGCAGAGGGCACTAAGCTTCCAGGACCAGGGGCACCTGCGTTGACAATGACACCCCCTTCCAATGCCACAGAATCTCCCATGCCCCAACATCAAGCCCTGGCATTCGACAGAGACCCACTTTCCAAACAGAGCTTCAACCAAACTCTCCCTCACTCCTGTGGCATCCCACTGCATTTTGGAGTCCCCATGGCAAGGGAAGCGTTGGAAGGGATGAGGGTTCAGGACTACCCTCTCCCTCCCCCACCCCTTTTTTCTGAGAGGTGCGATGCCTGGGCACGTTATCTTTTAAACACCTTAGCTTAGATCAGCCAATTCCAGCTCCGGAATGATTTTTTTTTTTTTTTTTTTTGTCTTCAGTTTGTGGTTTTTTTTTGTTTTTTAAAAAAGAGCTCCCCACGGCTGACTGATCTCAGCCCCAATTCAAAGAAAAATAAATGTTAAAATGCTACTTTTTGTTGTTAAAAAGACAACCGAGGGTCCTTTTTTTTGTTTTTTTGTTTTTTCACAGTATGAAATGAGCTGAAGTTGTAAAAGCGTCACTTGTACAAATAGTCCTTTGGTGTAGGGAAAAAAAAAATAAAATAAAAAATAAAAATAAAAATAAAAAAGAGTCAAGAAAGTTCATACGTCGCCTGTTAAATGTCCTTAAATGTGCCCTGGGTGAAGGAACCTCACACTTGATTTAATACCTTTAAAAAAAAAAATAAAAAAGTTTTTAAACAAACAAAACAAAGGAACTTACAAGATCAGTGAAACCTTGGAAACCAGCCAATAGGACAGAGTCCTGATCTTGTTGCTAGCTAACAACGGCATTTAAAAAAAAAAAAAAAAAAGGACGACGCCCGTATACAGCACATACATATGTACAGGGAGTGGGTGGGGGGCCACAGCAGGCAGGCGATCACGCGTGATCGCCCACCAGGACTAACGGAGCAACGAGGTGCTGGCTCACAGCCCCCGCCTTCGTCATGCTGCTCTTCTGCCTCCGTTTGGCCAGCCTGGATTCCGAAGGGGGCGACAGCTGCATGGAGCATGAGGTAGCTTTGATTATGATTGGTCGCATCTCCTCCTCCTCCTCGTCTTCATCGTGCTGCATCAGCTGACGGTTGACAGCGATGGCTTCAGCGGCGAAGGAGGTGAGTTCTTTGGCACTGCTGTTCCTGGAGGGGGAGACAGGCCAAGGTCAGCGAGCAGGGGCTGGACGGGTGGCATGAGACACCCGCCCTCGGAGCAGCAGCTGCTCGAAGGAGGTCTCCCATTCCCGTCATCGCTCTTTGAACCAAGGCAGAGATTCATGAGTGGGAAACACGAGCTTAATCAGTGTTCAAGGTGCACAGGCAACCACAGCAGTGACCCAGCATGCACCGGGCCCAGTGTTTGATCCCCAGGGAACCCATTCCAGGTCTGCCTCTTCAGCTGGCCTGAAGTTCTGAGTAGGTACCCGAACAGGATGGCTCAAAGACACCCCAATGTCTTGTTCTCCTGCAGCTGGTTAGGACTTGGGACTGCCTCATGGGAGAGCCTGCTTCAAGTTCTGGGTCTAGATGCCCCACCTCACCAGGCCAGCAGGGGCTACAAGTGCCAGGGAGGTGACGGGGCAATGGGGCAAGCCTTCCAGAAGAGGGAGTGGGGTCACCTGGTCCACACCAAGGCCCCTCTAGTCTCCCTCGGCTGACTGGACGGGAGTGTCAGCGCTCCTGGGAGGCGGGCAGAGGACCTTCAGCACCCCATGGTGCAGGCGTCACCAATGCACTCTGGCTTTGGATTGTCAGGTCTGCAAGATCTACTGGCTGATGAGCTCATCGTGTTACTGCACTAACTACTGCAAAAGCTGCCGAGAGACACCTTCTCTCTCTGCAGCAGCCCCACCCCCCTGCGCGTACACAGCCAGGGTGCAGGAGAAAGGACTCGCTCACCTCTGTAAGATGATGGGGGTTGGAAGTGTGTTGTCTGGAGCACACTGGAATAGAACAGAAGCAAGATTTAGAGTCGAGTGGCAAAGCTCATCTCTCAGGAGCAGATATGGGACCTGCAGTCAACACCCATGAAACCACCTCCTAGTAGAAGTGGTGGGTGTCGAGTGGAAGGAGGCCCCAGTAGGTAGGGTGACCTTGGCTTGTGGGAAACCTGGACTCAATTACTGCTCTGCCAAAGACTTCCTATGTGACCTTGGACACATCACTAGGAGCCTGAATACCACGGTGAATCCAGGCCTTAGTGGCTTGGTGCCTCAGTTTCCCATCTGTACAATGGGGATAATAGCACTGCCCTACCTCGCAGAAGAAATACATTAAAGATTATGAGGTGCTCCAATACGCCAGCACTCAGGGCCAGATAAGTACCCAAGACCAATAAATCCTACATCGATGGCTCTGTAAGACTCCAACTTCTTTCTTTAGGGACAGACAGTTGAGCAGTTAGAGCACAGGACTAGAGGT